>NC_137801.1:55351881-55974381 GCF_963383645.1 Muscardinus avellanarius
GCATCTTCTGATACACAGACACCTGGTGGGAGATCATCATGAAGCAGAAAATAGTATATGTGTTGGAGTCAGAAAAATTAATTTATATAAGCCCTGGTGTTTTCTTTAAAATGGGCATAATTCTTATTTTGTAGGGTTATGATGAGGCAAATAAGAAAATAAAAGGTTTTGTGCATGGCAAAATGTCTAAGGACATAATAGATGTATAATAAATATTTTTTTCCTTCTTCCTCCTTCCTTTCCTTCCATTTAATGGCAAATTGCTGTACTCTCCTTTTTTCTCTAAAAACATAAATGCGTTCTTTATCATCCATTGGACACAAAGAAAATGTCCAGTTGCTCCTGAATAGTAACACTGGGGTCAGATCTTGCAGGACGGAGCTTCCATTGCATATGGGAAAGGCTGAAGAGATGGAGTGTGTTGGCATCATTCCAAAAAGCCCAGAACCACCTACTGCGGCGCTTCTACAACCCTGAAAGGAAAGCCACATCCTGACTCTGATGACTCTGATGAGTTCCAGACTTTCACAGAGGCACCTATGTGCACTCTAGTCAGGTCCTGTCATCAAACAGGTGGCAATCCTGGAGAAGGGACCCAAGACTGGAAAAGAAAATGGCAAAGCTCTAGTTTTCTGCTGCCCAGGGAACTTCTCTGTCCCCAGGCCTGCATCCACCATGGCCCTGCTGAATGGTTTTCAGGAAGCACAGCTTTTCCTGGCTCTCCTTCCTTGGAAGTTTTCTCGATTCTTAAGAGAGACTTCTCCCTTGGGCATGTGAGTCCCTCTGCAACACCGTCATGACGGGTCCCTCTGGCCTCTCTTCCATGGACCTCATGCCCTGACCAGTGCTCATCTTACAGATCCACGTCCACTGGAGATGCCCTCTGCCAATCTTCAAGGTCTGCCCCCAGTGACACCTTCTGTGTGACACTTTCTCCTCAGACCACTGGCTGTGCCCAACTGGAAAAGATCACTGCGTCCTTGGGCTTCCCCATGGAAGAGGGTTTGTAACACTCAGCAGATTTTTTGAGGGAGTACTGGGGATTGAACCCAGGGACATTCTATATCTGAGCTACACCCCCATATCTATCTATCTATCTATCTATCTATCTATCTATCTCTCTCTCTCTCTCTCTCCTCTCTCTCTCTTTTTTTCTCTCTTTCCCTCCTTCCCTCCCTCCCTCCCTCCCTCTTTATTTTGAAACAGAGTCTCACTAGGTAGCTGAGAGTCTGGCTAAATTGCTGAGTCTGGCCTCAAACTTGTGATCCTCCTGTCTTAGCCTCCCCAAAACTGGGATTACTGGTGTGTGCCACCATACCCAGCTTAACAGACTTTTTAAAAGAAATATTTATGTTCTTGCTCTTTTCTACCCCAAACAAGTATGTGCACAAACATGCATATACATGTGTACACATGCCCACACATGATCATTCACCCTTCCAAGTTAGGGACCATCTCTTCACTAGTACATAGAAGACTCAACAAATACTTGCTAAAGGCCAATGCTCAAGTGCAAAACTATACCCAGAAGTACAATCAATTTCTTATCAGTAAATAAATTGCTAATAAATTCAAGTGTTTCAAAAGAGAACATATTCTGCCCCAGTGATTGTAATTTAGTCATAATAATGACCACCCACCACCGCGATAGCACTCATCCAGAGTACTTGACAAGCAGAGTCCTAAGTTCCAAATATTATCTTGTTTAATCCTAACAACCAAATGAAGTAGCTGTTTTTTTATGGATGCCATATTACAGATAGGTGAAATATGCCATAGAAAACTTGGTAACATATTAAAGAGCTGGGCCAGGACCAGCCCAAGACAAGCTGGCCCCAGAGCCAACATGCTTAACCAACACAAGGAATCGACTCCCGTTAAGTCATTAGATTGCCAAGTCGACGCTGATGAAGAACATGCCTTCTCTAGATAAAACCTCTAAGTATTCTGCAGACTCATGGCAGGAGAGAAGCATCACTAGGTAAGTCCCCAGAATGCCACACCCACTGCAGAGCAGATGAGGAATGGGATGGGGATTAAACTGATTTTGTAGAAATGAGGCAGGATCTGCCCGACCTAGGTCAATGCTTGCCCTGAGTTTTTCCTTTGAAGATAATACATCTGGTCAATTGAAAAGGGGCAGAGGTGAGGTGAGAAAGCAATAAACCCCTTAAAGTTTGGCTGCCTAACTAATCAGTGAATTATGTGCTCATCAATGAATCATAGAAATGAGAGACAGGGGAGGCCCCGGGTCACGTGGCCATCCCCCCAGTGTGGGGGTTTTTCTCTGCAGCATCTTCTGAGCACTTTTTCAGTCTAATTAGAAATGACCAAGCAATGGGGTTCCCACCACTGCCTCTTGGGGAACTAGTCTGCCGTCTAAGAGACCTAATTATTAGGAAATTGATCATTATATTCATACTAAATTCTTCTCCACACAGTTGTATCACATTGCTTCTTAATTGTTCTCCTTTTGACCCTGCCTCCTCCTCCCCCAAACAATTTCTCTTAAGCACTTCAATTACTTTTTCCCTCCGCTGATTCCCAGCCAGCCCACCAGGGAATGGAGTCGAGAGGAGAGAGAGAAATGAGCGATGGCAGAGGAAGCAACGAAGGCCTGCCAGCCTGGGAGGGTCACTCCGTTTGTGAGAAGGCCCTCGCTGTGTCTCAAGGCTCTCTCCTTCCTGCGGGCCACAGAGTACCAGTGTTCTCTCACATTAAGGTGTGCAGCAGAGCAAAAAGCACAGCACAGCCTCAGGAATTTTTCCGGGCACACTCCACTATCACAGAAGCAGTGCAAGGCCCCAGACAGGCTGGACAAGGTCAGGCCAGTGGACAGGTGGGAGGAAAAGGGGGTAGTCAGAAGCAATTCTCCAATGCCATCATCATCCCCTTTAGCATAAAAATGCCAGACCACAACCAATAAGTCCTTCAGTCTCCATACTGCCAGGAGAAAAGGAAAGGTCAAGGAAAACTGAGCCAAGTTCACAATGACCCTCACACAGGTTGGTCCAGCCCCACCATGATGGAGTCAGTATTGTGGAGGCCAGCCCCCAGCCCATCCCCCATGACACATCTGGGCATTATGGTACCAGCTCCCTTCAGAATGTCCTTTCTAAGATCTTGGCCGAGGAAGGGAAATGCAAGCAGCCCTCTGCCTAGAGTTGTGTAGGGTTTCCCCTCAACAGGCCTGGGGTAGTGGCCAATGAAGATTGCAATCTAATCCATGCCTCATTATTCAAGCCAGAGTAAAGGGCATCTTTCTGTAATTCACAGGAAAGAGCTACATATTCAGCAGCTGCCTCCTCCAGGATATATATGGGGGAGGAGATATGCCAGCTATATATCCCATACAGACTGCCCATCTACACCTGAAAGACTTTTGTTCTAATCTTAGACAACGTCAAAAGCTCACTCAAGCATCTTTGAAATAATCTTCTATAATTGTGTCTCTAGCTGACTTATATGCACAAGCTCACTGAAGGCAGTAATCATGTTTTGAACTTGCACTGTGGCCCCACAGCGTGCTGTCCTGCAGCCTGCACATGGTAGACACATTACAAGGTTCTGAAGGCACAAGATTCAGCAGGACTTTCCCATCAATTCTTTCTTTCTTAATGACTCCTCACTTATCTTCCCCTTTTCTTGCCTAGCCTTTCCCTCACTTTCTCCATGAGCTGTTTTTTTTTTTTTACAGTGCTTCAATGTACTTATATAACTTCATCTCCATGTCCCCTAGCAGCCCCTTAGGCAGCTCCAAATCCAGCAGACACCAGCAGGGAATCTGAGATTTGATACTGTATAATCCAACTTCCTTCTCTTACAGAGGAGAAAACTCATGCCAAGCAAGTCAAGCAACTGCCTAAAGTCACCTAGTAAGTTTGTGTCACAGCAGGTAAAATTATTTTGTTAAGAAAGAGGTTCGAATACCTACTATGTATGAGGCTGTATATTAGTTGGAGGGGCTGGTAAGGTGGCTAAAGTTTAATTCTAGACAGTAGAAAGCTGGAAATAATGACATGAGTTGCATAAAGGAGTATGTAGTGGGAACTGAAACCACAGAAGTGGGTCATCACTTGAGCAGAGGGCATAAGAGAAGAGGACCCAGAAGAGAACTAGGGAACCTGGCACATTAAGAGCCAAGCAAGATAGAGATGTCAGAAGGGGTGACTGAGGGAGAAACACCACAGAAGTGAGTAGGGAGCCAGAAGAAATACCTCTATCCCAGTGTAAGCAGCATCAAAGAGACAGTGCCAGAGAGAGGTTGGGTAAGAGGAAGCCTTGGAAGAAACCAAGGAATGTGGCCATTGGGACTTTTCCAGGCACCTGAAGAGACTATTTGATATAGTAATGAGTAGAATCTGATTAAAAATCATATCAAAATGCTTGAGGAGCAAATTGAAAGTTTGGAAGACCACTCTTTGCATGTATTAAATAATGGAACTAGCTCACAAGGAAGGCAGTGTTGGGGGAAAAAAAAAACCTCTTTTTAGTAGAGACTCAGTAATACTTACAAGGAGTCAATCCAAGACATGAAGAAGATAATTGAAGGGTAAAGATTCTAGAGGAGTTTTAAAGTGATGATGTGAATAAGAGCAAAAGTGGAAGCGTGGAACATCTCTTCTCCTGGAGTCTAGGTGAGTCTAATGAAAGAAGGCAGCTCGAGTTAGCTATGTTTGGTGGCAAAAAAAAAAAAAAAACAGGTAAGTTGAAAGAATTCAAAGCTGTTGGCCAGTAGTTTTTTTCAATGAAATAGGAAAAGTCATTTCCAACATGTACATGGAGAGATAGATTGAGGAACGTGATAAAAGCCCCCTCGAGTGACACATGAGAGGTAAATAGAGATGAGTGAGTGTCTGAGTCGCGACCAGGATAAGGATGTGCGGCCCCTAGGGCACAAGATTTAAGGAGGGTCTCATTCTCAGCATCGTGAAAACACAAGGTCGGCACCCAGGAATAAGGACTTCTTTACAACATGCACTCTAGGACCTCACTCATGCACACCCTCGCCCTGGCCCTGGAATTATTAGCAGCTTCATCCACATAGGTAAGATTGGAAATTTTGGATTTTTTTAATGAAGTAGATCATCTAGCCAGGAAATTTCCTTCCATAGTGCTTAGAAGCCCAGGACAAGAAATAAAGAGAGGGAGGGAGAAAGAAGAAAAAGAGAGGGAGGGCAAGGGGGGGAAGGAGAGGGAGTAAGAGAGAGTTGGTTCATTAACCAGACATTGGGGAAACAGATAAAACAAGAAGTCAAAGGCAGGAGAGAACCGGATGCTTGTGAAAGTGAGGTTGAAATGGATGCTCCAACCAGGCAGGGAGAAGAATGAAGCTAGAAGGGAGTGGTGCACTGCTAACACAAGGAAAGGTCAAGAGACAGGGAGTCCCAATGAGACCAAAGAAAGTGTTTCAAGGGCATGAAAGAGTGGAGACTGATAGAAGGATCAGAGGTTGTGGTCAGAAAGGAGAATTTCAGAGTTCAGGATTTCAAAAACAGAGCAACTCCAGTTGACGACGAGGTCTAATTGTGGCTGTGGGAGCAGCTGCTGGAGTGGAGTTGAGGTGGAGGTTGCTGGAGAAAGAGGCTGTCAGGAGCAGAGAGGCCGGAGCATTGGATGGGGTCCTCCATGGGACATGGCTGCAGTAACTAGAGGAAAAAAGTCACTCCTCTGTCCAAAGGCTTTCAACATAACTAGGGGGATACAGACGAGTCTTCACATACAGCCATTTGTCCTTACTGCCCAAGTCAAAGTCACACCAAGGCACCCAGGAGTGGTTTTACTAGCACAAAGTACAGTAGACTTCTGCTCTCATAATGGAGTATGGCTTTCTACACCAGCTCTTCTGTATCATGCTTTTATTGTACATCATGGGGTAACTTGGGACAATGGGTGATTCAAAGTTTGCATGAATCCATATAGTGGATTCATGGGTATAATTAAGGTGTCACCTAGAGCATAGCTCCTTCCATCTTCCAAGGCCAAAAATCTCTTTTTCAATGCTGTGAGAAAGCTTGTGTGTTGAAGGGAACTATTTCTATTTCATTTGCTTTCTGCTTTAGTGTTTAAAAAAAAGGTTTTTATTTACTTGTTTGTCCTGAGCCCTGTTTCCTGTCAATGCTTCAGTTCGTTTTGAACTGCTTAATGAATAAAGAAAATATCTGGACTAGCAAGACTTCACTTGAAAAAGATAACGAGTTCTAGCCATTTTTATTAGAATTAAAACAAAGAGTACAGCAGTGGAAGGCCCAAAGATGCTGGGTCTGAAGTAAGCACATTAAGAGTTTGGGTAAAAGGTGATATTCATGTGGTGATGACCCAGCCCAGGCTAATAAACTCTTTTACTAGAGTCCGTCCATTAAAGAGCCCATACCTGTACTGACCTGATTCTTTCTGGATACCCTGTCCCAGGGAGAAATGTAAGAACATCTTGAAAATCCATTTCTATAGACTCTCCAAGACTCTGCACACAAAAGAAAACCAAGTGCTAAAAACTGCCACCAAACCCCACTGGACGGCCCAAGAGGGCAGGGACACCAGGGGCCCTTGATGTATTCTGTAGGCATTTAATAATTTATGACTGTAATTGCTCAGAAAGATCTTTATAAAGGCTCAATGGGATATATAGGTATATATTTAATCTATACATGTTTATATTGGTAGACATGTTTCAACTGAATGTCAACATCCAGGGACATATCTTTGCAGTTCTCAGGGAAATCCATCACAGGTTTAACGAGAATGATAGACCTCAGGTCAGCCAAAATCAATGACACTTAATCAGGCCTTTGACCTCACTAGAGTTTGAATATTTTCTCCCTGCAAAATTCCTGTTGAAGTTTAATTTCCATTAACAGTATTAAGAGGCAGTATTGGGAAGCAATTCTGCCATGAGTTCTGCACCTTCATGGCTGAGATTGGCGCCATCATGACGGGGTGAGTTCAGCCTTCTTCCTTCTCTCTTTCTTGTCCATTCTTTCTTCTCTCATAGGATGGCATAGCAAGAAGGCCCTCACCAGATGCCTACATCTTAACATTGGACTTCTCAACCTCCTTCTGTTCACTATAAATTACCTAGTGTGGTATTCTGTTACAGAATCGGCAAGCAAACTAAGACAACTCATTTCTGAGCCTACTTTCTTTCTACTATCCCCCTAAAGAGATATAAAAGAATCATTTCTTTACCCCCAAAGCAGTTCCTGGTTTTTATATACCAAATAAAATATTACTCCCTCCTGGAAGCTTTTCCCAAATATTATTTCCCCTTGAAATTTTAAGATTTTATATAGATTAGAGATACCATGTTTTGAGCAGCATTTATTCAGATTATCAGCATATCTACATAAAGTAGCATTTCCTGTGTTCAGGATAGATTCACTGGATATGAATAACAAGTAGAGAATGGAGATTCTCTACTAAGTGTTTGTAATTATTTGAGGTATATATGTCACTCCTTCTGATGAGTTTCTAAACCTCGTTCTTATTTTAACCAAAAAAAGTATTCAGTCTTACACTTCATTATACACTCTTTTGTATGATATTGATCTATATTAATCGTGGAGGGGACATCATGCACCTCTTTGTATGACCAACAGAAATAGCTATATACATATATGTATATTTTCAAACTAAAAAGCCACACCCAGGACCTAGATCTTAGTTTCCAACACCATTTTCAAATAAAAGGAATCAGGTCTCCTTTGGAAAAATAGCTGATTCTAGGGCTGGGGCAGGGAATGCACATAATGAGCCTAAAGCAGTGTCAGAAAGCAAAGAAATTATTGAACAACAGAGTATGGGGATGTATCTAAAGGATGCAGAAGCCAATTTTAAAATGTTTTCAAGCTGGAAGAGGCCCGTGATGGCCTCTAATCCCAGTACCTGGGAGGCTGAGACAGGAGTATCACAGGTTCTAAGCCTCAGCAAGTGAGTTAGGCTTTCAACAACTTAGTAAAATTCTGTTTACAAATAAAAAATGAAATAGGTCTAGGGATATAGCCCAGAGGTACAAGTCCTCTGACTGAATTCCACTCCCAGTATAGAAGAAGAAGGAGGAGGAGAAGAAGGAGGAGGAGGAGGAGGGAGGACAAGGAGAAGAAGAAGATGAAGAAGAAGAAGAAGAAGAAGAAGAAGAAGAAGAAGAAACTTCCAATAGCTAAAACGAGAAATATTCCAGGCATAAAATATATACATAATGTTAGCTTATCAGTTTATATCACAAGTACAAAATAAATATCCACAAGGTCACACTGATATAAATAAATGATTGAATAAATTATATAAAAAAAGAAGAGACAAATCTTCACAGAAGTATTCCAAATAATATATGTAGATAACTCTAGGGAGTAGAGCCTAATCCCCTCCACCTCCTACCCCACCAAGCTTAAGTGTGAGCTGACTTTAGTAACGTGTTCCAAAAAAAATTGAGTATGGAAAGAGAGAGCAGGCTTTACAGTGGAGAGCCCTGGCACAGTGCCTTAGCCAGGTGATCATTATTAATAGTGATCATACCCTTGATATGATGTGATGGGAGGGACACATTCTCCTAAAAACATTTTGCCTCAGTCTAACCATAAGGGAAACTTCAAAGAAACACAAATTAAGACGCACTGCACAAAATCCTTTTCAGTACTCCAAACTGTCAAGGTCATCAAAAAACAAGGAAAATTTGAGAAATTGTAATGGGTCAGAGGAGACTAAGAAGATATGACGACTAAGTGGTATGTTGGATGAAGTTCCGAAATAGAAAAAGGACAATATGGGGAAATCTGGAAAGAACCTAGACTTTATTTAATAGGTATATATCAATGTTAGTTCCTTAGATGAGATAAATTAACTATAGAGATTTAAGATGTTACTCATAGGGAGAACTGAGCGAGAAACATTCAAGGCTGTTCTGTACTGTCTTTTCACCTTTTCTGTAAAGTCTAAAACCATCCTAAAATTGCTTATTTTAAAATGGAAGAATGGGAAAATGATTGGTATAAACACTATAACTAGGAGAAATATAAGAGACCACTTAGCCAAACCTTCTGTTACATGTAGAATCTAGGACCCAGATGGTTTGATGATATGCCCAAGGTCACAGAGCTAGGAGAAGAACTAGAACTGAAGACAGGCTCTCTCCAGAATGAGATCCTCCATGACACACTAAGAATAAATAGGTAAGAACACTCAAAACAGAAGATAAATGCTGAATTGGAAGGAATCCAATGATACCACGTTTCTGGGAAGGAGTATGGAAAAAGTGGGCTCAACATGGCTGGGCAAGGTGGTGGGTCCTCTCAGCCAGAGGCAGGGGCCTCCACAAGGGCTCCTTGGGAAGAACCAGTCTAAGGCTTCAGAGGCTAACGGGATCTTCTTATTTTGTGTATTGTGCCTATTTTTCTCTGGGTGGGGTAATAGAACCTTGGTTCAAGAATTAGTTGGAAGCCAGCAAAAATGAATAGTAATGAGGTTATTTCTATCGAAATAGCTGCATTACCATGCTGGCGTCTGATAAAACCAAATGTTCAATTCTTTCAAGCAGAAAAGGTGCTAAAGGCAGTGTCCTTCCACCTTTTGGAAGAAAAGAATCCCTAATTTAAATAATTTAAAGATCTAAACACACACACACACACACACACACACACACACTTCTCATTGAACCAAATTGGGATACACATTTTCTACAGTGTGTTCTTAAATAATCTAAGAAGATAATAAAATACCACTAATCTTGGGCTTCTTAATGCTTGCTTTATTTAAAATGCACAATTGAGAACGCTATAATAATTTTCCTAATTCTGAATTTTTAAAGAAAAAATATTTTAAAATTCAGAAAGTTAACATGACTTGGCCCTGGAACAGGCTTCATAAATTGTGTCCAACTGTTAGAATTCTCCTTTGATGTTTTTCACCCACAAGATAGTGGAGACTGTTCACTAAAGATGGTAGCAGAAGAAGAATTCATCGGCTGAATGCTTCACAGCCCTGAAGTCCCTGGAACCTACCTGAAACCAGAACTTGGCTTTCCATTTCACACAGGAAGGGGCAATCAGGTCTCTAGTATCCCCACCCCCAAAACTAGAGCTCACACTCCCCAAGACCAAACCACCAGCCTCATGGCAGGAGCTGGTTTCTCTCCGCCTGCCCCATCATTGTAACTGGTCAGGAGGATGTGCTGAGGAAATAGCTATCCAAATGAAGTGTATGTGAGTGTGTGTGTGTGTGTGTGTGTGTATTCTAAGACATATATATATATATGTATGTATATTATACATATTACATTTTATATATATTACAAACTATAGAAAACAAATTCCAATCCAAGGTCCTCTATGGAAGCTTTGTGATTTTAGCAGGATATTATTTGTCTTCCAAAAAGGGAAAAAAATGGGTCAAACTGCAGATTGGTACATCATAAATCATTCATCCTCAGTTCCACCTGCCCCTTTTGCCCAGAACTTTCTCATGCAGCCCTGAGTCAGAGAAGTCCATCTGCCTGCTTGGTCATTCCGGGAAGAGTTAACCTCGATGATTATTTTCCACTCAGTAGTAAAACCTTTCCCTTTACACAGCTGGAAGGCTCTGACTCTTCGCTTTTACCCTGCCAGCCATTTAAGCCAGAAACTCCAGGCAGGCTGAGTGGAGTACAGCATTTGTAAACTCTGTCTGCCAAGGCGGGAGGTCTGGGGGCTTCCTGAACCACTGCGATAGAGCCTTTTAACACTGAACAGTGCAAATTGTCCACCAGGGACGACTTGAAATGTCTCTTCAATGCACGTGCCTGGTGCCTCTAGCCCAGCTCCAACTGAGCTTCTGCCACTTACGAAGGACTCTCACAAAACAGCCTCATGGATCCTCTCTGACTCTCTAGTAAAAGAGGTAGCTCCAAACATATTATAGGAAATCCCAGAATGTAGACAAAAGAATGGGAATCTTCCTGTAAAAACTGGAGTCACTTGCTACACACACACACACACACACACACACACACACACACACGTAGGCGCTACTGAAAGCAAATCTACTTGTTAATGTTCAACTCTCCTATCTGGCTGTGGAATATCCTAGCAATAAAGGGCAGATAGATCAGCTCTTTTAGGCAGACATACCACTGATAAATCAGAAACAATAAAGCTGGAGACAGGCTAGCTGGGCCCCAGCTGGTATTGCTTACATCTGTCCTAAGCAATCAGGAATCATAAAGAAACTTCTTTTTGGAACGCCTAACCGCAAGACTTCACAGTGACCGCCTCAATTCCACATGCCCATGTGCTGAGGGGGTGCTGGGGAGTGGGTACCTTTATTCTTTTTGACAAGATCAATCAGTCTCTCTGGAATCTCCTCATGGCCCCCTTCTCCCTGGCCAGCTCCCATCCTCCGCCCCACCCCCATCCCCAAGAGAGAAGGAGGGAGAAGCAAGGCCTCCCTCCTTTTCTTTTGCCAGAGGCTAGCCATACTTTGGTATGCTGTGACCCAGAGCTCACCTCAAGGATGCAAGCCTAGTCTTTCCCAAGAGGGTACATGGAGACCCTGAGCCCTGAAATCCAGAAGTGTCCAAATCACACACAGTATATGCTAGTCCCCAAACAATGGAGTCTTATACTTCTGCCATGCCAATTAATTGGATTTCTACCTGGAATCTCCCCCACATCCAACTAATACTCCCAGCACAGTGTGGGGTTTAGAGACGTGGGATCTGCCAGTGTAGCTAGCAGACTTGCTTTCTCACTGCAGCCAGGGTCTGATGGCAGTCCAGCCACTAGAATCAAACTCCCTCTCCCACCTGTTCGCAGCAGAGACATGGGCCCATTCGGTCCAGTCCAGAAATACACTCCAGGTACCTTTGAGTTCTTACAAACAGACTGGCTTCTTCATCCTCTCATTGTGGGGGCCACAAATGGCATCTCATTTTCATTAATTACCACAGATTCTACCTATTGTCAGTCATCAGAGCCTGCCATATGGTTACCATCAGGTGCGCTCAAGTTCCTATTATGTGGCATTCCCGGATGCCCTAAATAGATATTGCAGAATCTGCTTGTGTTTTTTCAGGACCACTTATATTTCAAAAAGATTCATTCTGCTTCGAGAGATTGCTAACGGGGGCGGGGGGTGTTGAGCACTGTGTTCTATTGAAAACCCCAGTGCTTTCTATTGACTACTGCTTTTCTTCTCCCCAGCCACATTGCCATGTAGCAGGGAAAGCCCTGGAGACTATTGTCTTTAAGGAAGAGAGTTCAGGGCGTGTTTTTTTATATAATTTTAGGTAGAGGAAGCAACCAGGAGGATGCCAGGAAGACTGGTGAAAGGCCATATCAACTTTAAGTCAAAATTAGATTCATAAGGAGCAAAAATAACCTAGGATAACCCCAAAGAAATTATATCTATAAAATACTAGACATCCTAAGCATGAAGAAATCCTTTTAAATGTCTCCCACTGACCAAAATGCAAGTGTCTCCATCTGTGTGCTTTCTGGGCTACTTTATGAATAAGGGAGCTTTATGAGAAACACACAAACCACGTAAGGTGCTCATGGAAAAACCCAGTTTATCCTACCACCTAGGTTCATCATCCATCTGGACCTTGAACATCCCCACTATTGTCCACCACCATAGATATAACTGAAGGAAGGTCCTTCTCTGGATCCTGACACTCTGAATTAGGTACAGGGCCATGTGTCTAGAATAAGCCCTGCATAAAATCCTGAAATTAATGTGGCATCTGAAATTAATGTGGCAACTTCTATCTGAAGTTGCAGTGACTTTTGAGTTACTGGCCATATTTCTAAAGTTTGGATACAGCTTTAGTATGCCGAACTAAACAAGAGCTAAACATCATAAGTTTGTGATAGCATTAGCAGTAATGATACATTTCTAGAAAATTGCTTCGACCTATCATTTTATCAGTTGGGTTTTATAGATTTGTATGTATGTATGTACTTAAATACCTATGTTAAGCTTGGTGTTTAACTATAAGCACTTTCTATTTCTGGATTTAACTTGAACTCACACTTGAAAGGACCTGGGAACCCGAAAACTAATTCATTAACTCCGCACAGAGGTCAGAGGGGTGCCTACACACATATACAGACATCCACAAAGACATGTGCACGCTTCTCCACCGTGGTTAGGAGAATGGATAGGTGAGGAAGCGCAAAAGCCTGTTTAAACTCTACAGTCAGCACTGTTTAAAGCAGTTCACTATCTTACCTGAGATGGCTGTCTATTCCAAATTAGTTCCTATTCACCAAAGATTTTCAGAAATATCCAGTAACTTCTCAGGATGGACTAAACTTGATTTTCCAGCCTGAGATCAGAAGCCATTGGAACAAGGAACCCTCTGTTCTCCAATAGGTGTTGCCTTCCTTAAGGAAGCAAGTGTGACATGGCATGCTGCATTTGCTTGCCTTCCTTGTAGATGAACGATGGGTGACAAGGGGTGGCTACATCTCTGGCAGGAAGGTTTCAAGTGCACTTGGTAATTTCTCTGCTCCTGAGAGTCGAGCACCAGTGCAGATGATGGTGATATCCAAGTTGGCCACTGAGGCCTCACAACCATTTTTTAAATACAAACCAACTCCATTCAATGAAAAATGAGTCACCAGAACTTGAGAGCAGGTCAGTAACCAGGGATCAAGGTCACATTTCTACAAACACCTGCTTGTTCTCAGATAACACCTGCTCAGAATCGCAAACAGAAAGGGGCAGGGCTCTATTGATAACGCCCTACGCTCTAGACCACTAAGGGAGGTACAACCCACCTGGAATGGTTAAAGCGAAAGAAGTGGGCAGAATCCCAGAGTGACCCACAGAAACCAGTTTCCTTTCCACTAAACCCAACCCAGGAATTTTTTGACATGAATCAGCCCCCACAGCCGGTGTTAACAAAGCTATTCACAACAACCAAAGCACTACCTCAACGTGTAAGTCATATTAGTAGAACAAATTCACAGTTAGAAAAAATATATGGAGGAAATTATCCTAAATATATAGTGATCTCTTTTCTGTTATTCTCACATAACAAATAGCCTTTATAGTCTTCAATTCAAACTCCAAAGGCTATATATGAAGAAAATGGATTCAGAGACCCAAAAAGTCTCAAAGTCTCCCTATTTTACACAATAGGCTCTGTTTTTACATACTAGACTTCTGAACATAATTTCATTTTTAACAAGGTGTAATAGATTAATACTGGACACAAATCATTGCTTTTAAAATCTAATTTCTTATCCTTTGAAATTGGTAGGGTCTGTGCCCTGTGGTAACCAGTAGACTACGGCATAAGAGATACTGTGCCAATTTTTCAGGCCCAGGCCCAGCACTTCTGTTTCCTCTCTCATGAGGACAATAATGTCTCCAAAGCTTCTCAAAGCCAAGATCTCAAAAGACCACAATTTAAAGGGGGGGGGTTGTCTCTGGCATCAGAATTCCTTCTAAATGCTTTAAAAATATAACTTACCAAGACACTGAGATGTTATTGACCCTAAGACATGGCCTGTCTATTCTTCCCAGCATGCCTTTGTTGTTTTTGAACTGATTTCCATGTGGTTGTTGAAACAACATAAATAGATCACATTGGGGGCTACAGGTGGAATCACATGGATAGTGGTACAGAAAGGTTTCTTGGAGAGTGAAATATGTGTGTGATCTTGGCTAGGGGTGGCAGAGAGAGATGAGTGAGGATGATATCAACAGAGAAGTTACAGTAAGAGTAGAGGTAGTCTTTTTTATCCTACTCTCCTTTATTTGTGTTTTTGACATAAGAACCTAACACAGGACCAAATAGTAGGTTTGTAAAAAAAAAAAAAAAAAAGTGACTTGAATCAGAAATTGCAATTGACTCCCACTCAATATAAAAATAAGCCTAAAATTCTGACTATACTTAAATCAGGTCTTCCTGCTCATCTACCTGATGCCCCACTAACTAAATGCAAGCAGTGGCCTCCGGTCTGCCCAATGAATTACTTTCATCAGTGTAAACTGAGGTTGATTCATGCAATGTCGGTATCAGCTAAGCTTAGGAATGTGGAAAGCAATTCCTCACGCCCTCCTTTTCCAAGCAGGCCTACACCTTCCCTTCCCAGGGCTATGTTCTCTGTCTAGATCCATATGCCCTTCTTACCCGTCCACCAGGAATTGTATCTTTCCATTTTATAACTTCATTCTCACAACTATTTGTGAAGTGTGGTACTGAGAATTGACCTCAGGGCCTTAAGCATGCTAAGCAGACAATGACTATGTCTCAACCCCCTCATATCTAATTTAAACCTCTTCTTTTCTTCTCCAAGGTCTAGACTGCAGCTCAACCCCAGCAGTGAATATAGACAGATGGCCTGGCCTCCCCTTACCTCTTCTGGGCACCATCCCCTCCAGTGTGGAGGAGTGGACAAGGGAAAGGATGATCGGGTTCTTATTTAGCTGGAAGATTTATTGTATCTTCTTGTTCACAACTACTATTCTCACCCATTGTCTCTCATCTCACTGAGATTGGATAGAAGCATCAACCTGTCCTATTGACAGGGAGTAACCCCCACACAGTTCCCCTGGTGTTAGAGCAAGAAAACTGTGCCCATATTTTCAGACTGACATCAACCACATTCTTCAGATGCAGTGGTATCTGGACATCAGCGCCTCCCAGTGTCAGCAGGTGACGACAGACAACAGGAGACCAGTGGGCAAAGGCAGGACCTGCTTCTGTAGCTCTCCATGATGGAGAGGAAGCCTCATGAATACCACCCTTCCCCAGTGGTCATCATTCTTTCCTGGTCATTTCCTGGGCAGGGTGGAGGGACAACGATCAGGCTGGTTCTCAGAGCTCACACCAAGTCGGAAGCCTTTTGCAGAGGTGACTTCCCATGAATTCATTTTGTCCTTAGCCTTGAGCTTTACCCACAACTGTAGTCCCATGGGGAAAAGAACAGCACAGCAGTCATTCTTTGACATTTGTTTTACCTACTGACTTTCCAAAATTTTAGCCAAAGAATTCCTTAGCTTAAAAAGTTGAGAAACCACTACTCTAGACCATAAAGTCCGGCCTTTAATTCCATGGACTCTCAAGTTATTTCTAATAGTTTTTGTTGTTTAAGTCATACTTCCCAATACGGAAGACCCCTGTCTCACCCCTCCTTCCCAGACCTCACCCCTGCACATGCTCAGTTCACCGGCACCCAGGATGGATCCCTGGGCAGCCATTCTGCTCACCATCCAGGTTCTACCCTGACTAGTTGCTGTGTGAATCTGAGCAGGGTCTTGCTAACAGCATATTGGAAATGCAGCTTTCCTGGTCCACATGGACAGGTTTTTGGTCTATTTTCGTCCTTTCCCTGCTCTGTTTAAATATGGTGTCTGCGGCTGAGTTTCGTGTTCCGGAGGCACGCGGTCCAGAGAGAAGGAGCCAGAGTTGCTTCTCTGCCTTGGCGCTTGGGAAAGAGCAAATGGGGCTGCCACCTGCCCGGTCTGGGGATGGTTCCAGAATGGCTCAGGTTATTCACAGCACAGATCCACCCGGGGGTAAAAATACATCCCAGAAGGACTCTCCTTCTAGCCACAAAAATACCTATGTGGGTATAGAGACATACTCAAAATGACACAAGGTTTGGGAGAAATCATCTTCTTGGAAAATAATTGAAGTAATTAGTATTGGCCTTATAAAAGAGAAGATTAGGAAATCGAGTAGAAAATAATGAGGGCAATTCAAGAAGGGTCAAAACTTAAGATGCAGCAAAAGAAATACAGTCTACACTGAGAGAAGAACTTCCTGACCTTGGAATGGCAGGAGACCCCTACAAGGTGTCTGTTGAGGAGACACGAAGACAAGATCAGCTCTCCTTTATGAGGGCTCCAAAGTCCAAAGAAAAGAGTTAAACAGGACAATTGTGCAAAGTTCCCTTATCCATTGGGCAGCTACAATAAATTTTAGAGAAGAACTGATGTGCTCAGTAGAAGAGTTTATCCGTCCAAGCTCCTGTCTACATATTTCCTTTTGAGCTTTATTTTTCCACTACAGACTCATTTACACAATCACTATGCCACACATATGCAACTCAAGGGTATGTGAAGTGAAGGGTGGACTTATCACCTTTTAGAAAGTCTATGCTTTGGCCATTCCTTCTGGGTTTCTGGGATTCCTTTCCCTGACCCGGCTCTCATAAAGGCTCCCCTTCTTTTTGCTTCACTACCACAGCCCCAGGGTCTCCTTTCCCCCTTTCTCTGCCTCCTTAGGACCCACTTCACACTTTCTGGTGGTCTCATCCTAGTTTTTGCACGATGTAATATCTCCACATTTCACATACCAACCTTGGGAGTGGACATCCCCCAGAACTCATTACGAATTCTATTCTGCTTTGACTTGAACAAGTCCCCAGAATGAGATGCACCCAGAAAAATCTATCCTTAGGAGTCAAAAGAAAGTTGTCAATGTGTTTATATTTCCAAAGTATTCCTTTACAGTGCTGGCCCTTTGACAGGTTGTTGATCTCACATCTGTTATCAGCATTATGTCTTCCTCAGCTCTCCAACGATATTCTCCATATAAACTCGGGGCTGGGGGAAGAGAATTAGCCAAATTCTCAAAAAGGCATTAGAAAACTACCCATACGCTAAATCCAGAAACAAATTACTATACTATTGGGTGGTTAATGTTTAAAATAAACTACATTAAGCATTCGCTCCACGCAGACTGAAAATCAGAGTTCTGGCTCCTTCCCTCTGGACCGCATGCCTCAGGGACATGAAATGCAATCCAGAAACCATATTTAAGCAGAGCATGAAAAGAATGAACACAGACAAAATCCTGCCGGTGTAGGAAAGGAACACTGTATGGAACATGAAGAGGATGAACATACTAATTTAATTCATCAGAAATGGCTCAGCCATGCATTCCAACTCTTAGGTTGGAGTTTTCTCATATTTTCACTTTTGTGTGTATGTGGTACTAGATATTGAGCCCAAGGGCATTGTAACTTCTATCCTTTTTTGGATAGAAGGAAAGGATAGTAACACCTCCCTCTATCCTTTTTTGTTTTTGTTTTTGTTTGGAAACAAGGTCTCTGAGAGTCTTGCTAGGTTATCCTCAAACCTGCAATCTTCCTGTCTCAGCCTCCCAAGTCCTGGGATTACAGGCCACCATGCCTGGCTCTTCATTTCTTTTGAGCACAAGCTTGTCTCTTCATTAATGTTCTATAATATTCAAATGCTGACAGGATAAGGAGAAGAGGTAGAAGAAGAGAAGAAGGAACACTTATTTAAAGCTCTTAAAATCTATTTTGAAACTGTTTGGCCAGCAAAGATTCTTGGGCTCAAAAACACCTGTTTCAAGAACACATCCCTATAGCAGGCGACTCTATAACCTATGTTGCTTAAGATAATTCAAGAGTCTGAGTGCAGGGGATGGAGAAGAGCCCCAGGCCAAAGTGTCAGTACAGGAAAAGAGATGCACGGGGTGCTATCATTGTGGAAAGCTCTGTAGTTCTTCCTTTCTTTGATTCTATCTGAGGAATTAACCTGAGGAAAAAAGCATTGCAAATATCAAACTAACTAGGAACAGCTGTTGCCACTTCCTCTGCTTTGGTAGCCCCCACCAAATTCCAGTTCCAAATCAGCACAAGGCAACTCTGTGGCAACATCTCAGAATGATACCGGTGGATCCTAATAAATTAAAAACAATGATAGAGTAAAAATAACAAAAGCTGATATTCTGGTGTTTCCCATGTGCCTGGTGCTGCTCTCAGAACCTTACAGCTGATTTTCCTAACAATGTGATGATGTCGGTACTATCATCACTCCCGTCACCCAAACAATGAGGTAGGCCGAAGGCAGCTGAGTTCCCAGAGGCAGTACACATATCTTCCCACCTTCTGTAATAACCATAATAAAAGCTAAGATCTATTGGGCATCCAATGTGCCACTATGCAAAATGCTTTAGTGTTTTATCTCAATTTATCTTTATGATGAACATATATTGCCACCATTTTACCATATTAGGCAAATGAGGCTCAGAAAGGTTGTTTTTTTTTAAATATCCCAAGCTAACAAACCTAAAATGTGGCAGAGCTTGAATGTAAAGGCAGTTTGTCTTTTCCAAAATCTTGGCTCAAAAGTCCTACTCATCTCCCTAGTGAATGTTTTCCCATCTCTGAGGCACTTGCACTTAACACTGAGACCCAGCCCTTTAAATTTATTTTGGTGAAGTTGAAAAGCCCTTCCTGAGGCTGGAGACAGCCAAGAGGATTGTTCCCAGAGAGCCCAGTGGCACCGTTGCTCTCCGTTGGCCTCAGCCACAGCTGTGGTTTCCAAAGGAAATAACTTATCCGGCCGTTGGTTGCACCTGTCATTCACCAGAACCAGGATTGCATCAGAACACTGGGGCCTCACAGGATGAGAACAGCAGCTACATGAAGCTGACAGACATCAAAACAAGTCCCTATGGATTTGGGAAGTTGATCTCTCAATCTAAGATCAGCCCCACTGTGATCCATCCTCTGCTGTTTTAGAAGGTCAGGGTGAGCAGCCTTAGACCATGGTGCATGTACTATATCCATTTAGACAGTCCACCCAAGTGCCTGGGTAGGACAAAGTGTTTGCAGGTCACCAGGTATGGTCTAAATTAAGTGAGTTTGCCAGGTGTGGTGGTGCATGCTGGAATCAGTGCTTGGGGAGCTAAGGCAGGAGGATTGCAGGTTCAAGGCCAGTTTCAGAAACTTAGCAAGACCCTCAGGAACTCAGCAAGAGCTGGAGGTTTAGCTCGTCAGTAGAATGTCCTTGGTTTCAATCTCTAGTACCACAAGAAAATTAGATTTGACAAGGCACCTCCAACTTCCCCTTGATTTAAAAAAGAAATGAACTGAGAGACAATGCTAAAGGAATGATCTAAACAAAAAAAGGCCAAAATGGCTTGAGACTAGGAATTTTCACAGCCCCAGGATGAGAAAAAGACATGTGATACATTCCTGGGGAGAAATGGGCCTGAACAATAAGGCAAGTAAAGGAAAATTGTCAGGATAGTGTTGGGATGGTGAATTCAGACAACTCTAGGATGAGTCATGCCAACTTGACTCAGTCAAATTCCATTTTGTAAACATTAATGGAGCATCAGCTAAGCATCTACACCAAAATATGGGGACTATATAAAAGGGTGTTTGAACCTGGATTTTTATATACTGTTACTAAGGAGCCAAGCCATATGCGCTAGTCAAGTCACCCTTAAATAACAGGGAAAGGTAGCATGTGATAAGTGCCAGGATGAGTGGCAAGTTCTATGAAAATTAGAGTTTAGGAGAATAGATGTGCTTAGATGGGCAAAAATCTCTATGTCTGATGTACAGTTTGGTCCAGGGTTCAGAGGTGGTTCTATGGATTTCTAGCATTTAGATCTTCCCTTCCTAACCACAGCCTCCAAATTTACCTGCATAGGCATCTAGGAGAGCCAACAGTGGTGCTCTAATTCTGAATTATTTTTGTTCTGTGACATGTGATTTCCAACACTACCTTCTATGGATCTCTGAATCCCTCCCAGGACCCAGCCTTCCCCTGTGGATACTGAAAATCTTTAGTCTTGCACCCTACAAGCTGCATCAGCTGCTTCACCATGGGATGGCTTTTCTGGAGGTCAGTATTCAGCAGGAGGGGGGACAGGCCTGGGTAATTGAGTTACCAGGATGTCAATTCTTTTCAGTTGGAGAATTTTCCAAAAGTAAAGTAAAACTACATATAAAAAGGAAGCTTTAGTTTTTACCTTGAAAATATAACTGTTTGAGGTTGAATTTGACCAATATAGCAATGCACATCTTCTCTGCATTTGTGCTATTCAAACTATAGAAAAGACAACATAATTTTTAAATCCTTCATAGAAAAAAAATAGCACAGGGGTCCTGGTAATCCAATATCTTTCTGTCATTGAGTCAAAGACCACTGTCCATTATCCTTAATGGAGAAGAGAATGTATACTGCCACAGATGAGAATGTATTCTGTCTTTAGAAATACTGGGTTAAGATGTGTTTGCCAATAATCTCTTCTTTGCTCTACACATTTAAAAGGCACCTTCATTTTACCAGCTTACCTATTGAATCTTGAAACCTAACAACAATGTAATGCATCCAATCCTGAAGGTTTTCTCGGGAGGCTCTGAAGCTACCTGAGGACAGTAACACCAGCTGTGACTGAAAAACCCAGTGCGTTAGATTCTCCCATATGGCACAAGGTTCATTAGCCTTTCCCAAGCATCTGACACTCTCTTCCACGCTGTGGTGGTCTGATTTCCCAGGAAAATGTCAGCTCCTCAGGGACAGACTCACCCTCAAGGCCGCCTTCTTTTGTGTCCTCCAGCACCTCCCACGGTGCCCAACATGCTTCCAGTCCTTGATAAACATATGTGGAACTGAACACATCCACACAATGTCAAGTACAAAGCCATCACTGCCATTCCAGAGGCAAGATTCTGGTTCTGAGGCTTGGTCTAGACAGCAAGTGGGCATCAGACCACAGGTGTTACTTTGAATTTTCTGTCTCCTATCCAGTCCTCCTGATCGATAATCCAATCTTGGAATTCAGCCCAGATAAACTAAAATGTCAGTGAGCTCACAGTAGACTTGGATCTCCTTTTTTGTTTCACAGAGCACAACACCGTGTTCCATACATTGTAGGGACTCAACAATATTTACTGAACAGAAATGAAAAATGAAAAAATTTACTTAAATTTCTCAGAAGTATAAGAAACCAAGGAAGTAACTGAGATTTAAACAATAGGCAGAGTCTTCCAATGGAAGTTCCATAGCTAACACCTCGCATGCAGAAGCCTTCACAAACCACTGTGAGGCAGAGCCATCAAATCCTAGGGAAAGACGCGACCCAAGCATGCAAATGCAGGGCCAACTACTTTCAACTTGCCATCTTCCATCTTTACTACCCTCAGGCCTGGACATGCTTCATCACAGATCTGCTGTCTAGGAGGAACTCCAACGGTGACTTCTCACAATTCCTTTAGAGGAAAGCAGGATTGAAAGAGCGCTTCTCTTTTAGGGCATTTAGCCCAGGGAGGTCTTCATCTGAGAATATATTGTGCTTCAGAAGACACATAAAGTCTCTGAAATTGGCATTATCCTGGGTGAAGGGCCTACCTTGCATGGGTTTCCGAAAAGAATCTGTTTAAAAGATTAAAAATCATTAAATAACTCAGGTGCTTTATGTTTGGTCAAAATAATTTGCAGGGCAATAGGCTTGAAAAGGTGTATGCTGGGAAGATGGCTGAAGTGACAGAGCATCGCATTTAGAGCTAGATCCACTTGAGGAGAACTTCTAACTCCACCAGCTGCCTGACCATGGCAAGGCATAAACCATTTGAGCTTCTAAATAAGAGGGACCATACCACTGTCCAAGGGTTATTTAAAGAGTAAAATTAGGAAATGCATAGAAACCTCAACTGCAGAGAAAGCACCAAACAAAAGCTAACTCCCTTCCTCTCTACAGCATTATCTCCCACCCCACGTTCTTTCGATAGCACAAACCAGCATTTCAAATAAATGTCCCTTTTCAGAGTACAACTCTGACATCTGACATGAATAACAAGTCAACATGCCATTGTGTGACCTAACCAACACTGTCCTCTCACTGAAAAACACAGAGCACAGTCACAGACTTTTGCACCAAGAGCAATATTGAACAATGAAAATTTTTTTCTCTGTTGCTTGCTATCATTTTATATGTCAACCAAATAGCCTACAAGGTGTATGTAGGAGATCTTAATTGCTAATGGCAAACAGTGGTAAGTAGATCAAGAAGACAGAAGGGATGAGAGGAGCGAGCTGATTATGATTTTTGAGGATGTGAGCACCCAAAGCTCCTGTTTTCACAAAGAAAGATGCTGTACGATCGATCGATTCTAATAACATCGCTTAGCACTTCTCGGAGCTGCGGTCCACGTTTGCCTTCACAGCCCACGTTTGCATAACGGAGCTACTCAGAATGTTTCTTGTAGTTTTTTTTCCCCCTCTCGGGGGTGAGTTTGGCCTTATGGATGCTTTAGAGTTGCACTACATGAGTCATGTAAAGCTCTCTTCTGTCCCCTCCATCTGTGGAGAAAGGAGAAGAGAAGAGAACAGACGATGAAGCCAGGGTACCAAGGGTAAGAGGCAGGAGGGGAACTGTGGTGAGATCTCACTGCTTGCCAAAGATGATCAAAGTCCAAAGGTTGAATTTTTGGCATCAGTTCTTACCCAAGTGGAGAATTCCCAGTTTTCTCTACTTGGTCCTTTCCTCTCAGAGGAAATGCACAGTTTTGTTGGACTCAAGCAAATGTGTCTTCCTTTCCTAAATTTTATGTGCTGGATTCAATGCTAATTTACATCCACATTTGTGCCGGAGATCTGAAAAATCTGCTGTTGTTTCCTTCCCAAGCTGCAAGGTGGGGGTTTGGGGGGTGGCACAGAGAAATAGAGTTGAGCATGAGGGAAAGGAGAAAGGGAATGTGTTTGAAAAAGTGAGGAGGTATAAGAAGAAAGAAAAACTTCACCCGGTAAGCATTTTCCATACTTAATAATTTGATTTTGAAGGCTAGTCATATCAAAGAGCAAAATATTCAATATTGTTAATTCAGTTTTGCAAAATATATTCTTAATTTAAAAATGATTTTGCTCCGGGTGGTAGTGCAGTAATAAAGCAGTTATTGACCAGATCTTATTGATCGTAGAGTCTGCGGGCAAAGAGCACTGACCTCACTCACACTCTTATTGCTTCCTCCCTCCCTGGCCTTCTTCATCTATGCTCGCTCAATAATATATTATTAATATATATTTTTAGCAAAAACTGTATGTTACAAGGTTAAGGGCTTCCTAGTGATTTTTTTTTCAAGCTACTCTCTGCCTTTAGGGTGTTAGGGGAAGAATAAACTCAGTAACTGAGTGTCTGATATAAATGGCTTTCCACGGAAATACTTCCCCCACCACAGGGAAGCCTGTTATCACCATCCACATTTTTCTATCACGTAGGACAGAAAGGAAGGGTCCCGAAGCCCAAGGATATTGTGGCATTGGTAATGGTAGCTAAGGAAAGGAAATCACATAGTGGTTGTAAAGACAAAATTCAGGACGCATCTGTGTCCTCTCTAGGAAAGTAACTCTGAGGCCCAAAGAAGAGAATCTGTGATCACAACAAATTCAATAAGCAGTGTTGTCCAAATCCTTCTGATTCTTCTAGAATCTTTTATGGTGCTTTTCCCAACCATAAAAGATTCTAGAAGAATCAGACCTGACCATCTTCCTTACATCACAATCATAGGTGATATGCAGCAATTGATCGCTTCGCATCTGTACATAACTAACTACTCTGCATGTCTACCAAGGGTTTTTTTTTTTTTCCCAGATTGGTCATATTTTCCTGATAAATGTGTAAGGCTCTAGAAGGCAAGATCTATGCCATATACTCCTTTCAGATCCCTTCTAGAACCTGTCATGTGCCAGGTTCATAGCTAGCTTGTGGCAAGTGGTTGTCAAATTGAAATGTAAATGATTCACAACTTAGTACTGAATTTCTTTTCAAAGAAGACAGGAAAACAGAGCAGCATAGTTTGATTTGCACCTGCCCTTCACCATGGAAGCCCCTTGAAGCATGTAGCTTGTTTGTCTCCACATGTGCACCAGGTGAGAGAAAGAAGGGGCAGGGACTATTACATCAGGGGAACACAGGGGAGACCTGCCTCACACTGTTACATCTTGAGGGAGAGTGTGAAAGCAGTTTGCTGTTGCATTATGTATAAAGAAAGAGGAAAGAACAGTAAGCACATCTCCCACCCACTAAATTCAAAGAGGCTAGCAAGTTCCCAGGGCCAAGAAAGATCAGGACTGAACTGAACGGACGTGGTCATCATCTGCTGCTTCGGATTGTGACACTCCCCCATATCGCCTGGAGTTGTGCTCATGAATGTGGCATTTTCTCCATGGCAGAAGAGACAGGTTAAAACAAAACAGCAAACAAACACTAAGGGTTCTTTCTTCTACAAAAAGTCAGTCTATAAAATTTAAAACATATTCATATAGAGTGGGGAAGATGGGACAGAACCCAGATCTCTTATTTGCTGGTAATTTCATGGCCTGCTGAGAAGTGACAAAGAAGGAGACACCAGTGATGCAGTGATGGGACATCATGGCCTGATAGAAAGAATCCAGGTGAGCAAGAGAAATGCGCAGATCCACCTACTAACTGTGTGGTCACTGGCAAGCTTTCATCCTACCAGCTGAGGTCCCAGCAAGCATCAGCTGCTCACTCTCAGAGTTTAAAAGAAGAGAATGCCCATAGGAAGAACTTTATACAGGGGTGGGGGGGGGGGGTTAGGAGAGCCAACAAGAAACTCAAAGGGACTAGCATCCACAGTAATGTAGTGCAAAAAGGCTGCTGGAAAATGTCAAAGGCATAGGTGTAGAACAGCAGCCACCAACAGTGATGTGCCCATAGAGGAACACAGGTACTGTCAACATTGCACAGCTGGTGATAAAACCCAGCCTCTGTCTCTTGTGCCTTCCTATCTCAGACAGAAGATACCCCTTGGTTTCTGGATGCCAGAACACAAGGGAATTCGATGGAGAGGTTCTCTGAGGTCAGCCCACCAGGGCAAAGAACCAGGCAAAGCTGCTCAGGGAGTGGATCTGGAAGAGCTAACCCATGAGTAGCCCCCTCTTTGTGCCCCATTTTCTCCTTTGTCATGCACAAATAATTATGCATCTCTACCTACTCCTCAGGGTCCTCTCAAGGATTCTGTGTAATCATAACTGAATGCATACTGTTGACATTTCCAACCAGCCTTGGTGAGAAAGCCCTTCTGCTCTCTGTGGAGCCCCCCAGCTAGCGCCCACGCCCCAGCCAGGGGCGGCTCCCCACCCCCACCCAGAGCCCGAATGATGTGAACAGAGCAGCACAGGGCTCTGCAGGTGGCAGGGAGAGGGGGGAGCTGCACAGGCAAGGAAATAATAGAGACTGGATTGTTTATGCTTGTGGGAAAGGGCGCATGAATATGGATAAAACCCTGTGCGCATTTTGCTAATTACCCAGCATCAGTGTTAAAGGAGAAAAGAGCCCACTGCAGATTTTCAAGCCAATTCCATCCCTTCAAGCCCGCCCCCACCTATACTTACACACAAATCACCACCGCCACCATTTTCTCTCCTCTCATAAAAATAACTGATAATGTTCCTCTGAATGCGAACCACATAGACCCATCCGATTTAAATAAAATAGAAGATTCCAGTTCTGCATTATGAGCTCAAGAGAGAAAGTCCCATCCTGGGGATCCCAAGGATAGCTGGAGCCTCTCTCCTACAATTTCCTGACAGAGTCAAAGCGACCTCATAACCTCACAGGGAAAGACACGTGGTGAGTCAACTCAGGAAGGACAATGGAGAGACAAAGAATCGCACAAAAGTGGGGGCCATTTTTACAGAAAGCCCAAATTGTGGAACAAAAGACAAAAAATAATTCCCAGTCCTTGGTTTCTGGTCCAAATTAAGGTCTCATTTTTTTCCTGCCCATCAGAAATTCATTGAGCCAACACTGATCAGACATTTGGAGTCAACTAGACCCAGTTCTAAGGAAAGAAAAGATGGTGAATTCTAGCCTTTGTTTTCTGGAAGCTTCTGGACTTCTCCCAGAATTCCCCAGGTAGATATCTGCTGATTCATCCTTGAAAATCAATAGGGATTAGGACAGCTGGGAGAAGCACTCTAGAAAAGGCTTATTCTGGGTGGAAACCTGAGGGAGGAGTTCAAATCTGCTGCCTCCGGCCCTGAAATCCATCACCACAGGCTGCCAGGGAACACATTGCTTTCTCTCAAGATCACCCACCATGAAGACTGATCAGTGAACACCTGTGATGAGTTACATACTTTAGCTGGTAACAAAAACAAAACATTTCAACATCATTTCTGACCTTCTTTCTCCACAGAGAAGACAGCAGCTGGACGCAGTAGAAAGACACTGTTGTGGGAGACATTGGAAACAAGATTCTTATATTGACTCTAACTCATATAGCTGTGTGTTTATGAGTAAGACATTTGGCCTTTCTGAGCCTCAGTTCTACAGTTTTATTGATCTGTAAAATTACAAAGCTTAGCCTAAAGAACTCTCACAGTTCTAAAATTCAAAATTCTGGGAACAACTATACCAGTAAGGTCCACAGACTAAGGTCTTCCTGAGTGCCGGGCACTATCTGACACACCTTAGCTCTGCATGAGAATATGGGGTGATAGCTCAACAATCTTATGAATGAAGTGTTAGCAATTTACTAGATAAGAAATCTAAGGTCCAAAGTAGCTAAGTTATTTTCCTGAATAGGTAAGTGGTAGGGTAGAGATTTAAAATTTATAATAGCATATTGATTGCACTGTATAGCATTTTGATTAAAGTATAGACCCTCTCTACTTTTATTATGGCAAAATATACATATCATAAAATTTACTCTTATCCATTTTAACTATTCAGTACAGTGGCATTAATTACATTTATATTGATGTGCAGATGTCACTATCATTCATTCCTAGAACTCTTTTTGTCTTGTAAAACTGACTCTGTGTCTATTAAACAGGAACTCCCTATTTCGCTTTCTCCCAGCCACAGACAAGCACCGGTCTACTTTCTGACACTCTAATTCTGACTATGCTAAGTACCTCATGTAAGTAGAATCATATAGTATTTCTCTTTTTGTATTTACATACAAAAAGATGTACAGTATTTATCATTTAGCATAACACTCTCAAGGTTGAGCTATATTGTAATATAGATTATAACTCTCTTACTTTGTAAGGCTGAATAATATTCCACTGCATGTATTTACCATATTTTGCTTATCCATTCATTCGTTAATGGATACATTAATTGCTTCCATGTTTTAGATCCTGTGATTAATGTTGCCATAAATATGGGAATACAAATATATCTTCAAGGTCCTGCTTTTGATTCTTTTGAGTATATACTCAGAAGTGGAATCACTGGATCATACGGCAAATCTGTTTTGTTTTGGTTTTTTTTGAAGAACCACCATACCATTCTCCATAACGACTGCCTCATTTTACATCCTTCACACCAACAGTGCACAAGGATTCCAATGTCTCTACATCCTCCTCAACACATATTAGTGAGTGTGTGTGTGTGTGTGTGTGTGTGTGTGTGTGTGTAGTAACCATACTAACAGGTATAAAATAGTATATCATTATGGTTTCGTTTGACTTTTCCTAATATTTATCGTATTTTTATTGTGCTGATTGCCCTTTCATACATCTTTATCGGAGAAATTTCTTTCTTTTATTTTTATTGATGCATTATGGTCATACATCTTAATGGGGTACAAGATGATAGAGGCATACATGTACATATCACCCAATTATCCTTAAGCATATCAATGTCAATCACTAAAACAAACAGGAGAAGGAGGAAGGGGGAGAATATGGGGTGGGAATTGGAGAAATTTTTATTCAAATCCTTAGCCCTTTGAGGGTGTGTGTGTGTGTGTGTGTATGTGGTACTGGGGGTGGAACCCAGAGGCTTTCTACCTCTAGGCTATACTCCCAGCCCTATTTTTATATTTTATTTGGAAACAGGGTCTCACTAAGTTGCTATGAGTTTCACTAAGTAGCTGAGGCTGGCTTCCAACCTGCACGATGATCCTTCTGTCTCAGCCTCCCAAGCACGGGGATTACAAGAATGCACCACCACATCCAGCTTCTTATTCTTAGCCCTTTTTTTTTGGGGGGGGGCGGTCTGGGGATAGAACCCAGGGTCATTTGACCTCCAAGCCACACCCCCTGTCCTATTTTTTGTTCTTTATTTTTGAAACAGGGTTTCACTAAGTTGTGGAGGGCCTAAGTGGCCGAGGCTGTCCTCAAACCGCGATCCTCCAGTCTGAGCCTCCGGAATGCTGAGATTACAAATGTGTGCCACCACGCCCAGCTTCTTAGCCCATTTTTTTATTATTGTTGTTGTCATCGAATTTTGGGAATTCCATATATATATATATATATATATATATATATATATATATATATATGTATATATATATATATATTCCTTATGAGAAACATGATATGAAAATATTCTTCCATTCTTTGGGTTATATTTTTACTTCATTGATACTGTCTTTTAATGCACTTTTTATTTTAATGAAGTCCAATTTGGTTTTTATTTCTTTTATTGCCTGTGCCTTTGACAGCATATCCAACAAATCACTGCCAAATCAAATGTTGTGAACACTTTGCTCTGTGTGTTCTAAGGATTTTATAATTTTAAGTCATGGTTCCATTTCGAGTTAATGTTTAAATATGGTGGTAGGTAAGGATCCAACTTCATTCTTTTGTATGTGGATACCCAGTTTTCTCAGTACCATTTGTTGAAAAGCCTATATTTTACCCACTGAATGGACTTGACAACCTTATCAAAAATTATTCAAGCATATATGCAAGGGTTTATTTCTGGACTATATTTTCTGTTCTGTTGGTTAATATGACTGTCTTTGTGCCAGTACCACACTGTTTTGATTAGCTTTGTAACAAGTTTTGAAGTCAGGAAGTATGAGTTCTCTAGCTTGGTTCTTTTTCAAGATTATTTTGGTTATTTCAGATACTTTCAGAGTCTATATGAATCTCTAATTTTAAGACAGATTTTCTATTTTTGAAAAAAAATTACTGGGATTTTGATGGGATAGTATCAAATCTGCAGATCACTTGGGGGTGGTTTTGCTATCTTAACAATACTAATTTTTTAAATCCATGAATGTAGGATGTCTTTTCATTTGTTTATATCTTTTTTAATTTAAAAAGCATGGGCTTTTCATCAATATGCATTTTTACCTCATCTCAAGACTCTGTGATTTAGTGTTTCTTCCACTAAACCAAATCGCTTCCTGTCAGTTTGCTAGAGGAATTTATCTATCTCTGGTTCAAAAAAACAAAAAAGCAAAACAAGAAGGAACATTGTATCATGATCCAAAGTTTTTATACAGGCCCCAATGTTTATTCCATCTTCAGAAGGCTGATAAGAGCAAAAGACAAGCGGGGTTTTCAATTCTGGCGTACACATTTTAGATTCTCAATAAAGGTAACACACACACATTGTTCACAGAAGTTGTTTAATTAAGGTTTATCACAGTGCCGCATATACAGTAAGTACTGAAGCAAACCCTGGCACAGAGATTGAGAAACATGGAATAGACTATCAGTCGAAGTCGACAGAAACATTATTAAACAGTACCAAAACAGAGCTAAATAAGTCAGACATGGTGGCACATGCCTGTAATTCTAGTACTAGGGAGGCTGATGCAGGAGGATCGCAGGTTAAGACTAGACTCAGAAACTTAGTGAGCCCCCTCAGAACCTATTTCAAAATAAAAAATTTAAAAAATAGAACTAGGGCTATAACTTGGAGGTAGAATGTCCCTGGGATCAATCCCTAGTAGCACTAAAAACATAATAAATAAAGCTAAATAACAAAATCAAATATACAGAGAGATTATTATACTACCCACTCTGGTAGCTTCAGCCTATCGGGTCACTCTTTTACCCATGCTCCCCTGCCCCTACCCAGAGCTGCCCTTCCACACCCACGCTGCTCCAGCCTGCAAAGAGGCAAATCAGCTTCAGAGAGCACAGCCTCTCTGGGCTCAAGACTTCCTGCCATATTTCTGCCTTGGACTTTACATCTAACTTTTTAGCAGGGGAGGCTGGAGCTGATTGGATTATAGGAATACAAATGGATTAATTTGGGGTGGATTAGACACATCACAAAACATAAGTTTGACTTGCATTAACATAAAAATGTCATAAAAATGTAGATGCTGAGGCAGAGCTTATTTGTGATGCTGCTAATGCATTGTTACTCCAGCAAAAGATGTACACAATATTTACGCCGTATCTGACCACATAAAACATGTCGTATACATATGCAATTTTTTATTATGTAGAGGGAAAAAGAGCCAGAGGGGCCTTCAGAATTCCAATTCTTGTGCTTCTGATTTTCCCTTCTTTTCTAAAATTTTTTTTTCTTTATTTTCAAGAAACAAATAGAGTTTTAAACCATCATTACTGTATTTTGAACAGTTAATATTTCCTATCATGACATCTCTACTCAGAGGTAACAGGTTTAGTTGATTACTATTTGTTTATAGAGCCGGAGAAACCTGCAATCACGGGGAACATAGAAGGATTGCAATTAGATCTATTGGCTGAGAGCTGCACCTCGCTGACCCACGGTTAAGTGGTTAGCGCTATCAGAGAGAAAATGCCTACTGGCAGCTGGCACATCTGCACATAATAATACAGGCAAAACTGACACGGCCACTAAAGGCTGCTGCTCTCCTCTTTCCCAGAAGCTGAAAACAGATCATGCTTTTTAATAGTGCATCAACACATTTCTTCTGAATTAGCATAATCATGTAAGTTCTGGGAGGAAATGGGTATCTTGGCCAACCTTCTGCGAATTTTTCAAAATATCCAAATAAAAAGGAGTTTCCCCACCAAAAACCTGATTCCATCCATACCCAGTTTGTAGTTTATCTTTGAAAGAAAGCATAGAAAAAAAGAGTATTAGAAAAAAGACTGTTAACCTAAGTGTTTTATCAAAACAAGGAATGCCTAATATGTGACCAGCATAGATAGGCACACAGCAGCCGAGGTGGGAGAGGAATAATGAACATAATTGCGCAAACAAAATTCTATCAACGCCGTGATGATGGTGGTGATGGTGTCAACCGATTTTAAGTAAGAACCCATCACATGCCTGGCTCTCTGCATAAATGGTTTACAGCATCTGCCCATTCTTCAGGCCCATATTCCTACAGCCAGGCAACCTAGCTCATCTCTCTCCACCAGTCATTTCACAAATCCCCAAACAGGATTGGACAACTCAGCTAAAGAGACTCTCTCTCAGGTACCAGAAGATGATCTCTAAATAGCATGGCAAGCAAATTCCCATATTACTCTGAGACCAGAAAGAGTGTCCTGGATCCTGGTGAACTTTTACTCTCACTGGAGCCACACCAAAGCCACAGGTAGCCCCTAGGGTTCTGTCAAACCAACTCTTTGCTAAGTTGGGCTCTTCTGGGGCCCAATAATATGACTATGTTAGGGGCTAAACTTTAATCCTTTGGAATGATGACTCTCGTCCTTGGACTCTATCCTGCAGAGTTTCAACTGCATGGAACCAACTAGTCAAAGTATCTGCATTCTCTCATAAAGATGTACTTAGTCACTCACCATTTTGTTGGGGATTTTGCAGTAGACTATAGGGCTGACAAAGAAGGCTGTGAACATCACTTTTGATTATTCTGTTGCAACATTATGGTTTCAAGAAAAATAATAACGATGAATAAAACAAACAGCACCTGAGAAAATTAGTACCAACTTTTTGAGCCCCTAACAAATCCATTTATATCACCAGTATAATAGGAATCCCAGTTGCACACAAGTAGAAATGTCTTACAGCAGGAAATCTAGACTCCTGGGAAAACAGTCAACTTAAGTTCTCTTTCATGCTGGAGCAAACTGGTACACAGAACAGCCCAGTAAGATATTTACAAGAGCATTAGCTAGTAGATGGCTGCGCTAGGGCTAGAATCCCAGTTTGTCAGACATGTAAAGATATAATCTTGACATTGTGTTAGGTGTAGTAGACAATAAAACATACGGTAACTGTCCTCTGAAATTTTCATAAAATACAAATCTGGACAAAATCTACATTGGTAAATGAGACAAAAGTTGAAAAGCACCTTACTTTGGGGCCTTTTAACATCCACAAACTAAGTCATAAAGAAAGTCTTAACAAATTTCAAAGACCATAATCTCTAATCAAAGCACAATTAAATTTTAATACTATAAAAGAAGATGTAAAACTTGTACAGAGCCCTAACAAATATCTGATCAGACACTTGGAAGAAGAATAAAAAGACAGATGATAATGCAGTAGAGGCACTATGTAAAAAAATAATAATAATAATAAATAGAACTTATAAATACTAATAAATCAGATTCAAAAAAAGACCATATCCAAAGCTCAACAATAAAAAGAAATACACACCTGGATAGGTGATTGTGAAAATATTGTACACCAAAGACAAGAAGTAGATATTAAAAGCAGCCAGAGAGGGGGAAATAACATTTTTTCAAAGAAAAGATGATTAGGCTGGCAGCTGAATGCCCAGCAATAGCAATAGCATCCTGAATCAATATGAAAAGTGCCTTTAAATTGCTGATAGAAATAACTGTAATGTCAATCTGAACTAGATGCCCAGTGAAAATAGCTCTTTCTAATATCAGAGAGAGAGAGAGAAACATTTTCAAACACAAACCAAGAATTGCTATCAAGAAATGTTTACCAAAAAAGATTATAGAAGGTTTATTTCAAGATAAAAAAATAATTTTATGTTAAAGATTTGTGATGCAAGAAGGATTATTTAAGATGGCCTTGCTGAATGTCAGTTTAACTAAGGTAAATTCTATCTTGCAAATTCTATAAGAATCTCTCTTCCTGGATGTTCCTAGGTAGGATGGGGTACAAGAAATGTCTTGGGAGATTCTGGGGGATAGCACAGTCGCTTTCTAATTGGCACAGGATGTTACTGATCTGCTGACTCCATTGATGGAAGCAGCCTGAGACCTGAGACTTCCCTACCTTCTCCTGGGTTCTCCTTCAGCTCCTTTGAATCCCGGGCCAGCAATGTATGCTTCTGCAAGACACCTCAGAGCTGAGGTCATGAGTTCCAGTCCTTTTTCACGAGGTTCCAGCTTGCATTTGTAGGCTACTGCTTGCTCTCCATCTCACTTCGTATCCATCTTCCCTTCCTGAACACCTGTAGACTTCAAACTGTAGCAGCAGACACACTGCTGCTTCCTGTCACTTGCCTGTCAAGAATCCTCATATAATTAATATATAATTATAAATGTCATACAATTACATATACTATGCATATTATTTTCTTATGTTTTTAAGTTGGATGATTATGTTATTCATTTTCAGTCTTTCTTCATTTTATTATAAAATTTGAAACTAAACACCATTTTTGCAGCATTCCATAAAGCTTGTAGTAGTAAATATGTGGGTAAATTAAAGCAAATACTGATTAAGATTAAAAACTAGTAATTATATTTTTGGAATTTTAAAAATCAGATGGGACTGAGACACAAGACAATTTTATCAGTTGGAAAGCATTTGTAATAATTAAAGTGATCTAAAGAGGATAAGATCAGAAAGAGGTAAAAATAACTTTAGACTAGTAAATCATCCATTAGTATTAAAAATTCTAGGGTAGGGCAGGGTGTGGTGGTGCACACTTGTAATCCCAGTACTTGGGAGGTCGAGACAGAAGGAATGTAGGTTCAAAGCCAGCCTCAGCAGCTTAGTGAGGCTCTCAGCAACTTAATGAGATTGTGTTTCCAAATAAAATATAAAATATGTCTGGAGGTGTAGCATGGAGGTAGAAGGCCCCTGGGTTCCATCCCCAGTACCACACACAAAAAAGAAAATTCTAGGGTAATCAGAATGGGAGAACACTTTACAGCTATTAAATACAGAGTGGGGAGAGGAAATCATTCACCCAAAAGTAGATGATAGAAGAGAGAAATAGAAACAGTCAGAGCATTTGGGAGGCTGAGACAGGAGAATTGCAGTTCTTAGCCAGCCTCGGCTACTACTTAGTGAGGCCCTCTGAAACACAGTAAGACCCTGTTTCAAAAATAAAGAATAAAAAAATAGGGCTGAGGTTATAGCTCAGATGTAGAATGCCCCTGAGTTCCATTCCCAATACGGAAAAAAATGGAAAGTATAAAATCAAATGGTAGAAGTACAGAATCTGTGTGAGGAAGAATAGGGGCCTGAGGATCTGAAAGGTAAAGTGGCCTTAAAGAGCTGCTTCTCTAATTCTGTAGATGGTACCAGAATTGATGTCATGACACGTTAGGGCCAAGTAAGAACTTGAGCGAGGAAAACACAAAGAGCCTTACAGGAACAGCCTGGGAACCTGACAGTGGTGTGCGATGAGCAGTCACAGAGAAATCAGCCAGGAAGCCATGTTCCTCGAGAGTAAGAAAAAAAAGGGGTCACTGCAGAGTGTTTTAGGTCCCAGGAATCACAACTTCTATTCCTGAAGCCAACTCCTGTGACACTCAGACCACATCTACAAAATCAGCACCTTTCTGAGAATTAGAGTCATAGACTCTTAGCGGACCAGTTAGAACGAGGTAACTCAGTTTAAAAAAAGAAAAACAAGTAAGTCGAAGAACAAATGAAGAATTAAAAAAATATTTAAAGAACATTAAGAGCCACGTGCATTTGTGCTTGTGTGTATATTAAGAAATAAAGAGAATATACAAATAGACTTCGAGAACTTTCAAAAACTGATAAAAAAAGTAAAACTCATATGGAAAAGTGAACAAAATACATGAACAATTTCTCAAACAATATAAAATACCTCCTATATTTATGAAAAGATGTTCAACATCATTCCAACCAAAAAAGTGAAAATTAAAATGCAATGAAATGTCATTTCTCCCATCAGGTCAAGGAAAACACCTAAATCTTGACAATTCATTCTACGGCAGGGCTATAAGAAATATCTCATATGTTGCTGGTAGAAATTCAAAGTTGTACAGCCCTTCTGAAAGGGAATCTGAAAACTTCTAACAAAATTATATATTAATTTTACTCTTCAATCCATCAATTCCACTTTTAGAAACTTACCCTAAAGTTATACCTGCAACAATACAAAAATGCATGAATTTACTCAATACAACAGTATAAGTAATTACAAAATACTGAAACTACCTGAGCGCCCAACACAGGAGGTGGGTGGAATAAACTGTGGCGCATAGCAAAATTAAGGACTGGGAAACTATTTAACAACAAATAAACAAAAAGGAAGATTTTTTTGAAGTTATTTCCAGCATGTACTGTTAAGTAAATGAGAAAAGTATAAAAGAGAGTGTTTCAAATGCTATCTTTCATGTAAAAAGGAATAAGGGGAATAAAGCAGACACAAATCTTTTTTCCCTAAAAGAAATACAAAGAAGATAAACTAAAAAGCAATGCAGTTGGTATAGGTATAGTTATAGATAAAGGTATAATAGAATAGATATAAACTTATTTGATCCCCTACAGTCTCAAAGGGAAAAGAAAAAGTACAACTTCTCTGAATATGCCTTTTTACATAATATCAATTTTGGAATACATGTCAATGTTCTATGTGTTCAAAACATTAAATTAAATTAACAAGGATGGCTAACTATTATAACTGGATGAAAACAGGAGGAAATAAACTCAACTGTACTATGAATGAATAACATAAATATACCAAATAATATTTTAACAAAAGACTAAAGCAAGAGAGTTTGGAGAACACTACTTTGTACTGTTATATTTGAACAGTTCTATATATGTGTATTCAAAGTATACATACACACACACACTATATATATATATATATAGATAGATATAGATATAGATATAGATATAGATATATATGGAGAGAGAGAAGAGAGAGAGAGAGAGAGAGAGAGAGAGAGAGGCATTCTACCTCTGAGCTACAACCCCAGTCCTATTTTCTATTTTTATTCTTTATATTGAAACAGGATCTCGCTAAGTCATGGAGGGCCTCACTAAATTGCTGAGGTTAACTGTGAACCCGCAACCCTCCTGTCTCAGCCTCCCAAGTACCAGGATTACAAGCATGCACCAATCTAGGAAAAACAAAACTGCAAATAAACCTTGAACTCTTCTTAACAGGCTTGTTTTTGTGGTGGTACAGGGGTAGCAATTTTGAAATTATTTCACGTGTACTATAGGTCTGCACAAATGAGTAAATATGTTGATGTTTCAGAAACCTTGGATTGTCTATGGGGAAGAAAGAGAGCACTATGGAGTAAAAGGAGATTAAAAATAGCCATCTGGAGTAATAGAAAATGGAGGTATAAGTATAAACTTATTTTTGTCTGCTAGCTTCATCTACTAAAAAAGCCTAGAAGTACTACCATGTTGATAAGCAAGGAGTACTTCTAGCATTCTCGCCTTCATTTCTAAATACTGTTCCTTGCTAAAAGAAACCAGGGAAACATCCTCTTATTCCAGAAATCAAGGAAGTGCCTTAAAAAATGCCAAAGGTATGTCAAAACCCAAAACAAAAAATACAGCTACAGCTTGAAAAAGCTCCCCACTGACCACTGTCTGATGATTTGAATATCACTATTAATAACAAATAGTAACCATTTTATAAATTATAAATCTATGAGTCCCTATCAACTATAAATTTAAAACAAACAAATGAGGGGAAAGGGGGGCTCTTCCTTACAATAGTATGCTAACTGAAATTTGGAGAAGTAGAAGAGTTGGGAAATCACCACATTGAACCATCCATGAGCAAGAATTATTAGCAGATGTTAAATCTTCAGTTTAAAATTTGAGGAGTAACAAGATGAGCTATTAAATGATATTAAAGTGTGTCCTTGTAGACTGTTATAATCCAGTAAAAAAAAAATAATGATGCAGTAGAGAAACCAGCCAATACTTTGACTAGATTATCAAAATTAACATCGATATTAAGAGGCAAATGTGTCTCCAGATGTGTTACTCTGAGAAGCACACATCATCTCTATATAATTCTGGCCAAGAATGTATAACCTGAATCTAATAACGAGGAAATATCAGATAAGCCCTGAATGAGAAATGTTCTGTAAAATAACTAGTCTGTATTTTGCAAAAATGTCAATGAAAGATTTTTTTTAAAAAAAGGTTAAAGCACTCTTCTCAATGAAAAGAGAAGAAAAACAAAAAACATGACAACTAAATATAAGGCATGAGTCTGAACTGGGTCTTGTCCTCAAGAAAAACATAATCATGCTATAAAAGGACATTATTGGTATAATTGACAAATTTTGAATATGGACAATTAAATAAAATCATTGTTATCACTGTTATCAATACTGTTGATAACTGTATTTTGGTTATTTAAGAAAATATCCTTAATGTGCACTGAAGTATTAAGAAAAAAGAATATGACACCTTCTCTCAAAGGATTCAGAAAACAACACAATAGACAGATAGATGCTATAAAACAAATGAGCCAAAATGTTAAAAATTGGTGGCTCTGAAGAAAAGGTATATGTGTGTTCTCTGCATTATTCTTGAAACTTTTAAGTTTGAAATTATTTTAAAATAGATGTTAAAAAAAATAAAAATGAGAGAAAAGAAAAGAAAATGGTGCCCTCTATAGCCTCATGCCAGAGTTAGCACCACTGAACTTCAACATCACATCCCCCTTTAGCCAGGAGCCCCTGGCCAGGGCAAACTGCACCACCATACGCAGATGGCTTGGGGAGACACCACTCCATCCTTCTGACAAACCCTTATTTCAGCCTCTCTGAGAATTCCTGTCCTTTGCGACCCAGTGCTCCCTGACCATTTAATACTCAACTTATATAGGGAGGTAGCAGCATCAAGAACCAGGTTCCTGCAGGGCCTTGATCTCGTGGTTGTACATTTCTCCCCTGGGAACTCTTGATGGCTATAACCATTTCATATTCGTCCTTGTACCCCAAGTATCTGATATAAAGAACATGCTTTCAGGATTGAATGGAGCTGAAATGTGTGGGCAAGGACGCATACCATCATTGTGTTAATAAATCAAAGGTAGCACCCCCACAGAATCCTTTGCAATTGTCACACAAGCATTTTTCCCCAAAACTTGTGCTAAAATAATGCTGGAGAGTCTACTTTCCACTACAACTGGGCATCTGAAACACATACTGGTCTTGGCACCAGAGAGAAAAAGCTTTGTGCCCATCTGATTTCTGAGACATCACTGGGTGGATATTTTAAACTGAGTGTGGGAGTAGAGAGGACCTTTAAGTCCTATTGGTGATATTTGTCACAAACCTAAGTAGCGAATATATCTACAAAAAGGGTTAAACTTTCTGGGAGGTAGAGAAGAAGGGTAAGTTAACATCTTTGAAAATCACTACTCAAATAATTGCTGCCCCCATAATGAGAAGGAGAGGAGGGCTCCAGTTACACAGAAAATCAGAACTTCCTGAGCTCCAGGCCCTGTCGATATGTGATTCTCTCAGTTTCTCATTCTGATGACTAGGTCTGACCAGCCCAGAAAAAAGCCTCAGCTCAAAAACAGTGCGCCTACAATGGTTCTCTTAGATCCCATAGTTGCCTGGTTGCACAGAGACAGTAAAGAAAACCCAATACTAGACCACTGAGTTAAGTATCTCCATCTCTTTCCTTGACATCCTTCCAGGGTCCCTCATCTTGAACTGTACAAGAGTAACAATGAGTAAAATGAAAATAATGAGCCATGGAAAGGAGAGAGTGGTTCTTAGAGAAGAATTTAGACCTGGCAGCACAAGAAATAAGACAGGTCTACTCTATTTCCAACAGATTACAAATTCAATTGGGCCAAAGGCATTAAATTCTAATGTACAACCAGAAACCAGAGAACAGCAAGTCTGGAGTCAAAATTCTCTTGGGCGTCGCCAAAATATGCTTATGCCATCACTATTTGATCACTTTGAGGTGACAAGGAAATTACTACTTGTGTAATCAGATAAGGGATACAAATAAGACAGTTTTGGTCACCTATCTGCATAGCAACTGAATGTTTTCCAAAGCCTAGAACCCAGGAAGCAAATCCAAATGAGAAGGACATTTTAGTGGTCTTCCTGGAAAAGTTGAGCTATTTAGGGAACTCTGTCAAAATACCTAGTTCCTGATGGGATAGTTTAAGGGGAAATTCTTAATTGAATGGAGGAAAAGAGATGTCCATGGAGCCTTTAATAGAGCTAAAACCTCCTTGGAATACCTCTGCCACCAACTCTGGCTTGTCACCTGAGGGGGAAGAAAGCCTCAACAGAATAGAGGAATGAATAGACCCTAAACGTGATTTTGATGAAAAACTAATTAGGAATATAACAAGGAGATTATTAATTCCTGCCAGAATCAAAATTACAAACCTTACATGTTGGAAGCATGAACATAAGGAAAGAACAACTTGCAAACCAAGTTTTGAAAACCAGCACCCAAAAGGAAGGAAAGGGTAAATTGGAATATCCTGAAGGGGATCAAAGAAATGAGCAAGCATGACAGTTCAGTGCTAAGAAGAATATCTGGAGATTTTGGAGTGAGTGGTCAAGGGAGTGAGAGTTCGTGACGCCCTGTGTGTGCCTCTGAGAGAGTTGGAGTGGGTGGTAGACACAGACCCTAAGCGGCAACCAGGGCAGTTTCTGGCACAAGAAGGCACAATACTGAGAAGAAATTAAACATGTGTAGAAGGCAAGTGGGTAGGGAAACCTTAACACTTAAAAGGAATTATAATTCTACGTGAGCCATAAGAGAAGTTTGCTGTTAATTCTGGCTTTTGTTGTTTCTTTTGCTGTTGTGACCAAATACCTGACAAGCACAACTTAGAAAAAGAAATGTATGTTGGGGCTCACAGTCTCATGGTTTTGTCCACAGTCAACCAGATCCAAGGCAGAAACCGCAGTGACCGTGCAGACAGTGCACGTGGCAGGAGGAAATCCACTTTGAGCTCCTGCCAGCGAAGAGCAGAGAGAAAGGAGGGGGCCAGGGACAGAGCTGGTCCCCAAGGCCATGCCCACAGTGAGCCCCCTCCTCCAGCGTGCCCCAGCTCTGATTCGGAGTGAACTTCTCTAAGGGGATATTTTATTTTCAAACTATCACAGTTCTGTCTTAATATTTTTCTAGAGTTTAAATGAAAGCTATGGTCAACTTTATAGACTTTATTTCTAAGATAATAAAAACTTGGGCTGATTTGATCTAGTTCTTTGCCCAGGGGCATGAGCAAGAAAATCCCATTTTTCAGTCAGACAGGGTAAGTTCTAAGACAAAATTTGATGGCTACTGAAGTAGCCACAGAAAGCCAACCTTTTGCAAAATTGGACTCGACATGGAGAAGTCCTGCATTGGCACTGGGTTCAGACCTCTCCCAGGAAGCCTGTTCTCTCTTCTCTGTCCCCACATGACTTGGAAAATATATCTCTATTTTTTTAAGATTGTTTGTAGTCTCCTCTCTCCCCTTGTCCCCATCAAGAGCTGGACAATGTTATAATTTTCTGTTCCTAAAATTTTTATTTCTCTAAAGTGGTCATAAATGCTGGCTTGATGACAATCCAGAAATACTTCATATACTAAATACAAAAACTCACTGTGAAAATTGCTTAGTTTATTTTTGTTTATGTTATTGAGATCTTGCAAATGACACAGCTGAATGTTTATCCTACCATAAGGAAATGCATTTTGTTATTTGTATTTTTGGTTTGGTTTTTTTTTCTAGTTTTACTTTAAAAGATAAGGGCAATAAAGAGGACAGTTAAATATACCCCCCACATACACACACACACACACACACACACACACACACACACACACATTCTAAATGTGGAGAAAGTTATTCTATAATATTTTACTTTCTGAAATTTTATTTTCCTCTCTTCAATCAAGATTTAAATATCTTAAATTCATCAATCTTTAAACATAGATTGAGATATTACAAGACCTTAACATTTTTTTCTAAGCACTTGTGTCTGGGAACCCATGTCAAATTCATTCCAGAACCCCCATAGAATACCAAAACTCTGTGGATGCTCAAGTCGCTTATATGAAATAATGTAATATTTGCACATAACCTATGCCCATTCTCCTATAAACTAGAAATCATCTATATTACTTATAAACGCTAATACAATGTAAATGTTATGTAAATAATTGTTGCACTGTAATAATAATTACAGGAAAATAAGGTCTGTACATATTCAGTACAGATGCAATTTTGGGGATAGCATTTTGGTCCACGGTTGAATCCGTGCATATGGAACCCACAAAAATGGGGGGCCAGCTGTTCTGACCCCAGGATGACTGTATGCTTGTGGGCCTTTGCCCTAACCGTGTGAAAGAGGTCTCCTTTAATGTATCTCCCAGAGCAGGCTGTCCTGGACCAGGCTAAGGACAAAGAAGCCCAGTGAGGAGCAAAACAAAGAGACCTAAAGAGAAGGGTAGCCCTTGTTAATACCATTAAGTTATATAAACGTTCTAAAATTATAGTAGCAATAGGCAATCTAACCAGATTTCATGGGGACTGCTGTGAAATGGCAATTAAGTCCAGATGAATGAGTAAAGCAAATAATGGAGAAATAGGGGATGAGACATATGCATGTACGATCCCTTATTTTGCAATTAGATATAATAAATGAGAGCTTTGGGAGTTAGACTAATAATCTGAATTACACACTTCTCAGCCACTATTGGAAGGCATGCTTGCCCCAGACCTCAACTAAGCCATGTTGAAGCCGCACCTTTTCTTCTCCTCAACGACAACAGAGAGTGAATGAGCCCTCCTATCATCGTTTCGCTCATCTCTATTTTTTACAGCTCTGTCAGGTGAACAGGTTGTGTTCTTCTAAAAGGTATGCAATAGTTTCTAGCCCTCCGACCTCACAATACAAAATATCACAGGGATGGCTACTGGGCTTCTAGAAGCTGGCAAGGACGTTTGTTGACAACAAATCCCAGCTGGATGTTTCATCCTGGGAACAACATACAATCAACTCATAGAGATCCCTCTTGAGCATTTTCTGATGGATAAAAATGTGTTAGAGCATGAAAACAAACCAACTTAGGGAGAAAATATCTTACCAACAACAGATTCCAAAAAGAAAACGTAGACATCTTATGGCCCACCCCATGCATGCACACTTTCTGTCTTTGTGAGTGCTGACATTTGGGTCGCAAGCCATTTGGTAACAGAAATCCACTGAGGCCATAACTACTGAACATCAGCATGTAGAGTGCAGACAGCACAAACTGCAGGTGGGATTAGGTTCAAACCCTGACCCTCCTCTCCTTGACTGAAGAGACTCTCTTCAGTTCCCATCTCTGTCAATAGAGATAGTAGCACCGATATCATGAAGTTATAGGGATTACATAGCCCTATACATGCAGTAAGCCCTCAGTAAACACCTCTCCGGGCATGGGGTGAACAGTACTGGACTCTAGGAGGAGTCCATACTTCCAGAAATGACCTAAGAAAAGGCATCAAGAATCTTTCCACAAAAGGGAAACTGAGGCACAAGTAAGAAAATTAAGACTCAGTCATTTAATTCTTCCCAATTATAGAACTATGTCTGCTTCCTCAAATGAAGTTCAGTACCTTGGTTTTGATGCTGGGGCTAAAGAGGAAATGATAAATTATTGGTTTCCTCTCATCCTTTCTTCTTTCTTCCTTCTTTCCTTATTCTTTACTTTCTTTTATATTTTTGCTAATGTTAAAATGCACTTAAAGTAAAAGCAGAGAATCCTGTTTAAAGTAGTTAATTTATACAAAATTCCACAGCAACACCATAATTTCCTCCTGCACAGCAATCTGGAAGCTTACACAAAAGCAAATTACCTGTGTGCAATTTCCCAATAGGCCTCTGTGGTTTTCAGAGTGTGTTCAGTGGGACCATGAAGTTCTGCAGAATTAGAGGAGGGGTGGCAAAGATGGAGACCTCCCCACTTCCATCCCAACCTGGGCAGCTCTTACACCTGAAGACATCAAACTTCATAGAGACTGTGTGCTTGGTAGAGTGTTTAACCAGTCTTGACCTGTGAGTTCTCATTTGTAGAATGAGGATGGTGCACTTACTACCTCTAAGTTCCCCTCAGCCCAAGTAACCTTTTAGCCACACATGCTAAAAAACAAACAAATAAACAAACAAAAACTCCATTTTATGTTTTTCTCTCAGTAACAGGTTCAAACTGATCAATCAATCAATCAATCAATCCAGTAAAAAGACATATTTGTAAACTCCCAAAGCATTAGGATCATAATTTTTTTCTTTATAGTGTTCTTTTTTTAAATTTTTTATTGAACATAAATGGTATACATTCAAACTATACTTGATGCCCTCTCCCTCCTCCCACCCCTATTTCCCCTTCCCCCCTCCCAACAATGACTGTCCCGGGTAACCATGCCATATTCATAATTTTACACATATTCGGATGTGGACCCTCATTAATCTAGTTCAGCCTTCCTCCTCCTCTATCTTTCCATTCAAGCTTTGCTGGTATTTCCCCTCCATTATCTGGAGTACCACTGGTATCCTCTAGGTTCCCTAGTTTGGGCATATTAGAGAGAACATATGTACCTTCTCCTTCTGTGCTTGGCTGGTCTCACTTAACATAATGCTCTCCAGGACTTTCCATCTTCTTGCAAATGGTATGATTTTGTTCTTCTTTATGGCTGAGTAGAATTCCATTGTGTGTATTTCCCAGAGTTTTGCAATCCATTCATCTGTTGATGGGGACCTGGGTTGGTTCCATATTTTGGCTACCACGAATTGTGCTGTAGGATCATAATTTAAACTATGTTCTCCTATTTTATTAAAAGCTGAAAATACACTCAATCATGTCGCCAGGTACTGGACCAGGTACTTTACCTGTAGCCCCTCATTTAATCTAGTACCTGGAGGATGTTCACATCTGGGACACTGCACACCAGGCTGGGGGCATTCCATATGTTACTCATGAATAGTAGATGAGCAACCAAATAGTGTTCACAGGGGCCCAAAACTGTCAAGTATGAAGCCCAGTCACAGTTCAAATGAAGGCTAGACCGACTCCAGAGCCCATAATCCTTCCTTAGCTACCCACGCCGAGTCAGAATAGCTGCCCTGTAGTGAAAGTTTTGCACAAACTACATAGCATTAAGCCAAAACTTCCCCTATCTAGCCCTCAACATTTTCACAGTAAAATTCCTCAAATTAAGTCTCAATATTTCAAAAATAGAGTTATTCACACAAAAATGTTTGATCTCTATGTCTAATTGGATTTTATCGCTTACCATCTCCAAGTCCTTCCCCTTGTTCATCTACCCCAATAATAGATAACCTCCAAGGGGTGTGGTATTGCTGCTGAGCATTCATATCAGCAGATATTACTGTGTAGTAACATGCTTTATCATAAAAAATACAGCAGCCAGATTATAAAAGCTTCAAAATTAGTTACTTCTTATTTCCCTTCTCACAGCTAATCAACTTGGGCTCAAGGGACAGTTATTTGTTGATCTTTGAGTGTAGGGTGATGTCCTATTTGACCCTTTCAACTCAGACATCTACCAAAAGACCTAAGAAGTTATTGTATTTCTAGGACTTTTCTTTGTTTTTTTAAGTGCAAGAAGATATTCAGTAGAAGAAAAGAGAAGCATCGACGTTTTCATGGGTAATCTGGTCCATGTGTTCCCTGCTACTGAGCATTTTCAGAAGGCCTGACTGTCTGGGTTAATTGTTTAATGCTTTTAGTTAGAATTAAACTTTGCACCTGCTCTGACAGTGATAAATTAAATGTGCTCCTTTTCCAATACAGTTGCCCTCTTTAAGTAGAGACCAAGAAGTGTATCTCCCTTCTTCCCCTGCATTTGAGGAATCTCTGCTACACTGGAGTGTAAACCAGCATAATTTGTCACCAGAGCTAGCGCCAATTAAATTGATTGCGTTGGACTGAACTCTGGGACCCCTAATGCAAGCACTAAGGGAAAAATGGGCTCTTTTCTGCCCATTCCCCCATGTGGCACTTAGGCATAGCTCAACAGTGGAAGGCTTTCAAGGTTCAAAAGGGTTTTATTTTCAAAAGAAATGGGCATTGATCAGCTGCATTTAAAGGCAAAGATAATTCCAGAGCTTGAAGGCTGGATTTGTGTTTAAGGTCTAAATCTCTTTCTTTAACCTTGGGGGGCCAGTATAACATAAAAGCAACAAAGAGATTAAGATTACAAAGGGTTTGCAAGTGTAAATGATGTGGTGGTATTCTCCAAACATAACACAGTCCCCATTCACAAGCCCAGGCACAGGCCAGCATTTGATCTGTTGGTTTTACACCTGTAAAAACAACTTGTGTTTATTTGTCACTCAGCAAACCGTTTAGAGCAAAAGCAGAGAGAAGAGAAAAGTGGAGGAGAAGTGAACTTGCTCATACCACAGAGTTCAAACGTGCATTCTCCAAAGCGCCTGCAAAGTAAACACACTAAAGGTCAGTGTGGTACAGAGACAATCAGAAAATCCGGCCCTTCGCCAGCGTAGCACGCAGCCCATGGAAAACAAGGAGAGGACACCAATCCAACCCCGGGTCAGCTCCCTCATTATCCCAGCCCCTGATGCTTGGGTTTGTTATGCCACATCCTCCCAAGGGAGGTTGTAAAGAAGCTCTAAACTAATACCAGCCTTGGCTTGTTGTTTGCTGATGGGCTATGAACTATGTGTTACTCCATCTTGCTTTTGGGTTCAGTTTCCCACTGTTCATCCTATAGAGTAGCACAACTTAAATAACCTCAGCGAGTCAGGCATGGTGACAGATGCTTGTAATCTCAGTAGTTGGGAGGCTCAGACAGGAGGATTGCAGTTTCACAGCCAGCCTCAGCAACTTGTGAAGCCTTCTCCAACTTAGTGAGACCCTGTTTCAAAATAAAAAATTAAAAATCAAGTTGGGAGTGGAGCTCAGAGGTAGAATGCACCTCGGTCCAATTCTCAGTACCACAAAATAAATAAATAAATCACGTCAACCACAAAATAAGTCTACAGAGTTAGAGTCTCAGGCCTCCGATCAGTTGAATCTCTATCACCACACATGATAAAACCAAAGGGGAGTGTGCCCATTCCAAATTCGGTCTCATCCTTCATCTGTCCACCTTATTAAAGGATAACTCCCTCAGCAGTACAGCCCAGCTTACATTAACTCTATGCCCTGCTTCTTCCTTTCAGGATATCAAGCCTTCAATGCTAAGCCAGGTGTTAACAATGAAGTTCTCCTAAGTTAAACCAAGCAGAACAAAACTGATGTTTATTGAAGACTGCAGGCCAGATCAAACAACCGGGGACCCTAAAAAGAATAATAATTTGATATGGAGCCCAGTGACTAAGAATTCAAAGCTCTTTTGAACTCATATTCGTTAAAAACAAAACATTTTTCCTTTGTTTTCTAGTGTCATTTATTTCATGTGTCAGAAGAAAGTCTGAGAAGATGAATGAAGTGGCAGCTCACTGCTTCCCCAGTTTCTTGGGTACTTCAGCTCTGGCCCCAAACTTGCACACTCTGCCCAGAAAATAAAACCTTATAATGTGATACCTAGTAATTATTTAGCATGAGCTTTGGGCATCTCATTTCTTTCCAATAATTTGACTATATTTCTTCTGGCCCTATGCCATAATCTCCCTAATAAAAATTCTAATTTTTAAAAAGTCCTATCTTAATAGGGTGTGGTGGTGCATGCTTATAACCCCATTACGTGGGAGGCTGAGACAGGAGGGTCTTACTACTTATTGGCAGAATTCACTTACCCACAGCCTCAGCAACTTAGTGAGGCCTACACAATTTAGTAAGACCCTGTTTCATGGACATGGCGACACATGCCTGTAATTCCAGTACTTGGGAGGCAGAGACAGGAGGATCACAGGTTCAAAGCCAGCCTCAGCAACTTAGTGAGGCTGTCAGCAACTTAGCAAGATCCTGTTTCAAAATAAAAAAAAAATAAAATAGGGCTGGGAGTGTAGCACATAGATAGAATTCACCTGGGTTGTATCCCCAGCACTACAAAATAAAATAAGGTAAAATAAAATAAAAATAGGACTGGTGGTATAGCTCAAAGGCAGAACACTCCTGAGTTAAACTCCAGTGCCCCAAAATAAAAGAGTCCTACCTTGTTCATTTCCAAGGATATTTTGCCATGCCAGTGACATATTGTGCACTTATGTTAATTTTCTATGCTGTATAACAAATTACAAAAGAATAATGGCTTTAAACAATGCCCATATATTACCTTACAGATTCTGTGCTCCAGAAGTCCATGCACAGGAATGCACAGGTTAGTGGAATCCTCTGCTCAGGGCCTCATGAGGCTGAAATCAAGATGACAGTAGGGCTGAAATCTTGCCTGAGACACAGGTCTACTTTTGATCTTTTGATCTTACTACTTATTGGCAGAATTCACTTACCCAAAATTCAGTTTCCACTTTTTTTTTTACCAGACGCTAGACAAAGATCACTCTCAGCTACTGGACCACAGTCATATATTTGCCACGGTGCCTCTCTAGAAGCAGTTCACAGTGCCAGTCTTTGTTTCTTGAGGGCCAGTAAGAGAATCTCCCTGATTCCTCCTTAGGATTTGTCTGCTTGGGTTGAACACTCCCAAGATAATCTCCCTTTTGATTAACTCACATTCAACTGATTAGGGACTTTAATTGCCTCTGCAAAATATCTTCACCTTTGCCATATAATTCAATCTAAGCTCAAGAGTGAGTCTCTTTTATATTTTCAGAAGCCATATACTCAAGAGGAAAGGATCATATATGTGGCATGTACACCAGGAATGAGGAAACGTAGGGCCATCTTAGAATTGCGCTTACCACAGGTCCTTTTTAGATATGTTACAGGCTGGCTGTTGATCTAGATGTTATTCCAAACCTCGTGGTGGAAATGTCATATACCTGGTACTCTCCCTAGAAATTCTCTTCTGCTAATATCATAAACAAATTTAATTCTTTTTATCGTCCAATTTTCATTTGTTTACGGATTCACAGAGGGACCACTGGCACTGTAGAGTTCTGTGAATAATGGCAGGAGCTCAGAGCCAGAGAATTCTCATTAGGTGAAGGTATTAATAGGCCCGAGGAGGTGGTCCAGTGTGTATTTTCAGAAATTCATCACACTTCTTATAGATACTCTCACGCAAAAGAACACTTCTAAATATGCTTTATCAATACATGAAACAAGAAAAAACATCAACTTTCTCAATTAATTAAGCTAGTAGCCTTTTCATGAATAGGAGGAAAGAGGAAGGCAAGGAGGGAGGGAAGAAAAAAGGAAGGGAGAAAGGGAAGGAGAAAAGGAAGAGAAGAAGCTAATTTTTTCTGCTCTACTCTGCTTTGTCATTATCAGGCTATTAGGGGAAGTATTTGTTATATCTATAATAAAGAAAAGACAAAAAGTACATCCCTCTGACCTGAAGGACGGTTGATCCTAATTGCTACTACTATATCCTCTTTCCCCAGATACTGCTTTCACCATCTCTGCCTCCTATTCAAGGAGTGCCCACAGCTTCTGGTGTCCTGCCACATCAAACCAAATTGCCCTAACAATTTTATGTGTATCAATCTGACACTCTAAACCTTCTATAGACAGACCCTACAACCTAATAAATCAGATCTCTCAAAACTGCTCAGCACAATCCTCTTAACTTTTTGTAGTTTCACAAACAAAACCACTCATCCATTTTTGCCAGAGTTAGCCTGTCATGACATCATTTGTCCTTCCTACTTACCAGCACGCTTGTGTTCAATTCTCTTACCTCGTTTACCATCTACTGTGTAATGGCAGCTGAAAGTATGGATTCATTCTCACTTACTCCAGGAAAACTTTACAGACTCGAACCACATAACTTCTCCTCTAACTTACCAATTTTATGATCTGAATTGAATTTAGCTCTCATTAGGTATCTTCTATATCTTATTTTCTGACATAGTTCTTTCTGTACTCTAGATAAAGGTTTTCAAATACATTGTTTAATAAGATTTGAAATCAAGTTAGTAGATTTCAACCGTATTTTTTAATTGAAATGGTTGAATAAGGAAAGGAAGGTCAAGTACTGTTATAGCAAGGGTGAGTTTTTTATGAAAATTTTTGTTTCTGATGTCTATTTGTATGTGTATATAAACTGCAACATATGTCTGTGGTATTCTGTAATAATATAAGGTTATTGACAGCTATTCATTATCATTAAAAGGTAGTTTGTTTGTTTGTTTATTTATTTATTTATTTATTATTTGGTACTGGGGATGGAACCCAGAGGCATTCTATCTCCAAGCTACACTCCTTCCCAGCCCCCGCCCCCTTTTTTTTCAGTACTGGGGATGGAACCAAGGAGCATTCTACCTCTGAGCTGCACCCCCACCTTTGAAACAGGGTCTCACTGAGTTGCAAAGGGCCTCAACAAGTGGCATTCTACCTCTGAGCTGCACCCCCACCTTTGAAACAGGGTCTCACTGAGTTGCAAAGGGCCTCAACAAGTGGCAGCTGAGGCTGTCCACAAACCACGATCCTCCTGCCTCAGCCTCCCAAATGTTGGGATTACACGCATGTGCCACCACACCCAGCTTAAAAGGCAGTTTTTAATTGGGGAAAAAAAGCATAATATTCATGGCTAAAATTCATGCAAAAAACAGAAGGATTCAGAAAGTTACCAAAAAGATAGATAGGCAATCAGACAATCAGTAGCCCTGAAACAAGTGGAGTAGAGTGCTTTTACAATCCTAGAAGCAAATCTTGTGTCCTCATAGTCGACTGATAAAAAGAATGTTTCAGGGTAATATTTATATATCATTTTATCATTTGCAAAGGTTTTCACATTCTTTATGTCACCATCAATTCCACCAGGTAAGCCAAGTCTTTTATGATTCCTATTTTTAAAAATATGAGGCTTGAGGGGTTAGGTGGCTTGTCCAAGGGATATTGCAGTTCAGTGCTAAAAAATCAGCTGAAATCTTCTAACACAAACCCCAAGTACTTTCTTCCACATGTCTGGAAAATTATAAACGGGTTCACCTGAATCCTTCACACTGTTAAGGCTCTGAGGCCAAGCCTCCGAAAGACTTCACTGATTATCTCCATACCTAAACCACAATTTCTACCGCTATCCAAATGGCTTCTTAGGTTGCTCCAGATGAGTAACTATGTTAGTCAGCCTTCTATTGCCGAAAGAAAATACCTGAGAAAAACAATGCAAAGAAAGATGTACTTTGGCTCATAGTCAGAGGCTTAGTCCATAGTCTTTTGACTCATTGTTTCTAGGCTTGTGGTGAGGCCATACATCATGGCAGAGTGACATGGCAGAGCGTCATGGCAGAACATCATGGCAGAAGGGCATGGAGAAGCAAAGCTGCTCAGCTCCTGAGAACCAGAAGCAGTGGGGGTGCAGGGGACAAAACATACCCTTGCCCTTCGTGGATACTTCCTCCAGCTAGGTTCTGCCTCCTAAATTTCCATCTCTTCTCAATAGTGTCACAAGCTAGGGACCAAGTGTCCAACATACTAGCCTTTGGGGGACATTCTAGATCTAAACAAACAGCGATGCTTTATCTGTAACTCCATTGCAAGCCCCTCAAAGGGGGAGGCCAAGCCGGGCATGGTGGCGCACGCTTGTAATCCCCGCACTTGGGAGGCAGAGACAGGAGGATCGCGCAGGTTCGAAGCCAGCCACGCGCGCTGGCTTAGGAGACCCTGTTTCCAAATAAAAATGTAAAAATAGGTCTGGGAGTGTAGCCCGGAGGTAGAAGGGCTTCCAGGAACCCCAGTGCCACCAAAAAAAAAAAAAAAAAGGGGGGGAGGCCACTACACACTCCTCTTGCTAACTTGCCTCATTTATTGCTTAACTTGTGGATGATCTCATCCTTCCACAGCCAGGTTAAGCCCTGGGGAAAAGCAAATAAACTTAGTGTGAGACCAGGAATATGTCAGAGCAATTGGCAGAACTGGAGTCTTTAATTCCAAACCATCAAGCCATTATTGGATACCTATACCAGGAGAGCACAGTAAAAGATGCTGTAGTTTACAACTTAGGGGTGCAGACATACCCGTAGACAATCAACACACATTAACAGAAGCTAACTTACCATGGGGGCTGTAGGCTGTGAGGACAGGACAGAGTAGGGAAGGGAGAGTGAGGAGGGCTTCCCTGGGAAAGTTGCACTGGAGTTGGGCCTTGAAAGTCCAGGAGGATATCATTGGCAAAGGCCTTCAAGACTCATCATTAGCTTCGTTTGTAAGATTCATTTCTGATTCCATGGGACAGCAGGACCAAGTGCAACAAAGATTAGTGCAGGAGGTGATAGTCCAGAAGGACCCACCCCAGTTGCCTTCAAGACCTCTGCCAATATATAGGCTAGACAGTGACCAAGCAGCCAGAGGTCAGAGGTTTGGCCAGGCCACTCAGTTCAGCTCTGAGGTGGATCAGCAGAGGCCTCACCCCGGCTCAAGGTAGCATGTAAAACCAACTGCAACCCCGTTGCTATTTTCCAGAGTGTAGAGTACATTACCCAGCATCCCTAATCTGTGGATGTCTGGAATAGGAATGAGGAGATTAGCCTTTCCAACCCTTCCAGGGCAGGTCATGGTTGTGCTGGGGTCAGAGCTCAGAGGTGGGCTGAGTCTACTCTAGAGGAAAGCCGTGTTTCTTACATTGGCTGGTGGGAGGGAGGTCTTCCCTCCCCCTTTCTTCAGTTTGGCATTTTTCCTGGTTGCAAGATAATTTGTCAAGTGGATCCAGAGGGAGTTGAGATGCAGAGAGAAGAACCTGTCAATTGGTTTGGGTATACACAAAGCCACTGTGTAGAGCTTGCATCTCTTCTGATCACCTGAACTTAATGGCAAAGGGTCCCTCCACAGTCCCCCTTCCCTGAGAAAGACTAATGTTACCCCTATGAGCAAATCTTTTCCCTGGGATGGGGCCGCAGGCTTAAAGGCTGTGTTGACAGAGACCTCAGACTCCCCAAGTCCCCTGATCAGTTCATTGAAGGTGAACGAAGCCTGTTCAATTAAAGATTACTCCATGCAATGTTGCCAAGTCCTAGCTAAAAGGATTCCATGCCTCACTTTGCATCTGGCAGGAAGATGCTGAATAGCAGGAGCCAGTCATTTCTTCACATTCTGGGAGCCTGAGACGAGTCCTTATGGGCCCCTTCAGTCATTATCACTTTGAGCTCTTTGAGACAGAAGGACATTCAGATTTGAGAAGTGCTTCAGAGCATGAGTTACAGCCCCTCCCCACACTTAGATCCCTCCCTGTCTCTGAGGAAGGCAAATATATTATACCCGTAGGAGAGGTAGAAAGACGGAGGATAGACAGAGCTCCAATGTTCTGGCCCAGACCTAGAAAGGAATAAGGATTCATATTCTGAATTCACTTTCCCTACCCTTGAATCAGAGCTCCTATTGTCCAGAGCCAGTTTTATAAGCCATGTAAAAATATGAGTTTGTATTAGAGGACAGCATGCATTCCCAAGAGGCTTTTGGAGAGGGCTATATATTTCAGACCCTCCCCCCTTAAAAATCAGTTTTTGTTTCTCTCTGATATAAAAGTGACAAGCCTTCATGGACAATATAGAAAAGAAGAAAATAAAGGTCATTCCATAATCCAGTACCCAGAGCCAACATTGTTAACATTTTGGTATCCTTTAAATATTTTGGGTATGCAGGAATTTATTTTTTCCAAAGTCACACCTCTATATACACGAGCATTCTGCTGTTTCACACATAACATTCTCTTGTATTTCGCTATGTCGATAACTATTACTTTGCAGCAACATTTTAAATAACTGTATGATAATGTGTTACAAGAATATGCTATCGTTGATTTAACTAAGGCCCATTTTGGACAGTTGAACTGCTTCCAAATATTCTTAAATATAAAATAAGTTTGTGGGAGAAATGCCATCTATATTAAGGAAGGATGGGACAATATAGTAAAAATCTTAGACCAGGCTTTATCCTTGCTGATTAATTCTTTATTTTCTGGAAATGGTCCCCAAGCAGGGTTTGGTATCTCCTTCCCTGGGTTCTTTTATGAACAGGCTATCTGAGCCGTACAGTGCGATGGTACAGATAGCTCTGGAAAGGGAAGAGGCACGAGGTGGAGGGCAGGAAAGCCTGACTCCATTACCAGCCCCTCAATGAAAGCCCGGCTCTCGCTGAGGCGTCTAGGAAACCTCAGTCTATGAAGCTACGTCCCTCCTCTCCTCCTCCCACAGGAAGACTTCACCCCTCAGAGCCAATATTTCCCCAAGTCTCATGGAATTAGAAGTCAGTGGCCCTGGGAAATTTTCAAAGTTCCTGGAAACCCAAGAAATAAAAAATTATGGCTGGCCAGCTAAAGAGCAGGAGGACCTGGGGCAACTGTAAGGGAAAGGTAGGCGTGTCATGATTTCCCATACCCCTGGCTCAGGACCGTAGGTAGACTGGGTGTTGGGGCAGCACCAGAAGGCCACACCCTTGCTGAGTTCTGACTGGAGATCACTGTGGGACCCTGGGCCACCCTGAGCTCAGAAGTCCAGCCACGGGTCTCTCAGCCTGAGATAATAATCCCTGCCACCCACCTTAAGAGGTCTGCTGAGGCTGCAGGAGCAAGCCCAGCTTGGCTGGCGCTGAGGGGCCTTGTGGCATGTTCCAGGAGCACAGACATGAGCACAGGGGCCTCTGCCTATGCAGCCGCCTCATGTGAGAGCCAGCAACTGACAGTGCTGCTCACAATCCCCATATCCAAAACATGAGCACAGATAAAAAGAAAAAGAAAAAGTGCATGTGTATGAGGAGCAAAGATGTACCAACAAGCTTTGTCCTGGGGATGCTACCAAGAGCAAGGCTTGGACTGACTGTGAACGGTACGTGGGGGAGAACTTCAGCTAGAGGGAAAAGCATCTGTAAGTTCACAAACGCGGTACTCATAATATTTCTTTGGAGAACACAAATCCATCTTCCCAACGGGATCGCCCGGTCCACAGTGCTTCATGGTCTCAAAGATCTGCCTTACAGTTTCTATTTTAGCTTTCAAATTTCTGTGAAGTGCTTCCCATTCTACAGACAAGGAAACTGAGATTGTCAGCACGTCAGCATTCACTGGGCACCAACTACATGGAAGGCAGAGTAACACAGCTCATTCCAGTCACCTTCCCTCGCTCCTCACTCACTAACTACAAGGCAAGTGATTTATCTCTCTCTCTCTTTTTTTTTTTTTTTTTTTTTTTTTTTTGCGGGTCTGGGGATGGAACCCAGGGACATTCGACCTCCGAGCTACACCCCTGCCCTGTTTTTTATTCTTTATTTTGAAACAGGGTCTCACTAAGTTACAGAGGGCCTCACTAAGTAGCTGAGGCTGTCCACGAACTGTGATCCTCCAGTCTCAGCCTCCCAAATGCTGGGATTACAAGCCACCACGCCTGGCTAAGGTTTATCTCTTGAAGCCTCATTTATTTTGCAGAATGAGCACAACACTTGCCTGGCTTCGCTGAGTTGCTGTGAGAATTAAATGAGATAAGACAGAGAGATACTGCAGAGAATTGAATGAAAACATAGTGGTGAGCCTTGTGTCTAGCCCACAGTAAACAATTGCCCAGTAAACACTGGTGATAATTAGCGCACTGCGATTGAAGGAGAAGGCTGCTAGCTGTGTGGTCTTAGGCAAACGTGTGTGATCTTGTGAGCTCGGTCTTGTTAAACTTCAGTGTCTCTGCTTGTAGAACAACCTGGTTGGATTAGGTCATGTCTAAATTTCCCTTCAGTGCTAACATTCTGTGATTTAAAACACATCAAAGCCTGTTATAAAGCATCTCAAATATCATCCTTCAACAAAATCTTTCTGAACATCCTTGACCTGCCAAACGCTGCCCTAGAAATATAGAAATTCCCTCAAAGAATGCCAAGTTGGAAGAGGTAGGCAGGCATGCCACGAGATACCCCAGCATGGGAGAAACAGAGTTACCTATGACAGCCACATATGGAGTAACACTGTGGGCCACAGCTTGCCCCAGACTTCAGTGATTCTCCTGCAGGGTCCTTGGGGCAGCAGTTTCGGCATCAGCTAGGAGCTGGTTAGAGATGTATATGACAGGGCCACCTCAGACCTACTGAATTGGAACCTCAGGGAGCAGACCAGAAATCTGTTTCAACAAATCCTCTAGGTGATCAGACACATGCTAAAGTATGCAAACTGCTGCTCTAGGCTAACAGAGAATGCCTTCATTGGTGGGAGTTGGCCTTTGCTATAACTTAGCTATCCTCATCTCAAATCATGAACACCTAAGCAGAAAGCATGGGAGGTCTCCCTCAGCTCCCCCAGGCCCCATTTTCCTGCTCTCTGGTCCAGTCACAGTTGGCTGGAGGCTGCAGCTTGGTTTACTATAAGGGCAGTGACTTTCTGCATTGTCTCCCTGCATCTCTTCACAAGATGGTTCTCACCACCACACCAAGCCATGTTTAGAGAACCTCACTGGCTTCAGAGACCAAATGAGCCAGGCACGGTGGCACGTACCTGTAATTCCAGTGCTCGGGAGACTGAGACAGGAGGATAGCAGGTTTAAGATCAGCCTCGGCAACTTAACAAAAACCCTGTTTTGAAATAAATGTATAAAAATGGCTAGAGTGTAGCTTGGAGGTAGAACATCCTTGAGTTAAATCCCTAGTACCAAAAGAATAAGAAAAACAATATGCAGGGACAAGATGTCATGTGAGACTGGCTTGAGGGAGAGTCCGGGGCAGGAAGGAAGTGCTTTTGAGGAACTAACAAGAGATCCCATGTCCCCAGCTTCAGGTGTTCGATGCCTCCCAAACTCACACCTCAACAGCAGGCAGTCTCTGTCCCCTTCACCCTGTACATTTATTTACTCTGGGTTCCAGAAACATCAGTAAAAGGTGTGTTCAGTGTTCCTTGTGTGTAACTACAAGAAAAAAAAAAAAAGCAGAAGTGTCAGTTTTGTTGATTTAAGATTGGACAAGGCTTTCTTTTCCCTAACTTGGTAGAATCTTCTCTACATCCAGGTAAAATGCCAACAGGCTGCATACTCTATCAAGAATGTAGAACAATAATGGGGATCCCTGGCACAGATAGCATCCTGTGCCAGCCAGGCAGCACAGCAAAAGAATGAACGTGCTCTGGAGAATGTCAAAGTGGAGTTCTCTCCCTCCATCCCAGCTTACCATCTCTCGTGCTGGTTCACCGCCCCTTCTGCTTCACGGCCTTTATGACAGCTAGTGATCTAAGTTTGGACGCTTTTGGGGGCACAAGGCAGTCCCCGGCTGATGTTTCCACACAGTGGGCTCAGGACCCTTCACAGCAAGGCAGTATGACCCTCCTTCCCACTGCAGCCTGACCTCCAGGCACTTCTAAACATGGCACCATGGAAATCCCAGAGACCCATGACTCTCACCCACTTGCACCTTCTCTTCCCCTCATCTGTGGTTCAGGAGAAGATAGAACAAGTAGGAATGGTGACAGAAGCGTAAATCTTGAGATGACAAAGTGGTAGCAGATCTAATAGAGAGACAGAACACCCAGGGACTTGGAATGGAGATGCGGTACCCAGTAAGAAAAGAAGCCTGGCTTGGATTCCCAAGCTCTGGCAAAATGGCCACCAAGTATTGTTTTTGACAAGTTGATGAACCTGTTCTTGGAATTGTACACAAAATGATTGTTAATACAGAAAAGCAGTTAATGCAGGATTTTTTCACCTACTACTAGAAGCTCCTCTATATCAGTTTACGTCTTCTCAGTCCCCTGAGACCTCTATCTTAGAAATTGATCAAAACCTCTAGAGAGTAAAAGTGAGCACGGACTTGAAACTTGTGACTGCACAACCAGCCTAGGCCAACCATGACCCATTACTCCAGCCAAATCAACTATGAAAGTCATTTTTCCATCAACTCTCAACGGGCCGCTTTCTCATTCCTTTCAAATATTTAAAGATGTTTGAACTGAAAATAAGATGCCCATTCAGCCATGTTCCACAGCAAAGTCAAACTCCTTCACTGTGAAGGGACTGAAGTGTTGCTTACTGCCATTATGCTCCAGATGTGACTTGTTTATTTCCAATGGAGTTCTTTGCCTTAGAGGTGGCTAGGCAGGTCTGAAATCTACCTCAGTCTCAAGGTACAAAAATCCAAGATTATCATTTTAATGTTTCATTTAAAAAAGAATTTATCTCTATGTCTCTTTCTCCCTTTCCTTCTCCCTTCTCTTCTTTCTTTCCTTTTACCATTCCTTTGTTTTTTTTAATTGGTGGATTGTATTCATACATCATAAGGAGGTAAAAAACTTGTACAGACACACATGCACACATCACCCAGTTAGCCCCTACCCAATTCCCACCCCATTCCCTCCCCATCTCCTCTCTTTAATTATATTCTTCCTTCTTTTTATCTCAAACTAAGAAATACACAGCTTTGACAAAGAAGAGTGATTTCACACAGATCCAATTGGCTGAGCTTTCATACATCCCTTTCTCAGGAGAGAGAGAGAGAGAGAGAGAGAGAGAGAGAGAGAGAGAGAGAGAGAGAGAGAGAGAGATCCCTGAGAGAGAAGAGCTAATAAAGTCTTATATCTTTGATGATACTGATGCAGCAGTACAAACAAATTATAGTGTTCAGAAAGTTTGAGAGACTGAAAAGAAATGTACAACGTATAACACCAAATTTGCCTGTCAAGGTTTTTTTTATTATTATTACTGCTTGTTTCATTTTATTTTATTCTTAAAGTTGATGTTTGTAGCGATTTGCTTCCCTATAGGAAATTCCAGATCCAAGAATACTGATTTACAGCTTCAATCATCACCTGACAAATCCAGCCCTTGCTAAGTGAGAGCTGATCCATAACAGGTATTTCAAATTTTCATAAGTCACAACATATCAACCCTAAAGTGAAGAGTTTCATTCACAGGAAACAATTTTCTGAAATCAGTGAATATTTTTTATAAAGAAAGAAAAAATAACGAATAAAGGGGGAAAACTCCTATAAAATAACTTTTATACATGAATATAAGAATTGCTATGCTAAATATAAGGATCACTATGGTGAGCTCTGTGGGGGTTTTGTGTGTGTGTGTGTGTGTGTGTGGTACTGGGGTTCCTGGAAGCCCTTCTACCTCCGGGCTACACTCCCAGACCTATTTTTACATTTTTATTTGGAAACAGGGTCTCCTAAGCCAGCGTGCGCGGCTGGCTTCGAACCTGCGCGATCCTCCTGTCTCTGCCTCCCAAGCGCGGGGATTACAAGCGTGCGCCACCACACCCGGCTGAGCTCTGTTGTTTTATTATACCCCTCTCACACACCCTGGGTTTAACTCTTATCTTTCTCTGCCTGGATAGCTTCCCAGGAACTGTTACAGATGGACCAGTAGCCTTAATGGAACACTCAGAGTTAACTTCTAAGTCCCAGGGCTTCTGCCAAAGGCTATTGGTTGTTTATTGTCACAAAACATTATGTCCGAGCCACTCCAACATCTTTCTTCAAGTTTTCATGAAACATTAGACCATTTCATAATTAAACTGTTGTCTCATATCTATTATATATATGACCAAAAAAAAAAAATAAAGTATACTGCTGCCTAAACTATTAATTCCTAATTTTTTATAGAAGCACAAATATTAGAAATGTCTCCCTTTTGGCTGTGCTCTGTGGCATATGACTATAATTCCAGTATTCGGAAAGCTGAGACAGGACAATCACAGGCTCGAGGCATGCTTTAGTAAGATCCTGTTTCAAAATAAAATACAATTGGGAACATATCTCTGAGGTAGAACACACCTAAGTTCAAACCCTAGTACTAAAGAAATAAAGAAAAAGAGAGAGAGAGAGAGAGAGAGAGAGAGAGAGAGAGAGAGAGAGAGAGAGAGATATCACCCTTTCAGTAAAGGTTCTTTTGTCTGTAGAATTTCTTTGTACTATTTTAATGATAATAATATTAATATAGTTATAGTTACTTCTTCAAAAAATTCAATCATGCTTGAAAATTTTTTTGCCATTGCTAGTGAAGCCAAAATATCTAGATAATTTATAACTTAAGCAGGGGATGGTGGCACATGCTTGTAATCCCCGCGCTTGGGAGGCGGAGACAGGAGGATAGCGCACGTTAGAAGCCAGCCTCGCTGGCTTAAGAGACCCTGTTTCCAAATAAAAATATGAAATAGATCTGGGAGTGTAGCCAGGAGAAGGGTTTCATCACCAGTACCACCAAAAATAAATAAATAAATAAATAAATAAATAAATAAATAAATAACTTAATCAGAAAGAACGCACTAAAATTTTAAGAATAAAGAATATTTTTCAAAAATATTTCCCAAGTTTTTCATTTTTAAAATATTTAATATATTTCTTGCATAAAATATATTTTCAGTGTTTTTTTATGTTATTCTATAAACCTCTTAGCCTTACTAAGGCTAGTCCACTTAATTTCTTTGCAAAAACTCAAATAGCAAACTTGGATGGTTTTCAGACAAAGCCTATGGCTTCTTATTTGTTTAGAAAAGAAAATATTGTTTCAAATGGAAAATTATCAAAAACCTAATGTGCAAAATAAAAAACCATAGGTTATTTCTGCATCCTCAAGTTAGTCCAGTGGGCCGGGAAGGGGAGAATCACTGTTTAGTATCACATGTTATAGAGCAGCACCTAATGGTAGGATCAGGTATTGCATGCTAGCTCTCTTAGACATTGAAAATAGAACTGGCAGTGAAAGCCCAAAAGGAGAGAACTTCTAAGTGCTTTGAATATAGAAAAAGAACATTCTCCAAAGTGAAATGTGTTCTTTCATCTAGAGTAGGTAGAAATGAAGGAGGTGATAAAATAAAAGTGCTGCCAAGTTTCTTGTAGTTCAAAAATAATTGCAAAAGCCTACTCAATGCATCTCGAGGAACCCACAGACCTGACCGCTAAGTAAACATCATTTTCATATAACATTTTCAACTCATTATGTGGTAACGTTTTTATGGACATGCAAGTAATGCCTTATAGATTCAGGCAAAATTAAGTTTGATATAAAACCGATTTTATTAAAGGGCAATAATTTTGTAAAGTAAAAGATACTGACATCATCAATTACTTGGCAAATAGGACAAGGACAGTGCATAATTACACATAATCCATTCTGTTCCTATTTGGTGTCAGAATGCAAAGACACGATTTTACTTCACAAAGAAACTGTCGATCCCACCAAATTTAGCAATAAGTATCAGTAAGATCATTGAGATTCATAAAAATTTAGTTGACTGCCTTTATGTTTTTAAGAGGCTTTGTCAACCCTTCCCAACACACACAGTCTATACAAACACACAGTCTATACATTTAGAATGGTTTGCCATTCTAAATGAAAGCACCTGTTTAGAGAGTGGCATTTTTGTTATTCACTACTGTTGGATTTGTAAAAGACACTTTAAATAACTAATTTACCAGTCCAAGTGTTGAGAACCAATTATGGATATAAACAGAGAGACTCAAACATGATCCTGCTCTGACTCTGCTCCTAGCCTCTCTTCTGAATCAGTCTGAATGTTGGCAGCCAATAGACAGAAGGAGAGGAGAGGAAGGGAGAGGAGACCCCCGTGATTATAAGTAAGCCATGAATAAGTACCACCAGATAATAAAGACCTGGATATTGAGGCCCTGTGGCAAGCAAAACGCAAACCAAGATGGAACTTTTCACTTTCAAACAAGCTTTATTTTCTCCTAGATTGTAGCATTGAAGTTAATGTAATCCAAACCTGATTTAGAGTACTATTTTGTGACTGTCAAAAGAAACAAAATACATCTAGCCAAGGAGATAGATGGTAAATTGATTCATTTAAATTTAAATTCAGTGTACATAAATATTGCTTACCTATTAATAGATAAGTTACAACAGCAGCTTAAAACAAGGTAAATTTCCCATCTCACAATTGCTGTGGTTCATGAGCCCAGGCATGGCTTAGCTGGGTCTTCCTTTAGGCTGCTATCAAAGTATTATCAGCGCAGGAGTCTTGTCTGAGGCTCAACTGCAGCATCTACTTCCAAGCTCACAGGACTGTTTTAGACATTCAATTCCTTAGACTGAGGACTGTTGGACTGAAGACCCCCATCTGGCTGTCTAGGAGATATTACTCACAGTTTCTTGTCTCCTGGACCTTTCTGTAGGCAACTCTCAATATGGCAGCTTACTTCTTCAAAGTCATCAAGGGAGGACGTTGCAAGACAGACCTCACTATCTTATATAACGTGATCATGTACATGTAATCATTCCATCACCTTTGCCACATTCTATTGGTCGGAGCAAGTCCTGGATCACTTCCACTCTCAGGGGGAGAGAATTACACATGGTTGTCAATAGCGGGAAAGGACAGCCTCAGGATCTGTCTGCCAGAGATATCTAGAAAACTAACTTCGGTCTATCGATGGCCACTAACTGGAGGGTGAGGTCAGCAAAGATTCTGAACCTTGTCTCAGTTCCTTCATTCAACAACATGTGATCATCTTGGGGTTTTTAAAATGTGTGCTATATCCTTGATAAAGAAGAGAAACATAGTAGTGGGTGCAGTAAGAACAAAACAGATACAGAATCCTCACGATATTTGCTTTCTTGTAAGTGGAGACAGAAAATAAATAAATAAGGTATAATATCCAAGTGTTTATGAGGAGTTAGAAAGAAACAACATGCCTTAGAGTAGAAAAGATTTTGAAATCTACTCATTCTGTGTCCTCACTACAGAAGCTATGGTGCAATGAGCCAAATGCCCTAAGCCTGTGGCAATTTCACTAGCCACTACTACCATTGACAAGCCTTGTGAACTTAGGTGAATCACTTTGTCAAGCTGAGGCTTAGTTTTTGCAACCATGCAACAAAAAAGGGGGTACAATGAGTGATCTCGATCGTCTTTTTCTATTTTTCATTCTTCTATGCATACTGTATATGAAACAAGAGCTAATCTGTTAATGTTACGAGTTTAAAGATTTGTAACCAATATTTAAAAATTCCTATGCATCCTTATATTCAAAATATGAAATAATTCAGAATAATTTACAAAATAAGAGCAAATATTTTTCTTACAGTTTTTTTCAGGTGAGTCTAATTTACTATCATTAAACAAGAACAAATAAATTATCAATTTATCCAGGTACTTTCCTATTTGTTGCTCCTCCTGCAGTTCCCTTTTCGGGGTGATAAATTTGAGCTCTCCTAATTTTACCTATCTCTTGCTCTTTTTCACACTCCAACCAATGACCCAGTGATAAGTGTTTGCCATGGGTAAAGAAGGAATATGAGTCCTGTGACATGTATTTACCATTCACATTATAGATGCTTCTGCTTTCAGACCCTAAACAGGCTAAGTATTTAGCTAGAAAAATGATTAACACCAAATTTATGCAGAAATTTTAGCTGAGAAATATACATTTGCAAATATGCATTTACACTTTCTAAAGTAAACAGACTTTGGACTTTATTGCATTATCACCATCACAAAAGTAAGCTGTATAAGGTTGTAAAATATTGATGCTAGGTCATCACTGTGGTAGGATTTTAGTACTAACTTTCCTACCCTTAACTTTAGTTATTAAGCAAACACTGTGTAACTTTTCTTTTCTTTTCTTTTCTTTTCTCTTCTTTTCCTTTCTTTTCTTTTTTTGTGGTGGTACTAGAGATTGAACCCAGGGCCAGTCTACCTCTGAACTATACCCTCAACCCTTTTTATATTTTATTTTGAAACAATAACTTGCTAGAGAGTCTCACTACATTGTCTGTAACTCTTTTATCTTGTATCTAAGTCCTGCCATAATTAGATCCCTTATTTCAGTTTATGCTAACAGCCATACTAACACAAGTCTGATTATCTACTAATATTGCCATACTGACATGTCTGATAATCCACTGATATTGCAGACAAAAATTGATAAGGAATGATTTCAAAGAATTATGTCCATTCACCTTCCACTATAAAATTTTTATAAATAACAATAGTGTCTAAATCAGATCATGTTAGATGCCCCGACTTAAAAAAAATATCTGATAGGAAGCTCCTCAAGCCTTCAACTCAACTGGAGTATGATTATTTTATTTTTTAATTGCTCAGTACATTTTTCCCAATGGAAAGGATTTTATTCAGATTTATAATATTGATTTGGTTGATTGAGGGAAAAACTACCATAATATTTACCTACAATGTGCCAAAAACTCACTCCTTTATCCATTTTTTAGATGAGATTCTTCCATTTACCTTTTCTTTGTTTTTATTAAACATCTGTCAATGTTTCAGCCACATAACTCAGCAGGGATAAAAAATTTCAAAACACATTACATTGGGCCAGAACTTATACTTAAATATGTTTTAGAGTCTAATAATATAAAGCTCAGTAGTGATCAGGCTCTTAGTTATAAAATAAGAATAAAATGTATTTTAAAAATGATATGTACATATTGCTTATGTTCATATACAAAAAGCTTCATGAGAAACTATAGCTGCAGATATTTTGCCATAATCATTAATTTAGTCAACAAACTGTCATGAAAATGTTCCTCTGGGTTTATGCTGCAAGTTTAGTATTGAAGACACAGCTGTCTATTCCTACCTTCAAAAAGCTTACAGTTCAATGATTATTTCCAACATATACACATTCCCAAAGGTAGATTACTTATAAACTAGCAAATGTATCTCCAAAAATTATTAAAACTCATATTTGATAAGGATGCCAAAAACATGCACTGAAGAACAAATGATACTGGGAAACTGGATATTCACAGCAAAATATTGACACTGGATTCTGACTCTCACCCTGTTTAAAAATCAACCCCCAAATGGATCAAAGACCTTAATGTAAAACTTGAAACTCTGAAACAGGAAAAAACATAGGGTAAATGCTTCAAGATATTGGCTCAGACAACATTTTTCTGGATAAAGCTCAAATAGTTCAGAAAACAAAAACAGGAGTTGGCAATGGGGATTACATAAAATTAAAAAGCTTCTGCACAACTAAGGAAGCAATCAGTGTGAAGGGACAACCGCAGACTGGGAAAAAAATCTTTACCAGCCATTCATTTGGCAGAGGATTAATATTCACAATATATAAAGAACTCACAAACTTAAGAGAAAACATAAGTAATCTAATAGAAATTGGGCAGATGACCTGAATAGATACTTTTCAAAAGAAACACAAATCACCAATAAATATATGACAAATGGTCAACATATTTAGTCATCAGAGAAATGTGGACCAAAACTACTTTAAGATTCCATCTCACTCTAGTCAGAATGTCAATTATCAATCAATCAATGAATCATCAATCAATAAATAAATAATGATGGCAAGGATGAGGAGAAAAAGGAACCCTTCATGGAAATGTAAAATGTACAGCCACAGCAGAAAACAGGAAGATTCTTCAAAAGACAATAAAATAGGACTACCATATTATCCAGCTACCCCATTCCTGGATATATATCCACAGGAAATGAAGCAAGCATACAGAAAAGACCCCTGCATGCCCACGTTTATCGGGGCATTATTCACAATAGCCAAGAGGTGGAGTCAGCCTCAGTGCCCATCACCACATGGGTGAATTAGAAAAGCATGGTGCAAGCCGGGCATGGTGGCGCATGCTTGTAATCCCCGTGCTTGGGAGGCGGAGACAGGAGGATCGTGCAGGTTCAAAGCCAGCCGCGCTGTCTTTAGAGACTCTGTTTCCAAATAAAAAGTATAAAATAGGTTTGTGAGTGTAATCCGGAGGTAGAAGGGTTTCCAGGAACCCAGTACCACCAAAAAAAAAAAAAAAGAAAGAAAAAAAAAGCATGGTGCGTATGCACAATGGAATCGTGCCATTTTCAGGAAAACTGGGTAGAACAGGAGGCTATCACGTCGAGACGTCAGTCAGACGTCAGACACAGAAGCTATGGCATGTTCTCTCTCAGAGGCAGAAACTAAAGAGAGAGGTCCTGAAGCAGAAGAGGACCATTAGAGACTAGAAAGGGATCTGGAGGAGGGGCCATAAGAGAGAATGAGAGAGGGCAGGAGGGAGGCTGGACATGCTTAATGCACGATATATGCATTAACAAAACTGCTACAGTGAAACCCATGCAATTAATATGTGTTTATAAAATTAAAATAAAACTCATGCTTGATAAATTGAACCATTTTGAATATGCCTCTTAAACATCCTTTTATAATGCAAATACTATTTCTAATTTAGTATTTCCACTTGATATCATAGATTTTCTCAAAGCTATACATAATTTAGTCATGTAGATCTGATATATTGCTAAAAATATTTAACTTGGAGAAAAAACTGGGTTTAAGTACAGGCTAGGATCCTACGCAAGTTAGTGTCAGCCTCTATCTCTTCATCTGCAAAATGGAGATATCTCATTGTTTGATGGAAAGAGGAGATGTGAAAGGATCTGTGTGGTAACCAGTCTTCAGTAAGGCCCCAAAAATCTCTGCCTCCTGGTATCCATGCCCCTTAGTCTGAGCCTGAGAGACTGAATCAAGACCGCTGTGTATAACAAATCGAGTACAGTGGTGTGCAACTTCCAAGCCTAGTCATGACAGACATTGCCGTGTCCACCATGTTCTGTCACATCACCCACTCTGAGTGGAGCTAGTCTCTATATCCTCCAAACACCCCAGCAGCCCTGTGCAGCGGACCATATGGAAAGTGGCTGAGGCCTATCAGCAGCAGCCCTGTGGGTGCAGCAGCCCTGTGGGTGCAGCAGCCCTGTGGGTGCAGCAGCCCTGTGGGTGCACCATCTTGGACGTGCATCCTGCAGCCTCAACCAAGCCTGCTGATGACTGCAGCCCCAGCCAGCATGGAACTCTAACCTCCAGGAAGACTGAACCAGACCACCCAGAAACTACAAGAGTTAGTACAACTATTATTGTTTTAAGTCACCAGAGTCTGAGGTAATTGTCATGCTTAAATAGCTAACTAAAACAGAATGTGAAAGTTTTGTGTAAATCGTAAGTAGAAGTCTGGGCATTTTGGCACACACCTGTAATCCCAGAACTTGGGAGGCTGAGACAGGAGGATAACAGGTTCATGGCCAGCCTCAGCACTTCAGCAAGGCACTAAGAAACTTAGTTAAATCGTTTTTATTTTTCAAAATAAAAATTTTAAAAAGCTGGGGCTGTAGCTTGGAAGCAGAATGCCCCTGGGTTCAATCACCAGTACCAAAATAAATAAATGAATAGATAAATAAATAAATAAATAAATAAATAACAAATAGAAGAGTAAGTTGGAAAGCATAATCTCTTTCATTCATTTACTCAATGACCATCCACAGACCTCTTTGAGCCCGATTCAGTGCTAAGTCTACAGCAAAGGTAGAAAGCAAAACATAGACCCTTCCCTTGCAGAACTTACAATGTAGCCAAGCAACTAAACAAAGAGTTATGAGAAAGTGCAAGAGCCTTCCATATCAAGGGAATGCAGGGTGTTTTGATCCTCTCCCAAGTGCAAATAATCTATTCCAAGAGGTCACGAAAAGCATCCTGGGGCGAAACATGAAGTTAAGAGATTGTTGAGATGACAGGAGTTAAGAGAGAGACAGAGTTGCCTCTTTTTCTGGGAGGGGTCAGCAAATTTATAGTAAATAAATAAGTCTATCATTGGAAAATTTCAGAATTACCAATACCCACTTTCGTTCATTCTTTTAGCCAAAATTTATTGAATGTTTGTTATGTGCCAGAACTTTTTTGAGGCTCTGGAAATTCACCAGTTAATAAGAGAAAAGAGAGACCAAAGAGCCCCACCCTCATCATCACTGGGGCTATTTGTTTGTTTGTTGCCCAGGGATAGTCTACCTTTAGGCTACACGCCCAACCCATTTTATTTTTTATTTTGAAACAGGATCTAGCTAAGTTGCTAAAGGTTAGTCTTGCTAAGTTTCTAAGGCTGGCCTGAAACCTATAGTCTTCCTGCCTCAGCCTCCCAAGTGCTGGGATCATAGGCCTACGCCACTGTCTCTGGCTTTTCATCATCATTCTTGAAGAAAATAAGAAACTACACTGAGGCAGTAGAATAACTATGGTTGGACTCAAACTCTGGTCATATTTGCATTCTGAATCTTATTGGCTTTGATATATTGGCAAGATTTTTAGCCTCTTTGTGCCTCAGTTTCCTCCACCCTAATAAAAACACCTACCTCCTGGGTTTCTGTAAGAAATTAAATGAGTTGGTGCAGGTGAAGCCCTTAGAATACTGTCTAGCACACAGGAAGAGTTTGGTTTTAGCTGCTTTTGATTTCCTATCATGCTTACAGAGCTCACGGTTTCTCCATCTTAACTCACTTTCTCCTGTTCCCAGCTAAAGAAAAGGCACAAGGTTAAATTTTAAATATATGAGATCCTCACAAAATAGGTCATTTCTGTTTCAGTATAAGGTTGAGATCCGGAGCAATTTATTGCCTGAATAATTCTGAAATACAGAAATGCAAATGTACAGGAGTCCCAGCCACGCTACCTATGGAACAATGCTTCTCATCCCAGAACCAGTCTCTTCTCTTAAACAACCCTGGAAATGGGCCCTTTTCAACTAGGACAACCTGTTGAAAAATAAGAAATGCATTATGTCATCGTCCCAAAGGAACTGCCTTTATATTGAAAGACAACTGCTAAGAGTAGGTTTCCATATGATCAAATATTTTGAATAAATAAATACAAATAATAGTGTCAGCTTTGAGAACAATAAGCTCCAATTTCTTTCTTGCTTCCTTTATCCTGTTCATTTCTCTCCAGCTGGTTTTGAATGGAAAAAGATACCCAGGGATGGACGGTTCCTCGAAAATATTTCATAGCCGTGAATCTTCCTAACAATTATTTCCTGTGTTTCAGGCCCCAGAGAGTATCATAGCTGGAGTGCTTCAGTGAAGAGCGGACAATCGCAAAATCGTAGACGCTAAAGATGGAAAAGACCTTCGAGGTCATCATGTCCACTCTCTTGTCAACTCAGTCCTGTTCCCCACAGCATACTCTCAGGGGCTTTCGGCTACCCACTTGTAAATGATTCCAACATACTGGCCCTGCCACCATCCCCCTGGAGAGACCACTCCACTATTTAATAGACCTTTCTGTTAGGTAATTTTTTTCCTTGATATTCAGCCCAATTTTACCTTCTCTTAGCTTCATCCCATTATTCATCGACATACCCCATTGGACCAGGCTAAGCATCCCTTCTCTTCTTTCAGTATAGATACCTTGTCAGATTAATTACGGCATCAGCAGCTTCAGCCAGCCACGTTCACAAGGTCCCGTACTGTAGCATTTAGGGAGACAGATCCTGGCGTTAATGCCTCATCTATAGAATTTATAGAAACAACGCCACTGGCTCTAAGGAGATCTTTCTGCTTTGTCCTTCATTATCTACTTCCACAGCGTGCTCAGGGTTCATGGATTAAGGGCAATGGTGTTTGATACCTTTACTTTTACCTAAAATTCTTTCCTTTTTCTCGGTTCCTTTTTCTGGCTTTAGGATAATCAAGAAGGAGCCTCAAGAATGCCCCCCCCACTTTATATGGTAGTTTACATCCCAGTAACAGATCCCAACATTCATCGCATCCTTTAGCCCTGGGACAGAACCCTATTCCCTATTCTAACTTTCTAAGTTGCCTGGATTTATCAGAGGAGAGAATGGTTTCAATTTGTTTTCTTTATATTTGCAACTTAAAATTCCAGGTTTGGGTGTGGCTCTGGCGAAGGCAGTTTACGTGTGTGTTTGGGGGAAGAGTGAATACACACACATGCGCACATGTGTCTTTGTAAAATCACTTTGTGGCATGTGAGTTTTATAATTGTGTCTTGATCATGAAGAGTAGTGACTGTACAACATTTTGTGCCACAAAAGAAAAACATCTTTGATCACAATTCCATGCACTATATGTATGTGTATATACATAAAGGTATATAAAAAACAAAGGTAAAATAAAATTTCTGAAAAAATGTTTATTTTTAGGCAACTTGTTTTTGTGTATGTGATACCAGGGATTAAACCCAAGGCATTTTGCCTCTGAGCTATGCCCTATACTATTTTTTACTTTGAAACAAGGTATCACTACGTTGAAGAGGACCTCACTAAATTGCTGAGGTTGGCCTTGAACCTATGATTCTCCTATCTCAATCTCCTAAGTACTAAAATTCCAGGCCTATACCACCACACCCAGCTCACTTCAATCATTTTAAAATACTTTGCTGGGTATGGTAGTACACTCCTGTAATCCTAGTACTTCGGGAGCTGAGACAAGAGGATTGCAGCTTTGAGGGAAGTCTCAGCAACATAGTGAGACCCTGGTTCAAAATAAAAAAAGGGGGGCTAGAGTACAGGTCCTAGGTAGAATGCCCCCGGGTAGCGCCAAAATAAAATAATAAATAAAACAAAATTTTCAAAACTAGCTCAACCCATTAAGTTGATTTTATAGCTCAGTAATGAGTCAAGACCAAGAGCTTGAAAGCCTCATACAGATGGCCTACCTTCACTTCTGACTACAGAGTGATTGGTGTCCAGGAGCAGTCTCTGCCCTTTCTGTTCAACCCCATTGAGATCAGTAGGCAGACCCTTGGGACGCTTCATTCTACTTGGAAATCAACCTATGTAAACCAATTATTAGAAGAATAATTTCTTCTGATTTCTGAACTTGGCTCCCAGGATGGAGCGAGACAGGGAGTTTGGGATCATGAAGAATGGCAGCCTTGGTTGTCATTCCAGTCTTTTCCTCACGAGGCTCAAAGCCCACCAAGCACACTGTGTCCATCAACAGTGGTCCCAGTGGGCAGAGACCAAGGTCCTTCCAGGACTGATTATAACCAGTCTCTGAGGTATGGGCCCCATGGGGTGGTCCAATGTGACTATTTTGTCAATCGTAATATTAATGGACATATAACGATGCATCTCAAAAATGTCTTTCAACTAAATAATGTCTATGGTGTAATGATTGGAATCCTCGTGACCCCTCTTAAAGCATTTCCTTTTCTCTCAGGGTTTTTTCTGTTCCTTCAGTGGTTATATATTTCAACTACATAGTATGTGAGAACTCAGGAAAATTATCTAAAGCCTTAAATATATTATACCTCTCTTGAACTTTTTCTTAGCTTTGTAATTAGTTTTACTTTATGCATCCTCTTAAACAACTTGAATAATGGTTTCCCTCTAGAATAACATTCTCCCCCTTTATAAAGAAAAGGACCTGGTGGGTCTACTGTAGGTGCTTAGAGTAAAAGATGCCCATCCTGCTGGACCTTCTACCTGAGGATAACCCTAGATGCTGAAAGCCAGAACTCTCCCACATTGTGGGTATCTTTTTTACCCACATGATAGGCAGCTTTGCCCCAGTAACAGAGATCTGACTAAACCCATGTTGTAGCTGAAGAATCCAAGGCTGGGGGGTTAAGGGTGGAGAGTGAGCAGTTGGTTCAAGGCCACAGAAAACACCAGGAAATGGAACTTCACTCAATGCTTCTAAATCTAAAACCTACTCTCCTTTCTCTCCACAGACTGCCTCTCCATTAAGGCACATTGTTACAGTTTGAAGACAGAATGTCTCCCAGAAAAGCTCATGTATTGACCATGCAAGATCATTGGGAAGTGAAATAATTGAATCAGATCTCTAAGCTCATTAATGGATAAGTCCACTGAGGGGTTAATAATTTAAATGAACTTGCAAGGTGGTAATTTAGGCAGGTGGGGCACGGCTAAAGAAATTCGACTCCTGGAGGTGTGGCCTCAGGAATTATATATGTCCCTGGTCACATCATTTTTTTATCCCCCCCCCCCAGTACTGGGGTCTGAATCCAGGGGATTTCCACCTCTGAGCTACACCCCTAGACCATTTTATTTTTTATTTTGAAACATTGTCTTGCTACATTGCTATCGGCCTAAGCTAGAGGCTGGCTTTGAACCTGCAATCCTCTTGTCTCAACCTACCAGGTACTGATATTACAGTTGTGTGCCACCACACCCACTGTCCCTGGTCACTTCTAACCAGTCTCTGCTTTCTAATTGCCGTGAGATGAGCTGTCAACTTTGCCATGTGCACTGACACTACCATGTCTGCCTTGGAGTCCGCCAACCCTGGGCTATGCCTCTGAAATTGTGAGCCCAAATAAGCCTTTCCTCTGCTCTTTTGTGCATGTTACATATTTATGTTAGATCCAGAGAAGCTAACTAAAACACACAGTTGGAGTCAAGGTTAAAATATGAATTGATGAATATACTTTTGTTTTAAACCCAAAATGTATAAACACACATACACACACACCCTGAGAGAAAGAAAGAGAGAATATAATGAATTGCGTGAAGTATGAAAGTGAGCCAGAATACTAAAGAGAAGGCACAACACACCTTTTTAAGACTAGGAAATATACTTAGTTTTCAAAACATAGGTAAGGAATTGGCTATATGTCTATTTTAAAAGGACTTTTAGCCAGGTATGGTGGTACATGCCAGTAATTCTAGTACTTCAGAGACTGAGACAGGAGGGTCACAGCCTCAGAAACTTAGCAAGATCCTGTTGCAAAATAAAAATAAAATAGTAAAATAGATCTAAGGGTATAGTGCAGGGACAGAATGCTCTAGGTTCAATCCCCAACTAACACTCTCTCTCTCTCTCTCTCTCTCTCTCTCTCTCTCTCTCTCTCACACACACACACACACACACACACATACACACATTTTGGAAAAGCAAGTTAACTGTGTACTTAAGACTTCCATTTGATTTTGTCTTTAAAGAATTGGTATGCCATGTACCATTCAATACATCTATTATTGTAAGTGTGGTTCACCAGCATCAGGGCTTCTATCAACTATAGAAGAAAGTAACATGATGGATGGCAAATACCCTCAGCTACTTACTGAGACCCTTTGCAATTCACTGAGACCCTGTTTCAAAATAAAGAATAAAAATAGGGCTGAGGGTGCAGATCGGAGGTAGAATGCCCCTGGGTTCCAACCCCAGTACCGCAAAAAAAAAAAAAAAAAAAAGGAAAAGAAAAGAAAGTAACAAAAATGTCTTCCACAATTAAAATTAGGCTATGGGGACTGACCTCAATTGGTAATAGTGAACACAGGGATTAGGATATACACAACTCTCTACTACTCAAAGTTTTGGGTTAAAGCCAGAGCCCCTACACACCCTCCTGGCACTTAGCAAGCAGCACCTCCCTGGAGACAGGGTTAGTCTCGCTCTTTCCTCTCCTTCCAAAGGCAGCCTTAAGCCTGGTTTATTTCACACCTATGAGAGCCAAACAGGAGAAATCTCAGTGCAACTTTGACCTTTCCACTGATACCAACATGCAAATGTGTTTACTCACTCAAAAAAAAAAAAAAAACCCACTAATCACTTCAAGCTTCAATGAAAACCCAGATAAGGAAAATAAAAACTAGGGATAGAGAAGAAAGAGGGAAATGACTAGCTGAGGAAATGGCTGATGGATGTGTCTATCAGACATTTTGCCTAAGACAAGTTGAGAAAGAGCCAAACTACAGCATAATCCTAGCAATCTCCAGCCAAAGACAGACTTGCAAGTATTATGTTCCCCATACCTCTGATCATTTTAAAATAGTCTTCACCTCCCTTCCTGACTCGCTTAAGCCTTGGGATATATGTGGGGCAATAAAAAGAAGTAAATGGATGGAGAACTTGGTTCTTGTGAAATAACATGGTTAACTTCAAGCTAACTGTCTAGACACGTGCATAAAGCCTCTTAGAAGTGGAATGCCCGCTACAGCCAACATGGGTTTTTCCAGGGCTGTCATGTGGCTGTACAATTTTCCATGAGCTCACCTTACCTCACCTCACAGAACAACTCTAAAAATAAGAAAAAAATAATAAAGCTTCAACATGTGGAAATCTCTGTGCTCTCTACTTATTTTCTGCCTCGTTTTTCTTTTTTTCTTGGCTTTCTCTAGGTGGTGTAGAGCAAGTGTTTGCTCATCTGAATCTCTGCCAACCTGAAAAGGTTGGGTTCCTAGGTCATTCCTCTACCCAACTGGCTATGTCTCTAGTGGATAAATCAGTAGGGGTATCACCTTGAGAATTTGTGAGAGCCCTTCAGGGTAGCACAGGATGTGGAGGATGCTACAAGCACAAATGGACAGCCATCAGTACCACCTTCCTATAGGACCAGGGGCCCCAATGCCAGCTCTGAATCTCCACCGGCTTTTTCTTCCCCACAATTATCCAGAATCCCCAAATATCCTGTCCTCAAAGCATGAGCCTGCTTTCAAGACCATCCACCTCCTAAGACCGGTCTATGCCATCAACATGCACAACCCGAGTCCCATGGTGGGTGGCCAGGGTGTAGTATTTTCATGAGATGTGGATGGAGCATACATAGGATTGTGGACTGGCAAATTCACTCACATAGTCATGAGTCCCCTCCCAGTGTGGGCCAGCACTGGAGGGTAGAAAGGAGGCCCTACAACACCCAAAGCCTTAACCCAGGACCTGCTGGCTCACAGTAAGACAAGAACGGGGGTTCTCACCCCACCCCAGGTGAGTTTGAGAGTGAGTGGAAAGAGCCATCTCATCCCTCAAACAGGTTTGTTTGATGTGCCATCCTGTCTCTATACACGCACAGTTCGCTGCCTGCTTTACGTGTTAGATATGTGCTTTGCCTCCGCATTTTGTTGCTAATGTTACATAGCTGTCTACTTACCACTCAGAAATGCACATGAGCATAGCTTTTCTTCCCAAAGAGACCATAAGTTCCATATGCACATCTTCATAGCACCAGCCTGGGTGGCCAAGTGTGCCAAGTGTCTGATCAACATGCCAGCTGATTGGAATGTCAGGTCTTCCTCAAAGTCAAGTGACTAAGGATTTAGAGAGTCAAGTTGACAAATGTGGGTGCCTAAGTAGAGAATGCCCCTCTTTATTTGCAGGCAAAGCCAGGGTTGGTAAGGTAGGAGCAAAACAGAAAGCAGAGGCACTTAGAGCACTAGGCAGAGGTCTACCCCTGGGTTATTTTTTTAACCACAACTATGGCAGCTTTGTTTATTGAGCATCAACAATATGGCAATAGATGGATTTTGAAAAGTGATCATCCTCCTTATAATAAGCAACACACGAATGTCTTGAATCTCTGGGACACACTTATTTCTCCCAGGACATGGGTCACGTCAGAGGTGCGAACCAGGAGTGACATCCTCTGACTTCTGGTTCCAGCTATGTCATCGTCTGGCTGCATGGTGTCAACTCAGTCGCTGATCTTTCTGGATGCTTTCTTCTTTTTATCTTACATAAAATGACATTTATAATGTTTTGACAACTCATGGGCTCATTACGAAGGTCAATGAGGTAATGTATATGCAAGCACTTTTCACAGAATAAAGAAGAACACAAGTACAAGTCTGTTTGTAGACTCTGCCTTGGAGAAATTTACTCCTGGCTTCCTTTTAGGAGAAGCCAACAAAGTAGATTGCCAATGATGTCAGGTCACAGCCACTTTAGGGTGCCTCTTCAGACTTCCTCAGAGGATGCCCCAAGGCCATGCTCCCCAGTAATGCTCCTGAGGGTGTACTGTTCTTAACTGACTTTCAACCACCTCAGTCTCATACCTTTGAGTTAAACTGTCCCCTGGCAAATCAGCATATTAAGTTGTTAAGATGTATTGTTGTCTCTATTTTAATTTGCGTTCTAACATCACAGCCAAAAGAAAAGGTCGTGTTTGAAGGTAAGAGAAAGAAGAATACACACACAAAAAAAACCCCTATTTTACAGAATGGGAGAAACTGAGGCTCGAAAAATGAAGGCAATTGCTCAATATCACATGGCAAATCAATAACAGAACCACAGTAGCCCATGTCTTCTTTACTGTCTGCACTCATACTGACCATTTCTCTGTACTAGATGGATTAGAAAAAATATTGTTAGAAATCTATAGGACCAATGGGCTCTAGCTAGTATCTTGGTGAAGCCTGGATACACAGCAAATACTTAATGTATGCTTTTTATTAATTATTAATAAAACTTTATCATAGAGCATTAGTGTTAATTTTCCAGTTGTTTCCACCTTCACAATCCCATTTTTATCTGTACCGCTGATAGGGTATATACTATCTAGCCCAAGAACAGGAAACTAAGCTCTGAAAGGGTGCATGCCCTTTCTAGGTAGGCTCAGAACTCAGCTGCGGACTCTCTGCCTGGTGTTCTCCCATGGATTGCACCACACCGCACCAGCTCAAAGAGTGAATGTGGGTGTGGCGGCAGCAGAGGGCTCCTGGCCTGCCTGTCCCACCTGTGGGGGTGACTTTGAGTCTTTGCAAAGCTTTCTCCACCTGCATGGTGAGGGAGCGGACAGGCAGGCCCTGACTTTTATGAGCTCCGTTCATAATGGAGAAATACTGGGCTTGCCACAGCACTCCCACACGGGGTGAAAGGGGTGGCCCAGCCTCTGCCTCAGGGTTCCTGGGGCTCCACCCTCAGACATTCAGTTCTAGTCGTCCTCTATCAAGACTTCTCCTGGGGTCACTTAACATGCACACGCGTGCGGGCACACACACACACACACACACACACACACACACACATTGCTTAGCACACTTTTAAAATTAATTATTTTCATAGGACTGTTTTTTCTTATGAGACTCTCAAACAACAGTGTCAGAACCTTCTGTGTCGTTCTTATTTCTGTATCTCCAACACCCCATGTAAGCAACAAGAGATCAGACAAATATTTGTGGAAATGTAAAGAGTGTGGCTACCACACCCTCTGGCAAGGGGAGAACATTAGATCACCAACTCTTCAGTTGGAATTAGTTTGTCACGGGTCTTTAACAAGGACAGGTGCTGTGGGACAGCTGAAGTCCCAGGCTCTTGAGTGTATGCAGCAAGGCGAAAAGCAGGAGGAGCTGTCTAGGAGTGAGTCCCAGGATGGACTGAGTCCTGGAAGTCCTGAGTCCTGACTCCCAGATTCCACAATTCAGTTGCATTTTACTACAGGCTCCTTCCATTCCAATTAAGGGACAAATTTGTGCAGTCAGTATTCAGGATGGAAGAGTTACAAGTTCTCATACCTGCTACTCTCATGGGGACCCCTGTGTCTCGGGGTGGTTCCTCTGATACCCCTCACGCTTTACCTTTCCCTATCACAGACACAGGCTCAAGAAGTAGGTCTGGTTGATACTGCTGCTGTAAGAAAAGCCCTCAGACAGAAGCCATTGGTGCTGCTGGGAAGATCACGGATGTCCCCTCCAGCGATCACCGGGGGCACTTGTCTTCACTCTCAAATCAGCTTTCCCAAAAGGACTACAGGAACGGATGTGCCTGGACCTGGACATAGCTGAGCGTTCGATTATTTGGACGCAATGAATGTGCTGGAATCTGATGGGATCACTCAGTACTGAAGGGAAATGTGGAAGAAGAAATTTACCTGGGCAGTACATGGAAACAGGATTGGTGCTGAATACATTACAATTGTCTAGATCTTGCTTTACAGACACAGAGAACAGCTTTTTGAGAATGGAAACTATAGGGCTGCTGTTCTCATTTCTATGGCTCATTGTGCGGACTCTTTATAAAGATCCTGTTTCTGTTTTCTGTTTATTTTCAAGCAGTCTGGTGCTTACTATGTATCAAATGTTGCTCATAGCTTATCCTATTAAATATTACCATAAAGTCTATATGCTAGATACTATGATGTCCACTTCACAGTTAGGGACTTAGAGAACGAGTCATTAGCTCCTCTAAGATCACACAGCCGGTAGCCAGAAAAGCAAAGTGCTTTGTATTCGGACCTGGTTGACTCCAAAGCTCCTGCATCTTTCAATTTCCAGGTCGTGTCTTTGTCCACCATTGACCTCCCTGGGTTCAATGAGCCTTTTCAATGAGGACCCACAAGGTACAGAACATTGTGTTGGTTAAGGTGGGAATAACAAAAGAAGTTGAAGGCCTGGCCCCTACCCTCAGAGCATGTTTAAGACTAGAGAAAGACCCCAACAAGTGTTGGCTTCTGCATTTTAGCCCTTGACTAAACTGTTAACTTTCATTCGGATGGCCTGACATGTGGAGGTAAGTCATAAATACGGGGCCCTCATCATGCCACCTGGAAGAACTTGGAAACTGCTGTTTTACACATGGCTAATACTCTTATTTGACAATTTTTTCTATGTATTTTTGGGGGGTTCTTGGGATTGAATCCAGGGACCTCTGAGCTCCCCCACCCCCCTTTTATTTTTTAGTTTGAAACAGGGAGGGTCTTACTAAGTTGCTGAGGCTGGCCACAAACCTACAGTCCTCCTGCCTCAGCCTCCCAAGTACTGGGATTACATGCATGCGCCACCACACCTGGTTAAATTTTTTATTTTTAATTTTTATTTATCTACTTGGTATATTGTAATTATATAGCATAATGAAATTCAAAGTGATACAGTCATACATGCACACACCATTTCATATATTTCCTTCTGTATCCCACTCTGCTCTTCCCTACCCATACGTGTTAGGGAGGTGTATAGTGATACCTGCATATGTGGACCTAACATTATTTGAACTGTTTCCTCCTTCCCTCTCCCTCCCCAGTCCCCTTTCATTATTCTGCTTAACCCTCAGGGGATAAGAACTTCATTTAACTGAAGTTCCCTTTGTTTTCTGTTTTCTCTCAGACATCCAGATATGAAAGAAAATATATAATTGTTGACTTTCTTAGACTGGCTGATTTTACTTGGCATAATATTCTCTGATTTCATCCATTTTCCTGTAAATGACATAATTTTGTTCTTTATACCTTCGTAAAATTCCATTGTGTGAATATACCACATTTTCTTTATCCATTCATCTGTTGGTTCCATTATTTGGCTATTGTGAATTGTGCTGCTATAAATATGGATATGCATGTATCACTATGATATTCTAACTGTAATTCTTTTAGACATATACTGAGGAATGGTATAACTGAGTCATATGGTGGTTCATTGCTAACCTTTTGAAGAACCTCCATACTGATCTCCACAGTGGCTCTCTATACTAATTACCAACACCACCAACAGTGTATAAAAGTTCCTATTTCCCCACATCCTTGCCAACATTTATTATTGTTTGTATTTTTTTTTTTTTGCAGTATTGGGGATGGCAACCAGGGGCATTCTACCTCCAAGCTACACCTCCAGCCCTATTATTTTATTCTTTATTTTGAAACAGGGTCTCACTGAGTTGCAAAGGGCCTCTCTCAGTAGTAGCTGAGGCTGTCCATGGACTGCGATCCTCCTGTCTCAGCCTCCCACATGCTGGGATTACAGGCATGTGCCACCACTCCGGCTATTATTTTTATTCTTGATGATTGCCATTCTAATTAAAGTTAGATGGAATCTCAGGATAATTTTGATTTGCATTTCCCTGATTGCTGATGATGTTGAACATTTATTTTATGTATTTGTTGGCCATTTGTATTTCTTCTTTTGAGAAGTATCTATTCAGTTTAATTGTTTATTTTTAATTGGGTTATTTGGTATTTTGTGTTAAGTTTTCTGAGTTCTTTATATATTCTAGATATTAGTTCTCTGCCAGAGAAGTAACCGGCAAAGGTTTTCTCCCATTCTCCTATATAATTTTCAAATTCAGGAGTTAGAGGAGTCTCGTATTTTATTTATTGAGAAATAAATATTCATAGTACTAAATTTAAATGAAGTCCATTTTTCCTCTATAGGGTATTACTACTAGGAACTTAAAGTTAAAAATGAAAGAAAAAAATGAATCTCACGTGTTAAAAGAAACATATTTGAGAAAAGGAACCTACACCAAGAATGAATCTGGATATGTAATAAAACCTGAATCATGGCACAGAATCATGCATTTTAAATCCAAATAACACTTATTGACTGTTTTGCTATGAATCCCTGGCTACTACAAAGTCCAAACAATTTACAATGGACTCAAGTGGCATTTACAGTCAGAGAGAAGTGTAGCCCCTCACCCTCAGTTCCTCCCTCTTCCTAAAACACAGCCTGCGCCTCAGTCATGGCTGCTTCCTCTCGGACACCTTCAGAACTGTGTGCCTCTGAGTACGAGCTCCTTCTGCCTCTGTTGATTGTCCCCATTCACTATCTTTTTTGGGGTTTTTTTGCAGGTCTGGGGGTGGAATCCAGGGGCATTAGACCTTCAAGCTACACCTCCTTCCTGCCCTATTTTGTATTCTTTATTTTGAAACAGGGTCTCACTGAGTTGCAGAGGGCCTCACTAAGTAGGTGAGGCTGTCCACGAACCGCGATCCTCTGGTCTCAGCCTCTGAATACTGGGATTACAAGCGTGCACCACCACGCCCGGCTTCCCATTCACTATTTAATGAAACATTCTTCAGAACCTTCTCAGTTACCTCCTCTTTGACCTCCTCCTCCATTCTTGCTGGAGATGTTTTTATTCTACACCTGTAATACATGGGATGTAACAAAAGCAGCCAGGAGATCTGGACCATGGCCAGGCTGAGTCTACTTCTGGGAACAAAGCTGCTTGGGGATGTCTGATGAGCAGGCAGGGGAGGAGGCTTCCTGAACTAGAACTCCTACTAAGAGAAGATGGAGTCAGGTGAAACAGCCTCTGGAGGAGTCACTCTGCGGGGTAGGATGTCCTGACTGCATCCTCTGGAGGATTGTTTCTGGCCCACAGAGCAGAGTAAAGCCCAATAGCTCCATTCTTTTTTTGAACCTCTGGGAGATGTTGGTGACTTGGGTTCCTCTGTCCGTGAGCTTAGTATGGCATTTGCACAGACAAAGACCACATTTGAGACAGCAGTTACGGCCAGTGGCGGCAGGAGTAGAGAAGGGATGTATAGAGAGTAGCGCTCAGAAGCAGGGGCAGCGGAGCCCAGAGAGTGAAGCCCACCAGAGCCCATAACAGAGCCAGAGGGGAAGGGTATTAAAGGAATAGAAACCATATTAGCTGAGCAGATATAGGTGTGAACACATAAGAGACTGTTGGGCACCCCCAACACACCAGGAAGGGGCTTTTCAGGTAGCAGGGAACAGTGACAAAGAGCATCAGAGCACCTATCAACTTGTTTTGGGTGTCAGAAGAGTATCTACCCCTCACCCCATCATTCCTTTCTAGAAAAAAAAAAAAACTCAGGGATTAAGAACTGAGTAACTCTACCCAAGTCTTTTGTGTCTCCAAAAAAGCACGTGCGATATCTAACACATGCTGCCTGAAGTCAAGATATGAATAAATTAATTAATGAACAAACATGGAGGTTACCAGACAAGGGCTGTGGTGCTGACTTCAGGAAAAGCAAACAGCATGAACAAGAGCACAGAGATGGGAATGAGCAAGACACGAGGAGGACACCAGCCTGACTCATCCAGGGAGTGGTGAGAAACTGGATGAGAGAGAGGGTGGGGCAGCTGATGGACAGCCTCAAAGGACAGAGGCAAAGGAGACCCGGTGGGAAACCACCAAGCACGCAAGGAAACTCCCAGCCCAGCCTCATGCGTCTACTTACCAACCGGGCTGTCATCCATGGGGGAACCGCTGGCCTCCATCAAACATTTGGTTTCTTAGGTTCTATCAGTTTCTTAGTTTTCTTAGGTTCAACAGGTTCCAAGGGCCAGTTGAAACTCTGCTGTCTCGTCCAGTTCATCTGCTTCGTTGGTTTCCAGGCCTGGTGTCAGTGGGTGTTCCGTTGTTTCTGAGGTTTGGTTTGGGAGAACATCATGAGGATAGGGTACATATCCATTCTGGTTGATTTGTTAATTGTATAAACATAATGTTAACATTAAGTCTCTTCTATAAATGAGAACACTAAGGACCAGAGGAATGAAAAGAGGTTTTCATAAAGTTTGGCAACAAGTAGACTTCCACTTCCCCTGCTCTGTTAGCTGGGCCAAGACCTTCCCCTGCTTGCTGGCTTTTTGTAGGTACTGATTCGGTATAGTTGGTCTCCAACTCTACTACCAGTACAATTCTCATAGCCTTTTGTAACTAAACTACTCTGTTCCAGCCAACTCTGCACAAGCCTCCAGGTCCTGAAATCACAAGTTGGATATTAATTAAGGCTCTTCAGAATCGCCACAGTTCCTCAGAATCTGCTTTAAGCTCCAAAAGATTCCTCTGCAGTTGGGTTTCTTCTACTCCTTCTTTGGCTTCTGAGAAAAGCCCAATAGGGCTGAAGAACAGAGGAGAGAGGGAGGAGAGGACAGCTGTGTTTTATTTTGAGCTTGGCAGCTCACTTCCCTCAGGTTCCCAATCCTGGGGCAAAAGGACCAGATTGAATAATGATTATGGAGAGATGCTACTTTTAGATTTCTTCAAACACTGCAAATAAGCAAATAAGAAAAAGAAGGGGGAGGAGGCGGAAGGAGGAGGAGAAAAAGAAAGGAAGAAGAGAGAAAAAGAGAAAGAAGAGATGGAGAGGAAAAAAGAAAACTCACATGGTTTTAGGTCATCTTCTGGCCCCTATGGAGAGAGTTTCTAAACAGTTTCATGGCCACTTAGAACATCTGCCCCACCTGTTATACACGCCCTTCAAATTGGCTTCGAATTTTACTACATTTTCTAAGTAATAAAATTTTCCTTATTCACGCAGCATGCTCTCCAGGTACATTCATGCATGGCCCAAACTCCAGGGCTTCTGGAACTTGCTCATTGTTGGTAGGTGTATCATTATAGGCAGATTATATTTTATAGATGATTTCCTTTTTCCAAAACAGATGTCTCCAATGTCTTGTCTCCAAGACAAAGTGCTAAAGACCAAGTCCTCAGAAGCCATTTAAAAGAAGCTAGTGAGAACACGCACAGTGAAAAAGCACCGTGTACCTCTGTGTAGGTCTTGAACAGAGTTTTTAAGATGCTTTAATTATTATGATAATGGCTCAGTCGTCCGATTACTAAAGGGAGAAAAATAAAGATTTTTAGATATTTTTATGATCTTGTGTATTACACTAGTGAGAAAATTTTTTTTTAAATCCAGGTATCTGTACCTGATTATAGTAATGATGATAATAGTAATAATAATAAGTTATACGTTTATAGGTCTCAAATTCCAAAGGCCCTTGAGCACCTTATATCATCATTATTGTAACTCACAGCTAATTATACACTGACAGTCTGGGCATGCAAGTAAGAACACTTGTCTATGATATGACTCACTTATAATGGTAAGGTCGGGGGTTCAAATCCCAGGGACAATGCAGATGAGCGGAGGTGGCTGCGGCCTCACACGTGTCCACGGTGCTGGGGGCAGTGGTCCCTCAGGGAGGGAAGGTGGCAACATCAGAGTCACTGTGATAACCCAGGTCCGGCCATGAGCCACCAACTAGGCTGGCTGGAATTCCCTGAGACTGTGCATTTCAAGTATCTTCCCCTTCGACAGTGCTCAGTTCATAAGGACTGCAGAATCAGGTGGTTTCAACAGCAGAAATGTCCTTCCTCAGTCCTGGAGGCTGGGATCCCACACGCGGGCGTTGATCAGGTAGATCTCTTCCGAGGCCAGTTTCCTGGGCCTGTAGGTGGACATTTTCCCCATGTCTTCACGTGGTCTTCCCTCCATGTGTCTGTGTTCTCATCTCCTTTCCTTAAAGAAACACCAATCAGCCAGGTGTGGTGGTGCTTGCCAGTAATCCCAGTGCTTGGGATTACCCAAGAGCAGCCTCAGCAATGTAGTGAGACACCCAGCAACACAGAAATACCCTGTTTCAGAGCAGAAAATAAATACCTAAATAAGGCTGGAGGAGTGACTCGAAGATAGAGAGCCCCTGGGTGCAAACCCCAGAACCACAATAAATAAATAAATAAATAAATAAATAAATAAATAAATACCATTTGGATTGGAACCCACCCTAATGACCTCAGTTTCACTTAAATAGCTTTTTTTTTTTTAAATAGTGGTGGTACTGGGAATTGAACTCAGGGACATTTTACCTCTGATCTATACCCAAGCCCTCTTTTAATTTTTATTTTGAAATAGGGACTTGCTGAATTGCTGGGAACCTCACTAGTTGCTGAGGTTGGCCTCAAACCTGTGATCCTCCTGTCTCAGCCTCCCAAGTACTAAAATTACAGATGAGCATCATCATATTCATTTAAGGGCCTCTTATAAATCCCCCATTTCCAAATAAAGTCACAATCTAAGGTATTGGGTTAGGATTTCAACATATGAATTTAAGGGGATCATTCAGTTCACAACACATAATAGCCCCAGACTCAGACAAATATGCATTGTGGATATGATTCCTATCATCCCTTTCAGCCAATATTTAGTGGAAATTCAACATTCTTGTTAATGAGGTATGAGATAAAATTTCTCTGTATGATTTTCCTATGGTTCCTTTCACACAGTTCTCATTCAAAGCTAAGCCTAGTCACCTCCTCAAAGAGACCTTCCAACTAATGTTGTTATGCGTCTGACTCCTATCACATTGCCCAATTTGCCTTTTTTATAGAATTTATCACTGTGTGAAATTGCATTCCGTTGTTTACTTGTGTACAGTTTCTTTCCCACTCTCAACTCAAAATTCCAAGGTAACAGAAACCCAGTCAGGGTTTACAGCTGTGTCCAAGGATCTAGGAAAGACCCTAATACATAATGGACTTCAAAATACGTCTGATGAATGAGTGACTTTACAGGGGAACAAGTAGTGAAATAAGAAAAGAATGCCGTCCTCCTGGGAGAAAGATTGCTCATCTGTTTCACAAGAGTTTCCCCAAAGAGCCACTGTTCCCCGGTGAATGTACCAGAGATCCATAACAGTGGTTCCAAAGTAAGGCTTTGCAAGCATCCAAAAGGCAAATCTGTCACTCAGAGAAGAAAGCATATTGCCCAAGCTCACCAGGCTGATGCACTAAAGAGATGCCATTGAAGTCATTCATACTGAGCGGTAACTTTTGTAAGAAGTGGATACTTTCTACAGGTATATGGCACACAAAACATCGGAAGCTGAGCCAGGAGGATCACGGGTTCCATGCCAACCTCGGCAACTTAGTGAAACCCTTAGCAATTTATTGAGACCCTGTTTCAAAATAGAAAATAAAAGAGGCTGGGGGGTATAGCTTAGAGGTAGAATGCCCCTGGGTCCAATTCCTAGTACCACACACACACACAAAAAAAGGAAGAGGCTACTTCAACTGCATGTAACCAGCACATCCTACCCATGTAAATCAGCAGACAAGGCCAAAAGTAATCAGGTGGTTATGGAGTGTGCATGAACTCTGACAGTGGAGTCAAAGTAACTGAATATTTAATGCTGTTTAGCTAAGCAGTCTGATCTGACATCCAGCCTGGTCTCACCAGTGGCACTAGAAGAGACTCATAACCCAGTGACAAAGCCTCCCAGTTGAGGTGCTTGCAACAGCAACGGCAGCATTTCCTTCCCAAGCATTCCTTTTCTGGGGCAAAGGCCCTGGGGCAGAGCACATGTGGGAGTAAGAAGCCCATGGGTGTAGCACACTGGTCACAGAAGTGACAGAGGGAGCCTGGCTCAGACAGAGCCAGAAGCACAGAGAGGCCAGACTTCCCCAGCCTGGTAGCACCGTCCAGGGAAGCCTTGAGAGTTTGGGCCAGGACAGACACATGATCTGATTCATATTTTTAAAATATCACTGTGGGTGCTGTGTGGAAACAGAAGGAATGGTCAGGAAGTCACTGCTGCTCTCAAGGAAAGAGACGAGGGCACCGGGGTACGGAGGTAGCAATGGAGGTGAAGAGCACAAGGCTGGTTCGTATCTGTCAGAGGCGGAGTCAACAGGGAGGAGCGAGGGGCCTCTCAGCCAAGAGGGGCCTCTAGCTGGTCACTAGAGAGGAGAATCTAGGATCAAAATGAGATGAAATTAGAGTCACAAATATTTAAGTCATTAGTCTATATACTAATTACTTAAAGCTGTTTTTCTGGGTGGGATCACCCAGAAAGAGGGCATAAATTGAGATTGAGGCAACCCAGGTCCATTTTAACACTCCTGTCTGTGATGGATAGTCAACTTGACCATGTTGAGGGATGCACAGGCATCTCCAGGTGTGCCTGAAATGGTGCTTCTGGAAAGAGACTGGCATTTGGGTCAGTGGGACTAAGTAAGGATGACCTACCCTCACACAATGTTGGGGTCACTATCCATTTTGTTGAAGGCCTGGGTAGAACAATGACTCTAAAAGTCAAAAGAAAATGCATTATTTCTCTCTCCTCCTCCTCCTCCTCCTCCTCCTCCTCCTCCTCCTCCTCCTCCTCCTGCTTAGATCAATATATAAATATCCATCTTCCCCTGACCTTGAACACCAGAATTCCAGTTTCTCTGGCCTTAAGACTTTAGGACTTGAACAAGAAGTCCCCATATTGTCAGACCTTCATCCTCAGGCTAAGAATTGCACTATCAGCAATCTGATTCTCAGGCCTTTGGGCTTGGACTGGGCTGTGCCACCAACTCTCCTGGTTCTCCAGCTTTCACATTACCTGTTGTGGGACTTCTTAGACTCCATAATTGCACAAGTCCATTCCCATAATAAGTCTTTCCTTACAATATATACAAGTGTGTATCTCATTGGCTTTTTTTCTCTTGAGAACACTTACTAATACACCATCAGAGTAGGAAGAGCCAGCAAAGGGGTTCAGGAGAAAGTGGACAACGTGTGAAAGAAAAATCGGGAGGATAAGTCATCATGGAAGGCAAGAGAAGGAGGTGTTCAAGAGAGAAGGCATGGGCAGTATCAGTAATTTTTTAAGAAATTGAGTAAGATGAAGGCAGAGAAGCAATATTGAGGTCAGTGGTTAACTTGAAAAGAGTAGTTGGGTTTAATAGGTTGGAGCCAAATTGAGGTGGGTGGAGGATAAAAGTGTGGTAAAGAAGTATAAACAGTCATTATAGGAGGATTTTCCCTGATTTTCCAAGAGGGAAAGCAGGGAAATTGATGTGAGATGCAGCCTCTCAGAGGCAAGTGTTATTTTAAGTGGTAAAAGTTTCAAGACTATGTATGCCTGGTAATAAAAGAAATCCCATAAACAGGGAAAGTCAGTGATACAGTGCAGGTGCGTGCCTGAGAGCGAAGGTGAGGGAAAGCTGGCCCATAAGGGGCAAGGATTCATCACCAAGGCAGGGAAGGTAGAGAGCACAGCAACAGATGCAGGAAGGTGGGCAGAGAGAGGGATGCGTACAACTGTTCTGTCTTCTCTGGGAAGCAGGAGACCAAGTTGCTAGTGAAGAATTGGTAGAAGGGAAAGGATGTGCAGAAGGCCCAAGCAGAGATGAAAAGTGGCATGGGTGATTAAGCATTGCTGAATTTGGGATCTGCAATTTGGGATCATGAATTCAGAGAGGACCAAGACAGCACCAAGCCAATGATAGCTCACGAGCATGGTGGCTCAAGGGAAAGAGAACAGTGACCTAGTGCAGTCAGAGAATGGTTCACAAAAGAGACGGGACTCTAGTTGGAGATCATGAACATGCATGATTTGCAGGTAAGGCCCTCCAGGTGAGAGGAACAGCAAGTACAGAGCAAGGCACAGAAGTGGGATGAGCAAGGCAGATCAGTCTGGCTGCAGATGAGCCATGGAAATGGAACTGGCCTGATGGAAAGATAGTTAGAAGTGAAGAGAGAGCCAAGAAAGGTTAAAGTAGGGTGGCTTGTGGAATATTAGCCCAGAACGTGCATGTGGAATAGGTTAGAAGGGGTTTTCTGGCCAAGAAAAATGGCCTAGGCTAAGCACAGGAGATCAAGGTTAAGCACGAGAAGCATCTAGTCCTACAAAGACCCTTCCGCAGAACAGTACCTTCATCCCCCCCTCCTCCATGAAGATTTTATACTCCCTTGTTGGAGCATCAAAAATAGAATATTGTCCAAGATCCTGTCAATTTTTGAGCTCTTGGATGAATCAATTATAATGTCCATCTTTGCAGAAGAGAACAGATCATCTACTTCTCATACCTTTAGTTGGACAGAGCAACATGCTGATGGCATCGGGGAGGTCAGTGAGTTCTTAAACTCTGCTAGCAATACGTAGAAGCAAATGCTGCAATGGGACATACCTTGGCCCCAGGCCCTACAGAGAAAAAGTGGGACCTAAATTACTTGTGGCCAAACTGCAATGCAGAAGATTGGCAGTGGAGGAACAGGTCACGGTCGGTGGCTTCTCCTGTGAAGCCAGGTGAACACTTGTTAGCTCCACAGCCCCAAACACAAAGGCAGAGAGGAAAAGAGAAACACCAAAACTTAGACTTGGCACACAAGCCTCACTATTTCCTCATTCTAAACCACCTCCTTCCAGAATAATTCCACAGAAAAGCACCCAAACCAGGAGTGTTGGTCTTTCCTGACAGTCTCTGCAGAGAAGAAATTATAAATTGCTGATGAGGAACAAAAGCAGGATATACAGTTTGGGGGAGCCAAAATGACTTAATATTTTTGTTTCCTGATATTTTTTTAACCATTATTTAACCTATTTTATCCATGTCTAGCTCCTGAGCTACTAATGGCTGAAGAAGGCATTGCATGTCAAGGACACCTGGACAGGGAACTATCATGAGTACTCAGGTGAGCTGTTACCACTCTGGAGCCAGCGAGCTTGATGATGGGTTATAAAGTCAGACCATTCCTAAATACATGCAGAGCAAAAAGCTGGACTGGAAGAGTTTATTTTGTTTCTCTTGGTAGGTCAGTTTTAGAATCACTAAGTGTTCTGGGGTCACTTGGAAAATAAGGAAACAGAATGTATCCGATTGCTACCCAGGCTGGGGAAGCAAATCCCCAAATCACATAGAACTAAGGAGGATTTGGTTTCATTAAAAGCAGCCACTGGCATTTGGCCCCCGAGGATGAAAGCGAAAGCCCCTGAAACAGGCTCCAACACGAGCTGAATTTCCGGACAAGTCCCTAGGGTGCCGTGATTGTTTCAAAAGAAGGCAGGAGCATCCACATCTTCCCAGAGATTTGACAAAGCAGTGCGGTTACAACACGTTTATCCCCACCTCACAGAAGAAATTGGGGGATGAGGAACCAACATTTCAGGTGCTGAGAGGCTTTGATTTGATACTAATAACCAGATACGTCTCCTGAGCACCCATTTTACAGTAAGGAAGTTAAGGCCGCAGTTAAGGAGCATCGGTGGCCTGCTGAACCTCGTATAGTAAGTGGAAGTCCCCCACATCCAACAGAAGTCTTCCCAACATCAAAGCCCAGCCTCTTTCCACCACTTACCAAAAAAATTAGTGTTCCCAAGTCAGGGAGTCAGACCCTCCCCAGGTCTAGCCTTTCCTATTGTCATAGATCAGGCCCTCGGGCCTTTTCCTTGGAGTCTACCACAGTTTCTGTTCTGCTCTGGCCTGGTTCACATGGTCAGTTGCTAAAAGCCTGTTCCAGGCTCAACATTTGGGCGAGGAAGCTCATTTACTAATTTGTGGGTCTTCATCCAAAAAGGACAGAAGTTGGCTCTCTAGACTGTAAGACTCCACAGGGGAACAAACAGGGTCAGAAACAAGACCCAGAAAATGTATGTCCTAATGATGAGCGCCTTTATGTCTGGTAGCCACAGGTGTGGGCTGAGGGGCGTTCTTGCCTTGATCTTAGAAAAGAGGAAGCCAGGCATGGTAGTGCTCTCTTGTAATCCTAGTATTAGGGAGGCTGAGACAGGAGGATGTGGGTTTGCAGCCAGCCTCAGCTACTTAGTGAGGCCCTCCACAACTCAGTGAGACCCTGTTTCAAAATAAAGAACCAAAAAAAAAAAAAAAAAAGAGCTGAGAGTGTAGTTCAGAGGTAGAATGACCCTGGGTTCAATCTTCTCCAGTACTGCAAAAAAAAAAAAAAAAAAAAGAGAGATAAATAAAAAAAACAATCCGGGATTAAGCTCAGAGGTGGAATGCTTCTGGGTTCTAACCTAGTGCTAAAAAGAAAAGAAAAAAGAAAGGAAAGAAAAGGTAATGAGGAAGTGAGGAAGAGCAGGAAATAAATGAAGAAAGGGAAGAAAGAGAAGGGGCAGGTGAGTTTATCAAATCCATTGTACTCAAAATGTTTTTAAATGTACATCAGATAAAATAATAACATTATATCATTATAACACACTATCTGAGGTATATCCTAAATCCGCTCTGCTCTCACCCTATAGGATGGAAGCGGCTCTGCAGGGAGTCCCTGCCCTGCTGTCTCTTCTGCACACTCTGTGGCTCCCTGCTAAGAAAGCAATCAGCATCGCAGAAGCCTCAGGCCACCGTCTCTTCTGGGAATTTCCTACCTGCTCCTAGTCACAAGAAAAGTAACAACAGAATGGCCATGAACCCCACAAAGCCTTCTCAGAAGAGAGCAGCTATCCCACAGAAGTAGATGTCAGCTCCTTGGCTGCTCACCCAGAATCACATCTAAGGGGGTAAAGCATCCTCCTTCCCTTCAGGAGCAGCTCCTGGTCCTGTGAAAACCTACATCTCTCTCAGGTTTCTACTTAAAGTGATTTCAAGTGCCCACCAAGATCCACCTTCTGGTTTAAAGAATTCCAGAAATCAAACTTTGTCTCAATGTTCTCCCCCTTGAGAGAGCTCCTAACAACAACCTAGTTTATCCTAAGCTTTCCAATCCCAACTCCACATGAAAGCTTTGTTTTCTGCTCTGAAATCACTCATTGTCCTCCCTCTCCAACCACACAGCACCACCAGAAACAGCAACGGGCAAGAGGCGCACTCCCTCTCCCTCCAGCAGCCTGAGCTTGCAGGGGCCAGGTCAGGGGGCGCAGGAGCCCAGAGCAGGGGACGAGGAGTGCCACCATGCAGGACTCCCCGGCCTGTTGTCTGACAAGGCTTAACAGAAGTGTCTCCAGGGCTGGCTCTCCTGCGTGCTGTGCGCTTGCAGAGGTGAAGCCAAGGGCCTTTCCAGCCAGAGTTTCTTGGTTTCTCCGTGCAGAGAGGTGAAGGACTTGACGTTTGGCTGCCATGCTGCTGTGAGCACATCTGATTTTGCACAAGACATGTAGAAATCAGAATGTACCTGTCACAGGTGTCAACCTCTGGCTGACGGGTACAGATCTGAGAGTGGTCACAACTTGCTGTTCCTCGTTGCAAATATCTACTTTGTGACCTTTTATCTGCAGATGGGCAGGTGTCGGCCTTTACATGCTAATATTCCCTTTATATTCCATAGATTTCCTTCCAGCTTGATGACTGCATGATGGGAATTCAAGAGAGACGGGAACTGGAGGTATGAGCTGTTCTCACTACAGCCATGGGAAGCATGTGTGGAAACGCCTCTGACTTTTTCTGACCACTAGAAGACCAATAGAAAAAGTAAAACTTTAGCCAGGCATGGTGTTATGTACCCAGAAAACTAGTACTTGGAAGACTTAGACAGGAGGATCACAGGCTCCAAGCCAGCCTCGGCAACTTGGAGAGACCTTGTTTCAAAATAAAAACAAAATAATGATGGATGGGGATGTCACTCAGGGATAGAATGTCCCTGAATTCAATCCTTACTACTAAAAACTAAAAAAAAAATAAATACATAAAAAATAATAAAAATAGATCTGGATGTACATCTCAGAGGTAGAATGCCCCTGAGTTCAACCTCCAGTACCAAAAAGAAGGTTATAACTTCCATATAATAAATGAACCAACCAACCTTTCACACATTTAATAATATATAAAGTATCACTTTACATTATAACTTATTTATTATTTATTTAATTGTGCCCTGCTCACTTGGCAAAGGAGTACAGATAGCTATTATATTTTATGGAGCACAGATGATTCTTGTACCGTCGTCTTAAGTTTTTGTAATACACATTGGATGTAGGCAACTCATTCCTTTTCAGGGAAAACTACTTTTCATCCAGCATACCACCAATGGTAACAACAGGCTGGCACTGGGAAGGAGTACAGCTCAGGCCAGGGTGGGGAAGGCTGTTAGTTTATCTGAGTGGCTGGCTACTCACGGCATCCTGTTCTTTCATTGATAAGTTTTGGCTAGAAATTTGCTCAAGACTTATGTGTCTTTAGAATTTTCCCAATGAGCTTATGAAGGTGGATTTCAACATAGACTTGTTACATCATCGCTTTGGTTTATCAAAGTTTATTTACAGCCATTAAATTTTGTATTGAAATTCCCGATGAAACTCTCTACACTGAAACCTTCACAAATTAGTGCAAAGAGTCAAAGCCAAGATCTGCCTACCAAGAGCATACCTGGAACCAGAAACTGAAAGAAACAAACAGCAATGGTGATAAATTTGACTGAAATGTCAATAGAAACTATCTTCCATGTTAAAATACAAAGAGAAATAAAATGATTAAAATAGAGCAAAATACAAAAGAAACCATAGGATGATTTCGGAATGTATAACATAAGCATAGTTAAAATTAGCAGAAGGGGAAGAAAACTAGAATAGAAAAGAAGAGATAGCTGAAGTAACAACGGCCAAGGCTTTAACAAGATCCAAAACTAACTCCAGAGCCAGGAAACTCAGCAAACACCAAGCAGGACAAATCCCCAAACATAGGCATGTCGCATTCAAGCCAAAGAAAACAAGACCAAAGGGGGAACTCTTAGAAAGGAAAACAAAAGCCAACTAATAGCAACATCCTACCTAGAGAGGGACAAGGATAGAAACACAACGGACATCTCATGAGGAACAATGCAAGCCAGGTGAGCAAAGCGAAGGTGCTGAAGGGAAACACCACATAGAATTATGTGTCCCACAGCTTCAAAGTAAAGGAGAAATGCTCTCAAGTAAACAAAACCAGAGAATTCATTGTCAGACATTTTTCTTCATGAAGAAGGAAAATTATATAGATCAGGAACTTAGATCGACATAAAGAATGGAAGAGTGCAGAAGAAGGCATCAAGATATTTTATTTTCCTTATTCTTTTCTTTTTTTTTTTTTTCAGTACTGGGAATGGAACCCAGGGGCATTCTACCTCCAAGCTACACCCCCAGTCCTATTTTTTAGTTTTTATTTATTTATTTATTTATTTATTTATTTATTTATTTACTTTGGTGGTACTGGGTTTCCTGGAAACTCTTCTACCTCCAGGCTACACTCCCAGACACCTATTTTTTATATTTTTATTTGGAAACAGGGTCTCTTAAGCCTGTCTCCGCTCCCAAGCGTGGGGATTACAAGCATGCACCACCACAACTGGCTCCTATTTTTTATTTTGAAACAGGATCTCATTGAGTTGCAAAGGGCCTCACTAAGTAGCTGAGGCTGTCCACAAACCATGATCTTCCTGTCTTAGCCTCCCAAATGCTGGAATTATAAGGATGCACGACCATGCCTGGCCCTTATCCTTAATTTTTTTTTTTTTTTTTTTTTTTTTTTTTTTTTTTTTTTTTTTTTTTTTTGCGGGTATGGGGATGGAACCCAGGGGCATTCAGCCTCTGAGCTACATCCCCTGACCTATATTTTGAAACCGGGTCTGAGTTGCAGAGGGCCTCACTAAGTAGCTGAGGCTGTCCACAAACCACGATCCTCCTGTCTCAACCTCCTGAATGCTGGGATTACAAGTGTGCGCCACCACGCCTGGCTCCTTATCCTTAATTTATATAAAAGATAACTAATAATATTAACAATGTCTTAGGTGATTGTTGAACATATATAAGTGAAATTAATCACAGCAATGTATGTTGTAAGATACAAGAGAGAAGAATTGATGGAAATTACTTTATTATAAGATACCCTAACTTCACATGAAGTAATAGAGTGTCGATATAGTTTGAATATTGAATGTTTCCCAAAGGCTTATGTGAAAAAGTCTTATCCCTAGTCCATGGAGCTCTTGGGATATGGTGAAACCTTTAGGAGGCAGGGCCTAGTAGAAGGAGGTTAAGTTGTTGGCAGCATGCCCTTGAAGGAGATATTGGGATCCTAGACCATCCTCTATTGCTCTTTTTTACTTCCCAGCTAACAGAAGGTGAACATATTCCTCTACAACATGCTCCCCACCATAATAGGTAGTCTTACCGCAGACCCTAAGCAACAGGGTAACTGATTATGTACCAAAACCTCCAAAACTATAAGCCAAAATAAGCCTTTCTCCTTTTAAGCTGGTAATCTTAAGTATTTTCTTACAATAAAGGGAAGCTAACTAACACAATGATATTTTGGGTAGACTTACATTAGTTATAAAAGTGCATTAACTCAACTTTATTAGTAATCAATTTAGTGTGAGTGTTGGCCTAAACATATGAATTAAATGGCAGATATTGTCAGAGTAGAATTTTTTAAAAAGCACAAAAATATATGTTGTCTATAAATAGTCTACTTTTAATGTAAAAACTCAGATTGGTTAAAAGTAAAGGCATAAAGAAATATATACTATGATAACAGTAATAAAAAGAAAGCTCTATTATTTTAGGAAAGTCTACTTCAGAACAAGGAAAATTATCAGAGCTAAAGACAATATTTCATTGTGATAAATTATTTAGTTCTCCAAAAAGACAAAACAACTTTTAAATCTGTGTGCCTAGTATCAGAGTGCCAAAATACACTAGGCAAAAACTGATAGAAATGCAGAGATAATTAATTCTATCATAGTTGAAAAAGTTATCACTCCTCTTTCAATCATGGATAATCAAGCAAACAAAGTGAGTAAGGATATAGTTGACCTGAACAGCATTACAGTCAATTTAATCTAATTGACATTTATATAATACTTGAACCCCAAATAGTGTATCTTGGACTACTCAAACTGCTATGAAATAAATCGATGACTTATACGAAGATGAGATCATTCTTACAGTTTAAATGCTGAGAAGACAAAGATCAAGGAGCCATCAGATTCATTGTTTGGTGAGTGCCCACTTCCTGGTTCACAGATGGCATTCTTTCTCTATGTCCTTAAATGCCAGAAGTGATAAATAAGTAAACTAGGGTCTCCTTTATAATGGCACTGACCCCATTTATGAGGACAGAGATTCATCATGACTTGATCACCCCCAAAGCCCCTTCCTATTTCGATCACCTTGAGGATTAGGATTTCAGTGTGCAAATTTTTAGGAAAGACACATATTTAGCCCATAACCCATCAGAATACACATTCTTCTCAAGATGACAGGGAGCATTCATGAAAATAGATTGTATTCTAGCCCTAAGACACACAGTTACAAATATAAAATAATAGAAATTATACAAAATGTACTCTTACACACAATAAAATTATTATAAATTAAGGAAGAAAGATACTTTGAAAATTCTCAAACATCAAGAGTTTAACTCAGGACTTCCGGGAAAATGGCAACCAAGAAAAGCACCATTTATGAGTCCTGCTAAAATTCGATCTCTATTGCCACAAAATCAGAACTTTTCATAGCCAGAAAACACTAGCAACAGAGAAATAAAAAAAATGTAAACACGAGGAACAGAGAAAAAAAGACTAGAAGAACAACCAGAGACCAGAAAAGAAATCTAGCCCGCAATGTGGCGGAGGAGCCACGCCGGGACCATCTTCCCTCACAACACCAGGTTCCAGAGAGGAAAGGTAAACAAGGAGCTGAAGTGAGCAGCTGAAGATCATTCAAGTGCAATTCAGCAGTTCTTTCAGCCCAAAGAACACCTAAAACTCCCAGGGACCAAGCTCATCACACCTTCCAGAGAATCAGAACAGAGCTCAAAACCAGAAAAGAAATATGCCAGCCTCACGGCCAAGGGCATGGCAGCAGCACCATATTGCCAGCAGCGACAGCGAGTTCACCATGCCCTGCAAAAGCTCTTGATCAGCACGCACAATAATCATAAGTGAAATTGCGGGCCCTAAAGGAGAAATCCCTGTACTGCACTCCCAGGGATTTGAGCAGCTTTGATAATCTCCTTGGGCCTGAGACTTTGCAGTCCAACCCAGTGAAGGAGTAGCAGTAGCAGAGATACCACACCCTAGTTGCAGCTCCTCGTGGGAAAACACCCAGCCCGGCAGCCCCACGGTCTCGTACAGCCTCGATTAACTCCCTGGGTCTGAGACTTTGCAATACAACCCAGTAAAGGAGTAGTGGCAGCTGAGATTACCACAGACTCGAGATCCAGAGCACCCTAAATGAAGTTGTAGAGTTGTAGTGACCCAGGGAAGGCACACAATTCTGAAATTATGGGAAAGAGGAATAACAATAGAGCAATGAATGCCCACAACCCCATATTATCAGAATCTGATAACACAGAAATTCAAAGATCTCCAGAAGATCAAATCAGGAGTATAACTGTAGAAATAATACAGGACTTTCAAAAAGAATTTAGAGAGAGTCTAAAAGAAATAAAGGATGCAATCATTGAGATAAAGGCCTCAATTCAAAGTATAAACAATCAATTAGACCACATGGAGAATAGAATCTCGCTTAGAAGATGATCACTTCAAAAACGAACACATAATTTATAACTTAGAAAAAAATCAGACAGCAGGAATCTGACATTGAAGAAATATGGGCCCATTTTAAGAGAGCTAACCTAAGAATAATCAGAATAGAGGAGGGAAAAGAAGGTGAAACCAAAGGGATCAATAATCTCTTCAAAGAAATAATAGCAGAAAATTTTCCAAACATAGAGCAAGAGGTTGATACACAGGTTCAGGAAACTTATAGAACTCCCTTTAGACAGTTATTATTTTTAGAGGTTCCCCACGCCACATAATTGTCAAAATAACCAATGTGGGAACCAAACAGAGAATCTTTTTTTTTCTTTTTTCTTTTTTTTTTTTTTTTTTTTTTTGGTACTGGGGTTCCTGGAAGCCCTTCTACCTCCAGGTTATGCTCCCAGACCTATTTTTACATTTTTATTTGGAAAGAGGGTCTCCTAAGCCAGTGCGCATGGCCGGCTTCGAACCTGCGCGATCCTCCTGTCTCTGCCTCCCAAGCATGGGGATTACAAGCGTGCGCCACCATGCCTGGCCAACAGAGAATCTTAAAGGCAACAAAAACAAAAGGCCAAGTGACATTCAGAGGCAAACCAATTAGAATCACTCCAGACTTCCCAAACCAAGTCATGAAAGCCAGAAGGGCTTGGAGTAACATATTCCAAACTCTGAAAGAAAACAACTTCCAGCCAAAAATTTCCTACCCAGCAAAACTATCTGTCAAATTAGATGGGGAAATAAGAAGCTTCCATGATAAACAGAAACTGAAGGAATTTATGTCTTCAAAACCAGCACTAGAGAAAATACTCAAAGAGATTAACTGCAAAGAAGAAATAGGTAATACACACCAGAACCAGAGAAACAAGATTTTCCATCCAGCAGACAACTAAGATTGGTAATCTTTGGAGATTCATTATTTATTTTAGTCTTTTACCTATTTCTAAATTGTATTGTTTGCTTTTATTGTTGCTAATTTTTAGGATTTCTGTTTGGAATATTAATATACCTTCAGATATAGCATTTGGAAATATTTTATCCCAGTCTATCAGTAACTTTTAACTCTGTTTACATTGTCTTTGGATGTACAATATTTTTTTTTATTTTTTAGGAAGTTTGTTTATTCTTTTGTTGCCTGTGCCTTTGAAATCATATCCAAGATATCACTGCCAATTTCAATGTTGTGAAGTGTTATGACCCAGGTTTTCTTCTAAAAGTTTATAATCTTAAGATTTACACTTAGGTCTTTTATCTATTTTGAATTAATATTTGTATGTGGTGTTAGGTAAGGGCCCAATTTTATTCTTTTTCATGTGGTTATTATTTTTCAACAATATTTAGTGAAAAGATTATTATTTCCTTCACCAAACGTTTTTGGAAACTTTGTCAAAAATAACTTGACCATATAAGGAAGAATTTATTTCTAGACTTTTTATTTTACTCCACTGGTTTATATATCTGCCTTTATAACAGTACTACACTGTTTCAATTAATGTAGCTTTATAGGGTTTGAAATCAGAAAATGTACATCTTCTAGTTTTGTTCTTTTTTGAGATTGTTTTGGGTATTTAGAGTTCATATTTCATGTTAGGACAGATTTTTTCTGAAAAATAAATAAATGTAAAAAAAATAAAATAAATTATAAAAAAGAGTTTAACTCATTTCTAAACAGCACATGGATCAAAGAAGGCACAAAATGAAATATATTTTAAACTAAAAGAATGAGTAAACAACACAACTAATCAAAATTTGTTGGATGCAGCAAAAGCAGTGCCTAGAAGCAAATTTATGTCATTGCATGAATCTCCTATAAAAGAAGAAAGACTTAGAGCCAGAAATTAAAGCTTACACCTTAGAAAACTAAAGAAACAAGAGCAACTTAAAAAAATAAGGCAAACAGAAGCAAATAGTATGCAAAAAAATCAATGGAATTGAAAACAGGAAAACAATAGAGAACATTATAAAAACCAGAAGCTGAGTCTTTGAAAAGACTCATCAATTTAATAAAGTTAACTAAGAAAAAAAGAAGAGAAGACACAAATTACTAACATCAGAAATTAAAAAAGGGTCACCAATACTGATGACACGGGCATTTAGTGGATACTTCAAAGGAATAATATAAACAACTCAAATTCTATGACTTAGATGAAATAGTTCAATTCCTTTAAAGGAAAACCCCACACAAAGAGAAATATATCTATAATATAAATTTTTAAGAATCTTCCACAAAAGAAAGCACTAAACCTAGATTATTTAATTGTGAATTCTACCAAACATTTAGAGATGAAATTATGCCAATCCCCTACAATCTCTTCAGAAAATTGAAGGAGAGATAAGACTTCCTAAATCAATCTACATTACCAGTATTATGTTAACACCAAAACCAGATAAAGTCATTACAAGAAAAGACTATATATTTAGATTTCTCATAAGTCTCGTGAGCCTACATACAAAAATTCTCAACAAAATATTAGCAAATAAAATCCAACAATGTATTAAGAAACAATACTTGACAACAAAGTGGAATTTATTTCAGGCATGCAAAGCTGCTTTAACATTTGAAAATCAATTAGTATAATCTTGTACATCAACAGGCTAAAGAAGAAAACATATATGATTATATCTGTAGATACTGAAAACACATTTGACAAAATTCAATATCCATTCATAATTGAAAACTGTTAGCAAAGTCGAATACAGAGAAAATTTCCCAACTTGATCAACAATATCCACCAGAAAAAGAAAGAAAGAAACCTATAGCCAGCATCACATTCAGTGTGAAAAACTAGATATTTTCCTGCTAAGAAAAGAAAAAAATAAGACAAAAATGTTCCTTCTCACCACTGTATTTGATGTTGTACTAGAAGTCCTCAATAGTACAATCAGATGAGGAAAGAAATAAATACACAGAATAGAAAAAAATTAAACTGGTTTTTTCTCAGATGATGATATGGATTGCCAATATAGAAAATTCCTAGAATCAACAACAATAAAGACATTTCTGAAACTGATAAGTACAGCAAGTTTGCTATATAAGCAATACAGGATAAATACACAAAATTCATTGCTTTTTTTCTCTACCAACCAAGTGTAATTGGGATTTGAAATTTTTTTTGAAATACCATTTACAACAGCACCAAGAATACAAACTGAATACCTACTAAAAATATATATATATATAATGACAAAATTGTATATAAAAAATTCAACATCATATGTCAATAGGAAATTATATATAAAAGCAATAATAAAATACCACTAGTTACATAATAAAATTACTTATTAAAAATCTGGCAATACCAAGGCCAGCAGTATAGAAGGACACAAAGGCTCATACATTGCTGAAGGGGATGCAAAATGGCACAACAATTTTGGGAGCCAGGCCGATAGTACCTAACAACGCTAAACATAGTCTGACCACAGGATCCAGCAATCGCCGCGCTCATAGGCACTTTCAGACCTGATCTAAGAACTCAAGCCCACACCACGACTTGAACCCAAATGTTATCACAGCTTTGTTCATAATGGTCAAAGCATGGAAGCAACCAAGATGCCCTTAATATTGAGTGAATAAGCTGTAATATGCCTAGACAATGAAATGTTACACAAAAACAAGTTTTTGAGCCACAAAAATACATCCATAGACCTTGGATATATATTGCTAAGTATAGGAAGCTATTCTGAAAAGGTCACACATTATACAATGCCAATTATATGATATTCTGAAAAAGGCAAATCTAGAGAGACAGTAAAAAGATCAGGGATCAGTAGAGGTTCAGAGAGGGGAGAAGGCTAAGTAAATGGAACACCGGGAATTTTTATGGCCATGAATCTATACAATACATTATGTATAATGCAGCAATAGTGGATACATGACATTATCCACTTGTCAAAATGTATAGACTTTTACAGAGAAGTATCCTAAAATATGGAGGCACAATCCATGAGAAAGACTTCCAGCTCAGCTGGCCTTACATGATCTTTTCTTCTTCTCCTTCTTCTTCTTCTTCTTCTTCTTCTTCTTCTTCTTCTTCTTCTTCTTCTTCTTCTTCTTCTTCTTTGGTTTAAATATTTCATGCCACATTCTTTCATTTATTTTGTCAGCATTAGAAATGCCAGCATATAGCCGTATTATTTAATGCCTTAGAGTTAGTTGTTTTATTTTCTTTTCCTCCTAGGTTTTTCTCTCTTTATCTCTGACCTACCAATACCCAAATATGAGCTGGACACAACCTAAGAACCTCATTCCCAGCCTGGCATGTAGCACATGCCTGTAATCCTAGTACTTGGGAGGCTGAGACAGGAAGATGGCAGGTTTGAGGCCACTTGCAGCAACTTAGCTAGCAAGACCCTGTTTCAAAATAAAAAATAAAATTGAGCTGGGGGTGTACCTCAGATAGAATATCCCTGGGTTCAATCCCCAGTACCACACACACACACACACACACACACACACACACACACACACACGAGTCTCATTCCCTATATTGGTAAGGGCAGGGTACACAGGTATCAGTTTTTGCTTGCTGTGTAGAGGACTAGTCCTGAGAAGGCTGACCCGCCTCTGCCTTCCTCTCCTCTCCCCCTTACTCCCATCAGTATACAGGGCCCCACAGAAGCCAGCAGGAAGGTTCTGTCTGAATGCTGCTTCTCTGAAGAAGGAAGTGGGTTCTCTGTGGCCGAAAGTAGACTTGGCATTAAATCTTGAAACTTTCCTGCTTTCTTCCTGTGACAGAATCCATCTTCTGCCTGCTTCAGCCTGAATTTTGATTGAGCTCAGGGGAGTGTAGAAGCCAAGCAGTACTGAGCACAGCCGAGGGACGTCCATCACTCTGCTGAGGAGCTGAAATGCTCGTAGGCCCGCATTCAATATTTGTTGAATGGTTAAATACATAAATTTAGAAGGCATTGCTTAGAAACCATTGTGATGTTTCACTGATGTGTAACTTGTATAAATTCCTTAAATAATACAATTTTCGAGTTGTGGGGAGACCTGAGAGAGAAATCTTCTAGCTGAACCCTTTTATTTTCTAAGTGAGGAAATTAGTTCAAAGAGGTCAATTAACTTGCCGAAGGTCACACAATTGGTTGATCCTTAAAGCAGAACTCTTTTTATTATTACCAGATCCCTATTTAAATATGTTATGTAGTGGCCTAAGGACAGGCACACATTTGTTGGCATGCACCCTAGTGCATCTCTGGGTTCCATATCTTTCAAGCACGGCTCTTAACCATTCCCTTGCCCTCTCTGCTATTTCCCTTTTGCACTTTACGTAAATATGCTTGTGCATATTTGTCTTTCTTTTCCCTCCCAATCTATCTTCAGACTGTGTAACATCATTGCAGACTTAAGGAGTTAATCCTGTGGAAGATTACACCCTATTCTCAGAAGCAGGGTGTCATAAACCTCCTTATGGCTTAAGAAGAGCACCCAAGTTAAATCAGCCACCTATATTTGTTTTTTATATAAAATCAGACTTTTTAGGATCAGAATCTAATTTAAAACATAACTAATTTAATTAATAATCAATATGAAGGAACTCGACTCTGGTGTTCACTTGGCACAAATCTGAGCTTCAGGAATGATGTTTTCCCTGAACAAGTTACATAAGTACATCATCACAGTGGAACCGTTGAACGTTAATTGTGTGGCTATTCCTAATGCCACATATTCTTCATCCAAGGACTTAATTTTTCATTGTGCCTCTTGCTGTCAATTGCACACGTGAACATCCTCTCACCTGTCCTCCAGTTGAAAACAAATGCCTCGTGATAGCTCACTTGCACGTCAATATATACAGTTGAACTGTGACGCCCCTAGTCCAGTCAGACCCCAACACACAATCACATAGTCAGCCTAGGCTCCTGGCCCTAGTTCCCTAAGTAAAAACAGTTCCATGTTCTGTCTTGTCAAAATTCCTCCTCTACTAACTTTGTCTAATAAAAAATTCTTTGTTTTAACCTTCAAACGTTACTCCTCAAATACAAGGCAACTTCTGTCATTGTCAGCCAAGAACCTCTCAGTGGCAATTAGCTTATCAACTCTAGGTTATAAGCCAGCCAAGTTTTGAAAGTAATTAAGACTTTATGGTCTAGAACAAAACACAGAGCTAGAGTAGATCCTGGAGAGTCAAGGACCAGCAAAGGGTCACTGGGGAAATCCAGCCAGCATTCCAAATAAGGTTTACAGGCCTTTAGGTAAAGCATGCAAAGCAAAAGCTGTTGATTGCTTTGCTAACAGATGATCCTCAGTTGTTATTGACTAGCACGAACTGAGAGATATTTTTCCTGGCTTCAAAGAGTTCCATGTTGCTGGAAGTATGCGTACAGAGGTTGGATGGTCATACTGAGAGGTATCAGTCAATGAACTGGAAAGGAGAGTACTCCAATGAGGGTACTGGCTCATTAGTGGCCCATGAAATTAATGTAGATGTCATAGTATTATGGAATGGAGTGGAGCGGAATGGAATGGAAACTTTCAAAGTATATCACATGCAGTGAACAAATACTGTCTTGTGAAACTTTGACCTCAGTTGTCTGGGTATATACATGTGTCTAATAACACGAGAAATGAGGCAAGAAAAGTAAAACACTAATTTAGATGGCTTCCAGAATCTGCGATTCTGCTTACGTGAGTAGCTTGCCTTTCCACTTGATTTTATGTCATCTAGTTCATGGCATAATGGGTGCATCATAACTCTAATGCAAAATATTGTTGAATAGAAATAATAGATTCTTGGAGTCTCAACAATTTTTCCAAGGTAGATAGTCTGACCTTGGCTTTACAGAAGAGTAAATTATTCACTTATATTAAATACTTACTCAAGGCCAGCCAACTAGCTAATGGGCTCTGCCCTAATATTCAAACCCAGTCAGAACAGGGCTATATGCACTTAGTGATAGACAGTACTCTAGAGGACTCTTCAGGAGCTGAGCTGGATGGTCAAACAGCATAATTTAAAAGTAGAAAGTCACCAAGAAAAATTTAGCTAATTAAGAGCCAATTTATGTACCCTCCCTAGAAATGCCAATGATTTTGGCTTGCAAGTTCCAATTATTAAAACAAAAAAAAACTCTGATGCACGTGATCTTAAGCTGGCAGTGTTCAAATGCTAGTCCCCAGATTGGCTATATCAAAATCACCAAAGAAGTTTTATTTATTTATTTATTTATTTATTTATTTATTTATTTATTTATGGTACTGGGGATTGAACCCAAGGGCATTATACCTCTGAGCTATACCCCAGCCCTATTTTTTATTCTTTATTTTGAAATAGAGTCTCACTAAGTTGTAGAGAGTCTCACTAAGTAGCTGAGCCATCTGAGACGGCTGCAAACCTTTGATCCTCCTGTCTCAGCCTCCCAAGTACTGGGATTATAAGCATGCACCAGCACACCAGGCTGCTTTATTTTTTTAATACATTTTCAAGTTTCAGTCTTAAAGATCTCATTGAAGAAGTATATTTATGAAACTCCCATATAGATATTCTTGAAACCATGGACCTAGTACCATCCCTAGACTTAAGGAAGGTCTCACAGAGTTTTAACTGGAAGAAATGTTGAATACCATCTAGCCCTTGGGTAGCAATAAATTTCATATTGCATACCAACTATAAATGATAAATAATGGAGGTCAGTGGGGACAGATTCCAAAGCACCATCCTCGCTTAATCAGGTAGAACCCAAAGAGTAACTGAATGATATCTGTAATGGATAAGGAGGTAAAGAGAGAAACGCAACGATCCAAGCCCTTCATTTTTCAGTCTGATATGCCTCTAAACACACATAATTGTGACATGGGAATGAAATCCAGGATTCATCACTCCTGTGCTGGTACTTTTTTTTTTTATAATAATTTCCATTACTGGACTTCTGGGAAGATGGTGATGGAGAAAAGCGGGGCTTACAAGCCCTGCTAACAACCAATCTCTATTACCACAAAATCAGCGCCTTTCATAGCCAGAAAACACCATCAGCAGAGAAACAAAAAATGTAATTTCAAGGGACAGAGAAAAAGAGGGCTGGAAAAACGAGACACCAGAAACCAGACCTCAGTGCTGCAGCCGGAGCTGTGGCGCAAAGCAGCGGGAGCCATTTTCCCTTGCAGCACCAGGCTCCAGAGAGGAAGGGAACTCATAACGGAGCTCAGAGCCACAGAGGAGATACGCCAGCCTCACGCCCGAGGACACGGCAGCAGCGCCTTACTGCTGGCAGCAGCGGCGAACTCACCAGATGGCACCAGACCAATGCACTCAACAGCCCACCAGGCTCCAGAGAGGAGTGGTGGACAGCGAGCCGAGGTGAGCCGCTGCGGATCAGCCGGGAGGAATTCGGCAGATTTCTCGGCGCAGGGAGCATCTAAAGCTCCCAGAGGCTGGGCTCAGCACACCCTTCAGGGACTCAGAGCGGAGCTCAAAACCAGAGAGGAAATACACCAGCCTCACGGCCGAGGGCATGGCACCATATTGCTACCGGCGGCAGCAGCAGCGAATTCACCGAGTCCACAACAGCTCCATCTGCACACTCAACAACAGTGAGTCAAATTGTGGCCCCTAGAGGAGAAATCCCAGTACTGTACTCCCAGGGACTTGACCCAGTGGGGGAGAGGCAGTGGCAGAGATATCACACCACAGGAGAATGCCCAATCTGGCAGCCCCCCATGGTCTAAAGCAGCCGCGATTGACTCCCAGGGTCTGAGACTCTGCCATACAACCCAGTTAAAGGAGTAGTGGTGACTGAGATACCACAGACTCGAGATCCAGAGCACCTTAAGTGAAGTCATAGTGACCCAGAGAAGACCCAGAAAAGGCACAAACTTCCAAAATCATGGGAAACAGGAATAACAATAGAGCAATGAATGCCCACAACCCCACAACATCAGAACCCGATAAAACAGAAATTCAAAGATTTCTAGAAGATCAAATCAGGAAAATAACTGTAGAAATAATAGAGCTGTTTCAAAAAGAATTCAGAGAGAGCCAAAGAGAGATAAAGGATGCAATTAATGAAGTAAAGTCCTCAATTCAAAGTACAAACAACCGATTAGACCACATGGAGAATAGAATCTCGCTCCTAGAAGATGATCATTCAAAAAATGAATGCATAGTTTCTAATTTAGAAAAAAAAATCTTACAGCAGTAATCTGACATTGAAGAAATATGGGCCCATTTTAAGAGAGCTAACCTAAGAATAATTGGAATAGAGGAGAGAAAAGAAGGTGAAACCAAAGGGATCAACAATCTCTTCAAGGAAGTAATAGCAGAAAATTTTCCAAATGTAGAGCACAGGTCGATACACAGGTCCAGGAAACTTATAGAACTCCCTTTAGAGAGGATCAGAGAAGAGGATCCCCATGCCACATAATTGTCAAAATGACCAATGTGGAAGCCAAGCAGAGAATCTTAAAGGCAACAAAAACAAAGGGCCAAGTGACATTCAGAGGCAAACCAATTAGAATCACTCCAGACTTCCCAAACCAAGTCATGAGAGCCAGAAGGACTTGGAGTAATATACTCCAAACTCTGAAAGAAAACAACTTCCAGCCAAAAATTTCCTACCCAGCAAAACTTTCTATCAATTTAGATGGGGAAATAAGAAGCTTCCACGACAAACAGAAACTGAAGGAATTTATGTCTTCAAAACCAGCGCTAGAGAAAATACTCAAAGAGATTAACTACAAAGAAGAAATAGGTAACACACACCAGAACCAGAGAAACAAGATTTTCCATCCAACAGACAACTAAGATTGGTTATCTGTGGAGATTCATTATGTTTGTTAGTCTTTTAACTATCTCTAAATTGTATTGTTTGCTTTTATTGTTGCTAATTTTTAGGATTTCTAGTTGGAATATTAATATACCTTCAGATATAGCATTTGGAAATATTTTATCCCATTCTATCAGTAACTTTTAATTCTGTTTACATTGTCTTTGGATGTATAATATTTTTTTATTTTTTTAGGGAGTTTATTTACCCTTTTGTTGCCTGTGCCATTGAAATAATATCCAAGAAATCACTGCCAATTTCAATGTTGTGAGGTTTTATGACGGAGATTTTCTTCTAAAAGTTTATAGTATTAAGATATATATTTAGGAAAAATGGCAACTGAGGGACACAGCACTTCTCAGTAGCTGAAGCAAATAAAGTTTAAATACTTAGAAAGCAGTGTCTTAATCAACAAAAAAAATACATACCAGGAACCAAAACACATCCAGATACCTCGGCGGAACCCTGAACTTGAAGAAGAAGAAGAAGAAGAAGAAGAAGAAGAAGAAGAAGAAGAAGAAGAAGAAGAAGAAGAAGAAGAAGAAGAAGAAGAAGAAGAAGAAGAACAAAGATCGGACACGGGACCTGCTGCAGATACAATCGGAACGCTGATCGGAACGCCGATCGGCGGGCTGCTTTTGCAGCTGCCTGAGGAGCTGCCTGCCCGATATTACCACGGCAAGATAATCCGGGACTAAAAACGGACTTAGGACCGCATCTTAAGCAGCGAGCAGCACCCACGTCAGAATTCTGTGTGCTCACCAGCGACCGGATCACAACTGCATAGAGACTCCCATGGATTCCTGCACCAAGTCAGGTACCTGAGGGCGCCCTGGTAAGTTGGGGGTCCTAGCGTGTGCGCAGCCCCAACCCCCCAGCACGGGCTCAAGCCTCTTGCCTGCACCACGGTCCCATGCTAGTAGTCAGTGTCTGTACCACTGCCACCCCTAAGTTGGAGCCTGCTTGTGTGTCTAGCCCCTGCCACCTTGCCAGAGCCTGCCTTCCAGGCTGCGAAAGCCCTGTGTGACCCGGAAATCTCCTTGGGGCACCCCCAGCTTCTACGTTCCATGGGAGGCAGAGACCATTGCTGGACACCGCACACTGGACCCTTGAGCACCTACCCTGCACCCCTGGCCCACCGCTGGGTGTTCCCACCCTCCTGGTAGCCAGATGCTTAGTTCTAAGTGAGAACATAGCTCAATACACCTTGGAAGAGCATACCAGCAGCAATAGACAGCTGCATCCACTCTCACTTGGGTCCAGTATTAGCAGCGCATCCAGCCTGCACTCTCAGAATAGGCAGAACTCTGGCAGTAAGTGTGGGCATCCAGGAACCAGCATCCATTTGCCCAGGGTACATCTTGGGACCACACCGGCTAGCCCAGCTGGAATTTCCAGAGACACAAGAAAATCCATCGGGCCACAATATCTGCACAAGACCTCAGGGGGAGGTTCCAATTATACTTTGGTCATTCTCCACCCCTGCTGTAGGGAAGCACAGGCTGGAGGCTAGGGTGGTGAGTGCAGAGGTGATGACCACAGGTTAGAATTTCGCAGAACCTATGAATTGTACAGAATCAAATAACAGTGAAACTAGACATCCGGACACATAAACCTAAAGCAGCTAAAGGAGAGAAAGGTGTCCAAACACCCAAAATGATCTAAGAAGATAAAAATAGAGTACAAAGAAAACTAAGAGACATTGGATGGTATTCTGAAAGCTACCAAAGCAATCAGATACGCACATATTATATGGACCTGACCCCATATGCGTAAATAAGGAGGACTGTTTGTTTTACTTTTAATGTGGATGTTTTGTTTTATTTTGCTTTTACAGTGCTTTTGTTTTGGTATGGTTATTGCTGTTTTATTTTTTTTTCTTTTAAACCAAACTTCTTTTACTTTAACTTGTTGATATACATATATATATATATATATATATATATATATATATATATATACACATTGGATAGTTTGCCTTATGTTCTTATTTCACACAGCTGCTAGTTCCTTTTATTTTATTCTTGTTCTTTTTTCCTCTTTCTTCCTCTTTCCTTCCTTTTTTTATTCTCCTCCAGTGATTGGTTTTCCTTCCTTTTTCTTGGATTACATAATAGTCTTGGTATCTTGTGTGGATTCTTTTTTTTTTTTTATGTCTGTCTGCTCCTTCCATCATCCCTATTTACAAACCTTCCCACACTAACCTACATACTTTTCTCCCCCAAAACTTTTCCCCATAATATACCTCCTGGTTTAATACTCAATGTATTTCTTATACCCATAATTACTCTACTAACGACAAGAGTCCTAGTAGTTAACTCTCTCTCATTCCTAGCAAGTTATTACCTTATCATACTTAAAGTCTTTCTCAACCTAACATATCCTCTACCTAATCCGACTCCTTTACCAATCACCCCAGCTCCTCACACATCACCCGCCCTCAACACTGGAAAGGCTCTGCTGACTAGCCAATACCCCTAAACTCCTAATATTAAGATTTGACTAAGCACATTACTCACGAACGATGGGTAGAAATCAGAAAAACAGGACAGAGAACGCTATAAATATGAGAACCAGGAATTATGAAGAGACAGCAGAAATCACGAATACTGACCTACTAGAAATGCAAGAAGGGGAGTTCAGAATCTTGATGTTCAATATGATGAAAGGATTTAAAACAAGTATAGAGGAGGTTAAAGGTGAATTAGAAACACTAAAAAAGAATCAGAAAGAGGTCTGGAATGACATGAAAGAGGCAATAAGTGAAATGAAGACAGCAATAGAAAGAAATTCTGGAAGATTAGATGAAATGGAAAACAGAATATCAATATTAGAAGACAGTACATCCCAAACCGAAAACACAGTCAGCGATATACAGAAATCTTTACAGCAACAAAACCTAAACATCCAGCAATTATGGGAGAATATGAAGCGCCCTAATTTATGGATAATAGGCATTGAGGAAGGGATAGAGGTACAGACCAAGGGCATCTGTAATATCTTCAAGGAAATAATCTCAGAGAATTTTCCAAATATGGAAAGAGACTTGAATCTTCAAGTCCAGGAGGCATACAGAACTCCACTGAGACAGGACCAAAGAAAAACCACTCCACGCCACATAATAACCAAATTGACCATAGAGGCCAAGGAAGGAATCTTAAAAGCAGTGAGAACAAAAGGACGGGTGACATATAGAAGCAAAACAATAAGAATCACCCCAGACTATACAACCCAGGTCAGGAATGCTAGGAGAGACTGGTACGACGTGATTCAGACCCTGGAAGAAAATAACTTCCAACTAAGACTCATCTATCCAGCAAAACTACTATTCAAGATCAATGGGGAAACCAAAGTCTTTCAGGATAAACAGAATCTCAGAAAATTCATGAATTCAAAGCCAACACTAGAGAAAATTCTTAAAGAAATAAACCACAAGGAAGAAAAAAGAAGCATACTTCAGAATCAGAGAAGAGAGGAAGTTAATAAGTGGGCCATTTAAGTAAAGAAGAAAGATCACACCACCCAAGAGTAGACAGAACACAAAATGGCAGAAAACAAAAATCATATTTCAATAATATCTCTTAATGTCAAAGGACTTAACTCACCAATCAAAAGACATAAACTGGCAATGTGGATTAGGAAACATAATCCAAATATATGCTATCTGCAAGAAACTCACCTCACAGCCAAAGACATTCACAGGCTGAACGTGAAAGGATGGAAAAAGATATACCATGCCACCAGTGACCAAAAAAGAGCAGGGGTAGCAACCCTGATATCCAACAAAACAGACTTTAAACTAAAACACATCAAAAGAGACAAATCAGGGCACTTCCTTTTATTAAAAGGAACAATACACCAAGAAGATATAATGATAGTAAATATTTATGCCCCAAATATGGGTGCAACCACATTTGTAAAACAAACCCTTCTGGACATAAGACCCCAAGTAGACCCAAATACAATAATTCTGGGAGACTTTAATACGCCTCTCACACCACTGGATCGATCTTCAAGGCAAAAGATGAGTAAAGACGCTTTAGAACTAAAGGAAACCATAAACCAAATGGACCTAATAGACGTTTTCAAAGTATTTCAACCAGGAACTACAGAATACACTTTCTTCTCAGCAGCCCATGGAACCTTCTCCAAAATAGATCACATCCTGGGACACAAAGAAAATACCAGCAAATTCAAAAAATGTAATATAATTCCATGCATCTTTTCAGACCATAATGGAATAAAAGTAGAAATCAACAACAGGAAACTCGAAAGAAAGTATTCAAATTCATGGAGAATGAATGATACACTATTGAATGACAAATGGGTAAGAGCAGAACTTAGGGAAGAAATAAAGAAATTTATGGAAACAAACAAAAACAGAGACACAACCTACCAAAACCTATGGGACACCATGAAGGCAGTACTAAGAGGAAAGTTTATTGCATTGAGTGCCCACATAAAAAGGACGGAGAACCACCAAGTAAAGAACCTAATGACACAACTCAAGGATCTAGAAATTCTGCAACAGTCTATTCCCAAAGCCAGCAGAAGACAAGAAATCATCAAAATTAGAGCAGAAATAAATGAAATAGAGAACAAAAAAAAACAATTCAAAGAATCAATAAAACAAAAAGTTGGTTCTTTGAAAAGATTAATAGAATTGATAAACCCCTGGCCAACCTAACCAAAAGAAAAAGAGAATCAACTCAAATTATCAAAATTAGAAATGAAAAAGGAGATATCACCACAGATAGTGAAGAAATTCAAAAGATTATCAGAAACTACTTTAAAAATTTATACTCCAATAGATTTGAAAACCTGGATGAAATTGACAGATTTCTAAGCACAGTTAACCTGCCTACACTCAACCAAGAGGACATAGCAAGCCTAAACCAACCAATAACAACCAAAGAAATAGAAATGGCAATAAAAATTCTTCCACCAAAGAAAAGCCCAGGCCCAGATGGGTTCCCAGCTGAATTCTACAAAACCTTTAGTGAACAACTAATACCAATACTTCATAACATGTTCTGGGAAATTGAAAGAGATGGAACTCTTCCAAATTCCTTCTATGAGGCCAGTATCACATTAATCCCCAAACCAAATAAAGATACCTCAAGAAAGGAAAACTACAGACCAATATCCTTAATGAACATAGATGCAAAAATTCTAAACAAAATACTAGCTATATGCATTCAAAACTATATCAAGAGAATAATACACCATGACCAAGTCAGTTTCATCCCAGAAAAACAAGGCTGGTTCAACATACGCAAATCAATACATGTTATTCACCACATAAATAGAACCAAGAACAAAAACCACATCATCATAGCAATAGATGCTGAAAAAGCATTCGACAAAATCCAACACCCATTTATGTTAAAAACACTGCAAAAAATTGGGATAGAAGGAAAGTACTTCAACATCATCAAGGCAATATACTGCAAACCCAAAGCCAACATTATATTGAATGGGGAAAAACTGCAAGAATTTCCGCTACAGTCAGGAACAAGACAAGAATGCCCACTATCACCACTCCTTTTCAATATAATCCTTGAGACTCTTGCTGCAGCAATCAGACAAGAGAAGAAAATCAAAGGAATCCACATAGGAAGAGAGGAATTAAAATTATCCTTATTCGCAGATGACATGATCCTTTATTTGGAAGACCCAAAAACTCAACCAAAAGACTTCTGGAGCTGATTGACAAATTCAGCAAAGTCGCAGGTTACAAAATCAACCTAAAGAAATCAGTGGCCTTTCTTTATGCCAACAACGAATCCACAATGAAAGAAGCAAAAACAACAATTCCATTCACTCTAACCTCAAAACCAATAAAATACCTGGGAATAAACCTAACCCAAGATGTAAAAGACCTCTACAACAAAAACTATAAAACATTAAAGAAAGAAATAGAAGAAGACCTTGGAATATGGAAAGATCTCCCGTGCTCATGGATAGGCAGAATAAATATCATCAAAATGGCCATTCTGCCAAAACTGATCTATAGGTTCAATGCAATTCCCATTAAAATACCAGTGACATTCTTCAGAGACCTAGAAAAATCAATCATGACCTTCATATGGAGAAAGAAAAGACCTAGAATAGCCAAAGCAATTCTCAATAACAAGAAACACGCAGGAGGCATTACAATCCCAGACTTCAAACTATACTATAGAGCAATAGTAGTAAAAACAGCATGGTACTGGCACAAAAACAGATATACTGACCAGTGGATTAGAATAGAAGATACAGAAACAAACCCACACATCTTTAGTCAATCTTTGACAAAGGGGCCAAACACATACGCTGGAGAAAAGACAGCCTTTTCAACAAGTGGTGCTGGGAGAACTGGCTATCCATTTGTAAAAAGATGAATCTAAACCCCTATATCTCACCTAACACAGGAATCAACTCAAGATGGATCAAAGACTTAGAAATTAGACCTGAGACTGTGAAGTTAGTAGAGGAGAACATAGGTTCAACACTACAACATATTGGCACAGGCAGTAACTTTCTCAACAAAACCTCCAAAGCTCAGGAAATTAAAGCAAGAATAAACAAGTGGGATAACATCAAACTAAAAAGTTTCTTCTCATCAAAGGAAACTATCAATAACCTAAAGAGGAAGCCTACAGAATGGGAAAGGATCTTTACCAGCCACCATTCTGATAGGGGGCTAATATCCAGAGTATACAAAGAGCTCAAAAGACTCTACACTAGCAAAACAAACAACCCAATCAAGAAAAGGGCAAATGAACTAAATAGACACTTCACAAAAGAAGAGATACAAAGGGCTAATAGATACATGAAAAGATGTTCTTCATCACTGGCCATCAGGGAGATGCAAATCAAAACTACACTGAGATTCCATCTAACTCCAGTCAGAGTGGCAAGCATAAAGAAATCAAACAACAACAAATGCTGGCGAGGATGTGGGGAAAGAGGAACTCTTTTACACTGTTGGTGGGAGTGCAAACTAGTTCAGTCACTATGGAGATCTGTGTGGAGATTCCTAAGAAAGGTGGGAATAGATCCACCATATGATCCAGCTATACCACTCCTGGGTATCTTTCCAAAGGGGTTGAATTCAGAGAAATACAGCAACATATGCATACCTATGTTCATAGCAGCACAATTTGTAATAGCCAAAATATGGAACCAACCCAGATCACCATCAACAGATGAATGGATAGCAAAACTGTAGTAAATACACACAATGGAATTCTATTCAGCCATAAAGAAGAACAAAATTATATCATTTGCAAGAAGATGGAAAGCCCTGGAGAGCATCATGTTAAGTGAGATCAGTCAAGCACAGAAGGAGAAGATACACATGTTTCCTCTAATATGCCCAAACTAGAAAACACAAAGGATACCAGTGGGACTCCAGATATTAGAGGGGAAATACTAGCTAAGTTTTAATGGAAAGATAGGAGAGGAGAAAGGCCGATCTTGATTAATGAGGGTCTACACCTGAACATGTGTAAAATTATGAATAAGACATGGTTAACCTGGACAACCATTGGTGGGAGGGGGGAAGAGAAAATGGGGGCAGGGGGGGAGAGGGCACCAAATATAGTGTAAATGTATACTATTTATGTTCAATAAAAAATTGTTAAAAAATAAATAAATAAATACAGCGTGAAAAAAAGATATGTATTTAGGTCTTTTATCTATTTTGAGTTAATATTTGTATATGTGTTAGAGAAGGGTCAAATTTTATTCTTTTTCATGTAATTATTATTTTTCAACAATATTTAGTTAAAATATTAGTATTTCCTCCACCAAATATTCGTGGAAACCTTGTCAAAAATAACTTGACAATATATGGAAGAATTTATCTCTAGGCTTTTATTTAACTCCAATGGTTTATATATCTGCCTTTAGAACAGTACTACACTATTTCAATTATTGTAGCTTTATATGGTTTGAAATCAGAAAACATACATCTTATAGCTTTGTTCTTCTTCGAGATTGTTTTGGGTATCTAGAGTCCATATTCCATATCAGGATAGATTTTTTTCTGAAAAATAAATAAATAAATGTATGATAGTTTCACCTAAAAAAAAAAGAAAAAAATATTCTCTGGTAAGAAAGAAAGCAAAAAGAAATATTGATGTTATCTTTAAGTCATCAAAAGCTTGGTATCAGACAAATGAAACCGTTATGTGAGATTATCATCATTAATATTGGATAAATTGCTATAAAACTAGATGTCAACCACTAAGCCAAGCATGGGAAGGAGGGATGGGGAGGGAACGGGGTGGGGATCAGGTAGGGGCTAACTGGGTGATGTTTGCATGTATGTCTACAAAAGTATTTTCTTTATACCATTATGATGTATGAATACATTGCACCAATAAAAATAAATTAAAAATAAATAAATAAATAAAATAATAATAATAATTTCCATTACTCACAATAAGGTTGCTGGTTTATGCAGTGCTCCCAGCTAGTATATGGCAGAAAAGCCAACATTTATTTTACTTGAAAGATTAAGGGAAATCTGCTCTAATTGCTCTTCCTCATTAATGCTTCTGCCACTTTAAGAGGCAGGTCAAATATTTTATTCCATTATTAGCTATAAAATTTTAAATACGGAAATCCTTGGAGAATTAATCAAGAACTTTCATAAGGAAAAAAAGGCCTACCAGTTTCTGACTAGGTTTAAATTCGTACTAAAGAATGCATGACTGATACAAGATCTTCCTATGAGAATAAGTTTTGATAAAAGAGTAGAAAGTGAAGAATTGAAAATTACTGGATACCTAAAAAGAGGAGGAGACATTGCTGAGGAAGGGAGGCACCTGCAATACCAGGGGACCTGTCCACGCCACAATTGTCCCTAGGACAGCTCTAATATGGCTAAAAAAGGAATTAAAATCCTGGTCCCCAAAAATGGCCCTCCCAGTGGGGCCTGAGCAAGTTACTTCTTTAACATCAATTTCTTCATTGGTAAAATACAGGTAATAATTCCAACCTTTCAGGGTCATTTTGAGAATTAGCTGGGAAAAATCTTGTGTTCCAGAAAGGACCTAGTGCAGTTCCTGGAATAAAGTTGGGGATGGGTTACAGACGTCCCCCACACTGGAAGCAAAACTTCACAGATGGTCCAGTCTCTTATATAAAATAGTATGATATTTGCATATAATCTACATGTGTACTCCTGTATACTTTGAATCATCTCTAGATTACTTATAATACCTAATATAGTATAAATTCTATGTAAATAGAAGTTATACTGTATTGTTTAAGGAATAATGATAAGGAAAAAATCTGTTCATGTTCAGTACAAACAGCATTTGGATATGAGGTGTACCAGTATTGGGAATGGCCTAGGAAGATTTGAGAAAGCTCTGATTATTAATATATTTCAAAAATAATTGTGTCAAAATGGCGGCAGACCTGGAGAGAGAAAGGCTTGGCTTTGGTCAGGAAACAAACAGCTATTGAAACTTAGATTGACTTACCTACATGTAATTAGCAAGTCAATAGGAGAGGAGAACCAGGTCTTTATCTAAAGACCCATCTACACGATAAGCCAGATGAGATTGTAGGAGGGGTCGACCTTCATGAAAGTAGACACCACCCCACACCTTATTGGGGGAGGTACCTTACAGGGTTAAGGGGAGGTACCTTACAGGGACGTTCACTACGTCAGAGTCACGCAAACAAGATGGAGGTCATGGGTATAAAAGGCCGAGTCCACGTGTAATCCCTTTGGTGTATTCATTTCGAGTCACCCCTCCATGCCAGTCTGGTATGGAGCTATATTCTATTTTCTGTATTCCTAGCTTTCTAATAAACTTCTTTAAATCTTCCACAACTGTCCAAACTATGCATATTTATTCTTAGCTTAGGACAAGAACCCGCAGTTTACTTCTGTTTTTGTTCGTTTGGGGTTTTGTTATGGGTTGGAGGAAATTGTGTCCAGGACCCTAACAGGGGTCCCCAGGACCAGTTTCACCACAACCATACTCTCCCAATCCGTAACATGAGGTTTGTCTGTTTTTCAAGTACTATCCATCTGAGGTTGGTTGATTTTGCGATGTGAAACTTGTAGATATGAAAGGACAAATTTAATAGGTTGATTTAAAATGTCCCCTTCCCTAACCCTCATGGAAACAAGGTAGGTGGGGTTGGTTTCTACATAGAGCTGCCTGGGGCTGGGCCTTAGGGATTATCCATCCTTTCTCCTCCCCGCCCCCAGCTCACTCTCTGTTCCCAGGCTCCTTGAAGTGAGAGATGTGAGAGCAGAGCTCTCACTCTCCCCTCCACCACCACCACTGCTTCTCACCACCACGCCCTGAGCTCCAGACCCTGGCCTCCATGGACTGAACCCGGAATCTCCAAAAAACTGTGAGCGAATAAATATTTCTTCCTCTGAGTTGTGCATTTGGGTCTTTTAGATTACTGCAGTGAGAGTGTTGACTAAGACAACAACTGTATGTAATTCCCCCGTAAATGTAGTTAATGCACATGCTGGATTTAGGCAAAGAACTTCATCTGTCCCGGGAAAACTTTCCAGGAAAATCAAAATTCAGGTGTGTTCAAGTCAGGTCCCTCTCTGAACCAAGACCCCTGAGGTCATCCCAGGAGAAAGAAGTCACAAACCCAAGAAGTCTGGGCTAATCAGAAAGTGTAAGAACTCAGAGAGGGGCAGGGCCTGAGAGCCCAGACAGCACAGTCCTGTCATCGGCAGAGGAGGAAAGCCCCACACGCAGGCAACTCAGGAAGCCCAGCCCTGCCTCCCGGCTTCGGTGAGCCCTGTCTGGGTGGCATGCAGAAGTCATGCATCCCCAGCACTGGAATGTGCCTTTTATAGATTAAACACAAAGCTTTCTGGAGAACTAAACATTTTGACTTCATCCCTTCTCCAGCCGAACATTTCCAGTAGGTACTTTTGAACAACACCTATTCTGAGGTGATATGGGTAAATTGCAAAAACATTAATTTACTATTAACATAATTACAGGGTTTTTCCTGCTCTCTAGAATTTGTTTAGTGCTTGGGGCCAAATCCCTTTCACTCTCACAATACCTCCTTTGTTTTGGGGTTTTTTAAAGATACTCTAGTGGCTGGCTGGTGGGGAAAGTGCCCTTTGAAACTTCTTGTTATCATAGTCGTAAGCTGCCTCTAATCAGAGGCAGCGCAATAAATAGACTCAAGACTTCTTTAAAATGCCCACAGTCTGCTAAGAATTAAATGTCTTCCTTTCCTTTGCGTCTCTCCTCAAAACATGTTTTTAAATAGTTGCTCAGTCCTTAGCTCTCCCTAATAAGGTTCCATTTAAATAAATTTGGAAATATTTTCCTTCTTTTAAAGAAAGCCACTCAATTTGGAAATGTCAGATAAAAATACATGTACATTTCAAGGCTCTCACCTATTTTCAGCTGTTTTTCCCAAGCTCTTTTGCTCTCCCTTTCTTTCTTTCTGCTTCCCTTCCTCCCTCCCTTCCTTCTTTTCTTCTCTCCCTCTCCCTCCCTTTCTTCTCCTGTTTGCTGTCCCCTGCAGCTTCTGGGAGCCCACTCACCCAAGAGGACAGGGTTCAGAAGATCACAAACAATTTCATTTGTTTTCCTGGCTGTGGCCATTATATGGAAAGCCTGGCCCCTCTCGCCCAATCCAGTCCTTCTGAATCCCTCTGGCTCCCCAAACCCCAGCTGAGGCCACGTGACTGAAACGAAACCAACTTGCCCTTAACTTTGGAAAATTAGCCACTCTCTTCCTTGCTGCGCCATGTCAAAATTAAAGAGTAAACAGAGGTCCCCCAGTCCCCCTGATTGCATTAATCATTCAAATGACGTATTAGCATTCTTCAGACTCTTCTGTTGTGCTTCCAAATTAACACCTCCAGGTTCAAGGGAATAGAAATTAACTGAATTATCTGGCAGCCCCAGATGTCCTAGCATGCTCTTCCTTCTCGCTGATTTAATATGCCTGAAGAACAGTTATGAGGCAGAAACACTGCTAATGGTCAAGAAATAATTTATGCCATGTGTAACAGACAGGCTGAGCCGTCCTTCCACATTCTAAACTTGCTCGGATTCCAGGTGAGCCCTGGCTGCCCCAGGACCCCACAGCCACGGGGCATGGCCTCCCCATCAACCTCTTCTCTCCCAAGCCACCTGAGCGCACTGGGGCAGCTGCCCAGCTCTCAAGATTGGCGTCCATCACCCTAGCTCTAGCCAGGTGGGAGCCAGACAGCCGGCCCGGGAGGCCTGTCCCAGAGAGTAGGAAAGGGTGCAGGTGGAGCCAGGATCCCGAGGGGGCCTCTCGCTGGCATTTCCCAGCTCTGGCCACTGGCAAGTTTCTTGTCGAGGCATGAAAAGGATCAGCGATTCCTCAGAGCTGTGGAAGGGCTCTTTAGAACATTGATGTAATCCTTTACAACAGAAGCCCGTTTCCCTTGGGGTTAATCCTGTCATCTGGGAGTGTCTCCAGGGCATTAAGCCATAATTGCTTGCATAACTCCAAGAGGCAAACAGGAAGCAGGAGCACACACATTCATAAGCTCCCTAGAGCAGGCAGGTCCCCCCTCCGGGCGTGCAGTCCCTTCCAAGCCCAATCTGCACCCCCACCTAGGCCCAGGGGCCACCCCTAGAGGAGCCAGAAGCCCAGCCTGAGGCTCACACAGGACCCTCATCCCATCCCAGCTCCCAGCTGCCCAACTTCCCGTCCCCCCAAAGGGGGCATGGACAGGAACAAGGGGAGGGCCCATGCCAGTTACCACCTGAACAGGCAGAAATTCAGATGCTTTTCTCTGTGCCTTGGTGGGAACCAGAACATCAGATGTTTATTAAATGACATAGCCGTGGCGACTGCTTTACACAGCCAGCCCAGAAGTGTATGCTGTCACTTTAAAAAAAATTGAGCCGATGCCAGGCTAGTCATGGTAATGCTCCCATGGCATGATTAGATTCATGCCCAGGGTTGTATTTGCATATGATATTCAGGGCATGATTTTTTTATTGTTCTTAATCAGAGCCGAATGTCAACAAAATAAATGAAGTTGCGAGTTGAAGTGAAATTTTTATCACATCAGGGATGTGCTTTTTCTCCCATTTATCACAGCCCATATTGAGAGAGTGAAATTTTTTGAAAATGTGGTAATCAATGGAAGAGCTCCATATGGCAGGGATCAAAGGTGTTGCATAGTGTGTGGTTCTGCTTTATTGCCAGCCAGTACTGTTAATTGGACAACAAGATCAGAGGCAATATTAAAATCCAATTAAATTGATATGAACAGATTGCCAAGTGATGTACACTAATGTATAATTGAGTATCAAGCAAATGCAAGTCCCCGTCTTCTGCTTCTACCTCCTGAATAAATGATGGCGCCATAGAGGACAGAAACAAGTTTGCACATTAGCTCCACAGCTCTGGGCTCTCATTTGTTACTTTCAGAGTTGATGACTTTTGCTTTTCCTCCTAGTCGGTCTTAAAGAGACAGGCCCTTTCCCGTCCCCTCCCCAAACCCCCCCCCCACCCTTTGTCCCTCACCTGGGGTGGCTTTTCTTCCCCGGCAATCGTGTTCCCCTTTCGGGGCTCGGAAATGAAATCCATGTTTCATATGCTTCATTACACGTCTATTATATCGCGGGTCCTAAAGAGCAGTGCATTGATAATATATTGTGCTAGTTGTAAATGATCTGTCCATCTGGAGCGGCACGCTAACACATTTCTAATGCCATCTCCCAGATATAAATTATAGGAGAGCATTTCTCAACCCAAAAGGCAAGAGAAAGCAAGCAACCAAAGCCCCCTGAGAGCGCACTGTCGGAATACCTTGCCTGTCACACAAAGGACGGAGGCGCAGTTGAAAGAGCCCTGCGTGGTGTGGACAGATCCCTCCTAGTGGATCCCAGGCCCGTGCTGGCCGGCTGGTTGGGTTGCCAGCAGGAGCTGAAGTGGGCCTCCATTCATTCCTCTCCAAACAAGGCCGGGAAGGGACTGGAATCCAGAGGAAAGCAGTCCCTCCCACTCAATTAGAGCAATTAGCTCACAGGCCATACAGGGGCCAGGCCTGGCTGAATAGGATCCCCCTGCCCCACCGTTTGTTATCCGAGCTGAGCTCACACAAATTAATGAGGAGAGGGAATGAGTAAAGCCAAGGGCTGTTGCTGGCAAACACTCTGGGGGCCTTGTCCCTTCCTCCTGCAAGAACAGCCCCAGATTACCCCCAACAATAAAACCTGTTAACTTATACAACTTTGCTTAAGAAACAAGCCTGATGGGCCGTTGGCAGACTTCCCTGCTGCCAACCGAGAACTATTGCGGGCAGCCGCGGGCTTCTCGGGATGGGAGCGCGTGATGGAATGGTAAGGGAGAGAGCAGACTGTTTATTCCAGCAGCCAGATTGTCTCTGGCCATAAAGTTCTGTGTTTGGAAAGTTTTTTCTCCTCCATCTATTACTAAAAGAGAGAGGGAGAGAGACGAGACCGAGACAGAGAGGGGGTGGGGTGGAGAAAGGGATATTGAGCAAAGGTTATGTTTTGTTATCTTTTATTCAAGCTGCAAAGGAAAGCATTCTCAACCTTCCAGATTTGAATTTTAGACTTTACTAATACATTAACAGATTTTAGCACTTAAGAAAGAATGGACAGACATGGGGCCAGCTAGAGCTCAGGAAAGGGACACATATTTAAAATAAATTCTATGGCTGAGTGTGGTGTCACATGCCTGTAATTCTAGTATTTGGGAGGCTGAGACAGGAGGAATATCCTAGGTTCAAGGCCAGTCATAGCTACTTAGTGAATGCTCAGCAATTCAGGGAGATCCTGGCTCAAAATAAAAATAAATAGAAAGGGCTAGGGGCGCAGCTCAGAGAGAGAGTGCCCCTGGGTTCAATTCCCAGTGCCAAAAATAAGTAAATAAATAAATTCTAAGCAAGGGATTTTAAGTAGTTTGGAATTTGGGTTACAAAATTAGGTACATTTCAAATTTTGATCAAATATTTATGTCTCTTTGCAAACAGGTTCGCACTTTTAAAGATTAGATTTTATGTGTGGGCCTTAAAAAAACTGAGATGGTATCCACGCTCATAAACCCTTTTGAGTTTTCTCTATTTGGCTTACATTAGTCAAAACAAGCGGTGGATTCCTGGTGAATAGCTACTTACTAAACAATTGTTGAATCAAAATAAGGCTTTTTATTTCTGTTCCCTAAGCCCTCCTGACTTAAGTCCAAGCAACCTCAATTTACCATTCACCTTGAAAGTAGAGCAAAGAGAAATTCAGAGTGAAGTCAGACCTACAGGGCACCCAGGAACAGCTTTGAAACACAGCATTGGCAACGGATGGAGCTGGTAGAGGCCAAAATGCTACTGAGTGAGGAGACTGAAATCACCTTCTGCCTAGAGCAGAGTTAGGCTTTTGAACAAGACAGCCAGCTGGGGGCTAAGACTCCCTTCTGTGACAGGAGTTCTCCCACAAGTAACAGAAAAATAGGCTCTGTGATGGTTTTGATCTGGAATATTCTCTCAAACTCTTATGTGCACAGAGGTGGGACATTTAGACAATGACTGGATTGTCTAAATCAGTGGGGTTAATTCATTTGATGGCTGGATGGTCTGCTGGGATGTGGGACCTAGTTGAAGGGAGTAGGTCCTTGGGGATGTGACCTGGAAGTGTTTGTTTATTCTCTCTCTCTCTCTCTCTCTCTCTCTCTCTCTCTCTATCTCTATCTCTATCTCTATCTCTATCTCTCTCTCTCCCCACCCCCTTCTGACTAGCTGCCAAGAGCTGAGCAGCTTTCCTCCACCACAATGTCCCGCCTCACCTTAGGCCCAGAGCAATGGAGCCAGACAACCATGGACTGACTCCTCTGAAACCAGGAGCCAAAACAAACTTTCCCCATCCAAGTTGTTCTTGTCAGGTACTTTGGCCACGGCAGTGAAAAGCTGACTAACATAGGCTCCCTGACAGAGTGTACAAAGGTCTTCCGGAGCCAGAAGGCACTTGTGAAAGCTACTGTTTGACCTGAGTAATTTCTCGATGCCTACTTATCCAAATCATAACCCCCAGGTTGCCATGAAATCAGCATAAAGAAAAGGGGGTAACGTCTGAAATATATGGTGGAACTTAATAGAACCTCGTGATATTTTAGCAAAATAAATGGAATCCCTTGTAACAAAATACAAGTTGTTTATCTTAAAACAATATCATCCCCACTTGGTAACTGTGCCCCAATATTCCTCAACCTATTCTAGTGCTCAAAATGTGGAAAAATGACAATAACAAAACAAAAACAAAACAAAAATTGAACACTTGGGTGGTATTGATCAAAACTGCTCCCAGGTCCCTGTCATGACCTTTCCTCTTTCTCTCATCACCATAGCCTACAAGACAGAAAATATATTTTTCAGAGGAAACAAATGAATCTCAGAGAAGTTAAGTAACACGTCACACAGGGGGATAGACAAACGTGAATTCAAGTACAGACCTTCCTGACTTTAATCCATGTTTTATTTTCTTATTTCTATCTTATCCAATCCAACTTCCCAGAGATACTGTGTAAGAAAGATTATTCTAAAGTTGGATTAAAAAAATAAAAATAAAATTGACTTAAACCACAAACTCCAATCCAAGGTACCATGGAGACCTGTATCCAAGACGTTTAAAAAAATAAGGGTTATTCCTGAAAAAACTAAGGAGTGCCTCAAGTGTGGTCTAAAGGTGACTCATCAGGAACCCAGAGGCCTGGGTGTCAGGATTGCTGCTGACACTTCCCATGACTTCCAGTAAGTCACTAACTCCCCCACGTCCTTTTATTTCCTCTAGAAACAGTGAGACCAGCCACCTACCTGTCTGTCTTCAATGTGTAATTGGTATACACACTGAAGTCACATTTCAGGAGCAAGTCCAACCAAATTGCCATGATTGTCCTATAACCATGTTGTGGTAATCAGGCTGTTCCTGCTATTCTGATTTCCCTCCTGCAGATGACATGGTAGGAATAAAGTTAGGTGTGATCAGGTGTCTTGCCTTGATCAAGGATGAGGGACTAAGTATGTCTTCAGGGTAGAATATTTAAGAGCCAGTAGGATTCATCATATCCTATCCCCTCCCCTTACAGTAGTGATACAGGGGCACAGGTTGAAACAGCCCATGTCAGCTTTGGTCCTCCGGGAATGATGAAGAGCCGTCTCCCCGCTGGCTTTTACAGATATTTTTTAAACTTATTTTATTTTATTTTATTTTTTATTTGGTGGTACTGGGGTTCCTGGAAGCCCTTCTACCTCCGGCCTACACTCCCAGACCTATTTTATACTTTTTTTTAAACTTGGAAACAGGGTCTCTTAAGCCAGCAAGGCTGGCTTCGAACCTACATGATCCTCCTGCCTCCACCTCCCAAGCGTGGGGATTACAAGCGTGTGCCACCACACCCAGCTTACAGATATTTTTTTAAATACCAAAATCTATTTGTAATCTGGGGGGTAAAATCACCCCCAAATTATCTACAAATCTATGTTTCAAATGAATCTTCTTAGCGGTTGCTTGGTTTTTTAATTCTCTGCAATTATTCATTTGTAAAAGTACTGCTGACTACACCTACAAAATAGAAGAGTTTAATCTAGATGTATGAAAACATTCCAAGATGGTATTTCCATAGACTTGTGCTAATGGCTAATGTTAAGGATCAATATAAAAATAAAGATTCCCTCTCCCCATGGAGAAACAATCTTTATTACCACTTAGGGCCAAATAAATAAACAAACCTATAGTTTTTCATTTACTAGAATTTACATATACTTCAGTTTTGTTCATGAGAAAAGCAATTGTCCATCTTAATGAGCTCACCCTGCTTTTTCCCTCCCTCCCCCCTTCTCTGGACCACTACCCTGGACCACTCAGGTTTGTACATGGCTAGGCAGTGAAAGTCCATTGCAAATAGCCAGCATCCACAGCAACAAAACCTCAGAGAAAGCTTTCTTAGGACAGAGAAAAAAATGTTAGGTGAAAAATATGACCATAATCGCATGGCTATGTTTTCAATTTTTATAATTGTTTCTAAAACTGAAGCTTTCTTTAAGTCAGATTCTCCATATATTAGGAATACATGTTCATAAATACAAATATCTACCTGTATGCACACACATTAATAGTTATGTATACATTTATATTATAAGCCAAGGGCTAAATGGGTGATGTATGCATGTGTGCCTCTACCATCTTGTGCCCGTTAATATGCATGACAATAATGTACCAATAAAATTAAAATTAAATAAAGACAAAGTAGTACAATAAACATCTTCATATATTAAAAAAAAAAAACAAGTTGGTTGGGTGATGGTGGTAGTAGACATCAGGACTAAGCTGAGAAACACCACAGAGTGGGCGAGGAGCCCTGCAGTGGGAAGAGCCCCAGCTCCGCGACTCCTAATCTCTATTCTCTGGGCAAATCCTTCTGACTCTCTGGGCTTCTGCATCTCGGTCACAGAACAAGGACATCATATCAGGTACTCTCAAATGCCGGTCCAGAGATCTACTCCTTAAGTTGCTTCCGGTCTGTTAGTGGGTAAATTGAAAGTCTACATAGTTAAGATTCCTATCAGTAAAAGATGTCAGCCAATGACAAAAAGGGAAAATTCAAACATGACAACAGTTCTGATAGGACAATGGTGGGGTTGCTGGAGGTTTTTCTTCTTTTTTCACAAATTTATATTACTGCTATTTTCCTTTTATTACTTTATAGATCAATAAAAATTGAAGAAATATAATGGTCTCTGCGGAGGGGAGTGTTAAATTATTTCCCTCAGAAAGGGTCCACACACAAACACAAACACAAACCTCTTCCTTCTATTCACAGAAACATTTCACACAAAATATTTAATACACACCAAATCCATATGATTATCAGTTCTGAAATTTCAACAGCGAGTCTCTTCAGCAACACAATTCGTTTGTCTGAAGATGTCAAATGAACTATATGGGCAAATACCTCATTATTCAATTGTCTGCTTTGGCGTCATGTACACTATAATAAACTTCTAATGTCACCAATCCTGCCCGCCCACCCAGGCACACATGCTTGCTGTCATGACCAAATTGGCATTCTTGAGTTAATGCTATGCCAAAGGTCATAAAATTCATGTTAAATAGAAGTGCCCAGGGAATTTGGGCCTTTCTCTTTTGCCTTACTCTCTCCCACCATCCAAGTTTTGACAACATAATGTGATTACATAATAACTCAGAGAAGGAAACAGATCAGACACCATACCAGAACCCCAGGTGAGGCCTCAATGGACTTATTGGAGTTAGCTACCCTGGCTGCCTGTGAAGTCAGGCAAGAAACACTCTGGGCATTTCGGAGGCCTGAAACCCCCCCTGACTTTTCTACCCCACTCCCACCCAACCATGGCAGTCAGAAATGGTATTTTCTCCACATCATTACACACTGACTTATTTTCATCAACAAAACATATGTGGGCCACAGAATCAAAAGCCAAACACCTCCTAGGCACATTCTCCTGTCTCATAATAACCCCCAAAGCAACTCATAACCCTTGGTAGAAAAAGTCAGTGTTTTTTACTATCCTTCTTTGAGAAGATTTGAACAGTTTCCCCATGCCTTCCACACCATACAAACCAGGGAAATCACCAGAAAATCAGGCTTGCATTCTTGACTGGAAAACCCTCGCTCACTAGATCTGAAATCTGGTTGCTACCAGCAATTCTCTGAGGTTCACAATAAAGAAAATGCAATTGACAAGGACTCTCTGCCCCAAGAGAGACTTCAGCCTTGGTATGCCTCCGCCTACCTCAACAAGAAAGTCTGCATGAGCAGGAAGCCAACAGGAGTCTCTGGTGACAGAGGATGAGACAGTGGCTCAGCCCTGTGTCCATCAGGAACTTCCATCTTTCCTGTCACTCTTATTTTGCAAATGGCCCCTGTTTTTTTCTCCAGCTAGTGAGCTAGATTTAAAGTATACAAATAAACACTTTTTAAGAAAAAATCTCTGATTTTGTCACAGTTTATAAAACCCTTTGTCCATCTAAGACTGGAAGATCCTTAAAGAAGACAGGAATGCCAGGTGTGGCGGCACATGGCTGTTATCCCAGTGCTTATGAAGCTGAGACAAGAGGATTGCAGGTTCAAGACCAGCCTCATCAACATAGTGAGGCTCTCAGCAACTTAATAAGATACTGTTTCAAAATACAAAATAAAATTGGGTTGGGGTGTAGCACAGAGGTAGAATGCCCCTGGGTTCAATCCCAGTAAGGAAGAGAAGGAGAAGGAGGAAGAGGAGGAGATGGAGAAGGAGGAAGAGGAGGAGGAAGAGGAGAAGATGGAGGAGGAGGAGGAGATGGAGGAGGAAGACAGAGAAGGAGGAGGAGGAGATGGAGGAGGAGGAGGAAGAGATGGAGAAGGAGATGGAGGAGGAGGAGGAGGAGGAGGAGGAGGAGGAGATGGAGATGGAGAAGGAGGAGGAGATGGAGAAGGAGGAGGAAGAGGAGGAGGAGGAGGAGGAGGAGGAGGAGGAGGAGGAGGAGGCAGCAACTGGAAGCACCAATTGCCTAGAGATAGCTGTTTCCTAGACTCTGGAATTAAGACACCTGGGTTCACCTCTCAGCTCCACCACTTGCCAGCTATTATCTTGGGCAATTTACGTCATCTCTTTATGTCTGGACTGTTTCACCTGTCTAATAGAGATGCTAGGTCCTTCTTCATTGGGTGACTATGAAGACGAAATGAATACTTAAGATAGTCCCTGGTACATGGTAACTATTAGCTTCCATTATTATTGTCAGTAGTATAGCTGTATTATTGCTAGTTTGCCAGTGTATGTCTCTCGATATGTAATCACTTCCTCTCCTTGAGTTTCCATGTGCAGAATGAAATTAATATCATCTTTATCCACCCAACTTACTTCACAGGGTTGTTGAAAAGATCAAATGACCCTATTGACATGAAAAGTTCTTTAGTTTGAAAAACCACTTCACAGTAATATCTATAATATATTGATCTTTTAATATAATAATACCACACACTCAGTCAATTAAAACTGAATCTTTTACTTTCAAGGAATTAAAAGGAAAAAGAAGACCAATCCCAGGATGGCCAGAAACCTCATGATGAGCCAAGTAGAGGGGAGACCTGGAAGGAGATGTGCCAGCCTGGTTTACCAACAGTACATGGAGGATGGGATGATGATAAATCACACTGTGGCTCTGTGGAGAGTCATATGTGTTTGCTCTGAGCAGCAAGGCAGTAGACTTTCTGATCAATTCTGTCTTAATACAAGCATACTCAAAAGTCAGAAATGTTTTGGGCACTGCTCATAATTTTAGGGCAATGTTATCTCTGACCCTAATAACTATCACAGGAGGATTGGCAGACATTGCTGTCAGAACTGCCCAGTCCCAGTAGCTGGTCAGGCCAGATGAGGATTTGGAGTCGGGGCCTCACACCGGCAAGCCACCAGCCCTCCCTGGTGTTGGTTGGACTGAACTTTTGGATGGGAATGACCAGTTGTGCAGATGCCAGGCAAACACGGTTGGAAGGAGCCAGATGCCAAGTGAGTCCGCTCCATCCATGCTCCCAGTCAGAGGCTGACTCCATCTTCTGGCTGTTATTCTGTCATCCCGATGCCTCGCACACATGGCTGACAGTTTAACTGCCTGTCTGCTCCATGCTGCCCCTCCAGCTCTGCTTCCTAAACTCATCTTTCACTCACCTCAAGGCCCGCTGCCATTCCCATGCAGCCAGGTTGGTTTTCAGTTAAGTTTTCCTTTTAAAAAATTCATCTGTCAGGGCTGAGGATGAAGCTCAGTAGCAGAGCACTTGCCCAATATGTGCAAGGCCCTGGGTTCCATCACGAGCACTACACACACACACACACACACACACACACACACACAGCACATAAATAAGTAAATAAATAAATAATTTTCATCTCTCTCTTTTAATTAGCCAAGCATGGAAAGATGACTTCACTATTACATAGTGATGGAAATAATAACAACTGATATTTATTGAGTTTACTCAAAGCAAAGCATTAGTTTTTGGTACTTTACATGAATGATGTCAATCCCAAACAAGTCTATGAAGTGAGGATTATCATTATTGGCTATTATTAATGATGAAAATAAGGCATAAACCATGCAAATGTTATGCTGGAAGCCATAGGGTATACGTGGGACATCCAGACACTGGTAGAACCAGACCGTGAACCCAGAAGTCTAATTCACAGAGGTCCAGGGGTTAAGAAAGCATAATATATAGGGAGACGTGGGCCTTCACACAGGACAACCCAGCTCATGCTGGCTTCCCTCAGCATGATTGTTCAGATGGATTTGTCTAATGTCCTCTCAAAGAACACAACAAGGGACCATCTTCAGGCCCCTCAAAGATCTAAGCAACATGAACCCTTAGTTTGAGCCCATGGACCTGGTTTTCATATATCTAACTGTATTAATATTATTTCTCACTATATATAATCTTTCAAAAGTATAATTATACTTTCCAAGTGGGGGTGGTGGTGAAATACTGGATATTGAACTCAATCCTACCTCCAAACTACACCCCCAGCCCTGTTTTTTATTTTTATCTTCTTGAAACAGGGTCTCACTAAGTTGCTCAGGGGCTTGCTAAGTTGCTGAGATTGGCCTTGAACCTGCAGTTCTCCTGTCTCAGCCTCCCAAGTACCTCTGCCCATCAAAACATTGTCAAGAAGGATGATCAAGAACTTATTGTGCTTAGCCCTGGGAACAGAGCAGTGAAGAAGGTACTCAGGGCTCCGGGCCAGATGGCGATTGTTACAATCTGTAAATAAGACAGGCATGGAGTGAATGGTTGTAAATAATTAAGGGGACTGTGACAAGAAAGCCACGTACTGTAGAGAAAAATACCAAGTGCTTTTGAGAAAAATGGAGGGAAGAGGAGAGGCAGCCAATTTCCCTTAAACCCGTCCTTCATGGCATCCTTCATGGAATTTGAACTGATAGCTTTCAAAAGCCCCCGTCCTGAAATCACTTAATAAATATTTCTGAATTAATATCCTAGACAAGGGAAATGAGGTAATGCTTGCACACCAGAGAAACACGTGGCAGTTTCTTTCTCCTCTCAGAGTTGAGAGAAAGTCAAAAAGTGCTGCGGCAGAGAATGAGGAGCAATAGAGAGCGCATTTTCTGTGGTCACAGCCCAGCCACCCAAGCCGCATCGTTTTTGGGCCTCGCTTTCATGAGACTTAACACAAGCAGGAAGGGCTTAGACTCACAGCCAGGATAAATACCCACCAGGAGCCTGATCAAGAAGAGAACCAACAATCAACCAGGCCTGGCGGTGCCCAGACACACATGTGGGTGGCTGTACCAACCCAGAAGGCTGCCCTCTCGGGCCCCACCCCCACCAATCAACACATTCTTAAAGTAGCCTGAGGCTGCTGCAGCTCCTAATCAGACCTAGGCTGGATTGCAAACATCTCTATACTGCCAGTGCTGGCTAATGTGATTAGGCACAGAGCATTAGCCAAATAAAGAAGGGGAGTCAGGAGCCAGAAAGAAGATGAAGAACAGGACGGAGTGTGCAGTCCACGAAGGGGAAAATGAGGTGGAGAGGGGCCTTGGGACACCCCCCAAGGGAGGAAATTAGAAGTCCAAGGAAGACCTGAAACCAAATCACTCATGGCTTAGTCGAATAGCTAGTCAGACGGCCAACAAATATTGAGTGGCTACTTGGTCCATACTGCAGAAGCTTCCACGAAAGAAAGCATGATTCTTCCCTCCTTCTGCTCATAGTGAACTGGAAGGCAGACTCAGAACAAATGCCAGGGGCCCATGTTCAAGGCTTCCACCAAAATGGCACATACTTTCATAACCGACTTTTTGGAGGAACGGATGAATCAATCAATCAATGAAAATAAACAACAGCACTCTCACAGGGCTGATTCTATGTCTCGACTTAGTGAAGCCATGGTGCCCAATTTTTTAGTCAAAGACCAGTCTAGATGTTGCTGTGATGGGACTTTAAGAGATGAGATTAACATTTAAATTAATAGCCTTTCAGCAAAACAGACTAATACAGGTGAACTTAATACAGGTGAGCCTCACCCAATCACACAGCAGACTGAAGTTTCCTGTGGAAGAAGGTATTCCGTCTCAAAACTACAGCGTTTCAATTGTGTTATGTGCATAAAAGAATGTGTCACTAGGAGACTCGCTATCATGCATACACCAATGGAAATATTTTTTCTTAAGTTCTGCAACGTTGAAAGTCCTCAGTTTCAAGTCTGAAGATCCCAAATTTTGAATTTGCCAGTCTCTACAATTGTGTAAGTCAATTCCTTAAAATTTCCTCTCTTGTCTGTTCGCCGCCCACCCCTTGTCAGAGGTTCTATTTCTTTGGAAAACACTGTCCGATGCACCCATTCAATATGCTCACTGATTACAAGGCGGTCTCAGAATCCAGAATGTTCTAACACGAAGAACTTGTACATTTTAGAATTGAGGTGAAGTGTCTATTTAGTTCATTTGCCCATTTCTTGATTGGGTTGTTTGTTCACAAAAGAGGAGATACAAAGGGCCAATAGATACATGAAAAGATGTTCTTCATCACTGGCCATCAGGGAGATGCAAATCAAAACTACACTGAGATTCCATCTAACCCCAGTCAGAGTGGCAAGCATAAAGAAATCAAACAACAACAAATGTTGGGGAGGATGTGGGGAAAGAGGAACTCTTTTACACTGTTGGTGGGAATGCAAACTAGTTCAGCTGCTACGGAGATCCGTGTGGAGATTCCTAAGAAAGGTGGGAATAGATCCACCATATGATCCAGCTATACCACTCCTGGGTATCTTTCCAAAGGGGTTGAATTCAGAGAACTACAGCAACATATGCATACCTATGTTCATAGCAGCACAATTTGTAATAGCCAAAATATGGAACCAACCCAGACCACCATCAACAGATGAATGAATAGCAAAACTGTGGTAAATATACACAATGGAATTCTATTCAGCCATAAAGAAGAACAAAATTATATCATTTGCAAGAAGATGGAAAGCCCTGGAGAACATTATGTTAAGTGAGATCAGCCAAGCACAGAAGGAAAAGGTACACATGTTTCCTCTAAGATGCCCAAACTAGGAAACACAGAGGATACCAGTGAGACTCCAGATAATGGAGGGGAAATACCAGCAAAGTTTGAATGGAAAGATAGGAGAGGAGGAAGACTGATCTTGATTAATGAGGGTCTACATCTGAACATGTGTAAAATTATGAATAAGACATGGTTAACCTAGACAACCATTGGTTGGGGGGGGAAGGGAAAATGGGGACGGGGGGAGAGGGCACCAAATATAGTTTAAATGTATACTATTTATGTTCAATTAAAAAATTGTTAAAAAAAAAAAAAGAATTGAGGTGATGAGGTACTGATGATGGCTTTCTCCCTGGCCGGCACACTGAGGGGTAAAAAGAAAAAGCAGAGGGTTTGAGAGCGGGTGCAGGGGCCGCAGGTGAGGCAGGAGCCAGAGAACTGGGTAGCCAGGAACCTGGCGCAGGAGGGGGCCACAGCCAGCAGGAGATGCAGCTCAGGTGGCGGAGGAGGCAGGGGCTCTGCTGGCAAGGGCAAGGAGCTCGCGTCTGTGTCTACAGATTCACTCCAACTCTCTTCCACACCAGTCCCAGCTCAGGCTGCCCCGCAGCCCAGCGCCCGGACACATCCCGCAGATCTGTCCAGGCCGTGGAGCTGCCCCAGCAGAGCAGGCCCCGGGGGTGGGGGCCAAGGCAACAGGGCAGGCTGTGAACCCACCCACTCAACGCAATCTCAAAAGGGTTAATTCCCAACTTCCCTGCCACCCCCAGTAGTGGCAGCCTTTCCTAATCATTTCCATTTCTATTCCTCTTTAATTCTCCCATTCCCCTCTTTGTTTTCATGACCTGTGGGAACCTGAACTCCAGCTGGAGGTAGATTCTGCCTTTATACTCACAGCAGATATTTAAGCAATTATGCTGTCACTGGGCCTGCCTGGCCTCCTCCATATGGGTTGCTTCCAAGCAAGGCATTTGGTTTCCCCTTTGTTCCCCGAGTGAGGAGTAAAATCATTCCAGAAAGCCGTTGCCCTTGAACGATGGAGCAGGGAAGATGGGGGTGAACCTGGCTGGGGAATCCTTACTGTCAACATGAAGGCAGACAACGGTGGCTCCGGCTGCTGTCAGCCTTTGGTTCTGCCCACCCTGTGCCAGGCACACTGTCTCCCTCCAGCAGCCAAGAGTCTTCAAGAGGAGCCAGGTCTGCACCCTGCCACAGCTCAGATGGCGGAAGGTCAGTGGTGTGAGGATGTGGTACTGCCCCCTTCCCGGGCTGTAGGTGCATGCTCTCCTCAAGTGGGAGCCAGGACGGGGGCCGCCAGAGGAGAGGGATGTTTAGCCCCATTAGCTTCACTGTGATCCAAGGGACCACCTTGTAGAGGGTGTCCAAGAAGAACCTCCAGTATTAGTTTCCTGTGGCTGCTGTAACAAATTTCCCAACTGAGATGGCTTAAACCAAAATGTATTATTTCATGGTTGCAGGGACCAGAGGAGAATCTCCTCCTCCTGGCCTCTTCCGGCTCTGGCTCTGGTGGCGTTGGCTTGCCTTGGCCTTCGGCCATATCACTTCAGTACCTGCCTCCCTAGCCACCTGCCTTCCCCTCCAAGTGTCAGATTTCTCTCTGCCTCTCCTAGGGATAATCTCACCTGAAGAGCCTCAACTTTTTTTTCAGGGTTGAGGGGATTCTGAGGATTGAACCCAGGGGCACTCTACCTCCAAATTACACCCCAAACCCTTTGTTCGTTTTTAGTCTGAAACAGGGGCTTGCTAAATTGCTGAAGCTAGCCTCAAACCTGTGAACTTCTTGTCTCAGCCTCTCAAGAACTGGGATTACAGGTATGTGCCACCACACGCTGCTTCAAGAGCTTTAACTTGATCACAGCTGCAAAGACTTTGTGGTATGAAGTAACATTTCCAGGCTCTAGGGACTGGGATGTAGATAATTTTAGGGGCCATTATTCAGCCTACCGTACCTCCCAATAGCAATGGTACATCTACTTTATCTCAGGGTAAGAGAGAGAGCTAAGAAAAAAAGATAGGCAGAGCTTTGCTTACATCCCAAATGCCTAGGTGTTGAAAGGGAGCCATGATCTCAACAGATGAGCAGAGGGTCACTTCCTTCACAGAGGCCAAAGGGAAAAGGGTGGAGTAGTTAATGCCCCCACTGTCAAATCACTTGAGCTGGGGTGTAGCCCAGTGTGAGCACTTGCCTAGCATGTGTGAGGTCCTGCTTCTGATCCCCAGCACAGCTAAAAAATAAAAATTAAAAAAAAAACATTTGGTAGAATTAAGTTTTGAAAAGAGATCTGGACTAGACCTTATACCAAGTCATTTACTAGCAATGTGACTTCAAATAAGTAATTTATTTAATTCTCAGATCCTAAATCCATAAAACAAGCACAATAATCTCCACCTCTGTGAGGATTCTAAAGATACTTATTTGGCATTCACCATATAACATCATGGTCAGAGCTTGCCAAACACTTTCTAATCTTTTCAGAGATGCATAAGATATGAATTATTATCCCCATTTTACAAATGAGTACATGGAGATTCAGAGAAGTTGCCTAATATACCAAGGCCTCACAGCTAAAGTAACTCATGAGCCGAACTCTGTAGTCAGACTCCAAACAATAAGGAAATTGGCCTGAAGAGACCTTACCCCCTGGTTTTCAGCCCTGGCTGCAGACTGGTGAGAATTTCCTGGGATCTTAAAATATATAGGTGTCCAGGCCTGTTCTCAGATCTCCAGGGCAAGGCTGGGCATCTGTTAACAGCTCCCTGCATAATCAAAGTATAGCCAGGGCTGAGAACCACCCAATTCAATAAGCTGGTCCCCCGCTTGTGCTGATGAAGGACAGGCTTCCCCATCTGCTGTCCTCTGAGTTCCAGGGCATCCTCAGAGAGCCCCTCCCCATAGCCCGATACCTGATCTAATAAAACAAAGACCCTCACTGCTGAACAAAAGTGGTGCTCAGGAATTCACTCATCTATTCTCACATTCATTAAATGAGGTGAAATCTATGCAGCTTTCTTTCCAGTCCAAGAACAGCACTTGGGTCTCAGCAGGCATTGAGTAAGTGCCCTATTTCTCTCCGTCTCTACTGGTGGGCACACAGTTAGGAAGGTTTCTTGGCTGCTAAGCCCTCAGGTGTCTTCTTTCTCATTTTTTCCAGGTCCCCAATTCCTATTGTCTTCCTTCCAGGTATCCCTGTGTGGTCCTGTCTCCGCTCTGCCTATTTTCTGCTCCACCAGCTATAGTAGGCTAAAAGATGCCCCCCTCCAAAATATGAACACTCCAGTCCCTAGAATCTGTAAATGTTACCTTATTTGGAGAACGGGTCTTTGCAGATGTGATTGAGTTAAGGATCTTGAGATGAGGCCATTATCCTGGGATTATCTCTGTGGACCCCAAATGCCATAGTGAGTGCTCCCAAAAGAAATAGGTGGAAGAGAGACAGAAGAGGAGATGAGAGTGATGCGGCCACTAGCCAAGGGAAGTCCACAGCCACCAAAACCTGGGAGAAGCCACGAAGGGCCCTTCCTAGTCTCCTCAGGTGTGAAGGGGAGCGTGACCCTGGTACTACATTGCTTTAGGCCCAGACATACTGATTTAAGACTCTGGCCTTCAGAACTGTGAGGGAATGAAGTCTGCTGCTGGTAATTTGGCACAGCAACTATAGAAGACTCCAACAATACTTGTTCTGACTTTTACCTTGTGCCCACACTGGGGTTCTGGCCACGCCCTCCCTGCAACACCTGGTCCACCCCACACTAGGTTATTGTCTTACATCATTACTCTGGCGGGACTGCTAATCATCCTGCTTATGCCTGAGAGCAAAGACCTGGGTTCTCTTGCTGGGCTAGATGTCTACACTGCCAGATGCCAAGTTCAGAGTTTCCAGGACAGACAGACACTTGAGGGACCATCAAGCACACAGGCTGGTCTTCTCCCCAACAGCACAGCAAGGTGGTCCTTTCCCTGGAGAGAGCCGAGGAGTGGGAGTCATGCAGAAGTACCAACAGCTTGAAGACTGATGTGGAAACCAGCGCTTGATGCCCCCTTCTCCTGTAGTATCCATTCTACCCTTCCCTACAAGGGTCTCCCTTCCCCTTCAGTGATAGTCTCCCACTTTTTTTTGTGTACTCATTGCTTTGACAAAAGAAATCCACTCCTATCTCCTTGAGATCCACACTGCAAGGTAAATGGAAGTTCGGGAAGTTAATACATCAGTATAACACAGCAGCCAATCTCCTGACCCTGAATCCAGGGCTCCACCCACCTCGCCTCACCTGCGCAGTCTTGTGTGTCTGTGGCTTAAATATAAAAGGTGCAAGTGTAGGAGGGGTTAACAGTGCGGGAGTCATGTCAGTCAGCAACTTGATCTTCACACTTAATACAGATTAGCTTACTTAATCCTTTGGACAGCCCAACTAGGCAGACACTACTCATTACCCTCACTTTATAAATGAAGGGACTGAGGCACAAGGTCATTGGCTAGTCTGCCCAACATTTAACCACCGAATGTGGCAAAGCCAGGATCCGAAGCCCAGGCAGTTATACCCTGGAGCCTGCACTCTTAACCCACAGAGAACTAGCATAACACCACAAGTTCTTTATTCCTTGAGCTGAAACTCCACAAAAGTATATTAAAAACCACTGATGTTCTAAGCACTCTCCAAAACAAAGACCCAAAGGCAAAATGTAAATAAATTAGCCTTTTTGAATGAAAGTGATAGTGCTTCAAAATTCCTCTTGGAAACTCTTTCCACCAAATGTGTCCATCCATAATGTGGTCATCATTAGCCACACGTGGTATGTGTGTGTGCGCGCGCGTGTGCACACATGACGCTCAGGAGCAGTGAGATGAGTGGCAGACCCTCCAGATGGCTCACTAGAAACCTCACTTCGGGGCCCTCCTGGTGCCCCTGCTTCATCAAAGGGACTTTGAGTTTGGAGTGTGAGTAAATTAACAACATTCCTGTTCTTTATTTATCTCCCTTCTGACCATGATAAATAGCCCTAGGGAAACCTTACTATTTCTGCATTGAAAGAAAAATGAAACATCTCTGCCTTCATTTCAGGCCAGCATGGCTAGTAAGGTATGTATTACAAGGTTTTCCAGCTTCACTGTACATGTTTTGTTCTTCAAAAAGTCACAAGTGTGCTCTTCATCCAAGCCTTACTAGTTATCTTGGCCAGGTGGAGTGTAATACCAGGGCTTTGTAGAAAGAACTGAGCCTTCCATATATATATATATATATATATATATATATATATATATATATATACACATTAGACTAGCAGTCTAATCCACATGTCTGATGCATCTAGAATAGACAATCACTGGATGAAGGTGAGATTGGGTAGGTCTTAAGTCTAAAGTCCCTTATTGCATGGACGTGGAACTGAGGTCCTCAGGTGGGAAATGGATTTTCTAGCATTGCACAGCCTCAGGATAGCAGTGCCTTCTTGCATTGACACAAGGCATAACTTAGAGGAACCTTCCCACAGAGACAGCCAGAAAGCTGGGTGAGGTATTAAAAACCATCTGGCGGCCGGGCGTGGTGGCGCACGCTTGTAATTCCCGCGCTTGGGAGGCTGAGACAGGATGATCGCACGGGTTCGAAGCCAGACTCAGCTACTTAGTGAGGCTCTCAGCAACTTAGTGACACCCTGTTTCCAAATAAAATATAAAATAGGTCTGGGAGTATAGCCCAGAGGTAGAAAGCCTCTGGGTTCCACCCCCAGTACCACCAAAAAAAACAAAAAATCAAAACAAAAAAAAACCATCTGGCATAGGAAATGTTCTGAGGCAAGGAAGGATTATAGGACCAAGACTGAAGGGACAAGAAAGAAGCCCAGAGAAGTCCATTTGACATTGTAGGCATCTTTACTCCACACTCAAGCCAACTGCACTAGACATATCTGAGAGGTATAAAATTAATTTACCGCCGGATGTGGTGGCACACGCTTGTAATCCCCCCCACTTGGGAGGCGCGGACAGGAGAATCACACAGGTTCGAAGCCAGCCACACTGGCTTAAGAGACCCTGTTTCTAAATAAAATATAAAATAGGTCTGGGAGTATAGCCTGGAGGTAGAAGAGTTCCACCCCCAGTACCACAAAAAAAAAAAAATTACCTTTTGACAGATTGTTTTCTGGATAAAGAAAAAATAAAGTTTGGGACTCACCGAGACAGAGGTTCTGATAAAACTCTTAACTTTGGGTTGAAACGTGAAGAGGAAATAACCTTATCCTAGGAGTAAGGTTGAGTCAAAACTCAATTAGTCCAGGAACTAATAGCCAGGTTTGAACTATCAATTCCTGATTGGATTGAAGCGATCTTGTATTTCTAAGAGTCTTTAGCTTCCAGTAAGATGTAAATTAAATCCTTTCTAGAGATAAGTTTATGCTCACCCCAAATTATCTCTAACTTTAGTTCATATCCAATACCTGGTTCTGAATAAAAAAAAAAAATAACCAGATATACAAAGAATTCAGGTAATAAAACTATTAGACACAGACTTTAAAGTAAATTTTCCTAATATATTTAAGAAAACTAAAGACAAGAGAAAAAGTCTAACCACTCATTTTAAAATATTTTTAAAAGAAAGAAATAAGTAAAAATTCTAAAACTAAAAAATACAATAACTAAACTTTAAAAACCAATGGATGATTCTAAGAATATATTAAACACAACTAAAATGTTAATTGGTGATCCAGAAAGTAGATCCAAAAAATATCCAGAACAAAACAATAAAATAATGAAATAAAGTGAGAGGAGCATAGAAAATAAATCAAAACATTAAAAATAAATAAAAACTTATTACATAGAAAATAAATCAAAACTTAAAAATAAATAAAACTTATTACTTATTACTCAAATAGGAAGAAGGGAGTCTAAGTAATATAATTGTTGTCACAGAAGAAGAAAGTGGGGGAAGAACAATATTAAGAAGATTTTCTGAAACAGTCTCTGAAAGAAAAAATGGTATCAGAAAATCTAAGAAAAATTAAATAAAAGGGAAAGAAAAGAAAGGGGGAAAAACAGGACAGAGAGACATTTACTATGAATCTCAAGTAGGATAAAATAAATAAATAAATCTTACCTACATATTAGGAAAAACAATGATTAGCCAAAAAGAGAACTTCTTTAAACTACAAAAAAGAGAGAAAGTGCAGAAGCAACAATAGGAATCACATCTGATATGTCTGACAATAATGTAACGTGACATTAAAAGTACTGAGAAGATAATGGCTATTTGAAAATTTCTGTTAGCTAAAATGTCTTTAAAGATATCAATGGAAAAATATTTTTATACACACAAAAAAACCTGATAAGCAAGGGATAAACTAAGTGAATAGTTACTATTTCTGATATTATTGATTGTCTTGTAAGATTTAAAACACCCATTAATTAACATTCATGCCTACAATATTATATAAGTTTAAAGCATAGTGTTCTGGGGCCTTCACTTTATCCAGTGAGTTTAGATGAATGTTCTAATTTATTTTACAGTTGTTTTATCAAAGACACATATGTAAATCTTTTGAGGAACCACTATAATTACCAAAAATACAACCAACAAGTTAGTAGAGATAGAAAATAAGTAAATAAATTATAAATTCAAATACAAGCAAGAAAAGAGAGAAATGAAAAATCATACCTAGGACAAATAGAAAATAATAGTAAGAGTATAGATTGAAACCCAAATATACTTACAAATATATTACAAGGTAAATGAACAAAGTGTTCCAATTATTCAGACTATATAAGAACTAATAAACTGATAAAGATTATTCCGACTATATAAAAACCCTAAACACAAACTATAGGTAGCCTACCAATGACACACCTTGAATATAATCATGAAAAAGGCTTCAAAGATAAAGATATACTTTGTAAATACTAACCAAAATAAAGTTAGCAACACTAAATTCATATCAAATAAGTAGAACTGAAGACAAAAGTCATTCATTGAGATAAAGAAGGATAATTCACAATTAATCAAGAAAGTGTTACGTTCTAAATTTGCATGTAGATATTCATTTGCATGTAGCTCATCATTGGTTAGGTCCAAAGTGATGAGAAAGAACACCCTTGGCTCAGAGCATCACCTTAATAAAGACAGAGAAGGATGAAGGGGAAGAAAATGACAGCTAAGACAAGTCATAGACATAGAAAAAGATGGAGAAAGATAAACCTCATAAAATCAAGCACAAGAGAAAATGATACAATCAAAAATGGGTGAACATGAGATGTATAAGGCTGCTCGCTGCACACTGTTAAACAGAACTTTTTTATAAATAAAAGATGTACTCTCTAAAATGATAATAAAAGTATATAATAGTAAACATAAGCTAATAAAATAGTTATCATCAAATATGTGCTATACATAATTTTATGTGCTGTACTTTTATAAGACTGTTAGGGTTTGGGTTTAGAATGTCCCCCAAATGGCTCAAGTGTTGAAAGCATGTCCCAAATGCAGTGTCATCATAATTGAATCAGGGCTCTAATCTCATTGTAGATAAATCCACAGAAGGATTCATGAACTGAATGGATTCGCTGGGTGGTAACTTAGGCAGGTGGGTGTGGCTCGAGGAGCTGTGTCACTGGGGTGTGGCCTTGGGGACTATGTCTGCCCCCCCCCCTTGCTTCTGGTCTTGCTCTCTGCTCCTGGCCCCAATATGTGAAAGAGTCTTCTCTACACCACTTGCCCTGCTGCAAGGCAGTTTCTGCCTTGGAGTCAGCTGACAATGAACTGTACTTCTGAAACCAGAGTCCAAATAAACCTTCCCTCCTCTAAAACACTAAAATAAAATAAAAAGGAAGCTGGATATGAATAAAATAAATCTAAGAAAGATGATATACAAAACAAGGAAAAGAAGAGAAACAGACAAGAGTGCAAACAACTGAAAGTAAAGTTAAAATGTGAAAGTAAAAGAATGAAGTCAAAGAACCCCCATCACTGCAGCTCCTACAAGCAAGCTCGGCTCTTCACCACTCAGGGTCCAGCTTTCCCATGGCAGTTGTTGTTCTACAACAACTTTTTTTTTTTAGGGAAACTTATATTTATTTTATTTTTTTATTGGTGCACTGTATTCATACATCATAGTGGGATAAAAACTTTTGTAGACATACATGCACATATCGCCCATTCAGCCCCCACCCGATCCCCACCCCATTCTCTCCCCATCCCTCCTTCCCATGCTTGGCTTAGTGGTTGACATCTAGTATTACAGCAATTTATCCAAAATTAAAAATGATAATCTCACATAACAGTTTCATTTGTCTGATACCAAGCTTTTGATGACTTAAAGATAACATTTCAATATTTCTTTTTGCTTTCTTTCTTACCAGAGAATATTTTTTTTCTATTATTTTAGGTGAAACTATCATATATTTATATATTTATTTTTCAGAAAAAAAATCTATCCTAATATGGAATATGGACTCTAGATACCTAAAATGATCTTGAAAAAGAAAAAAGCTAGAAGATATCTATTTTCTGATTTCAAACCATATAAAGCTACAATAATTGAAACAGTGTAGTACTGTTCTAAAGGCAGATATATAAACCATTGGAGTTAAATAAAAGCCTAGAGATAAATTCTTCCCCATATTGTCACGTTATTTTTTACAAGGTTTCCATGAACATTTGGTGGTGGAAATAATAATATTTTAACTAAATATTGTTGAAAAATAATACTTACATGGAAAAGAATAAAATTGGACCCTTACCTAATCCCATATACAAATATTAACTCAAAATAGATAAAAGACCTAAATATAAATCTTAAGACTATAAACTTTTAGAAGAAAATCTGGGTCATAAACAACAACTTTTTGTAGACTGCTGCTTTTCTTCATTCAAATAACCAACTCAAAAATAAAAAGTCCTAACCATGACCTCAGAACTTGCGTGCAAATGTGGTGCTGTGCCCACCATAAGAGCAAGACAATCATGCATTTCCCCTCCACCAAGAAAAGCCAAGGCACAGGTCACCTCGCCATACCCTCAGCCAGACAGACTGCCAGGAGTCTAAAGGAATCTGTCAAAGATGAAGACCAGACAGGCCCAAAGCCAGGAGGGGGCTCCACTAAGGGCTGAATCCACTTCGGAACCACTTTACCGACACAGCGTTAACGCCTGGTGAGCGGGCTGGGAAGAGTGCTTGGTGGCAAGTGTTAATCCGCACTCTGCTTTGTAGTGCTTAAAAATGGCTGTGGGGTTGGGGTCTTTGTGGAGTGTTTTTGGTTTTGAGTTTTGTTTTGTTTTTGTGGGCTGGGGACTAAACCCAGGGCCATTCTACCTTCAAAGAACACCCCCAATCCTTTTTAATTTTTGTTTTGAAACAGAATATAGGTTGCTGAGAATCTCACTAAGTTGTTGGGGCTGGCAACTGCAGTTCTCCTGTCTCAGCCTTCCAAATACTGGGATTCCCACCAAGTCTGGGTACCACCAAGTTACTAGGGATAGCGCCACATTTGCATTCAAATGCTGAGGTATGTATCACCATACCAGGAAATGTTTTTATTTTTTGGAGGAGGGATGGAAGAGTTATCATTTATTAAAAATAACTTTTAGTAAGAGTTTTGAAAATGCTAGTGTCTATATAACCCATCAATGCAGTATTTGTAAAAATTAGGGAGTGTTGGAGGAGTCACACGTTTATTCAACCAGCAGATATGGCCTACCCTCAGAGAACTTCATTGGAGTGGGGAGAACATAAAAAGTTGAAAAGAGAATCGCAACTTGTGGTGCAACATTGGAACAAATAATAACTGGGAAGAAGATGGAGCGAGCCTCAGAGAAGACGGTCAGGGACAGTCTCTGTGCGGAGGTGACGTGACATGACAGGTGAAGGATATGAGGAGACAGCTGTGTGGAAGCCATGATGGCGTTAGCAAGAGGAAAGAGATGAGCCACGCTGAGAAGGGCCTACCCTGCATGTTTGAGCACCCAGGGTTGGCAGCGAGCTGGGGAGGTGCGGACGGAGGGAAAGAGGGTGGAGATCGCCAGAGCCCACGGACCAGAGCCAGGAGTTTGGGCTTCCAAAGGTTTTAGGTAGAGGAGTCATGAAGATGGTAAGTCATAGTCTTCAAGGGCAGAACCTGAGACTATGAAATACAACAAGCTTCCTGGCTAGGTTTCTCCAGCCCCAGAGCCAGGAGATGAACAGAGCCTGAGCGCCTCTGCCATGCTCCTAAAGCCCAGCCTCCGCAGCACCATGTTCATGGGCATCATGAAATGCAAGTAGGAGAATGCCGCCAAGCATGCGCTGTGGGGGTGCTAGAGCCCCAGAGAACCCTGAGCATTCCTCTTATTTTTAAAGGGGTTCTTCTTTTTGTCTTTTTGCAACAGGGGATCGAACCCATAGCAACATACCTGCAAAGCAGGTGCTTTGCCACTGAGCTACATCCAGGCCCCTTCCTCTTATTTTAATGAGTCTCTATTTAAATTTACAAAACTATGAGTGTTTGCATCAGGATATACTATTTAACCTATTTGTTAAAAGTTGCTTTAGTATGTATTTGTTATTTCTTACCAGCTTTTTGAGGTGTAATGTTTGCTAAGCATATATGTTAATGTGTAATATGATGTCTGACAGTCTGACGTAGATATGCATCCATGAAACCATCACCACAGTGAAGATAGTGGACACAATCCCCCACCAAGAGTGTCCCCATGGACCCTGGCAATTCACTTTCCTGCCTCCCCCCTTCTTTGCCCCGCTGCAGACAGGGCTTCCTCTTCTTTTCCTATCTTTAGATGTGTTTTTCTCTTCATATTGCACTGCCTAGAGCTTCCAGTAAAATGTTGAAGAGAAGAATAGACATCCTTGGCTTGTTCTTGAACTTAGAGGAAAAGCACATTCTAGTACAATTAAATGTGATGTTAGTTATGGGTCTTTCGTAGAGGCTCATTAGTGTTAGGATGTTTAAGTCTATTCTTAGTTTTCAAGGTGATTTATTAGTCATCTGTGTTACTGTAACAAAATACCTGAGATAATCTATGTGAAAGAAGGAAAGGCTTATTTTGTTTTACGGTTCCAGAAGTTTCAGTCCCTGGTCATTTGGCTTTGTTGCTTTGGGCCTGCGGGGGCATAGTACTTCATAATTGAAGGTAACTGTTAAACTGGCAAATTTAGTGCTTGATTATCAAATGCTAAATATTGCATTCCTGAAATAAACACTATTTTATCATGAAGTATTACTTTTTTATATATTATTGGGCTTAATTTGCTAAAAATGTTTAAAGAATGTTTGCACCTTTGATAAAAAGAATAGTGATCTAAAGTTTTATTTCTTCATAATGTTTTTATCTTGTCTTCATATCAATATAACATTGCCTCATAGATTAAGTTGAAAAATACTTTCTCTTCAATTTTCTGGCAAAGTCTGTGAAAAATTAATAGTATTTTTCTTCCCTACTGGTTTGGTAGAACTTCCGCATATAACTCTCTGGGCCTGGAGTTTTTGTCATGGGAAAGTTTTAAACTACAGATTCAATTTTTTTTTTAACATAGGGTTTTTAAGGTTACCTTATCTCTTGTGAATTAACTTTTATAGTTGTATCTTTAAAAAAAAAACCTGTTCATTTAATCCAAGTTGTAGAATTTATTACTAAAGTTCTCATTTACTATCTTTTATTTTATTTTTTTATCGGTGCACTGTATTCATACATCATTGCACACATCACCCAGTTAGCCCCTACCCGATCCTCACCCCATTCCCTCCCCATCCCTCCTTCCCATGCTTGGCTTAGTGGTTGACATCTAGTATTATAGCAATTTATCCAAAATTAACAGTGATAATCTCACATAACAGTTTCATTTGTCTGACACCAAGCTTTTGATGACTTAAAGATAACATTTATATTTCTTTTTGCTTTCTTACCAGAAAATATTTTTTCTTTTTTTATTTAGGTGAAACTATCATACATTTATTTATTTATTTTTCAGAAAAAAATCTATCCTAATATGGAATATGGCCTCTAGATACCCAAAACGATCTCGGGAAAAAAAACAAAGCTAGAAGATGTATATTTTCTGATTTCAAACCTTATAAAGATACAATAATTGAAACAGTGTAGTACTGTTCTAAAGGCAGATATATAAACCATTGGAGTTAAATAAAAGCCTAGAGCTAAATTCTTCCATATGTTGTCAAGTTATTTTTGACAAGGTTTCCATGAACATTTGGTGGAAGAAATACTAATCTTTTAACTAAATATTGTTGAAAAATAATAATTACATGAAAAAGAATAAAATCATTTACTATCTTTTAAATATATACAAATTCCATAGTGAACTGGGTGTGGTGGCACACACTTGTAATCCCAGCATTTGGGAGGCTGAGACAGGAGGATCGTGATTCATGGACAGCCTCAGCTACTTAGTGAGGCCCTCTGCAACTTAGTGAGACCCTGTTTCAAAATAAAGAATAAAAAATAGAGCATGGGGTTAAGCTCAGAGGTCAAATGCCCTGGGTTCCTTCCTCAGACCTGCAAAAAAATTCCATAGTGATAATTACTCTCTCATTCCTGGTATTAATGATTCGTATCTTCTCTTTCTCCTGATCACTTTGGCTAGAGGTTTATCAATTTTATTGATCTTCTCAAGGAATCAGCTTTTGGTTTTATTATTTTCTTATTTTTTAAAATGATTTCCATTGTGAGGTTTAATATTATTTTCTTCTCTTTGTCCTTCTTAATTTCTCAAGGTAAAAGTTCAGGTCATTTATATATATAGTCTTTTTATTCACTTCTAACATAAACACACAGTACTATAAATTTCCCCCAAATGCTACTTTAGTTACTTCCCACATGTTTTAATACATTATATTTTCACTTTTGATGAATTTAAAATACTTTAAAAATCCCTTTTGATTACATCTTTGACCCATCGATATTCTGAAGTTTGCTGTTTAATTTTCAAATATGTATGGTTTTTAGAATAGCTTTCTTTTGTTAAGTTTTAATTTATTTGCCCAATGGTCAGAAAATATACTTTGGTTTGAATCCTACTAAATTTATTGAGGTTTATATTACGGTTCAGAATATGATCTCTCTTAGTAGAAAGATATTCCATTAGAAACTTAAAAAGAAAGACCCCAAAGGCACAACAAATTAAAAGGAGAATCAATACGTGGGATTGCATGAAACTGAAGAGCTTCTGTTCAGCAAAGGAAACTGTCAAGAACCTCAATTGAGAGCCAACAGAATGGGAGAAGATTTTTGCCACCTACACCTCCGATAGAGGACTAATATCTAGAATATACAGAGAACTCAAGAAAGTCAACACTAAGAAAACAAAGCATCCAATAACAAAATGGGCAAGTGAACTAAATAGACACTTCACAAAAGAAGAAATTCAAATGGCCAATAAATGCATGAAAAATGCTCAACATCACTGGCAATCAGAGAGATGCAAATCAAAACTACCCTGAGATTTCACCTAACTCCAACTAAAATGGCAATCATTCAAAACACAAACAACAACAGATGCTGGCGAGGATGTGGAGAAGTGGGAACTCTAAAACATTGTTGGTGGGATTGCAAATTAGTGCAACCACTTTGGAAAACAGTATGGAGAATCCTCAGAAGAATGGAAACAAATCTACCATTTGATCCAGCAATACCACTTCTGGGTATCTACCCAAAAGAAAGTAAACCAAACTACCAAACTAATGCATGTGTATCTATGTTCATAGCTGCACAATTCACCATAGCCAAACTATGGAACCAGCCAAGATGTCCATCAACAGATGAATGGATTACAAAACTGTGGGATATGTACACAATGGAATTTTACTCAGCCATTAAAAAAACTCAATTACATCATTTTCAGGGAAATGAATGGAACTAGAGGACATTATGCTAAGTGAGATTAGTCAGTCACAAAAAATAAGAAATCAGATGCTTTCCCTAATATGTGAGAGTTAGGGAGAAATGGGTCATAGGAGGAACTCTAGATGAAAAGGAAATCCTATAGAGGAGCAAACAAGACAGCCTAAAGGAGGAAAAAGGAGGGGGGAAGAAGGAAAATCTCTAAAACACACAATGTACTTAAACATATCGAAGTCAACCACTAAGCCAAGCAAGGGAGGGAGGGATAGGAAGGGAAGGGGGTGGGAATTGGGTAGGGGTTAAATCAGTGATGTGTACATGTATGTCCACACAAGTTTTTTACCCCAATACGATGTATGAATATAATGCACCAATAAAAATTAAAAATAAATAAATAAATAAGTAAATAAATCAATAAATAAATAAATGCAAATATATCCCAGACATCCAAAAAGAAAAGAAACTTGAAAAAAATGTATATTCTATTGTTGGTAATATGATCCATAAATAACAATTAGAGCCAGATAGTTTATACTGCTGTCCAAGTTTTTATACCCTTACTGATTTTCTGTCCACTTGTTCTATCAAGTACTAGAAGAGGGGTATTGACATTTCTGACTGTAATTGTGTATCTACTTCTTGGCACTCTCTCAGTTTTTGCTTCTAGTATGTTTAGGATTATAATATCCTATTGAAGATTTGATACTTTTATCACTATAAAAATATATGCTTTATCTTTGTGTTTTATCCTTATCCTTTGTCTAATATTAAAGATGATACTCCTAATTTCTTTGATCAATCTTAGCATTATATAACTTTTATATCTTTTGACTTATTTGTATCTTTAATTTCAATTGAATTTTCTGTTCTTGATATTTTTATCAAATATGACCATTTATGCCTTTTGATTGAGATCTTTAGAACATTTACATTTGCTGTGATTGGTGATATGCCTGCATTTTAATCTACCATCTTGCAATTGGTTTTCTACTTGTCCCATCTGTACTCTCTTCCCTCTTACTTTTCTCCCATCTTCTTTTGGATTAACTGAATATTTCCTATGATTCCATTTTATTTGCATTGTTGGCTTATTATACATAACTATCTCCTTTGTTATTTGGATGGCTTCTTTAGTATTTATCTAATTCCTCTTTAATTTATCATAGTCTACCTTTCAATGATATTACACTACTTCACATATACCATGTGATGGTTAATTTTATGTGTCAACTAGACTGGCCTATGGACGTGCACATTGCTAGTAAAACTTAATTTCTGGGTAGGTCTTTGAAGACATTTTTGGAAGAGATTAGAATTTGAATCAATAGGCTCAGTAAAGAAGACCACCCTGAATAGGCATAATTCAATCTATCGAGGGTTTGAATAGGAAAAAAAAAAAAAAAGAGGGAAGAAGACAAATTCTTCTTGAACTGGGATATCCATCTCCTCCTCTATTCGGATGTTGGAGCTACTAATTCCTGAGCCTGCAGACTCTAGCACTTTTACCAGCCGCCCATTCCCTTACACCAATTGGCTTCCCTGTTTTCAGACCTTTGAACTTGGGTTGAGTCACACCACCCACCAGCTTTCCTGGTTCTCCAGGGTATAGATGACAGATTGGGGAATTTATTGGCCTCCATAATTATATGAGCCAATTCCTATAACAAAGCTCTTCTTATATATCTATATATTGGTTTAATTTACCTAAAGAATTATGACTAATATGGATTGTAAGTACCTTAAAACTATATGCATCCATTTCCCACTAGGTATCTCATTTCTAATGAAAAAAAATTATCCATTATTTTCTCAAGTATTTTGTTTCTTTTTCTTTATCTCCACCCTTGTGATACTGAGGATTGAACCCAGGGACATTCTACCTCTGAGCTTCACCTCCAGCCCTATTTTATTTTTTATTTTGAAACAGTCTTGCTAAGTTGCTGAGGGTCTCACTAAATTGTTGAGGCTGGCCTCAAACCTGTCATCCTCCTATCTCAGTTTCCCAAGTACTGGGATTAATGCATGTACCACCATACCCAGCTCAAGTATTTTTTCAATTCTGCCTCTCTGCCTTTCTGTTCAGTGATTCCACTTATACATATATTAGACCCCTTATTATTTTCTCACAGTTCTTAGTGCTATGATGACTTTACTATATTTTTCCTCTCTGTGATTTATTTTGGTTAGTTTCTATTGCTAAAATGCTCTCTTCTACAAACTCTAACCTCTCAATCTCACTCAGTAATTTTTCAGCTCAGACATTGTAGTTTTTGTATCTTCTGTGTTTACTTAACATGCTCAATTTTTCAGCTATTTTTAATTTATAAACTCAAACTAGTTAGAATTTTTAAAGTCTATCATTTGTTAAATTTCTTAGTTGGCTTCTATTGATACATTTTTATCTTCATGAGGCATATTTTTCTACTTATTTGTGTGTCTTTTAATTCTTATTAAGTAGCTAGACATTGTGAATTTTACCTTATTGGGGCCTAGATATTTCTATAATCCCATAAATATTTTGAGCTGCCTTCTGTGACACAATTAAGGTACTTGGAGACAGCTGAATCTCTTCAAGAATTTTTTTTCTTAAACTTTGTTAGACTGAACTGCATTCAATCTAGGATTGATATTTCTTGCTTAGACAAAACTCTTCTCAATATTCTACTCAATGTCTTTTATTATGAGGTTTTCCACTCTGAATGGAGGAAACATCAATATTTCAAGCCCTATATGGTTTTTTTTTGTGTGTGTGTGTGGTACTGGGGTTCCTGGAAGCCCTTCTACCTCCAGGCTCCACTCCCAGACCTATTTTTACATTTTTATTTGGAAACAGGGTCTCCTAAGCCAGCGCGCACGGCTGGCTTCGAACCTGCGCGATCCTCCTGTCTCTGTCTCTCAAGCGCGGGGATTACAAGCGTGTGCCACCACGCCTGGCTGCCCTATATGGTCTTTATAGATACTTTTCCTCCAATTCTTTTATGTGATTCTCTAGCTTTGTGTAATTTCCTCATAATAATTACTCCCCTAAAGGTCTTCAAAGCTCTATCACTATGAAAATCTTTCTACTCTGCTGTTCTACTCAGTGATCTCTGGCCACCTTGCCTCTCCAGGCTTCTATCTCTGTCTTCTGAATTCAAGAAACCTCCAGGATGCACTGAGTTTCCCCTCCCTGTGCCATGGTCTGGAGACTCTTCATGCAATAAGCTGGGTTGATCATGAAACCCAATTCATTTTCTTCCCCATATTTAGTGATCACTATCCTTTGTTGCCTTTATGTCTAATGACTTAAAGGCCATTATTAGTATGTTATTTTTAGTGTTATAGTTGTTTGGGGAGGGGGAGAAAATCATGACCCTATTACTCCATCCTAGAAAGTCTGTGTTAGTCAGCTTTTCATCATTGTGACAAAAATACTTGACAAGAACAACTTAGAGAAGGGAAAGTTTGACTTCCGGGAAGATGGCGACCGAGAAAAGCGGGGCTTAAGAGCCCCGCTAACAACAAATCTCCATTACCACAAAATCAGCGCCTTTCATAGCCAGAAAACACCATCACCAGTGAAACAAAAAATCACCAGGCTCCAGAGAGAAAGCGGACTGAGAACAGAGCCACAGAGGAGATACACCGGCCTCGCGCCCAAGGACGCGGCAGAAGCGGCAGCAGCGCCATACTGCTGGAGGCACCGGCGAATTCACGGGACGGCTACAGCAAGCCGAGGTGAGCCACTGCGGAACAGCTAGGCGGGATTTCTCCGCGCAGAGAGCATCTAAAGCTCCCAGTGGCCGTGCTCAGCACACGCTGCAGGGATTCAGAGTAGAAATCAAAATCAAGAAGAAAAACGCCAGCCCCATAGCCGAGGGCGTAGCAGCGGCGCCATATTGCCACCGGCGGCAGCAGCAGAGAATTCACCGAATCCGGTACAGCTACATCTGCGTACTCAAGAACAGTGAGTCAAATTGCGGGCCACAGAGGAGAAATCCCAGTACTGTACTCCCTGGGACTTGACCCAGTGGTGGAGGGGCGGTGGCAGAGATATCACACCATAGGAGAACGTGCAACCTGGCACCCCCCACAGTCTAAAGCAGCCTCTATCAACTCTCTGGGTCGGAGACTCTGTGATAAAACCCAGTAAAGGAGCAGTGGGGTCCGAGATACTACTGACTCGAGATCCAGAACACCTTACGCGAAGTCATAGTGACCCAAGGGAAGAACCCAGAGAAGGCACAAACATCCGAAATCATGGGAAAGAGGAATAATACTGGAACAATTAATGCCCACAACCCCACAACATCAGAACCCGATAAAACAGAAAATCAGAGATTTCTAGAAGATCAAATCAGGAAAATAACTGTAGAAATAATAGAGGTGCTTCGAAAAGAACTCAGAGAGAGCCAAAAAGAGATAAAGGATGCAATTAATGAAGTAAAGGCCTCAATTCAAAGCACAAACAACCGATTAGAACACATGGAGAACAGAATCTCACTCTTAGAAGATGAGCAATCCAAAAATGAACGCATAGTTTCTAATCTAGAAAAAAATATCCGACAGCAGGAATCTGATATTGAAGAAATATGGGCCCATTTTAAGAGAGCTAACCTAAGAATAATTGGAATAGAGGAGGGAAAAGAAAGTGAAACCAAAGGGATCAACAATATCTTCAAAGAAGTAATAGCAGAAAATTTTCCAAACATAGAGCAAGAGGTTGATACAAAGGTCCAGGAAACTTATAGAACTCCCTTTAGACAGGATCGGAGAAGAGGATCCCCACGCCACATAATTGTCAAAATGACCAATGTGGAAGCCAAGCAGAGAATCTTAAAGGCAACAAAAACAAAGGGCCAAGTGACATTCAGAGGCAAGCCAATTAGAATCACTCCAGACTTCCCAAACCAAGTCATGAGAGCCAGAAGGGCTTGGAGTAACATATTCCAAACTCTGAAAGAAAACAACTTCCAGCCAAAAATTTCCTACCCAGCAAAACTTTCTATCAAATTAGATGGAGAAATAAGAAGCTTCCATGACAAACAGAAACTGAAGGAATTTATGTCTTCAAAACCAGCACTAGAGAAAATACTCAAAGAGATTAACTACAAAGAAGAAATAGGTAACACACACCAGAACCAGAGAAACAAGAGTTTCCATCCAACAGACAATTAAGATTGGTTATCTGTGGAGATTCATTATTTATGTTAGTCTTTTACCTATCTCTAAATGGTATTGTTTGCCTTTATTGTTGTTAATTTTTAGGATTTCTAGTTGGAATATTAATATACCTTCAGATATAGCAATTGGAAATATTTTATCCCATTCTATTAGTAACTGTTAACTCTGTTTACATTGTCTTTGGATATACAATTTTTTTATTTTTTTATTTTTTAGGGAGTCTGTATACTCCTATGTTGCCTGTGCCATTGAAATCATAACCAAGAAATCACTGCCAATTTCAATGTTGTGAGGTTTTATGACCCAGATTTTCTCCTAAAAGTTTATAGTCTTAAGATTTATATTTAGTCTATTATCTATTTTGAGTTAATATTTGTATATGGGATTAGGTAAGGGTCCAATTTTATTCTTTTCCATGTAATTATTATTTTTTTACAATATTTAGTTAAAAGATTATCATTTCCACCACCAAATGTTCGTGGAAACCTTGTCAAAAATAACTTGACAATATAGGGAAGAATTTAGCTCTAGGCTTTTATTTAACTCCAATGGTTTATATATCTACCTTTAGAATAGTACTACACGGTTTCAATTATTGTAGCTTTATATGGTTTGAAATCAGAAAATATATATCTTCTAGCTTTGTTCTTTTTCAAGATCATTTTGGGTACCTAGACTCCATATTCCATATTAGGATAGATTTTTTTCTGAAAAATAAATACATAAATATATGATAGTTTCACCTAAAAAATAGAAAAAATAGATTCTCTGGTAAGAAAGAAAGCAAAAAGAAATATTGAAATGTTATCTTTAAGTCATCAAAAGCTTGGTATCAGACAAATGAAACTGTTATGTGAGATTATCATTTTTAATTTTAGATAAATTGCCATAATACTAGATGTCAACTACTAAGCCAAGCATGGGAGGGAGGGATAGGGAGAGAATGGGGTGGGGATTGGGTGGGGGCTGACTGGGAAAAGTGTGCATGTATGTCTACAAAAGTATGTATCCTACTATGATGTATGAATACAGTGCACCAATAAAAAAAAAAAGAAAAAAAAATAAAGGAAAAAAAAAAAAAAAAAAAAAAAAAAAAAAAAGAAGGGAAAGTTTACTTTGGCTCACAGTTTCAGAGGTCTCAGTACATGGTTGGCTGACTCCATTGACCTGGGCCTGAGGTGAGGCCAAATTTCATGGCAAAGGGCCTAGCACAGGAAAACATCTGGAAAGCAGAGAAAAAGAGAACCAGAATTTCTGGGTTCTTAGCCCACTTCTACGTAGCACTAAAGGTCCCATATAAATTCGAACAAAGTATACATTCTCAATGAGTCTCCATCATGAAATGGAGATAGCAACACTTGCTAATTTCACAAGACTACCGAGATGAACCTTGTAGTAGATATAAATATGTATAACAAAAGGATTATCAAAGGCAATAACAAGAATTCCCCGAAGTACCTAAGAAATGACCATACCCTGAAGCAGTTTTAAACTTAATATAATTTAATTATCATCAATATTACTTTCTAGAATTTATAAAACTGAAAAGGATCCTTTCACATTTCACATATTGAAAAAGTAAGACCTAGAGAGATTCAGTGGTATGCACAAGGCCTGGGATATTGGAGCCCTTCCTATCACTACCCCGGTCTTTACTTCCAACCATCATATTCTTGTTTTCAGTGATTTTTGTTTTCACTTAGTGTTTGACATCCCTGATGCTCTCACAATCTCAGTATGGTACATTTCCATGGATGAAATGGATTGCAATGCCATGCTTTTTTTTTTAATTGGGAAACCCAAAGGTCACTTGCATAACTATCATGGCAAGCACTAGAAGGATGATTTACAGATGCAGAAAATACTCAGCAGCAAAGGATTCCTCTGGCAGTTAATAGTGTTCATTCTATGCCACATGCTGGAATACTCCTAGGGAACAAAACCGTAAGACCAACACGTGACTACAGATTTTGTTGCTAGCAAGAGATCATGAGAATTAAAACAAACACCACTATGTCTTAGGTAGACGCCTGACAGGTCAAGACCAAGGACTTGACAGGTAAAAGCAAAGCACTGCAGCAACTGAAGGAAGAGTTGAGAGGAGATGGATGCTGGGTGAAATCTACTGAGCTCCCCCTATTGGACAGGCCCAGAAGGCACAGACCACAAAAAGAAATTGGAAAACATGGTCCTCAAAAACTATATAGCACAAGACCAAGGGGCCTCCCTGGAGCTAAGGCCCAGCAGGGAAAGTGAGATTGGCAAGAAGTCTGGAAGTGTAGAGCACTCTGGTTTTGAGCTGCCAGTGGTGCAACATGCTAAGGGGTTCTGCCAGCATAATTTCCTGGGGGATCTCAGCAATGCCCAAGGTGTCCTTTAGAATGAACTTTTTAGTTTTGCATTGATGGTAGAATGTACAATTGCTCACTTCTCTTATAAGCAGATTCATTAATTAGTGTGTGTGTGTGTGTGTGTGTGTGTGTGTGTGTGTGTGTGTGTTTACTGGGAATTGAACCCAGAGGCATTCTACCTCTCAGCTATACCCCCAGCGCTATTTTCTTTTTCTTTTTTTCTATTTTTATTTTTACGGTACTGGGGATGGAACTCAGGGGCATTCTACTTAACCGAGCTACATCCACAGCTCTACTTTTTAGTCTTTTTATTCTTGAAACAGAGTCTCACTGAGTTACGAAGGCCTCACTAAATAGCTGAGGCTGTCCACGAACTGCAATCCTCTGGTCTCAGCCTCCTAAATGCTTGGATTACAAGCATATGCCACCACACCCGGCTCCTGTTTTTTATTCTTTATTTTGAAACAGGGTCTCACTGAGTTGCAAAGGGCCTCACGAAGTAGCTGAGGCTGTCTGCAAACCATGATCCTCCTGTCTCAGCCTTCCAAATGCTGGGATTACAAGCGTGCGCCACCACGTATTTTTTCATTTTTGAAACATGGTCTCATTAAGTTGGAGAGGGCCTCACTAAGTTACTGAGGATGACTGTGAACCTGCGATCCTCCTGTCTCAGTCTTCCAAATACTGGGACTACAAGTGTGTGTCACCACGCCCAGCTAGGCCCTTTATTAAAGGAGCCCTTTAAAGGATCTACAGCACCATTCACACTGAGGTCCTTGAGAGTGCCCTGTCCTTTAGTTGTTCAGTGCACATCCTTGTACCTGTATGTGGCTACCTGGCTCTGCTATTTTGAGACGTGATATACAGAAACTATTTGATGTCCCACTTAATTTAGTAGGGATCTAGTGATGATGTAAAACTTCAGTTCTAGCTTCCAAACAAAAACATTTATTTTTATCTTTAGCCAGGATCTTGGTTACTGGTATCTGGTTTGTAACATTGAAAATAATAGGAGGCGAGCTAAGACAATATCTTTATTCAGTGTGACAGGCAAAAATGTGCATTTATAGACAGAAAATGAAGCCTCGCATGAATACAGATGTATATATTTGGGTATCAGTCAGGATAGGTTAGATTGTAGCATGGCACTTTAAAATACTCAAAACCTCTGTGGTACAAAACTACAAAGGTATATTTCTTATCATATATCCACAGCAGGTCAACTGGGAGCTGCCATGCCAAGGCCCAAGCTTCTGGAGCAGCCACTATCCTGACTGTGGTCAACGGAGAACACTAGTTTCTCACAGTTTCCACCTAGAAGTGACATCCTTTGGCTCTGGTTAACACAGCCGGTCGAAGAGCTCTGCCTCCCAGCAGCCAGGAAGTGGAATTCCTCCCACAAAGAGGGGAACTGTCGATGGGGAAACAGTGACTCTGTGTGCCCAGCATGGCAAGAAAAGTTTTCAGAGTTCCAAGTCAATCTAAAAGGGTGGCATAGTATTTGGGGATTAATTTATTTTATATGCTTACTTATGCATTTATTTACCACTCCGGAGCCTGGGCTATAACCCACGATGCTATGTGACCATCAGGTAGCCATTTCCTCATCTCACAGGGAAGGAAGCACCTGGATTCGGAGGGAAACGAGAGTGAGAAATGCCTCACTCAGGAGAGGCGAACAGGCCTAGCTACAAAATTGTGAAGAAATAACTAGACTGCAGGTCAGCAAGAAATTATGAATCTTGTTGAATGAGATGAGAGAAAAATCTGGAAAGAGAAGAATAGCACTTGAATGGAGGAAGAAGGAGAACCCAGGAGCTGCCAGAAGGACACTGCTGGGAGGCATGTGGGGTAGGGAAGATGTCAGAGAAGACAGCAGGTTGAGCCCAAGGCAGATCCTCAGACTCCAGCCATCAACTAGTAAGAGGGCTGTGGACACAGACCCCTGGTCCCAGGCTCACCGGCAGACCAGTGTGCCTCCTGGCAAGGCCAGGGGCCAATCCACAGCCCAGCCTCCCTCCTGGGACTGCCACCATCTTCCTCTCCCTTTTCCATCTTGAATGGCAATTAGGGGAAGGTTAACTGAGTGTCTTTCTCCCAGGAATCCTCTTCCACTTTTCAAAATCACAGCGTTAGCAAAAGAAAATCCCAGCTTAGGCTAACAGGTAGGAGCGTGGTGCAGCCCTGGGAGCTGCTGTTGGAAGTGGGGAGATTGGGCGAATCTTCCCAGCGGGAGGTTAATACTCATCATTCGGATTGCAGCTGAGGCCCATTTGAGTGACAGGCAGCCGGGAGCTGAAAGAGCCGCCCGGTCCCAGAACTGCTGGCATGCGGGCTTGAAAGAGATTTATTTCAGGATAATTAGCTGGGAGTATTAAAGGTGGCCAGGAAGATCTGCAATTACTGTTTAGCAAACAGAAAGGAATCATATACATGCAAAAAAAAATTCAAAAATGAAATTAAAAGGCCCAAATTTTTCTCCACTTGAAAGTTGTTGATAATTGGAGAAAAATGCTAAAAGCAACTTTATTGCATTCAAATCCACATGCAAACATGTAGAAAGAAAAAAAAAAAAAAGGAAAAAGCAGAGTCTGGGTGACAAGGCTATTGGCAAAATTTCTCTCCAAGGTGGGGAGCATTTGGTGTGCAGAATCTATGGCTAGTGATTCTTACATCAAAAGGGAACTTTCTGTACCTCTTTTCTTGTTGCTTCTTTTTACCTCCACAAAAGGACCTGTGCCAACACAGTATTCTTCTGCTTAAAAAAATAAAATAAAATTCTAAAGTGCAAGTACCTGAAACAAGAAGTTTCACATATCCTTGGATAGAAGGGCTGAGGGAAGGCGGGATGGAGGGAGGAGGCGCCATTATCACACAGGGGCAGGAAGCTGGACTCTCCCACTCTGCTCCACAAATACTGGATATCAAATTGGCAAGAAAAATAGTTTTATTCAAAGCCAGCTTTGAAGGAAGGTTGAGAAAATTCTTGTTTCAAATCACTGTCTTTGGAGCACTCAAGGGCAAAGAAAGGCTTCAGAAGAGAAGAGAGAGTGGCAAAGTGGACAAAAGGCAGAAAATATATGCAGATGTAGATGGCCAGAGAACCTGCCAGTGGAGCCTGCCACCCCCACTGAGGGTAGGGGCAGCCTCAGCCCTTACTCCTCGTATGACAAAAGATGGGAGACAGAAAACCAAGTTGTCAGGAAGTTGTCCTTAATTTCAGAAGCTCCCAGTTTCACTACTTTACCCTCTGTGCTCAGAGGTCATCTGCACCTTCATCTGCAGCAAGACAACTGACAGTCTTGTCTCCTCTTTGAGTCGGAGGCTATCTTTTCCTCCTTTCCTCCACTTTCCCACCTGGAGACAAGGTTGGACACAAAGGAAGGCAGTGCCATTGTATCTCATTTTATCATGAGAGGACTAAGCAGAGGGTTTTCTAAATTGTCCTGTCAGGGAGTCTCATTCCTGATTTGGGGTGGTCAAGCTGGATGGCTCTACCTCGTCTCGTCTGGTCCCTGACCTTGACCAAAGACCTAAATAGAGTTGTAACCTGTCACATGTCCTCATGAGGAAGTGAGGACATGTCACCTCAAGGAGGGGCCCAGTAGTTCCCGCCCACTTGCACAAGTATCTCATCAGAGAGATACTTTAGTCATTCATTTCCCAGCTGTGCTGAAACACAATACCTGAGGAAATCAAATTAAAGGAGGAAAATTAATTTGGCCTAGTTTCAGAGGTCTCAGCCCACGGTTGGCTGGCTCCATTGCCTTGGACCTGGAGCGAAGCATAGCATCATCGGTGGTGGAGGCCTGTAGTGGAGACGGCTCACCTCATAGTGGTCAGGGAGCAGAGGGGGTGGGACAAGGACACATTCCCTCCAACCAGGACCCTCCCCTATAGTCCATTCAGCTGTGAACCCATCAATGGATTAACCCACTGATAAGACCAGAACCTTCAGGATCCAAGCACTTCCCAGAGCCTCCTCTCAGCACACTGCTACACTGGGGACCAAGCCTTCAGCACACGAGCCTTTAGGTGCTTTCCCACATCCAAATCATAACACCAGCTTGCAGTGCTCACTCTCAGACGTCTCCCCATAATTCAAAGGCTCCTTGGAGAATGGAGCTTTCAGTTTTTATGAACTCAGGTCTGGGCCCAGAGGGTTTCAGACATCTTCAGAAATAAATGGCAGGTCCTTGGCCAGGGTAGATGAGGGGAAGGCCACCAGGAGAGAGGACGGGGGCCGAGCAAAGCAAAGAAAAGCTTGTGGGCTCCCAGTTACCATCTTCCTGAATCTGGTCAAGGGCAAATACTACACTAACTACTTCATAAGGCTGACAAGTTTACAAAGAAATATCCAGCCTCTGGCCTGGCCTGTTTACATCTTGCTGAAAAGAGCTGCACAATTTTTAAACACCTGAAACAAGAGTTTACATTTTTTAATGAAAACATGCATATATAGGAAAAATAGGAAGAAGAAATAAATGAGAAAGATACACCACAAATTTCTCAGAAAGATAGAGCCTGAGACTTTAGATTCTTAGGAAAAATAATAACAAAACACTAGAGAGAAAAAAGGAAATACCAATAACTTGAGGGACCCCTGCTCCACCACACATTCATGGATTCCAAGGAAAGTGTGGGTTTAGTCTGGGAAAGTCCTCTCTTCTTGTCCGCACAAAGCCTTAACCCCTCAAATTAGTTTGTCAGTCCTGATTTCTCTCTCGAGATCCCACGGCTGCAGAGAGAAGTCCCTTGTTCTTCAAGTCATACTTTCTTCATAAGATCATAGCCTCCAGCAGAGAGAAGCTCGTCTTGTGTCTGTTCTGGATCCCCACTGAGCCCAACATAGAGCCAGCTCCTATAGGCATGCAGAAGTGAAGCAGGATTCCAGGAGGGGAGGTTCCATATTTTACACAGTTGAGAATAATCACCCAGTTTTCAAGGATGTTCACTACAGTGTAATTTGTAACAGGAAAAAAATGGAGACAACCTAAAAATGTATTAACAGAAAATGGCTTATATGAATATGGCAATCAGTAATATGAAATATTTTACAAAATATTTGAAAGTATGAGATAGTTATGGAAAGATGTCCTAAATATAATGAATGAAAAATTTTAAATCCTACTTTAATACTCAAAAAAGCAACATTTGGAACACTCAAAACAACACACATAATACATACACATTTTTACATGACTGGAATCATACCGGAAGGCTGTATGCAATTCGGTCATATTTGACTGCATCTTCTCAACTCCACACCTGTTATGCCAAGGTCACTAGCATCCTACGAAACTGGACCTTCCATGTGGCTCTTTCAGCTTTTGGACTACCCTGGCCATTATAGTATCTGAATATTGACACAAAAGTCATTATATCATTATTGGGCATAGGCATCTTTGTAGAAGACTAAATTGCCTCCTTGAGTGCAAGAGACAGTTGATCCCTTTGTCCCTACCTAAGGAGAAGGCAAAGGTCCACCCTGTAAAGCCTGTTCCTGGTCCTGGAGCATCTATCTCCTCATCTCAAGGCCCTCCCTTTTTTCCTACCTAATTCTGCCCTCATCCCCAAGTAACAATGCATCTCACCAAGCTGTTGCTGAAGCTTTCAGGAAGAGAAGTAGAAGGAGATGGCCAGGTGGCACATGCCTGTAATCCCAGTACTTGGGAGACTGGGTCAGGAGGAGCACAGTTAGAGGCCAACCTCAGCAATTTAGAGAGGCCCTCAGCAATAGGTCTGGGTGTATAGCTCAGAGGTAAAATGCCCCTGATTTCCAGTACAACAACAAGAAAGAAGGAAGGAAGGAAGGAAGGAAGGAAGGAAGGAAGGAAGGAAGGAAGGGAGGGAGGGAAAGGAGGAAGAAGTAGAAGGCCAACAATCTCTTCTTTGGCTTTACAAGACAAAGCCGGCTGTCCTACTGAAATGAGAGGTGACAGAATAAGAATGGAACACAAATTAATATCTCAATAAATTATCCTGTGATTAATAGTGTTAGTGTTCTCCAGAGAACCAGAATCAACAGGAGTTGTATGCATATATAAAGAGGTTTATTTTCAGGAATTGGCTCAGACAATTGCAGAGGCTTGGCAAGTCCAAAATCTGCAGGGTGGGCCAGCAGGCTGGAGACCTAGCAAAGAGCCGTGGTTCCCATCCAAAGGCGGTCAGCTGGCAGGAGTCCTTCTCCCTCCAGGAAGGTCAGTTTTTATCCTTTCAGGATCTTAACTGATTGGATGAGGCCGCACACATCATGGAGGGTAATCTGCTTTCTTGGAAGTCTACACATTTAAATGTGAATCTTATCCAAAATCACTTTCAAAGAAACATCCAGATTAATGTTTCGCCAAATACCTGTGCACCTGTCAAGTTGACACATCCGATTAATCATCACAAATAGGTAGGTAGAGAGATAGATAATAGATACATAGATAAACGGGTGGAAGGATAAATAGCTAGATACATATATGCAAAGCTATACAAATACTGAGGAGTTCTGGAAGGGTACACTCCCACCACAGTTACTTTGGGGAGAAATAGAGATATATTTCTTAAACGTTTTACAATGAGAATCTACTAATATATTGTTTCTGGGTATGGTGATTTTTATGAATAATGAGCCCAGAAAGAAGACTCCTATTTATCCCTTCAAACTCCTACCAAAACAACTCTGTTGTCTTTCACAGTCCCCTTGCAGAAGTCGAGTTTGAGCGCCACCTATCACATGCCAGGCACTGGAACGCAGGTATGAATACCCGCTTTGTAGGTGAGGACACCTGGCCTTGGCCATGTTAAGGACATCCGCATCCCGAGGTCTTGCGTGGTCCAGCACTTCTGTCAGCCCTCACATCTCAAGCTCTACTTGAGACAAACACAGGACTTTCTCAGCAAAGGGCATCTGTATCTCTTAGAAATTAACACAACAAGCATGCTGTGGCTTTTTCAAAGAAATTTAAATTTCCATCCAGCAGCCCAGATCAACTTTTGGCCGCCCATGGACCTGGCCGCAGCCGGCAGCCGACTCCATCCCAGACGTGCCAAACACAAAGTTCGAAAGACAGATGCAGCCAGAAAGCATCGGCGCTTTCTATCTGGCTTCCAGACGTATTATTCCTTAGTGTTTCTTGAGAGCGCCCACTGCTCTTTTAAAAACAAGGGACCTATTTTGTAAGCAGCTCAATGGTCTGTTTTAAACTCATGGCCCTGTTTGTTTATGTTCAATCCTAGGCCTCGCCCTTTGCAATAACTGCCCCTGGCGTGGCGGGGAGGCCAAGGAGACGGCTGCAGCACTATTTACAGTATTTGCCATTGTCCAGATTCTGAGAGGGGCCCTAGAGAAGAAAGATAGCGCCCAGCAGAAAGCTTAAGAATTTCTGGGGCAGGAGTGAGCGGGGCCTGACATGGAAGCGTGAAAAGGAAAAGAACAAACATGGCCATTTATCCAGCAAGCATTTACTGAGCACCGACTTGGTGCCAGGTGTCATTGTGGGTGTTTGACTATACCAGCCAACAAAACAAAGAAACTCTCCTTAGGAAACTAACAATTCAATGAGGGGAGATGATAAACAAGAATTAATCACGTCTTTTTATATTATATTAAGAATATGTTAGTAATAATTAATTAACATCTTGGAGAAACTGCTGGCGCTTCACTTAGAAGCTCAAGATCTTTCCTAAAGAAATCCTGGGCCCTAATGTGACATGAGCCAATCATTTCAGAATGGTGCTATCTCAACTCCGAACCCTGACGGTCTGATTTTCTCACCCCTTCAATCTTCTTCGGCAACTTGGCCCCAATCTCTGCTTGCCCAGGCGGGTCCCCAGCAGAACAGGGAGGGAGGCCAGGCTGGAGTGCTCCTCCCACCACTAGGGGCCATCCAGGCCTCCTCCCCACAGCAGGCCTTTCCTTTCTTGGAGGCCAGAGAGCTGCAGTCTCCACCCTGAGGCGCAGAGACTCTCACTCTTCCCACCTCTGACCCCTCCTGTCGGGGGAGGAAGCAGTTGATACAAACACATGTTTACAGCTGAGTGGGCTCTGGTTCACATCTGGCAAGTATTTGTTTTTCAAATGAGAATTCTCCCTCCCCACCCCAGGGGCAAAGCTTAAGTCAAAGCCTACCCCAGACTCTGAAACCCAAATAAGTGAGATATTTTCAGGCCAAGAGGCCTTCTGGGCACTTTCTTGGGATCCTATAAATCTCTGCCCAGGCCCCCTGGGTGCCCCTCACTTTTCTTTTGCATCTTTCACTTGCAAAATTTTAGAAGCAATTCATTTTTGTCTCAGGACCAGCTGCTATATAAAATGGGAGGGAGGAGAGAGGAGAGGCAACAGACAGACAGATAGCACATCACCGAACATGCACTTTGGACAAGAAGGCCTTTGCGGGCCTTGGGGAGAGGGGACTTGCTGTGATCAGATCCCACGGTCTGTGTGAAAGGACCTTCGCTGCAAGGCCATTTCTGACAAGACCTGTGATTGATTTGCCAGTTCATTAATGAATGGGCCTGGAATTGCACATTGCTCTGGCTCTAGAGAAAGCACATGATTACAGCATCCGTGGTGGAAAATGCTATAATTAAAGATGCAAAACAGGGTTCATCACACACCCATTCTCAGTGTTTGGAACTTCCTGAAACAGTCTCCTTTCAGAAGCACCATTTGCAGGTGAGGGGCCTCAGGAGAGTTCCCTTCCCCTGGGCAAACAAAACAACGCAAAAGTAAAGCTAGGAGTAGGGACAGGGCTGTCCAAACCATCCTGATGAAAAAACATAATGAGGCCTGCCTTTTCCAGGGAAAAGGCCAAAGAAGGCTGATCACATCTCTCAGGCTGGGACTCGAGGCCGGACCCCAAGGGTCAGGACAGAGCGGTGCTTTGCTTTCAGGAGGAGACACTGGGAAATTATGTCATAGCTTGGAATATCACATCATCAACAATAGATTATAGTAGTATAGAGTTCGTCCTCTCTTGCTGGGTTCACAGGAGTTTCTTCTGAGTCATTAAAAATAAATAAAATAACTGTAAACATAATAAAGATAAAAACACCACCATAAACACACAATACACCTCTTCCTACCAACAGCTCCAAGCTGCCTGGATGCACCCGCCAACCCTGAGTGACAGCAGGTGGAGGAGATGGTCCTGGTTTTGCAGAAGTGGAAAGGAAGGTAATGAGGCTCAGAGAGGTTAGGTAAGCTGCTCAGCAAAAGGAGCAGGTCAGCAGGCAAATCAAAACTCAAATTCCTGGTTCCCGTTCAGGGCTCATCCTCCACAGAGTGCACAGCCTCAGAAATGTTGAACACATTATACAAAAATAGCAGGAGTCCGCTGGGCGTGGTGGGGCACGCTTGTAATCCCCGCGCTTGGGAGGCAGAGAAAGGAGGATCGCACAGGTTCTAAGCCAGCCATGCTGGCTTAAGAGACTCTGTTTCCAAATAAATAAATAAATAAATATAAAAATAGGTGTGGGAGTGTAGCCCGGAAGTAGAAGGGTTCCATCCCCAATACCACCAAAAAAAAAGAAAAAAAGCAAGAGAAGAGCCCATGTTGAGGAATGTTTATTCCGTTTAATAAAATCACAACACAAAAATGCCCCCACACACTCCAAAGGCAAACCCTGAGCCCAGATATCCCCAAAGAGCACACCCTGTTTTTTTCTTTTCTTTTGTTTTGTTTTGCAGTACTGGGGATAGAACCCAGGGGCATTCTACCTCGAGTTATACCCCCAGCTTTATTTTTTATTCTTTATTTTGAAACTGGACCTCACCAAGTTGTGGAGGGCCTAAGTAGCCTAGGCTGGCCACGAAAATACAATCCTCCTGTCTCAGCCTCCCAAGTACTAGGATTATAAGCATGCGCCACCATGCCCCAGCACACCCTTTAAACACTGGCTAATAGTGAAGCTGTCAGGTGCTGCCCTTCTTCCCTAAACCCTGAGTCAGGACCTGGGGTGAGCAGTGGGCCTGGAGAAACGTCCACATCTCTGGAGGTCTGCAGTAGGTGGAGGAGGATGCCCAGTGACACCCAGTGATACTGGAAGCACCTACTAGAATAGTCTCTTTTTTGCCCTTTTTTGATCCTAAAAATATAAAGGAGGAAGGGGAGATGTAAAATTGAACCAGAAGTCTTAGATAAAGAGAATTAGTTGCACACACAGACAGTATGACTGCAGATTCCAACCTAGCCAGGCTAGGAAAACCTTGTTCTAAACATCCAGGCCCTTTGGCCCCCTCAGCAGGCATTCTAAAAGCCACCCGGATTTGGGCTACCTGCATGCAAATTGCATAAATGCGGGTGGACATATCATGAAGATTGTTATTTTCTGTGAGTTTTTTTGTTTGTTTTTGCAGTGCTGGGGATAGAACCCAGGGGGCATTCTACCTCCCGAGCTACACCCCCAGCCCTATTTTTTATTCTTTATTTTGAAACAGGGTCTTACTGAATTGCAAAGGGCCTCACTAAGTAGATGAGGCTGTCCGCAAACCGAGATCCTCCTGCCTCAGCCTCCCAAATTCTAGGATTACAAGCACGCACCACCACGCGTGGCTTTCTGTGACTTTTTAAGAAGACAGTCACTACACTGAACTAGGTAACGCTGATTTCTTGAAGTCATAGAATTCCTTGGCTCAGGGAGGAAACATCAGGTGATAAGTCAACGCCTCTGGCTTGGGCCAGTTCTGGGAAGATGCCTTTTAAGATCTTTAAAGAAAGATGTACTAGAACCTTCCTCCACCACTTCTAGGAGAGCTTAAGAACCTCACCACTAAAAAGTTCTTTCTTCAGAATTTGCATCTTCTCAGTTGTGACTTAAATCAGTTCCCTCTATCCTATCATTACCAAGTGCACATTTTCAATTTTGCAAATTCCTTTTTTTTTTTTTTCCCTTTCCTCCGGTACTAGTAGTAACCACTAATGTGCTCCGAAGCCCTTGGAGAAACAACCTCTCTGAACTTCAGCTATTTTTCATTTGTGAAGTAAAGATAACAAAATAAATTGTCTTGAAAGAAACTGAGATGTCTAAGCTCTACGGAATACTGTTGTGATGAGGAAGGATTGAGATAAAGCTTGTGAACTACTGCGTTCAGAGCCCGATACACAGTAAGTGCTCAGGGAGCGCTCACTCTCACCATCAGCTCACAGTCTGAGCTCACCAACTGGAAACAGAACTCTCAGTCCTAGTCTACCGTCTATAAAAACAGCGTGCTTGAGCCCAGGACTGAGCAATAGGCAAACTCATACAAGTTGTAGAAAATTGGATTTGTACCCAAAAATCAGTCTGTGAAATTTTAGAATCATGGGGAAGGCTAAAAGAGCAACAAATAGAGGCCCTCTGATGTTGCTGATTCATTCTGCTCCTTTGTGGCTGTACAGAAGTACCCCTAGATCAGACCACAACCGAGCCTCTGTTACATGTCGCTGTGTATCTCCCCTACTTGGCTTACCTCGCTGGGCTGCTGAGTACTCCTTCCTTGGTTCACTCATTCACTCTGCTCTCTTTACAGTTTTCTTTTCCTGAGCATATAGAAAGATGGCATGTCCCAGCTTCCCTTGCAGTGGATTGGGACCACGGGACCAAGTTCCAGCGATGAGAGTTTTTGTGGCAGTGATATACCAACTTCCAGTCCTTAGGGCATCCACAAGATACTCAGTCCTTCTTTTTCCCTTTGGTTGCAACTGTGGAGACCATATGTGAAAATACTAAGTCAGAGGGAAGGGATCCGATGGAAGCCACCTGGATCCCATGTAGAGGAGAGCTGCCAGCCGTACTGGACCGAAGGAAAGCAGGATGTTAGCTATCTTAGTGTCGCACCACAGCTATTTCAAAGTTTGCTTTTGCAGCATAGTTTATCATATTCTAATTAATAAGGATTTAGAGCTTCAACATATTAGAGGCATGGTCACTTATTAAGTACCTAGAATGTTTGTAAGATTCTGTGTTGCAACTCATTTCTTGGCTATGAAATTTAGTGGGTTGCAATCACTATATTCTATTAAAAAAATTAAATTAAACAGAGAATATTAGAAACATTTTTAGAGTGTAAAAACTGTTCTGTGAAAAGTTTCTTTTCACATGTGTTTGTTTCCACGTGCCAACCTGCAATTAATACTGTGCTGTATGGTCCAAAAAGTTGAGAGTCTCCTAGCAATCTTAGGATAACCTCAGTATCTCCATCCTACAGAGAAGGGCCCCAAGCAGCAAGGTTCAGGTGAGTTTTCAAAATCACACAGCTCTAAGTGATGGTTCTGGCATTTGGGCCCAGGTCAGGGTCACCCAGAGTTTGTATGTTGAGCTCCATCACAGCCACTGCTGCTGCGCACAGCCCTGGCCACGGCCTCCTCCAGAGCCTGCGGCCTCCAGCCTCCCCTGGCCCTTCATACATCTGAGGGACCCATGTATGAATGTTTTGATGGATTCTATCTGTGTGTTTTAAGCAGATAGCATTATAAATATAACAAGTTTTTCCTCTTATTTGTAAAATAGATCTATTTACATTTTATTTCTCCCAGTGGTACCCTGAGTACCAGAGAAGGAAAACCCAGAGGGAAAGGTCATCTGACGACAAAGAAGAAGGGCATGATATTTATAAATTGAGAACATAAAGTGTGTATTGAAGGGGGCAGGAGAATCAGAGTCTATTCCTAACAGGCAGATGAGGGAAAACTGAAAAACTCAAACTTCAAGAAGATCTATCCATCCCACCTGTTCTTGTTAATTCCTTAAGTGCATCTGTGGACAGTTTTAAAGTAAAATGTGGTTACTGCATATCTTGAAAATCAGTGTTAGATATTCCTGGGAGCTTTGTTCCTCAATCCATGAGTTTATCAGCTTGTCTCCTGTGAAGCTTGGGACCTGAGCATTTTGCTGTCTACCTCGGTAAAGGAAGCAGCATTCTTGGTCTATCTCTAGGTCTATGGGCAGGATGTCATGGCCACCCCACCAGATAAGTGTAGGGTCCCTTTCCATGAGGGTGTAGAAAACTGAAGCCTTGGAGAAAAGTAAAAACTTCAGCTTTGGTTTAACATGGGCCAGAGAGAAGGGTAGAGCCAAATTTATCTCTGACCCCTAACAAAGGGCCAGAATCCAAACGAGAGCTGTGAAAGGGCATTTGAGTCTTGGCAGGCAGCCTCCCGGGGAGGGAAGTTAAGCTCAGCAAGTGGTGGGGGGCAGACTTCTGACCTTCTAGCCATCAGAGAAACTTCCTGCCCCGAACAACAAGGCCTAATAGCTGTGGGTCAGAGGAGCCAGCAATGAGAAGCTAGGGACATTTCTCACCCACTCCATCTGGTCTGTACTGTTCCAACACAGCCTCAGTAGGGTACTCCAGACACACCTCTTTGCTTCCCTCAAGGTCTCCTGAAGAGCCATTGTCAGAAAAGGTTAGCCAGACCATCTTGTAGCTCGTGCACCCTGCCCAGGGGTGCTCTGCCCTCAAACCCACCAGACAGGCGCACACAGGCTCGTCAGGACTCACAGCCCCTTTCAGCTGACAGCCTGTTCCTAGAGGCAGGATCTCTCATGTTAAATATTTCCAGCTCAAATTTTCCATCAGAAATATGTGGGCCCCATCTTCACTCACATGTCCCAGCATGGTCTCGCCCACAGCCCTCCCCACAACCCCAAGGAATCACAGTCTGATGTTCCAGGTCCTCCTCTCTGTCTCTTTGGGAAGGGAAGATGTTACCACTGACTTGAGGAGTGTATTTAAAAATTGCAGCTGACTGCCATGGTAAATTCATGTCATTTTTTTTATGATAGATAATATTTCAGAGACACAGGTCTGAATGAAACAAAAAAAAATCTTTTTAGAATAACAATTTCTGCTCAGAAACTCAGCTGCCTGGCTCTCAGCTATTGCTTGTGTAGAGAGAACACGTTCTGAATTCCAGCACGGGCGACTGAGTCAGCCTGTGTAACTTACACCTACAGCGGGAAACTCCAGTCATGGTGCCACACCTTGAAATCTCATTAAGCCCCTTCTGGGTATCAAAGGTGGCCGGTGGTGCCACTTCCTGAGCCCTGTCAAGTGTGGGTTACAGGACATTGACAAAAGAGCCTCCATTAGCCCATCCGAAATTCACACGGCCTATTATTAAGATGCTGCCCAGTGTGATCTCCCCGTTAATCTATCAAAACTCCAAAAGGATAATCTTTTAAAAGCTTCCCCCTTTCCCACCCTCCCAGCCCCTGAGTCCTTTTCTTTGTGGCTTCAATCAAGGTAAGTTGATTTTGCACAAGTTTGGGGAAGAGACATGCTGGTCGCTGGTAGGTGACAAAAAAACAAACATGAAGACTCTTCTACCTGGAAACTGTTCTCTTTGATTCAAGACTGAATGTCACCACTGCGTAAACAGAGACGATGATTAAAAAGTGCTGTCTCCACCCCTCCTTTTTCTCTCTCTCTTTTAACCCAGAGTCTTCTCACAGTACCTGGCATTCTAGGAGAGAGAGAGAGAGAGAGAGAGAGAGAGAGAGAGAGAGAGAGAGAGAGAGAGAGAGAGAGAGAAGAGGAAGGAAGGAAGGAAGGAAGGAAGGAAGGAAGGAAGGAAGGAAGGAAAGAGAAAAACAGTAGGCACACCAGAAGAATACTCAAAGGGATTACATACCCTTTACTAGTTTTGTTTTATAAGCCAGGGACACTGGAAGAAAATAGAGACTCCCATCCAGGTGTCCCTGGCTGGCAAAATAATGGACGCAGATTGATGTGATCTAGAGGTAAAGAACATTAACGCCCCGAGACCCCTCACAGGCACACCGCCAGGCAGGCTCCAGAGAGGCCTCTGAGGAGCCCAGCTCAGCTCACTCGTACCCCTGACATCTCGGGATAAGGGCTTTTATTCGGGGACCAGCCAGTAGGTGAAGTCCTTCCCCCTCGTAACAGAATGGGCACCCGAGATGGACTGCCTGCATTATTGATTTAAGACGGCCAGCTGACAATACACTGCACCTCCTTTTGTTTATTTCTATGAGCCGCATCTTTCTCTAAACTGAATTGTCTTTGATTTAAAAGCCGGGGTGTCTTCCCCCACTCCACTCCCCCCCACAAGGAAACCGAATCCCATCTCCACACAGCTGCTAGAAGGCAGCCTGGCGGCTGTTACCTACTGAGGCGCGCTTTTGTGCCACCGAAGGAGAGACAGGGATGGGCTGTGAATGGGATTTTTGATCATCCTAGTTTAAGTATGCTGTGTGTCAGGGAAGTTTGAAAAACACTGTAATTACAAAATATATTCCCACGCCATAATCAGTATCACTTGCTAGAGTGGACCATGGTGATAATGCTTTTAATAGGTAATCCACGCAACTTGTAAACACCTTTTTACTTGTGTGTTTAAGGAGTACAAGGGGAAAGCAGGAGAACAAACACCTTATTCCCTAAGGTGGCAATAGGAAGGACACCCTGAAGGAGCTGTCCCCACCTTCAGAGACACCCTGTAGCCAGAACTCCCTGCCTGGAACCCTGGGCCAAGGCTCACTAGGTTCATTGAGGAATTGAGTATTGCTTCGATTTTATGATTTTACCTCCACCCTGTGTGGAATCTCACAGAACCCAATATGAGCCAAGAAGGCTTCCACAGTCACCAAGCTTTCTGCACGCATGTGTGTGTGTGTGTGTGTGTGTGTGTGTGTGTGCGCGCGCGCGCGCGCGCGCATGTTCTTAAAACACCAGGGAAGGAAACAAGAAAGATTACCAAGACACCTGGATGACACTTTTGTGTGTGTGTGTGGGGGGGGGGTCTGGGGATGGAACCCAGGGGCATTCGACCTCCGAGCTACACCCCCTGCCCTATTTTTTATTCTTTATTTTGAAACCAGGGCTCACTGAGTTGCAGAGGGCCTCACTAAGTAGCTGAGGCTGTCCGTGAACCGCGATGCTCCAGTCTCAGCCTCCCGAATGCTGGGATTACAAGCGTGCGCCACCGCGCCTGGCTGGATGACACTTCTAATAGCTCTCTTTGAGAGGCAGACTGAATATGAATTTTATCATATCTTACTTTTGTGGTGCTGGAGATGGAACCCAGGGGCATTCTACCTCTGAGCAACACCTCAAGGCTTTTTACTTTTTTATTTTGAAACATGATTTCACAAAGTTGCTGAGAGACTGAGATCTTCCTGTCTCAGCTTCCCAAGTCCTGGAATTACGGGCATGCACCAGGACTAGCTTGATTATTAATTTTAAAAGAGGTCCCTAAATCTGGGTACAGTGGCATATACCTGTAATCTCAATACTTAGGAGGCCAAGACAGGAGAATCACATGTTCAAGGACAGCCTCAGCAACTTAGCATGACACTGTTTCAAAATAAAATAATAAAAAAGGCTGGGGGTGCAGCTCCCACCCCCCCAAAAAAATGTCACCAACACATCCTTAGCCTTCCTTTCACTTTGAAACTGGTTAGCAAGCCTATACATGCAGCTTGCCCCCACCCCAGGCCGGCCTCCTCCATGCCCACCTCCACAGGGCCCCAGCTTGGACAGAGGAGCGTCACCAGCACTCCATGGCCTGTAGAACAGACCTGACAGAGCCGGGCTTCCTGGAGTCCCTTGTGAGCCACCACAGGCAAGCTTCGTGAGGGACACCTCCCCTTCTCCTGCAGAGTGAACCCCGTGGTTTTTAACCAGGCCAGCTCTGGCCTTGTATTTCAGTCTCCTCGAAGGCCCTCTTTCACAACTCCACGCCACACGCAGTTCCCACCACTGCTGTCGCTAGTGCCTTTTCTCCTGCTCTGAGGGCCTTCCCGCTCTCCAGCTCCGTCCTGGGCAGATCATACCAAAAGCCCGCTGTAGCCCACCCACCCCAGAACTCCACACTGGGACAGACTCCAGGCCCCTCACCTGACGTGGGGAATTTGTCCTCTTCAGCAGTCACAAAGGGGCCTCACTCATCGAATGCAGCACCCTTCCTCGCTCTGCAGTTGAGGAATTCAAGTAGACTCAGCTTCCGCAGCCCCAGGCCAGTAGAGCTGCCCCTGAGCTGCCGGCTTCAGCTCTGAGAGCTCCTGAAGGGCAGGCTTCCAGTCCCCCCCCCCACCTTCCCTCTTTGGTGCCCTTCCCTGCAGAGGCACAAGAAGCCCTGGCAAATAAAATCCTTGCTGTCAGACTGATGGAGGCTGACTTTGAGGCTATAAGTTTTCTTTTTATTATCTACAATAAATAGCTTTCTTTGAAGTTAATTACCTATTATTTAAAAGTCAAAATGGGGTAGGATGTAGTGACACACACTGCTTGGGAGTCTAATATAGGAGGCTCACAGGTTTGAGGCTAGTCTCGGCAGTTTAGTGAGACCTTGTTTCAAAATTTTAAAAATAGGGCTGTGGGTATAGCTCAGAGGTAGAATGCCTCTGAGGTGTGTGTGTGTGTGTGTGTGTGTGTGTGTGTGTGTGTGTGTGTTTAATCCAAGTTGTCCTTGTCACACTTTTACCTCTTTCTCTCCACAGCCCCCTCACTTCCCCCAACATATACAACCAAATCCTTGCCAAGGCAATCGATGTCTTTACTGATGTTCTTACTCCTCAGAGTTTTTCTTCCCAATTGTGGCACTACTACAATTTAGTTTTCAGTTCAAGATCCCAAGTTCTGGATCATGAACCCCAGAAGAGACAAAATCAAATGCCAAAAGACAAGTTACCAAGGAGAGACACAGAAGCACTGCCTCTCTCTGAGTCCCGGGCCCCGCTCCACAGACAGCGGCAGACCCCCCCACACTAGCAAATGCACCGTGAGCGACACACGCGCACCCGCTCCAGGCCCTCGTTCCCTTCAAGTGTATGCTACAACCTTACTAGATCTTCTCTGCTTCTTTCTCATACTTTGGAATCATTATTTTTCTTTCCATAAAGGCCACCAACTTATTAGGAAAGACAGGAGAGAGAACGCGGGAATATGTGTTCAATTCAAGGGTTACATCAACGTAGGGTGGACGTGGAAGGCTTCGGGGAGGGAGACAAGCTGGATCTGTACGGTGTCTCCAGTAGTGGATGAGCGAGGACAAGGTCACAGGTGTAAGAGCCAATGTGGCCGAAGACAGCAGAGCCAACCATGAACTACAGAAGCTCCTCAAACACACCTGCAGATAGATGCTCAGCAGATACGTATTCAAGAGGGTTCCACCATCGCTGGAGTTGGTGGAAAGAAAGAGGAAGAGAGTGGCATGCTTCTGAGAAGACAAAGCAGTCAAATGTTAGCCCCGGGGCACAGCCAAAGGCGGGGCCTCTCTAGAGCCGGTGGTGTGTCGACCAAGGCCCCAGGGACGTTTTCCCTGCCTGCATCCTTCTCTCCGCCAGCACCCACCACAGAAGGCTAATGAAATATTAATTCTATCTGATCTGGGGCCACCCAGGCAGGATCGTGTCACATGATACTTTAATGACCACAATTCAGACACTCAGCCTGGCTGTGAAGGAAGAACTCTTCTCCCAGCCCAAGTCCAAAAATGTGTTCATGTTACAGAAAGGGGCAGGGAACAGGGCTCAGACATTGAGCGTGGGGTCCCGGGGGTGCTCCAGGCCCCCGAAGCCTGCCTCTGTCCACGCAGGATGGAAAGGCACTAGCCACTTTCCACTTCATCCCTCCTCACCGCTAAAGTGAGCTGTTCCTCAGCGTATGGTGTCACTCCAGAACTAATAAAATGTGAAAGTCTAATTGTATTAGCAATTTCCCATCATATTCCATTAATATGTATCATATTGGTATCCATTTTCACTAATGCGACATGAAAGGCAGTAATGTGATTACTTTTTTAGTGCAAACAAATGCTAATGTAATTAAATGTTGACCGCATAGGCCGGGAAATAGGGCAACCTGCAGGTATTTGGGACTTTCTTCACCTAAAATTTTAAAAAAGGAGATGGAGCCAGAAGGAGTTGTCAGTTAGAACCGGATCAAAATATTCCAAGAGTGCCAGGGAAATCCACGGAAAAGCCTGCCAACCAAGGAGCTCTTCCCCAGGACAGTGCCCGGCGCTCAGCAGGCCACCAGGGCACAGTGTGGGCAATGTGCTACCGGAGGAAGAGTGTGACCATTGATGTAGACACAGCTAACTTCTGATTCTGGAATTTGCTAAGTAGGACACTGTGGGCAAGTAAGTTTCTTTAAGTCTTAGTTTCTTCATTTGAATAATAATATTGTGATAATAATAGTACCAAGCTCAGAGGGCTCTTTGAATTAAACAAGAGCACTCAGCACAGTTTCTTTCCATCACATAATAAATGCTCACTTAATGTTACAAACTGTTGTGGTGGTAAACGCAGGAACAGAATCATCTAAAGCTTTTAGACCAACAATGTTGAGTCTCGTTCATCATGTAGCCCTACTCAATATGCCTATGTTGTCCTAGAATAATGGACCTTCTTTAGAAGACTCAGAAAAAAAAAAACTGTAAAGCATGAGGAGATCCAGGCATAGTGGCACACGCCTGTAATCCCAGTACTTGGGAGACTGAGACAGAAAGAACTCACGTTTGAGACCAGCCTCAGCCACTTACCAATTCTCTAAGCAGCCTAGCAAGACTCTGCTTCAAAATTAAAAAAAAAAAAAAAAAAGCTTTAAAGGGCTTGGGGTATAGCTGGGGATAGAATGCTCCCGGGCTCAATCCCCAGTGCCAAAAGAAGAAAAGTACAAGGAGAGAAAACATGGAAATGGAAAGTCAGCACACACACACACGCCCTTTTCTGAATTCAGCCTACTTCAGGGCTAGTAAGTAAAAGTTTTAGGCTCATATTCCCAAGCTGAACAAGTACCATTTTGATACATACAAATGTGTTGCTGTTGTTTTTCCCAAGGTCCTTTGTCTCCTTTTCCTGCCAGGTTCAGAAGTGAAAATCCAAGAACCATTTGCAAGCAAGGGCTACTTAGCTGGATAGCTGGAGGCCTGGCCATTGCCAGGGACACAGAGAGTGCAGTGACCACGGAGCCCCCTGACACAGGCTTCGAACCGCAGGCTGGCAGCCCAGGTGATGAGTGACCAGAGGGTCCTTCCTAGACTCTTCCATCCAGGGCTCCTGGAGAGAGAAAGCCAGGGACCTGGGAGAGGACCAGAGGCTGCCTGTGGTTCCCTCTCAAGATCAGTGCAGAGTAGAGGCCCCAGCTACCATGACCACCAGAGCAACTTCTGTCCAAAGCAGTACCAGATCATTTCCAGATTCCCTCCTGACCAAAACAGCCACGGCGCTATAAACATGTGCCCGAGAGCCAGCCATTTGCCTGTCAACTTTAACCTACAAGCAACTAACTCACAACTTTTCCATCTTACAGAACCTCTAAAAGAAAAAAACTTTGTCTTGGACATTGGGAAAGTACATCTATAAAAAGGAAATGTTCCTGTCTGAAGTGCGTGGGGTCCTTCAGTGCCAGAACGCACCAAAATTTTCATTTCTACTCCAGAGAATTCCATACATGTGAAGACTTACCTAACTCAGAATTACAGTGGACAGCTCTTTTCATGAAAGAAGTGTACGTGCTGAGCAATGTGCTAAATTCTTTAATACTCAGCAGCCCTCTGGTTGAGAGTGTGCTTCATCTTCAGGCGAGGGAGCTGAGACTCAAAGAAATTAAGTGGCTTGCCAAAGGTGGACAGTCAGAGAGGTCAGGACCGGGACCGGAATCCAGTCTGACCCTAAACCTCGTCTTCTCCAGAGCACCACCACCTTGCTGGCAGATGGCTTTTCTTACCAGCATTGCTACGAGCTCACTGAGGGAAAGGAACTGCATTTTATCAAGTCCAGTGGGGCTGGGAGCTCGGGGTTAGATCCCTGTCACAATCCTCCAGCTCTGTGAACCTGAGCGATACCCGACCAGGTCTGAGCAAGGCAACTGTGTCATTTAAAGCCCAGACCAGAACACATCTGAGACTGGAAAGGAAAACTAATCACACAGCGGCTACAGCAACAACCAAGCCAGGGCTGGCCCGAGACCATGGAGACTGCTGGTCACTCTGAGCTTCACACACTCAACTGCAAAAGAGGAATTTGGATGAAACCTCGAGGTCGCCTCCAGCCCTGAGCACTCGGATCCTATGGCGGGAGTAAACGGAGAAGAATATGCACCTGGACGACTTACCCGGACCACGGGAGGGATCCTACTAAAGGTCAGCTGAGTGTGCAGAGGGTAAGTGTGACACGCTACAAAGCACTTCAAAGTCATCTGTAATCTCACTGACTGGAGCCTTCTTCGAAGTTGGCTTCATTTTCTGCTCTGATTTTTACCTATGTTTCAATAACATAACTCTATGTAAATATACATCTTTTAAATAAAAAATGGATATTCATGTTTTGTTTTGTTTTGTTTTGTTTTTTGTGGTACTGAGGGTGGAACCCAGAGGCTTTCCACCTCTGGGCAATACTCCCAGACCTATTTTCTATTTTATTTGGAAACAGGGTCTCACTAAGTTGCTGAGAGCCTCACTAAGTAGCTGAGGCTGGCTTCGAACCTGTGTGATCCTCCTGTCTCAGCCTCCCAAGCGCTGGGATTACAAGCGTGTGCCACCACGCCCAGCTGATATTCATGTTCTGCCTGTTGGCCTGCATTGTACTTTTTCTCCTGTAAACATATAAACATTTGCCTAATAAGGCGATAGCTGCATAATATTCCATCACAGGGGTGAAATCAGACATCTCACCATTTCCCCCCTTACCAGACATTTACGTTACGCTGTAACCAGCTCCTTCAGAAACCTACTATAAAGATGTCACAATACACATGTCCTATACAGATACAATACTCCAACCATCATCATATTCTTAGGTGCCGAATAAGAGCACTTTAAATTCTAACACATCAAACCAAACTATCAACCTTTTGGCTATATCCATTTCACTCCCACGTCAACCAACACTGTATTAATCCACCCATTGCCCTGCGGTCTTACCAGCATCGAGTTGTTTTTGATTTTGTCAATCTGCTACGTGAAAACAAAAGGACATGTTATTGCTGTATTTATACTTCTTTATAGCCAGGGAGGTTGAGACTCTTTCCAAACACTTCTCAACCATTGTACACACCCTATAAATTACCTTTTTATACTTTTGCCCATTTTTCTATGCATGTTGGATTACATTCAGCACATTAATTCCTTGTGTGCCATGCAGGTCTTTGTGTTCATTGTTGTCTTTTGCCTGTCGTTCATTTACGGAGTCCTGCATTCCCATTCTTTCTTCATGAAGGCCTCTGGGGTCCTATCTTTCTCTGAAGGGCATCCTACCCACAAGTTTATCATGTTGGTGTCCGCAGTGGACGTTCAGAACACAGGAAAGCCCCTGGAATCAGAGAGAAGCCGTGGAGGACTTAGGTCTCACAGACCTGGGGCGATCACAGGCAGCCAGCCAGGTGTCTCCCCAAGTGCCCCAAGGCTCAGAGAAGAGTGGACGCACATCACCAAGGCTGGGGTCCTCGCTCAGAATTCCAGTGGGAGAACGAATGTTTTAGGAATGCCATGTTTTATGTGTACAATTCATTAGAACTTTATTTTCTACTTCATAATTTATTGGTGTTTATTTTCCTACAAAAGTAATATTCTGATTACTAACAATTAAATTATCTAAATTCAACTTAAAATCAGTCCAGGTTGGGGAGTGGTACTGGGTCCCTCCAACAGTAATGGAACCCCAGGCAAGGTGCCCCGCGTGCCAGGCCCTGCCAGCTCTATCATGAATACTGTCACTAAAACCAGAGCCAAGCTGTGAGGGGAACAGGGTCCAGAGGCAAGTTCCACAGGACAGGGAACTTAAAGTTCCTTTCAGGATGGGCCATCCTGGGACTCTGAGTAGAGGGCAGGAGCACCTGGGTTTCTGTGCCTCCACTTCCCTTCTACCCTCCTGCTCTTCTTCCCTGTGTCGGGACCCCTTTTCCTTTCTTCCACTCACCCCAAAATTTTCTCATGATCCCCAAGCTCAGCCAGTTGCCCCACAATTTTCCAGCATCTTCTGGGCTGGGGCATCCCTGTTCCTGCCTGCCTCTCGCCACAGATCACAGACCTGCACTCGGCTGGGAGAGCCTGGGAGCGAGCCCTCCTCCACTGAAGCCAGGAGGCACGGGGCCTGGCCTCTTCCACAGGCAGGAGCCTTGGCTGAGCACCGAGGGCAGACATAGCACTGAGTGCTCAGAAGGGCTCAGTTTCCTGGGGTGCAAAATGGAGCTCAAAATAAAACTGCTTCCTGGGGTTCTGGGGCAAATTAAATGCATGAATATAAGTCCTTCAAATGATCACAAAGTAAGCACACAACAAATGTTATCTGTGGCCCATATTATTATACATCAGTGCTGAGGGTTTGTCAATTAACGAATGGTTCTTGGGCCATCTCTTCCATCCACAAAAATAATGGTCCTGTGTTTCAGGGCCGGGAAGTCAGGATGGACAGGGGCCGAAGGGGCGGGTGTGGTATTAACAAGCAGATATGTTAAGAGAAGAAACCAGCTTGCTTGTCCTGGAGCACTTGCATTCTATTTTTTTCCAAAAATCAGCGGTAGGAGGCAGTGTCTTGGTTTACATCACTCCCAGAAAAAAGATTTCCAGGACAGGCAGCAGCCACCTCTGGTAGTTTGCCTTTTCAGATGGACTTAGCTGGTGTAACGTGCCATCTTACAGTCCTCCCTTGGAGTGATCTTGAATGTGGGCTCCCCCATACTTGCCCCCTTTCCTCTTTTTTTTTTTTTTTTTTGTGTGTGTGTATTTTGTTTTCCTGTGGTACTGGGGATAGCACTCTGGAGCACTCTAATCTGAACTACATCCCAGCTCTTTTTACACTTTATTTTGCGGTAGGGTCTCATTAAATAGCCCAGGCTGGCCTCAAACTTGTGATCCTCCTTGCCTCAGACTCCAGAGTCTCTGGGATTGCAGGCAGGTTCTAAAGCAGCACATCAAGTGTCAGGCAGTGCTGCTGTCCTGCTGGTGGGTGTGCCTGCAGGGTCCCATCCCCAGCATGGCCCTACCTCTTTCTAAATGACAAAAGACCAAGGCGTTCCCAAGGCCACAGTGAGAGAAAAGGGAACTGAGTTTCTGGGGCACTCAGTATCCACATATGCAGCTTAGTGCATACTCAGTATGTGTGTGCATATACACACACGTACGCACACACACGCACCCCTACCTCCACCAGATTATAAACTGCAAAGCCACATAGGCCAGGGGAGAAAGGCATGCGAGGAAGATCACAACAGTGATATAAAATTTCAGACAGGAGCAGGGTTTTTTCTTTTTGGAGGGGATCTTCAAGTCAGGGGTTTAGGATGGAAATGCTGACAGCCCTTTAGAACTAAAGCAACTCAACTGGGTGCCACTATAATAAATCAGAATCAGTTATGTAAAGTGTAAAATTATCATTTGGAAATCACTCTCTCTGAATAATTCAATCATTGACTTTCACATCAAACAACCATTTCAACCACCCACACACACAGTTCAGTCTCACACTGGTCTTAAACTCTCTTTAATTATCGGCATTAACCTATCACATTACTATTTCATTCCTATTTCATCCAGGGGGAGGGGTCAGTGATTATGATAAATCACAATGAAGGAGAAGGACTTTCGGCTGTCCTTCCACACAGCGCCAGAGTTCCCTTGATCTGGCGGTGACAGGTCTGCTTTTGTCCCAGGAAGGGACAAGGACAGATAAGCAGCCTCCCTCTTGACACACGCATTACAGGTGCCAGTCAGAAAAATTAAAGACCAAAAATGCTCTGGAATCTGGCTCTACTAGTGAGCATGGGCAGCCCTTGAGCCTCTACTCCAGAATGAGCAGAGACATCTACTTGTCCCTGTAGCTGGTGGGTGGGACCTGGAGAACCAGGTAGACAAGTGACACCAACATATACCCAGCTAGCCTGGCCTGGTGGCTCACGCTGGACATCCCAGTAGTTGGGAGGCTGAGACAGAAGGATCTCAGGTTCGCGGCCAGCCTCAGAAACTTGTGAGGCCCTCCGCAATGTAGTGAGAGCCTGTTTCAAAATAAGGAATAAAATAGGGCTGAGGGTCTAGCTCAGAGATAGAAAGCCCTGGATTCAATCCCCAGTACCAAAAAAACAAAAACATACCCCACTGCACAAACATGACCCTAAAATAACAGTAATCTTTAAAACACATTTGTTTCAAGCTAATCACTAACATCCCCCACCCCTAAGACTAATTTAGCCACCCAAGGTAATTTCTTATTTACGTTCTTCTGGAAGGATTCTGGGCCTTGCCTCAGTCACCCCCAAGAAAATGGAACTGAGAGAATAGGCATGAGGGCAATAGTGCACCAAGGAGATGGTGCGTCCTTCATTGCAGATGGGAGTCCAGCTTCCTGCTTCTGTATTCGAGGCCTCACCAGCCTCTCCTGCTCTCACCTTTCATAGGATCACCCTAAGGAAACTTCAACTAGAGGGCAAAGATGTCTCATAAAGATGTTCATGGCAACATCCTACATGAAAGAGGAAAAGAGCTCAAATTTTAGAAAGTGCATTTCAGCCACTGAAGATCACATTTGTATGTATGTGTCGGCAATAAAAAGCTGTTCATAATATATTATTAAAGGAAAGAATGGAAAGTCAGGTGACTCACAGGAAATCACATGAACATGTTTGATTCTATTTTTAAGTAATTTTATTGGTGCGTTGTAATAATACATCATAGGAAGAGTCGAAGTGGCACATTTCTGGATGCCCACGTCGCGCGGTGTTCCTCTCCCTAGGCCACCCTGCTCCCCTCCTCCCTCCCCACACCTGTTAATGAGGTTGCTGGTGATGCCCTTGTAGACGGACACAACATTATTTGACCTGCCCCCTTCATGAAGTTTCCTTTGTCCCCTCCCCACCTCCATTTCCCAGTTCCCTTCCACTATCCAACTATTCCACTATTCACTCTCTTCTCATTTATCAGAATTCTCTTTTTTCTTATTTTCTCTTTAGCTTCCACGTAGGAGAGAAAATATACAATCCTTGACTTTCTAGACTGGCTGATTTCACTTAACATAATGGTCTCAAGTTCTATCCACTTTCCTGCAAATGACATAATTTTGTTCTTCTTTATCGCTGAGTAAAACATCATTGTGTGTATATACTACATTTTCTTTATATATTCATCTGTTTAAAGACACCTAGGTTGGTTAATTCTATTTTTAAAATATGTAAGAAGGAGAAAAAAAGTTAGATAAATTCAAATTTTTAACAATGATTGTATGTGAGTAGACTATCATAGGTGATGTTTTCTTCTCATTTTCTACTATTATTTATCTCTATATTTTCTAATTCGTTTACAAAGGATCAGCTAAATAGGATGGTTGAGGCCACAGCCCTGGAACCAATCTACTTAGAGTCAAATTGAGTCCTGACACTTAGGGATGTGACCTCTGCTAAGGTATTTAACACTCTAGTGCCTCCGTTTTTTTTTTATCTGTAAAATGGGAAAATAATACAAACCTCTCAGACCGTCGTGAGGATCCATTAAGTTCATTTATAAGCCATGGCCAGAGCGTTGTAAACACCCCCCAAATATTTTCTGCAATTATTAAAATAATCACATATTTCTCGCACAATTGGGGGGGGGGGGAGTGGAGCCTCATGCCAGCTGTGAGATCTTGGCCATATTCACTTGCCCCGGAGTGCGTTTCCTCAATAGTAAAATGAGCGGATTAGACAGATGACCTAAAAGGCCCATCCCCGCTCTGTGGTGGCAGAATTCAACAGGGATCCTTCTAGTGGGCCCCGAATGGAGCACAGAGGTGAGAGGGGACACGTCAAGGCAGCCTGGACGGGGCTGGTGGGACGAGGAGGCAAGGGGGCCAGGGGCTCAGAGCCCAGGCCTGTGTGCAGGCTTTGGGGACGGGGCCAGGCCGAAGTCAGCCAAGGCGAGTGGCCGCTGCCCTCCACTGTGTGATTAAGTGACTGGCTCCTTTTTCTTTCTTTCCCAAAAGTCAGACTCCAGCTCGGAGAACCTCAGGGACCATTTTAAAGAAAAGTTACCCCTTTGTTTTTAATTGTAATTAAGTAGATATTTTATAATTTGTAAATGGTGCCGTTTACATGGCATTTCCGTGATATGCTGGGCACCCCTCGCCAGAGGCAGAGGGTATGTGTAAGAGGACCGCTGTGTATTATTTCGTGATTAGAAAAGTGCAGTTATGTAATTGTGACAGAATGGAGATACCAGGATATTCAGAGGCTTCATTAAACATGCCAGAACTTTCCCAAATTTAGTTGGAGCCAAAGTTTATTCGTGTTAAGATTTCATTCACCCTTCTTCCCATACTTTGACAAAATGTTTAAGTTAGTTTCTCATTTTATTTGTCTACTGAGTTCCCTAAGTTAGGGAAATTAGTATTGTGTGTGTGGTTTGATTTAATTAGCGATTGGGGAAATCGGCCTGGCATGTTTCATGGAAGCTTGGGGAAATTGTCAATTAGTATTGTGTTAATTGGTGTCTGCCGTCCTTGCTTTTTAGTTTTTAACCCCTTTTACCTTGTTCCCTCTTTCAGTATGTAAAATCTGGCTGTTTATTATTCTTTAAATAAAGGATTAATTGCCTGAATTCCTGCCTCTGCTCCGTGTCCTTTCTCTCCCTGAGCAGATGGGGAGTGGGCAGGCCCGTGGTGGCGGCCTTGTTTCTTTCGAGCCCTGGTCCTGCCTGCCTGGAACAGGAGGACGCTCTGCTGTGCTTCCTCACACAGCCCCACGCTCAGCCTGAAGCTTCCTCTCCATTGCTCTCAGTGCCCCCCGTGGAAGCTCTCTGCCCACAGTCGCTGCTGACCCCGCCGGACTCCCAGAAGACCCTTCTCCTGGCTCATTTTTCTGGAGTCTGTGGATGGCACATCAGATCTGAACCGCTCACTTATCCGACCCGGTCGACATCCTCCTGGAAGGAAGAAGAGGAGCCTTCCCCAAGGAAGGAAGGGCGTGCATTTATGGAGTGCCTCCTGGCAGTCTGGCTATTTGAATATCATGGCCTCCCCAAAAGGTAGTTTTACATTAAAACAGCTGAGATTGAACCCCACTTGTAGAGCTCCGGATGAGACTTTGTCCATCCTATGCAATATGGTATTTCCAGAGTCCTGACTCGTGGATCACTAATATTGGTATCTGCTGGCGGTTAATGAAAATGCCAAGTCTCGGGCTCTAGTGGGCTTTACCAAGTCAGCGGCTACATTTGCAAACTACCCAGGTGACTCTGATGACATTAAATGTGAGAAGCACTGGTGCAGCACCTCACTTGGACTATTGCTAGAGAACTTCCTGCATCTCAGCATAGATTGTCTTCTCTTTCTATAAGCCTAGGAATTTGAGCACTTAGCTGTCGAGGTGAAGAATAACCTTCCCAGACTCCTTTGCAGCTAGATTGTCATGATGTGCCTAAGTTCTGGCCAAGTGAAAGGCAAGGTTACTATTTAGCTAGCATCCTGCTCACTCCCATCTCTACCCATGCTACTGCTTGGAACCTAGCTATGATGTCTAAAGCTCTGTCTTGGACCAGGAGGATGAGAGCTATGCTTTTGCAATGGCAAAGTAGAAACATGGAAGACTACAGTCCTGACAACTTGATGGGAAAGAGAATCTTACCCTGTACTGAATCCCCATGTTCCAAACTTTGTATGAATCACTTTTCTTTTTGTCACAAAGTCCTGTCACTCACAGAGAAACCTATACCTGTCTAATAACAAAGCCAAAGCCCATCATGTCTACATAACACAGTGCTTCCCAAAGTCAAGAGAGCCACCTATGGTGTGAAGAACGAGGAACAGTGAGCAGAAGTTTGTTGAAGACAGTTGTCAGGTCGGTAAAGTGTCCATGAATTGAACTGCCCAGCAATGAGATGTCCCATTGAGCAGCAAGCTTCTGCCCTGGAAATGTTCATACAAAGGCTATGGGGCCACCATCCCCGAGTGCTGCAGAGGATACTTCTGCCCTGGGTTGAATTTTAAGTCCTTCCAACTCTAACCTCTTTTCTCCAAAGAACTGTAGAAAAACAAAAGGACACATTCAGAGCATAATGGATCTTGAAATGTGCCCTTTTCAACTGAGCCAAGTTAGGAACTTCTCTCCTAGTTACTTTTGATCTTTTATCACAAGAACCCTGTGTCATCTATTTGTCCATTGCCACAGAGGCCCAGCCATACTCTCCTCTTTACTGGGAGATAAGAGATTTGCTGGGGCTGTGAGTTTGCAGGCTACACTTCACAGACTCTCCAGCAGCTTCTGGCTAGATTCTGCCAAAGGGAGGAACTGGTAAGAGACCAGAGGTGGCAGAAAGAGAAAAGGGTCCTGTTCTTTGCTTGGACATCACAGGCAGCCCTGACACTGGCTGGCAGTTGTCAGAGCCACAATAAGATGAAGTGACTCCCAGTTACAGTCCCCTCAGGGGCAGCTTCATCCTGGTCAGTTGCAGGGGTGCAGCCCATAGTCCAGTGCTCCGGTGTAGGTTCTAGTCCAGGGGCGATTAGCAGCTTCCTAATCTCAGGTTATGACCACTTCTTTTTCTGCTTCTTCACAATTGCCTGCCTTCTCCCTGTTGCTCCTCTAGCCCTTTCTACACCTTCGTAGCCAATTTCTGCATTCAATCTCCTCTATGGGAAATATCTCTGATGGCTCCCATTTCTTGGGCTGAACTCTGAATGATGGAATCACCAGGCCTCAAGGGTCTCTCTTTTCCCCTGAGGCTATTGCAGTGCATGCCAGAGGGAACCATACATAAAACCCTCACTCAGATGCGGCGGCAGCTATGCCATCACCAGCCCTCCTGCCCTGCCTTGGTCCCTGAGCTGCTGTCTGTCTATCAGACGCAGGCGAGACCAGGCAGCCTACAGAGCCTTCAAGTTAACGCCCAACAATCACATCTGATGAGGCCACTCTGAGACAGATCTATGGCTCCAATTTCTCACCAGTATTTTAGCTCCCCAGGCTGGTTGTCATGTAGCTGGTCTCATTGAAAGGACAATAAGGGACCCATTTTTCAGAAATTGGCTTATGCCAGCAGAACTCCATTTCCACATGATATTTATCAACAAGAAACCCTCAAACATACTCCCACACCTCAGTCCCCTAGCAGATTTAACTAGTAGACAGCACCCATTTATAAACAAGCAAATGAAACCCTTCCCTTTGGTAAGAACAGGAAAAGTCTCCACTGCAGGCTTTCTGCAAGGGGAGAGAGAGAGAGAAATTATTCTGGGAGGCTGTCTCTGCCAGCCCTGCCTTCTCTCGCTCAGAAACAAGAAGAGATTCTGGGGCCAGTTGGTGGTTGAGGTGTAGGGCAATGAGAGAGGGATTCAAGAACCAAAATAAGAAAGCCTGTAGATTCCCTACTCAACTAATTCCATTTTATTCTAGAAAATACACCAGCAACAGAACTAGAGCCACCACCCCTTAAATCAGCCCATTGGGCTGTCAATCAATAGCTTAGGTAGATATAAACTCCCGTCAGAGTAATGCATGTTGATATATTTCTCCTGTGTATATCCTGTAAATATAAACACTCTGATGCAAACCAGACCTAGAGCAAAGTCCAGAGTTAAATCCTGACATGATCCCAGGACCTATAGGTCTTCAGTTCCCCTTGTGTGGCTTTTAAGAAACTGATACCTGGGAGGCTGCGACAGGAGTGTTGCAGATTCCAAGCCAGCCTCGGCAACTTAGTAAGGCCCTCAGCAGTTTAGTGACATCCTGTTTCAAAATATAAATAAATAAATAAATAAATAAATAAATAAATAAATAAATAAATGGGCTGGGGAGGCAGCTTGGAGGTAGAACATCCCTGAGCTCAGTCCCCAGTATGACACACACAGGAGAGAAAGAGAGAGCAAGAAGGAGAGAGGGAAAGACCAACTGAGCTACTCCAGAGAAGTCTGAGAGACAGAAAATGGGGTCCACTGTGGGACATGGTTATAAGTCTTTAAAGTTTGCTTATCATTTGTAGATGCAGCTGAGAACATGAACCTGGAAGCAGTGCACTGATTCTCTAGGCTAAGATCAGTAGGTATTTTCACAAGTCTCTCTTGGTAACAGGGTTAGTTTCAGTGGGTGCTGGGTTCTGGCTCAGTCACTAGGAGAGCAGATGACTGCCCACACTCAGGTCTCAAAACACTCAGCTGTTATCAGATAAGGGTAGAATGCAACCTTGGCGGGAACTCTGGAGTCCCCCGGGGAGACCTGGTCACACCTGGAGGCCACCATTACGTTTCTATGCATCTCTCTCATCACTAAGCAGAGCTTCCATTCCCTAGCAACAATTTGGCTCTATCCAAAGCAACCTTTGGAACTAATATCAGAGCTGAACCAAATTTGCCAACTTTACCTTCCTTTTTTATGTAATCCCTCAGTCCATCTCCTCTTCTCTCTGCATCCCCATCCCAACATAATCCGGAAAGTGCACAGAAGCACCAGCAAACAGTGAGAGGCACTGCACAGAGAACCAGGGAGTTCTACCTCTGAGCTCCACCCCAGGCCTATTTTCTTTTTTGAAATCGGGTCCCACTAAATTGTGGTGAGCCTTTCTAAGTTGTGAGGCTGACCTTGAACCTGCGATTCTCCTATCTCAGCCTCCTAAATACTGGAATTACAGGCGTGTGCCACCATGCCTGGCTTCTTTTTATTTCAAAACTTATTTCAAAAACTTCCACTTGGATGGCTGCAGCACAATTCACACGCTCAAATGCACCCATCCTCTCCACTTCCCCTCTACGCCTGCTGTTAAAGACATGAAGGTTCTCCCCAGCCACAGGGCACAAGGCCTGGGACACCCCCTCCATTGCTGTGGATGATTTATTTGTAACATCCCACATGGAGTGTTCTGTCTCCATCCCTCACTAGCACCTCAAGTCAGGCCCTAGGGACCTCTCCTCTGGGCACCAAATGGCTCCCAGCTGTCCTCTTTGTCTTATCACCTCAGTGCTCAGCCCCTGGCCGGGTGAACAGCCACAGAACTCCTCTGCCAGCTGCTGCCGATGGCCTCAGTGTCCTCATCCCTACAAGTCTCTCTCATCTCAAATCCAAGGACAAAAGGCTGGTGTTTCTTTGTGTTACCTCGCAATACCCCCATATCAGTGGACAATCATTTACCTGCAATACTAAAATAGAAAAATCTCTGAAAATAAAAAAGCCAACATATTGATAAAATGTAGCATAAGGCTATTTTTAAATGTTTATTTACTCTACTTAGGATATTCTTATATATTATTACAAAAATATTAGTATCTTTAACCATGAAACATTCCCCCAGACCTCACTGGGGGTATTATTAATTATATGACAAATGAACCATAATATCTTGCTAAAATCTGAAAATTCTGTATTCTGAAACACAGATGATCTGAAGGGTTTTAGGTACTAGATCTGGGGCCTGTATTAACATATACTAGAGTCATTATCTGCCTTGTCTCATATGTATTTATCAGCTTTGAGTCCTCAAATTGAGCATGTAGATACAGAAGGCAACTTTTCCAGGCAGCAAAGGCATACAAGAGGTTAAAATATCTGATCCTCGACCTCAGATTTTTACAGACTTGAACAGAAAGTAGAATCACATGCTATGGGCCAAAGGAGGGGGTTTGGTGAGAAAGGAGTCGCCACAGACTGAATGCTCAGGAAGCCTTTGCCAGAGGAGGTTCACCAACCCTGAACAGAAATGGAAAAACAGAGAAAGAGTAGCAGGTGGAGGCGAAATTCACAACTACAGCCTGGTGGTCTCCACCAAACCACTGGCCTTCGGTACAGTCATCAAAGAGTTGGCCACTACTTACACAATTATATTGCTTACGAAACAACTCCTTCTGCTGCTACCTATGTCCGTCCCTACCACCACCAGACCTTCAGCGACATCGGGTGAGAAATCCTACTTCTGTTACAAGTGCTGTTTGTGGAAAGCATGAACATTGGGACCAGGGGAAATGTGGCTGGAGAAGTAGCCAGGGTCACATCATTAAGGGCCTATTTGGCCAATGGTGGCATCTAGTGCCAGGAGAATGAGTATGAGCTCAGTGGTTAGCATCTCAGCAACCTAAGGAAGTGGCTTGGTTGCTTCATCTGCATGGGGGGCTGCTGCTGCTGCTGACACCACCTAATTCATTCAAGTATTGTGAGGATTCTGTGAGACTGTGCATGTAACACACTTAGTAAATATTCATCAAATGTTAGTGGCCATTCATCATGTCACTATTCAAAAGAGCTTATGGGCAAAAGAGAGTGACTGAAAAATTGTGACACAGTCAGACTGGCATTGCAGGATTTCAGGTGGATTTGTGTGGTCCGCCTTGAAAAGGAGGAGGCCGGAGGCAGGAACACCAATTAGGAGGCTGTGATGATCCAGGTGTCTTGGTCAGCATTCTCACTGATGTCATCCAAAACACCTGGCCACATAACTTAGGGGAAGGAGGATTTATTTGCTCACAGTTTTTTGAAGATTCTGGGTTCAGTCTGTGTGTGGCCAGGATCTGTGGATCTCAGGGCAGGGCTGCGGGAAGTGAAGAGAGGAGAATGCATGGGCTCTGCTCCTCACACCACGAGGCCAGAAGCAGACAGAAAGCAAGCAAGGGGACTCAGAGCTACAAGGACAATCCCTAAGGCCCCACCGTGGGACCTGCCTTCCGCAGCCTACACTATCACCAGATAAGTCCATTATAGTAGATATATATACTGATGAGATTACAACCTCATGACTCAATTACATCAACTCTGAACACCAATTTAATAGCTCTTTAGGGGACATTCTATATCTAACTATAACACCAGGCAAGAAATGAGGCAAGGCTGAACTCCCAGCTTCGGGGATTTTTAAGGTGGCTTTTGGGCGGAATACAATAAATATACATGAGTCCATTCTGATAAAAGTACATAATTAAATAAGTAGAATGATGAAAAGGTTCATCTGTATCTTACAGTAGAATTCCAATTAATAAATGCAACAGAAAATGATAGAAAATACATCATTAAGCGAATAAGCTATAGCAATTGTGACAGACAAGAACTATTGCTGGATGTTAAAACAAGCAGGCAAAAGTGTAAATGGGAAACAGGATACTCTAGTAGTCTCAAAATATCACCCCACAAGATACTTATTAATTACAAAGAGAAAAAGAGTAACTTTATAGTGGACTAACCTGGCAGTCACTGTCGAAACCAAGTGATAAGAGACAGCATCACCAGTAATAAGACGTATTGACATTGTGCACCTCTTGACAGCTACTCAGAGAATGCTAGCTTCTGTAGGATCCTTGCCAAAAATGCAGAACAACAATCTAATTATGAGAAAACATCAGACAAGCCCAAATCAGGGGACATTCTACAAAATAATTGGCCAGTACTTCTTAAAAGTGTCAAAGTCAAGAAAAAATGAACAGAGGAACTGTCACTGATTTCATGAGACTAAGGAGACATGATGACTACATGAAATGCGGGATTCCCAACTGGATCCTAAGCCAGAAAAGGAGCATTGGAAAGACAACGGATGAAAATTCAAAGAAAAATCTACACATTAATTAACATACCGGATCAATGTTAATTTCCTAGTTTCTGTTATCGTACTATGGTTGTATAAAGTGTTAATTTAGAGGAAGCTGATGAAGTGCACCAAAGAACTACTCTACAAGTTTTTGTAAATCTAAAGTTATTTCAAAATAGAAAGTTAAATATAAACAGTTACTTCATCCTATCTGCCTTCCTGGGCATCAGTGGAGGATGGTGAGTGTGGCTGTGTATGAAGTGAATTTTGTGTTGATGGCCAGACATACACTGCTTTTAAAACACTTCCAGTTTTGTGGCCACCATGATCATACTTTGTAATAATATATGTTGTCTTTCTCCACCATTAAAAAAGAGGACTCTTTCAAGACTAGGAGCTCTGTCTTTTTCACTCTGGAATACCTTCCTACACAATACCCAGAGCAGGCATCACATATTGTTGATGCTTCATGTACTTGTTAATTTGTCCCAAGGAAATTTCCCACAAGGACATCTTCTTATGCTTAAGTCTGATCTTACTTGAGAATAGTGAACAATAGTCTACATTTGCATGCAGGTCCACTTCAGGGAGCCAGAAAAAATAGTATAGCCAAGATCTTTGGACTTAAAAAGAGAAATTCAAGAAAGAACATTCTTTGAGAAACCATAGGGTTAGAGATAAATCCTACATCTCTGTTCTTTTTTTTTTTTTTTTTTGACATCAAGTAAAATGAATGATCATTATACCACACCAGTAGTTCTCAACCAGAGGTAAATGCTTCCCAAGGAATGAGGGGAAGGGGCATTTGGCAATATCTGGAGACACTGTGATTGCCACCACTAGGGAACAATGGGGTTAGTTCTACCAGCAACTAGTAGGTAGAGGCCAGAGATGCTGCTAAATCTCCTACAGTGCAAAGGATGGTCTCCTACAATAGTTATCCATCAAAAATGTCAACTGAGAAACTTAGTTTATGTCCTTCCATATCACAAAAGTAATTGAGAGGGATTCATGGTCCTCCTAAGAGAAAAATAAAGCACAGTGAGGGTTAGTAACTTTCCTGATTTCAAAGACGGGGTTCCAGATATTTGAAGCAGAACCAGGGAAGGACATTCATCTCTAACTTTCTGTGCAGCAAAATTGATAGAGCTCAGCGGGGGCTGCAGAGTTCCACAGGTCAAAATTGAGGAAATGAAAAATCCATGTCCGTACTCAAAGACTCACCTCAAAGAGCCAGCATGAGACAGGGTTTGTGCCATGCCTGGGCACCGCATCCACATTTTCACCCTCTGTTTGATAATCAGCATGACGAGGCTTCCCGGTGACACAGTGTCTGTCCCCTCTGAAGCCTAGAGACAATTAGGGACTATTGCTTTTTGGAATTGGAGGCCAGAGAGAAAGTAGTTGTGAGAGCAGAGGATGGACAGGGATGGTAGGGCAGAGGGTGTACATGTGAGACAAGGACTGGATCATGGACGATGTGCGTAACAATCAGGGAAGGACGCAGATGCTGCAAGCCCGTGTGTTAGTCAGGCCCCAGAAGCACAGAACCAATGGACTATGCAGAATTGTAAGAGGATTTATTAGATCAGCTCAAGTGATCAGACTCTGAATTGCCCACAGTGGCTGTCTGCAGGTTGGGGAGCAGGGGAAACTGGTTCCTGGTCAGTTCCGTGTCAGGGTTCTGGAATGATGCAGCCCAGCCTGAGGCTGAAGACAGCTGGTGCAAATCCACCTTCAAAGGCTGAAGAACCCAGAGCCTAGGTCCACTGCCAACCACAGAAGCAAAATCTACACCCACTCAGGTAGCGTGTGCAAGAACTTCCCCTTTCTTCCACTTTTTTAGTCCATCTGGGCCATTAGCCTACGGGACAGTGCCACTCACATTCAGAGCAAGACTTCCCCGCAAAGTTCACTGAGCCACAGTCCAGTCTTTTTTTAATCTCAGTACTGGGGACGGAACACAGGGGCATTCTACCTCTGAGCTACACCCCATCCCTTTTTATTCTTTCTTTTGAAATAGGGTCTCACTGAGTTGCAAAGGGCCTCACTAAGTAGCTGAGGCTGGCCGCGAACCGCAATCCTCCTGTCTCAGCCTCCCAAATGCTGGGATTACAAGCGTGCCACCACGCCCAGCTCAGTCTGGTCTTCTCTACAAACACCCTCACAGACTCACCCAGAAGTGTGCTTCACCAATTTTCTAGGCATCTAGCAATCCAATCAAGTTGACAATGAAAAATAACCATCACACCTATTCTTTCCAACCCTGACCTCAAAGCCCATACTGGGATGGGCCTTGGACCAGTCTCTGTTGTGAGCTGAGCCTGTACACATAAGACAGATGGGGAGCCATTCAGGAAACAACCGCTGAGTTGGGATTCTCCTAGAGTTAAACAGTCAAAACAGAGAACTCTGACCTGCATGTGGGCAGCTGGTCTACCAGTGAACTACCCAGGCAAAATGTACTCTCAATCACCACCCTCTAAAGAAAGGAGCCCTTCCCTGACCAGATAGAAGATGCCTCCTTTACTACTCTCTTTGACCTGATGAGTAACAAAAAGATGATTCTCTGTCAAAGTTGGGCAGAGGATTTCTGCCAGTGATGGCTGCACTTTTCTAGAGTCAACGACACCATGCATAGCGCTGGGATCTTGACAGAAAAATTCAGTGGACCTGGGCCCTGCCCTCCAAGAGCTGCCAGTCATCCAGCATGAACAATTCTGCCTCCAGCAGTCTCCAAATGAATGAAATAGAGCCAAGCATATCAGCTCTATTAAATAATGATAGGCAGCCAGGCGTGGTGACGCACGCTTGTAATCCCCACGCTTGGAAGGCTGAGACAGGAGGATCGCACAGGTTCAAAGCCAGCCTCAGCTTAGTGAGACTCACAGCAACTTAGTGAGACCCTGTTCCAAATAAAATAGAAAATAGGTCTGGGTTCCACCCCCAGTAGCACAAAAAAAAATTTTTTTAAATGACAGGCAGTCAGATCCTCTCTCCAAGCAAATGAATCAGGTACTTCTGTGGCTTGCATTTGAGTACAACCTCTGGGGCCAGGCTGCCTAGATTCTAATCCCAAATCTACTACTCACTGTGCATCTTTGGCACAAAACTTATTGATACTTGAATATGTCAGTCCACATAAAGAACATATAGCAGAGAATGGCCCATGCCAGCACTGGGGAATACTAACAATTATTCCATTTCTCTACCCCACCCATCCCCATCTGCTGAGTGGGAGGCTCTCAGGAAGGCTGCAGCTGTGGGCCATTGCTTCACACACATACCTTGTCCCCTGACCTAAGGGGCTCAGAGAGGCACTGCCACTGCCACTCCTGAATCTGGTATAAACTTGGAAAGTGCTGATAAATCTTTTTTTTATTTATTTCCAATTTATATCCTGCCAGATTTCAGAAAAGATATAAAGCATCGCAGATAAATCTATGTAACCTCTAGTGACAGAAGCCAGAGCACACTCTTCCTCCACATCTGCTACCAAGGTCAGCCCATCCCCAGCCCTGCCGAGTCGTCAGGATGTCCAGGGAGCGAGTGTGGGCGTGAGGGTACAAGTGGTGCCCAGCGGGCAGCAGAGAGGGCGTCCTCCCCCATCTGGCCACTCCCCGTGTGCTGCTGCCCCATGCGTCCTGGGGCCACACTGTGTCTACGCCGGCCTCAGCTGGCCTAGAGGGGTGAGGGATATCAAGCGTATCAAAGAAAACAACTGCAAAGAACATCAAGGGAAAACCTCCCTCCCACAGCCACCTAAAAAATTAAAATCAAGTCAACGCAGCTTCAGGGGGAGGGGCTTCTTCCATCATAAAAAAGCTACCTAGCCTTGGCTGCACACATCAGCAATCCCGGTACTTGGGAGGCTGAGACAGGAGGATCACAGGTTTGGGACCAGCCTCAGCAACTCAGCGAGACCCTGAATCAAAACAGAAAATAAAAAGAGCTGGAGTATAGCTCGGAGGTAGAACACCCTTGTGTTCGATCCCCAGTGCAAAAAAAACCTAAAAAACCAAAATAAAAAGAGCAGTGTGACAGTATGGAAAGAAGGAAGTGGCCGCCTCAGGGTCTGGCTGTCATCTGCCGACTCAACGCCCACTTGCAATGGGCCAGGGCCATGCGCTCCCAGAAGCTCCTTTCCCTGGGGTGGGGGCTCTGGATGACCTGCGCCTTCTCTCCTGCACACACAGCTCCTGCAAAGACCTCTCTGTGCTACAGCCCACTCTGACCACAGGCCCTGCCCTCCATGAATGTCACTATCCCACCCATCTTGGCCTTCCTTAGCTACTTAATCCCCTACTGGCCTTCCACGTTCCTCACCAGGCCCCAGGGCTGAAAGCCTCAAAGGACAGACTCAGCCCAGCATGCGGGGACACAGGAGGCAGGACAAGCTCTGGCTGGTGGGAAAGCTTCCACACTCTGCTGCCCAAACGCTAAGCAGCCAGATCTCAGGCTTTAAAGTTCAAGGGAATTAAGCAGAGGTGGGTGGTGGGGAAGGACAAGGCAAGCTTTCAGCTACAATACAGATTTTCAGGAATCACCCAGAAATGCTTTTTTCATGGATCTAGGTTGGGGCCCAGGAATCTGTACTCTTAAGAAGCTCACCCGGCCATGCTGGTGCATGGGATTCATGTCCTTCATCCAGACCTGAATCCAAGACCTTGGCGAGGTAAAAGAGGCCTGGCTCAGGTGCTCAGTGCCACTAGGCCCTGGCTGTCACACAGGTAGGTGATCTTGGGCAGGTAAACAACCCGTGTGGGGCCCAGACTCCTCTGTGAAATAAGCTGGTTTGACAGGATTCCTAGAAACCTAATGGTACAAACAATGGCTAACATTTACTTAGCACCTATTGTGTGCCACGTTATTCTAAGAATTTTCTGTGTATTTTTCTATGTACTTCTCACAGCAGCCAGATGACTGAGGTACAAATTAGTTGTATGCTGCAGATGGGGAAACTGGAGAATGGAGTGCTGAGTAATGAATGTGTCCGGGGCCACAGGACCGGAGGTGAAAGCTCTGGGATTTAAAACCAGGCCATCAGAGCTGAGAGCCACAGGCCATCACCACCATGTTCTGGTCCTGCAAAGGACTCCTGGCTAACCTCCCAGAAAGAACAAACAGGGTACAGGTCACCCTGGGCAGCTGCCACACTGGTCTGCCCATTCCGGGGCTCCTATCGCTGCCCCCGGGTCACCCACTGGGCCAGCTTAACAGCCAGCCTCACCCTGTGAGGTCAGAATTAGCCTTCAACCCAAGCATGCACATAGTGCTTGTTACTTGTGCAAACTGGGGGGGGGGGGGGGGGTTTCAGAAGTTTGAAGCAGGCAAAAGGAGTACCAGGGTCTCCTCAATTCTAGCAGCTCCTTGTGGGAGCGGACAGGACTTCAGATAAGTAGAGAGAGGGCTGGGAAAATGGCTAAGGAAAATCTCCTATGGCCTCAGAGGCCAGACCAACAGGCAGGGCTCGTCAGGGCTACAGCCTGCAGCAGGCTTTGCCGAGCCTCCCATCGCTCAGAAGCCACTGACTACAACCGGCCACAAGGCAGATGGCCAGGAGTTCCTGGAGATCCCACAGGACCAGGAACCTGGAGACTGCCTTAGGGCAAGGGGGTGGGGGCTGGTTCCGCCCCAGCCTGAGGCCATATGCGGGCTGGACCCAGACAGGGATGGAAGGGGACCAGTGGCTCCCAGCCTGTGGGTCCATCATTCCCCAGCGCCCTGGCTGGGGTTGCTGAAGCACGGGTGGCATTGTCACCGGCTAGCTCGCACTAAGGCTACACATGCCTCTCTCCCGCCCCACAATCCACTGCCGTCCCAGTTCCACCTGCTCAACAGACACCCCAAGGCCCTTGTCCAGACAGCCCCTCCACTCCACTCCAGCACCCACTCCTGGCCCACGCCCTTTCTTTGCCTGCCTTTGGGACCCCATCTGTACTTGGGCCCAGTTTGCTACTTAGGAGCTGGCTCAGGGGGTCTGAGCTAAAATGCCAGTTCTGGCATTTACAAGCAGCAAGAGCCTGGGCAAATCCCTGACCTTACATTGGGCACAATTTCCTCCATGTTTGCTTGGGCATACTGATTGTATCAACCTCAGTGGTGACGTGTACAATGACTTGGCCCCAGTGAGGTGTTAAAGATTTCTACCTACCTTTTCCAGTATACATGTATTTTAGCTTTCGCCCGGGTAGTACATATTTATGTATCTTCCTTTTCTTCAATCGTAATAATAACATCATACACCTTTTTCTGGGGGGGAGGTAGCACTGGAGGTTGAATCCAAAGGCATCCTACCTCCAAGCTACACCCCTAACCCTGCTTTACTTTTTATTTTGAAACAGGGTCTTGCTAAGTTTCTGAGGCTGACCTCAAACCTGTGATCCTCCTATCTCAGCCTCCTGAGTACTGGGATTACAGGGATGCACATCATATGTTTTCTATGAATAGGCTACTGCGTTCCGAGTCCTATGTAAGCCCATGAACCCCTGAGCTGTCTCATACAAGACTCCAACCTGGAGGTTCTCGCTGCCTGGTACCCTACACAAAAATCCATTTTAGTTGACAGAAGATTCCCTGCAGCAGTTTCTGCCCCAACCTCAGCACCAGATTTGACAGATACCTTGGAAAATAAAAGAGGAAACTTCTAGCTCTCCTCCAGGGTGCTTCCAGGAAACTGGGCATGGATGAGAGTGCCCAGGTACGTGTACAGGTGGGGTGACCCATTGAAGAGCATGTTGCACACCGGCTTGGTTTTAGCATCTACACTAGCACCAGGACCTTGGCGAAATCTAGTTCTCTAATTCTCAGTTTCCCCATCTGTCAATGGAAATTAAAATTTCTTTACAATGCTATTATGAAAATTGCTTTCAAAAATATTTATAAACTGATCTTGCCAAACTAGGGTGCTACCAAGCAAGCCTCCCCAACTCCTTGACTCCAAACAAGAAGGCAGGTGAGCTGGAGTAAGGCCCCAGGGACCCAAAACTATGGCAAAAAAAGAAAAAAAAGTCATGTGCCCTTTATCAACACTATCATGGTCAGCATGACAATTTCTACAAAACACAACTCCAAGAATGATAAAAAGTGCTATGATGTCAACAGTGTGCACAAGTTCAGTGTCTCCTCCCATACTTCGCCCCCACGAGCCATATCATAATCCAAATGGAAGTCAAGGCAGAGCCAAGGATGTTCAGAGTGATATTTAGCCAGGCACAGTGGGGACTTGGGAGGCTAAGGCAGGAGGATCCGAGGTTTGAGGCCAACCTCAGCAACATAGCAAGCTCTCAGCAACTTAGTGAGACCTTGTTTCAAAATAAAAAATTAAAAGGGCTAGGAGTATAGCTCAGAAGTCAAATAGTAGTCAAATAGTTTAATTCCCAGTACCAAGGAGGACAGGAAGGGGAAGGAGAAGGAGGAGGCAGCAAAGGAGGAGAAAGAAAGAAGAAAAACTCAAAATGGTGGGCAAAACCATTCTCATGAGTGGACCTATCCTTCTCCTTTGGCGGGAAGGCAAACTCATGCTAACAAAGTCCGTTGCCCCTTCCCACACTCCCCACCAGCTTAACCAAAAAGACTGAACAGCAAAGCGAATTCACATATAATTATTTAGAAATGTAAGCATATCCTATGAATAAAAAGAAAAGTCTTTTTTAAATAGTTTAACAGCCAGTAGAGGTTGGCTTCTTCTCCCATAAAATGAATATTCTAAGCGTGACCAATAGAAATAATCCAAATAAAAAATTTAGCACAATACCTAGTTGTGCACAACAAGATGGTGATACCCATTCGCTCCCACTGCCCTCGATATTGTTGCTCCTATTCTTATTTTTATTTTTATTTTTTTATTTTTGGTGGTACTGGGGTTCCTGGAAGCCCTTCTACCTCCGGGCTACACTCCCAGACCTATTTTTACATTTTTATTTGGAAACAGGGTCTCCTAAGCCTTTGCGCACGGCTGGCTTCGAACCTGCGCGATCCTCCTGTCTCTACCTCCCAAGTGCGGGGATTACACGCGTGCGCCACCACGCCCGGCACTCCTATTCTTAAACTGGTAAAGAATCATGCAGTGGCCATACCTGGAATTCCAGTACTTGGGAAGCTGAGACGGGAGGATCACAGGTTTCAGGCCAGAGAGCAGTTTAGCAAGAAGGATAAAAAGGCTGGGGAGGTGTAGCTCAGACTGACTCCTGGGTTCCATCCTCAGTATAAGAAAGAAAAAGTAGAGGAAAAAGGAAGGGAGGGAGGAAGGGAAGAGGGAAGGAAGGAAGGATCTTTATCAAATGGTTTACTCTTGGGGTTAGAAGTGTTATTTGAAAATCTACCCATCCCCTTTTCCCCACTGCATCTGGAGCTTAATCAAACACATCATGTATGTTTTGGCTCACCTGAGAGAAATCCCTGCCCTGGCCTGGCCATTCCAAGGCTCTGGGCTGAGGAAGAGCAGAAAGCTGGAGACAGGGGGAGGATGGAGACTGAGCATTGGAAGAGGAGTGACTGATGAGAAGATAAATTTGGTCCAGAAGACACATTAAAAAGCAAAAACAAAAATAAGAGGGAAGTGTGGACAGCTCTTTAAGAGGTTCAAACACCGTGTGAGAAGCCCTCAAAGCGAGGAGAATGTGCTAACCCTCAGACCCTCTGAAGTGCTTACAGGGAAGTGGAATCCCTTGACCCACTCCCCCAAATCCTGCTGAGCTGAGGACTCCACCACACGCGCTCTGTGGCGTGTACCTGAAAAGCTGAGTGCCCCAGCTTTGCAGGGGATTTCTCTCACCATTTACTAAGGAATGCCTGGAATATTCAGGCTGAGAAGTATTTCTTAATTTCCTGTGCAATCTGAAGGCATTATCCAAGGGTTATTTTTGTTTTGTTTTATTCAGAAGTGGGGTTGCTGGAGCATTCCTCTTGGACATGTTCAGATTTGAATTAATTAGAATTCCTGTACAGTTTTCTTCGGTTATAATTATAGCTTAATTTGATTGCTTAATAGCTCTGGTTTTCGTAATGTTTAGCACCTGTTGTAAATTGCACAAGATAAATCACCTTCTACCTTCCACCGTGTTTATGCCTAACTTTTGCCTTTTCCCTTTCAGCTGGTGGGCCGGCGACAACGGCCACACGCCTGGCTCACGCCTGCCCTTTCCACCAAAAAACTCTCTTTTGCAAGGCTATTTAACCAGAGAAGAAGTGACTTTTACTTAAATGCCTCCTTAAGACTGTTAGAATTTTTTTTTAAGGAGGAAAAAATTGAGGGGAAAAAAAGAGTATTTCAGATGCTCTAAACTCTGAGGACTGACCTCTGGTATTATGCAGACTTCCACTTAAGGGTCACCTTTCTGATGCACTGGGTCTACCGAGGTGTGCTGCTTTTTTTTTTCTCCCCTCTTTTCCTTTCTAGGATTATTAGACAGCAGTGGAAGCCCGGCATCATTAATTGATTTCTCCCATGCATTGTGCTATGATACAATTTTTCAAGGCTGTGCATAATTGTGTTCTCTGTGCCAGCGTTCTGTGTTCTGTCCTTGTCATATTGTCATTGAAGGCTGTTTCCACCCTCTGTAATTGGAGATGTTCTACTTTTGGACAAAGGTGTGGGGGCAGCTCAGGGGAACAGCGCTGACATTTACTTCATCAATTTATTTTTATTGTTCCTACATTTATTGCAGCTATAACAGCCCTTTAATAGTTATATCTCCTCCCTGTAGGGTATTCTGGTATTTGAAATTTTTTTAACTCATTTGTTCTCATAGATAACAGTAAAGTGCATTTCAGGATAACCTTTAGGTTTCAATCTCCTCTCTTCTTTTGGCTCTGAGGCAGTCTTCGCTTTAAACTTTTACTGCATTGCCAGTGTAAAGGCCAGAGCGCCAAGTTCATTCCAGCACTGGAGTAACCACAAATTAGTGGTCCTGAAAATTTCAGGGAGGTTAGTCCTAAACCAAGAGTGCAGCTATTACCGTAATTCAAAACTGGTCATCCTTTTAATGGGGGGGGGGGTAAAGGAAGGTGGGCGGGAAGGGGAGAAAGTGAGGGGCAACCAGAGAATCCTGGTAAATACTAACTGGGTCTCACGTTACAATCCTAGTCAAATAAGGGCTGTAATTAAATCTTTATGACCGATGGATGAGCATCAGACTGGACTAAATCTATGGCTCTGCCCTTCAAGGCCCAAAAGAAACCAGTGCAAGGAGAGGAAACTGCGCCTGGACTCACTGTCTCCATTACGTGCTGTGTGACCCACTCCCAGCCTCCAGGCCCAGGTCCCTCCCTTAAAAAAATTATAGCATAACCTTGAGCTGGGCATGGTAGCACACACTTGTAATTTCAGTGACTTGGAAAGCTGAGCCAGGAGGATCTCGGGTTCAAGGCCAGCCTCAGCAACTTAGTGAGACCCTGTCTCAAATTTTTTAAAATTATAAAAAAATAAGTACCAATTTTGTCTACCTTCCTACCAACATTCTGTGGTTACTGTGACAGAGAACCTATGCATGCTAGGCACGTTCTCTACCACTGAGCCACATCCTTAGAAGATGCTGGTTTCATTTTGAGACAGGGTCTCTTTAAGTTGCACGACTGTCTTCCAACTTGCAACCCTCTGCTTCCGCCTCCTGAGTAGATAAATTTACAGGCGTGTCCCGCCATGACTAACTAGAGCTGGGTGACACCTGTGATACAGAGGATGACTAGTGCAGAGTGACTCTTGTTTTGGGCAGAGAAGTTAGGGTCAGCCTCCTCTGGCCCTGCCAGGGGAGCAGACATATTCTCCAAGGCTACCAGGGCTAAGGCTGAGAGAGCCAGCCTGGCTTCCCTTGGTAAGTCTTCAAGGACAGGGGAAGGAGTCAGAAACCTGAATAGATAGAACCTGGAGTTCTGAGCCAGGCCTATAATGGGGAAATACTAAAATATTTTCATCTGGATTAACGCCTTGCTGGTGGTATCTTTCTGTAACTCTTTAGGGATAAAGTCCAACCGGAATAACAATAATTTTAAAAAATCCTGACTGAGCCTTCATACATCCTACCCTTATCAGAAACTTGGCAGCTTTATTTTACGGTGGTTTGTGTAGCCCTGTTGGGAGGCAGAGGCTGGGAAAAGCTCCCTGCATGGCTTCCCTGCCCAAATGGAATTCCAGGACGGAGATGGTCTTGATGTTTCCCAGTCTCGTTTTGTTTTGTGCACTTGATATTCTCTCTCTCTCTCTCTCTCTCTCTCTCTCTCTCTCTCTCTCTCTCTCTCTCTCTCTCTCTCCCTCCCTCCCTCCCTCCCTCCCTCCCCCCCTCTCTGAGGATTGAACTCATGGGGATTCTACCTCTGAGCTGCGGCCCCCAGGCCTTTGTATTTGGAAACAAGGTCTCACTAAGTTGCTGGGTCTGGCCACAAACCTGTGATCCTCCTGTCTCAGCCTCTCAAGTACTGAGATTACAGGTGTGAGCCACCACAACTGGCTTTGGTTTATCTCTTCATCTCTTATGTTTTCTTGCTAAGATTTTAGTTGCTCTACCAATGTGGCTGTAGAAGACTGTCTTATGAAGAGCATCCCTCTGCAGTAGAAGTGATAACAGGGGATGACCAGTGGACAGGACACAAGATAGGGTGAATGGAATAGTAGAGACAAGGACTACCATTTGGCAGAGCCTCCCACAGAAACAAGCCACCAATGTGAAGTTCCCTCTGGCTCTAGAAGCGTTGACAAGATGTCCTAGGCCTGAATCCCTATCACTATTATTGAGAGAGAACCAGGGTATTGAGATCAAGATCAGGAGCACCTGAATGACCACTCTTTCTGGGTCTTTGGGTGACTTACCCCGCTATGCTATTTGAGGCTTTATTTGATTTGAAATAACCTTATTTCTTATATATGGTGGCAAGGGGGGGGGGGGTGAATGAGTCTCATGGGGGGAAACACCTGGTGCTAGAGCCAGTACAGGATTCAGAGTAACTTCCTGCCTGATTATTTGGTGTTATAATAGCTTACAAGGTGTTTGGCTCTCCCTGATGAGATGCAGGGAGTCAATTTTGGTAGATTCTGCTGCTGTTGCTGCTGCTGGGAAGATATGGTACGATACGGATTCTGTAGGAGAAACTGGGGAATAGAAATAAAAGCGAACTTCTATTTGAAATGTGCCTGGAGACTGGTCAGAGGAACGCATTTTTTTAGTACTATGGATTGAACTCAAGAGGTGCTTTACCACTGAACTACATCCTCCACCCTTTAGAAAATATTTTATTTTGGGATCAGGTCTCACTAAGTTGCCCAGGCTGGCCTTGGACTTGTGGTCCTCCAGCTTCAGCCTCCCAAGTCACTGGGATTGTATGTGTGCACCACCAGGGCAATTAGAAAACAAACCATTACTCAGTGGCCTATTATTGCGGCTTTAAAAGTTAGTCTAGTTAGTCATGGTGGGACACATCTGTAAATCCAACTATGCAGAAGGCTGAGGCAGAAGGTTGCAAGTTGGAAGACAGTCATGCAACTTAAGACCTTGTCTCAAAATGAAACCAGCATCTTCTAAGCATGTGGCTCAGTGGTAGAGAGCGTGCCTAGCATGCATAGGTTCTGTGTCACAGTAACCACAGTATGTTGGTAGGAAGGTAGACAAAATTGGTACTTATTTTTTATACAAGACTGAGCCCTGAAGGTCAAGAGGACATCAGGTAGCAGAGCAAAAATGGCACAGAAGAGAGCCAGGAGCACAGGGAGGGAGCTCTGCACCACGCCTTCAGATCTGCAATCCTGATGGCAACCATGGAACAGAGCAAGTACAGGCAGAGGGGAAACCACCTTAAAGGGCACGAAAGGAGAAAGAGGCCTGCAAACAGGAGGCCTTAAGGCATCGCATCACCATCTAGCCAACTATGAGACAGTCCTTAGCAAGCACGTGCAAAAGAAGAAAGAAGGACAGAGTCCACTGGCCAGTGGCCTTCCATGTCAGCCCCATGCTTCCTCCAGTGGTACACCGGTAGAGCTGGAGTCGATGGGTAATAAAGTAGCAGGTGCTCAGGGCAAAGTTACCTTTCTGCCCAACTTCCTGGTGCACATCCCCACTGGTCCATGCAGGGCCTCCTTGCCTCCCCTGTCCCCTTCATTGTTCCTCTTCACTCCACCCCCACCCGCAGCCACAAGGACACCTTTCAACCTCCATTTTGTACCTGTGGACCCTCTGGGGTTGGTTCAGGAGTGATGCCATGTTCATCTGTCCTTCTTTTCTTCAGATGGACTTTAAGCTCTTTTTGTTTTGTTTCAGCCTGCCTTAACAGAGGGTCTTGCAGAGATCAAGGACTTCCTGTATGTTGATCTGACAAAGAAAATAACATAGTAGATACGAAGGACCATTTCAGTGTACATACATGACATTTCAGTGTACATACATGACATCTGCACATGACATCTGTGCATGGGGCTCTCTGGGTTTGTAAAAGAAACAACTAACTGCACCCGGACATGGTGATGCTATTAAGATATTTTCTGAAATCCATCACTGTAGATACTGTTAATGTTGTTTTGACATCAATAAGTTTTTGAATTTTAGGATTTGTTTATCTTAAAGATAATATTTGCTTATTATAAACACAACTGAAAGAGTTCACAAAGGTATTGCATAATAGTACCCATCTTCTCTCAATAGTACTGCAACAGTCCCTCTCATAAGTAAATACTGTTAACTCTTGAACCTCTTCCAAAAAATACCCATGCAAAAAAAATACAGTGCATATAAATATTTTCATGCAAGAGAGATAATATTATAAAATTATTATATTACAAATTATATATTCTTTTGTGGTACTGGGGTTCCTGGAAACCCTTCTACCTTGGGGCTACACTCCCAGACCTATTTTATATTTTTATTTGGAAACAGGGTCTCTTAAGCCAGCGAGGCTGGTTTTGAACCTGTGCTATCCTCCTGTCGCCGGCTCCCAAGCACGGGGATTACAAACATGCACCACCACACCCAGCTACAAATTATTTTAAGTATATGTTATATCTTATAAAATATATATGCTGTTTTGCTACTTGTTTTTTTCTTTTTATAGTTAATTTATATTTTATTTATTTTTTATTTTTATTGGTGCATTGCAGTCATATAACTTTTTTTTTTTTTCATTACTGGGGATGGAACCTAGGGGCATTGCACCTTTGAGCTACACCCTCAGCCTTATTTTGTGGTCTTTTTTACCTTTGAAACAGGGTCTCACTGAGTTGCAAAGGGCCTCTCTAAGTAGCTGAGGCTGTCCTCGAACCAAGGTAATCAGGTCTCCGCCTCCCAAATGATGGGATTACAAGCGTGTGCCACCACGCCCGGCCTATTGTCATACATCTTAACAGGGTACAAGATGATGGAGGAATACACGCACACATCACCCAATCAGCCCTTACCCAGTTCCTGCCCCATTCCCTCCCCCTCCCTCCTTGTTTTTTCCCAACAACATACTTTGAACATACTTTATAAAAATACAGAAAGACCTACTTCATTCTTTTTAGCAGCTTTACAGAATTCCATTTTACCAATGTACCATTAAGTATTCAATTCTTCCCCACCTAATGGATATTTAGGTTGTTTCTAATTTTTTGCTATTATAAATAATGTTGAATAAACATTTATATGTGTGTAGAGGGAGATGCATACACATGCACACAAGTGTATATAAGATAAATTATTAGAAGTAGCATTTTTAAGTTAACAGGAAGGTCCATTTTGGATCTGGATAGTTATTATCAAACTGAATTTAAAAAATAGTGCCAATTTACATGTCCACCGACACCGAGGCTATTTTACCTAACACCTGTCCTTTATGAGACTCTTCAAAACTTTGGCAATTAAAGAAATTGGTATGATCCATGGTTTAATCTATGTTTTTAAAACTACAAGATAATTTCTTATATGTTTGTTGTCTACTTATAATTATTTTATTTGAAATTATCTATTCATGAGCTTTGCCTCTTATTGGTATATTTCTTTTTATTTATTGATTTTTTGATTGCTCTTTGAATATGAAGGAAATATGTTACAAACATTTTTGCAAGCTTTTTTTCACTCTATGGTAATTTTGCTATCTAGAATGAGCTAACCGTGGGGTACTTCCTACCTTTATGATATTCTGCCTTATGGCAATTTCAGATTTGATGTTATTGAACAAGTCCATTTTCTCTTAGAGCTCCCCTGGTTTTGTGTAATGCTTAGAAATGTTATTAAGTATTTTTTAAATTTTTATTCACTTTTCTGTGATATTTACTTTTTCTTTTTATATTTAGGATTCAAGAACTACTTATCTTTCCCAATAAGTTGCTAGTTGTCTCAACACTATTGAATAAAATATCAATTACTCATGAATTTGCAATGCAACTTTTATAATAGCAAATTTCCATATATTACATATGTATTAAATATATGTGGCTGTATTTCAAGACTTTTATTTTGTTTCATTGATTTCTTTGTTTTTCAAAACCAATACCATCCTTTTTTATTTACTACAGCTTTACAATATGGTTTTGATCTGGTAGACTGCTTTTGAAAAAAATAAATGTAATTTATGAAAAGCACAAAACTGCACCGCGCTTGGGAGGCAGAGACAGGAGGATTGTGCAGGTTTGAAGCCAGTGTCGCTGGCTTTAAGAGACCCTGTTTCCAAATAAAAATATAAAATAGGTCTAGGAGTGTAGCCCGGAGGTAGAAGGGTTCTATCCCCAGTACCACCACCAAAAAAAAAAGCACAAAACTGTCAGGACTTTATCCTAGACTAGAGATTTTTCCTTTCATGAAGGATATTCATACAAAGAGTTTGAGTTTACTAAAAAACATAATATGAGGTCTATCAATAAAATATATTTAATAAGACTTCCCACATTTGGAACTAGAAGCATGAACAGAAAAAGGTATGGCAGAGATGGTAACCCTAAGGAATTACTTAGATAAGAGGTTACCAGGCAAGAAGTACCATGGCAGTTGGAAACAAAGTCACTGTGGCTTTAGTGACCAGTGAAGGCATCTCTGGGTAAAGATGGTGATGGATGGACATAAACACCACTCACGGTGGACCCTTGGACCGTTGTCGTAAGTGAGAAGGGTCCTTTCTCACCAGAGATCTGCTTGCAGATCTCTTACAGGCTACATATCCATGCTAATAATAAACACTGGCATTTCATGAGTGCTTACCAGTACTCCTCTAAGTCTGTTGCATATTCATAAACTCAAATGTATACCCACCCTAGTACTACCTCCTCTTATAAGGCCTAGTTTTTCTTTTGGGGTTACCAGGAATCGAACCCAGAAGTATCCCACCTCTGAGCATATACCCCCAGACCTATTTATTTATTTATTTATTTATTTATTTTGAAACAAGGTCTTTTCTTCCTAAGTTGCTGAGGAGGCTGTCCTCAAACCTACGATTCTCCTCTCAGCCTCCAGAGTACTGGGATTATAGGCGTGCACCACCACTCCTGGTCTGCATCAGGCTTATTTGTAGGGATGAATAAACTGTGTTATTTGCCCACTACTACATGGCCAGGCAGAATCTGAACAGAGGCTGTCTCCAGAATGTTCGTCTTTAATTATTCTACTTCACTGTCTCCAAAACCAGAGAAAAGACTTGATCCAACACCCCCCTTAGCCTGAAGCATTCCCCCAGATGATAAAACCATTAAGGGTGATAGGCCTCCCTGTCGGACGTCCCCGTGTTCAGGTTGCAGACGCAGAAGCTTAATGGAGAGCAAGGCTTCCGGAAGGGCTGTAGGCACCTGGACAGCAGCCGCCTGGCCAGAGTTTGCGGCCAATTCCCCTAGGCACTCAAGCTCTGCTCCCGCAGGGGAGGCCAACAGTTCATGCTCCTGTACACTCCTCAGGCCTCCGGTGCAGTCTGGTCACCTGGGTGACCCCTGCCCACCTGGGACCAGGGTGGCCTCTGTCTGACCTCATCCCAGCCTGACAGCTGGCGTCGCCCTCGCCCAGACAGCCGGCCCTCCAGGCCCTAAGGAGTATTGTCTCTGGCCGCCCTGCCGTTCAGACGGAAGGGTGAGCCAGCGGGCCGCTCCTGTTCAGCCGTGGCCACGGAGGGGGGCCGCTCCCCAGAATTAAGGAGATAGGAGGAAACAAAATGCCAGCTGCAAGTATATCTGACTTTAAGAGAAAAGCAGGGCCCGTGGCCTCCTGAAGTCCAGTGCCAGGGATTGTTGGAAACAAAGGCCCTCTGGTAGGCAGGGTCAGGCCGGAGCACAAAGCCCCATTGTTAGGCTCCACCAGCGGTTTTCCAACTTTCCTTTTTAAGCCACAGAACCGTTTGTAACCCCTCAGCCATGCCCTCAACGTCTGGAAGGGCTTTCAGGTGGAGCCCGTCCCCAGCAAGGGAACAATGGCGCTCGGCGTTGTTCCCTTGCCGGGGACAGACCCCTGCATTGAGACCACAGTGCAAAATGTCAGTTTTCCCGAGTGGCCTTTCATTCCTTACAGAGACCGTCTCCAGCGGGTGTCTGAAGTTCCTTTCCTGAGATCCCCCTCCCTCATCTCCCTGCTCCCCAGGGGTTTCTGAAACCCAGCAAGCTCCCAGAGTCTCCACAGCCAGGTAAATCACCTTGTCCTCAGGTTAACAGCCACTGCACTGCCCCAACCACTCTCTCCCCAGTAAAGGGAAGAAAAGGAAGGAAAGACAGAGATGGGGATGGAAATTCTGACCTGACCAGTCATTTTTCCATGGAATATCAGTTGCAGGGAAAGCAAAGACCATAACACGACTCGTGTCCAAGCACGGGTAGCCTTCTGCCCTTTCAGCCTGTCTCCTCCTGGGACCCAGCAGCGCCACCTCACAGAAGCCAGCCTAGAGTCCAGATTCATGTTGGGAATTAATCCAGACTTACAGCCCAGAGTCTGCCCACTGGACCAGAAAGCAAGATCAAACAAAGATTATTTACATTTGGGGAGTCACAAATGCTTTGAGAATCAGGTAAAAGTAAAAAGCTCCCTCGCCATAGTATTTTGCCTCCAGTTTCTTTCTCCCCATTCCTCCTTTTTTTTTTTTTTTTTTCAGTACAGGGGTTCCCCGCCACTGAGCTACATCTCCATTCATTTTTATTTTATTTTGAAAATAGGGTCTCGCTAAGTTGCCCAGGCTGCCTTGGAACCTGCCATCTTTCTGCCTCAGCCTCCCAGTTTCTGGGATTACAGGCACACTCCGCCCTGAGCCTGGCTTTGCCTCCACAAATTCAAGAGACTCAAGTGCGGGACCGCAGGCCCAGCCTCAGAGTCATTCTGCACAATTCGGGAGCCTATTCCAAAAACAGCTGTACTCTCATCGAGTTTATTTTTCTTTTCTGGGCTGACAGCTAACCATATCTCTCAGCCCCCTTGCCAAATGAGTCGCCAGTGACTGTGGGCAGAAGGGACGCATTTCCTCTGGTCCGCGGTAGTCAAGAGCAGGCCTACCTTCCCCACTCGCACTCTTCCTGCTCTGCCAGCTGGATGACTTGGGACGCTTTGAGGTGAAGATGTGGGGACTTTACATGTTAGGTGCTCAGGCTCTCGAATGAATGTGGAACAGAAACACCGCTTGCCAACCAGTCTACACCGTACCGCAGGCATTGACATAAGCTAGAAATAAGGCTTTATTGTGACCTGACACTGAGATTTGGGGATTGTCGGTTGCAATAGCTAGCATAACACCCAAACACAGGGCTGCTTCATACAATACCCAGCCCAGACACTGATTTTGCAGGTGGCCTTGCGCCCAGAGAGGTGGTTCTCAGCCCCAGCTGAACATTAGAGTCACTGAGGGAGGGAGAGGAAGGGAGGAAGAAAGAAGACACAGAAGGAGGATGGAGGAGGAGGAGGAGGAGGAGGAGGAGGAGGAGGAGGAGGAGGTAAAAGAAAGGATGGAGAGGAAGAAAGGGAGGGAGGAGAGAGGAAGGAAGGAAGGAGAAAAATAAAAAAGGAAGGAAGGAAGAAGGGACCCCGATTTAATTTGGAACTGTTGAGCCTGGGTACCATAACCTTCTAGAAGCTCTGTGGGCAATCCCAGTGTGTCCAGCCTCCTAACTGGGAGCAGGTGGGAGCCAGAGGCAGAGGTATGACTCCCATGGACATCCCAGATGCTTCCTTGGCTTCTGAAGCTGCAGGCTAAATGGAGGATGGCTCAGAGCTGCCTCCTGGCCACAGCCCCACAGCCCCACGAAGCCATCCTTGCAACCCGGCCCTAATGAATACTCTCTGTAGCCTCTGCTTTCCTTTCATGGTGTTGAGCGTGGCCAAAAAGCCAGTCCACCGGCAGCTGCTCACAGCCAGTGAGAGGCAGGACAGTGGGTACGCCTGCTCTTAACAGGTGTGGATGCTGTGGCCACAGGGCTGTGATCCACAGTGTGGCCAGGATCAGACGCTCCCTTGTCCAGGGCTGATGAATGTCCCAGGGGCCCAGCCTTTGCCTGTGAGTCTGTTGACAGGCAGAGGAGCTTAGGTGTGGTCAGAAGCTCTATGAAACCTCCTCTACACTCAGCCTCCCCAAGGAGGTCAGGAAGTCAGCAGACAGCACCCCACCACCACCCTGCACACGTGCTGGCCATGGCCAGGGCGCTCAGTGGCACAGCAGTGGCTCTCATGACTCAACACTGTGCTGGGCTTTGTGCTGACCTCTTTACTTCCAGGGGCCCATCTGAGTACCTCATCATCATCCCAAAGAAGGTACTACCACATCTGCATTTTTACTTGGACCCAGAGAGGTTGAAGAACTGTTCGCACATCACACAGCTAGACATCTCCAATCACGATACAGAAATAGACACTCCCGGGGAAGGTCACGTCAGTGGGCTTTGCCATTTTTCACCTTGTTGCCTGAGAACTAGAAGAGGCCTCAAGGCAGCTAGCTGCCTGGGCGCCAGTGGCAGGAAAGGGCTGCTGGGCACAGGGGCAGGAGGCCAGAAGGCCACCTTGCTGCAGGGCCTGACAGCCGGCCCACCATGTTGAGAATCACCTGGCTTCTGTTTACCACAAGCCACAACTCCAGGTGACAGAAAGGCTACAGCAGAGGGAGCACGTTGTCCCACAGTTTAGGGCTAGAGGGGAGGGGCACTCTGGGTGGGCAGTGGTCGCGTTGACCCATGGCACCCAATAGTCCCCCCACCGACTGTGGGCAGGAGCCTGTCCTCTTAGCCCTGCAGCTTCTCCCAGCCCTCCTGCAGCCTAATCAAAGCTTCGAATCTCCAGGCTACAGAACTGGGGGTTGCAGCGTGCAGTGGGGAGTTCTGGCAGCTGCCCCTTCAGTAAGATCTTTGTTAGAGTCGGGCATCCAAATGCGGAGTGATAGGTAAGGACATCTTCACCGCCGAGCCAGGCACCTGGCTGGGGGCGGAGCTTGGCAAGAGGCGGGGCTTCCTGCTGGAGGCGGGCACCGCAGGATCTCCCACATCCCCACATCCGGCCTGGATGGCTGTTTCTTGGCTTTACGCGGATGTTTTGGGCACTTTTCATCTTTAAATCCATTTCACGCGTTCCTTTGTGCAATTTTTAAAAATCTATAATTTATGAGCACTGTCATTCGATAGGGTCTTTACTCTGGCTGGCTGAGACTTCTTCTAAAGTACTTCTCAGTAGGCAGCGAATCACTCCCCTTCGATTACCATGTGATTAGTTTGTTCAACTGATGGCCTTTCTTCTCTAAGATACTCATTGTGTCCTCTGCCTCCTCTGCAGTTCTTAAGAATTTAAATGAGCCATTTTATTTCTTCCTCCAAGCCGGGAATCCACACACTCGGCCCCACCCTTCGGCCTCCCCTTTTAATGCGCCCAATAAACAGCAGCACAGCTTCCGAGGGCCTCCTCTAATGGGGAATTTTATGTTGTTTCTGACATTGTTTGTTGTGCTTCCCACAAGACCGAATGCTGCTAAAGATTGAGAGACAGTGACATAAATGTCAGGGAACCGCCTCGGTAGTGTCAAGCCTAATTAGACGCTTGCACTTGGGAGACAACTAGAGATCCCATAAAACTCAGAGCTCCCCTCTCCGCACAGCCTGGAGTCTGGCAGATGGGGCAGGGCAGCAGAGAAGGCCGGAGCACAAGATGAAAGGGGACGGGGAACAGCTTCACTGGGATGCTGAACTCGATTTAATGCATCCTCCTGCACCCTGCAGGTCAGTCTGGTCCTGAAGTGCCAGCCTGTTTCCTGCATCATTGGGAGCTGTAGGCACAGTGCCTAGGGGTTGTGCCCTTGTCAAGGGCCAAAGAAATGTTTGGGAAGAAAATAAAAAATTGGCTCCAAATTGCAAAGCAGAAACTGTGGAAGCAAAATAATAACTGAAGTAATAATTAACAAATTATTTTACACTTTACGGCAAAAATATGTGCAGGCACACACATACATATACAGGCCATCTATATGAAATGAAATGCCTGGGACCAAACGTGTTTCAGATCTCATGTGTTTTCGGATTTGGGAATCTTTACCTGTACATAATGAGATGTGTTGGGGTTAGGACTCAAGTCTAGACATGATTTTCACTTCTGTTCCATGTGCACCTCATACATATAACCTGAAGGTGGTTGTAGGCAATGTTTGTAGCATGCCAGCATTTTGATTATGACCTGTCACATGAGGTCAGCTGTGGAATTTTCCATGCATGGTCTCATGTCAGTGCTTGAAAGTTTCACATTTTGGAGCATTTCATATTTTTTCATTAACAATGTTTAACTTGTAGTGAAATGCACATGCATTTTGTGATGTGAGGTGAGGTTTCCAAAAGTAAAAGTGCATTCATCCCTAACATAGCCATGTCCACCAACACAAAACACATATTCACGTGCCTGGGTGAGTTGATTACCCACAAATGGCATAGCTAACATTTGAGTTCTTCATCACTGCGCCTGCACCTCAGGGAGGGACAGGAGAGATGACCCTTACAGCTGTTAGAATCTATTTGAGACTATATGACTTAGCTGCAAAGAACAGTGTACTCACTTGCTCTATAGTAATGATTTCTTAACCATCTTTTGTGTGTTCTATTCTTAACACTGGGAATAAAACAATGAACAAAGGATACGAGAATCTCTGCCCCTATGCATCTTACAAGTGAACAATGATATAATGAAATATGACATTCAACATAAGTACCAGTGATAAAAATGCTAAGTAAGCACTTTCACTAGAGCTGAGTGAGGAGTGAGGAGATGGAGCTGCCTGGATGGTCCAGGATGATTCAGAGCAAGAGAGAGGGAGGCCAGCTATCCACATATGTGTACAGAGAAGTAAAAAGCCTGGTTGCACCCAGAAGAAGATGATTCACACATGGATGAAATGATGTGTGTAGAAAGACACCTTGCAAACTCTTAAGTGCAGTGTGAATTATATGTCTTATTACATATGTGACACATTCATCTTAAGCACCCGAGTAGAGATGATGGAATCATTGTGGAGAAATCTATGTTTGATCATGTTCTACTCTGAATTTTAACCCAGATATTTCTCTGCTGAGTTGAGCCAGCTTGTACATAAATATCTCAGATCCTCTTTGGTCATACTCTAGAATCCCACTGAGAGGCTAAGAACTTTAACCATCTCAAGAGCATTCAGAAAAAGACAAAATGATCTGAATTCTATCCAGAGGGGCTTCTGTTGGTCAAAGGAGAAGATATGAATGGGAGTTTATCTCTTTTCAAGAGTGTTCAAACACTCAGTCCAAGATGGAACCCAAGGTCTGGATTCCCACAGCCTTGCAGTACACCTCTGGTATATTTTGGCAAGACAAAGAGTTCGTTTCCTTTAAAAGGCATAAGATTCATACAATCTGAAGAGAAACCAGAGTTTTGTGGTCATTTGTTATTGTTGTCATCCTGGGGACTGAACCCGAGGCATTCTATCACTGGACTACATCCCCAACTCTTTACTTTTTAGATTGAAACAGGGTCTTGCTAAGTTACATGTGCTAGCCTCCAACGTGCCATCTTCCCATCTCAGCCTCCCAATTACTACAATCATAAGCATGAGCCTCCATACCCTTTCTTTTTCCTTTAGTAGTATAGACAGTTTACACTGTTCCAAAGAGATTGAACATTGTGTTAATTTATGGTTCAAAATAAACTCATGAAGTAAATAAAATAATTATTGGTAACCCCCATTTGACAGATACAGAAATTGAGATAAAGCAGACCTAAGTAGATTGCCTAAGGTGACAGGGACTGGCCATAATTAGGAAAATTCAGATTTCCTGGAACACTTCAGAATTCCTTTCCACATGCCTTTCCCTAAAGCCTGGTACTAGGAATTGCTGAAGACCCTCCTCCTAAGAGAACACCAAGCCTAGGGCTGACCTTCTCTGAGATAATTAGAATTACTTTATGGGTAAATCCCTATCATTAATTGCCCCACGACTTTTCCTGTAACACATACTATCCAATCAACCAAGAAATTCTTTCCTAGATCCTCCCTTCTCTCCCCTAAATGCACACCTAAAGCACAACACCCTCTGGCATGCAGAATGTAGGTCTTATCAAAACCTATTCTTCAAGTGCCTACCTTCTACAGATGACAGATTTAGTCAATAAAAATAGAAATTATCTCATTAAATTTGAGTTTCATATAAACAAACAAATCATTGTTTAACATACATATGCTTCAGAAAATATTTTGGATATATACTTTACTTAAATGAGATTTTGAAGCCAGGAATGGTGGCACAAACATTTGTAATCCCAGTACTTGGAGGCTGAGACAGGAGGATTGCAGGTTTGTGGCCTGCCTCAGCTACTTAGTGAAGATACTTTACAACTTAGTGAGACCCTGTTTCAAATATAAAGAATAAAAATAGGGATGGGAGTGTAGCTCGGAGGTAGATTGCCCCTGGGTTCCATCTAGTGCCGGAAAAATATATTAAAAAAAAGATTTTGTTGTTTATTGCACTCCCCCAAACTGGTTACACAGTGGAATCAGAATCTATAAGCTTCATAAGGCAAAAATTAAATGCTCTCCTCCAAGTCTAAACATCTTGATCCTACTTGCAATTGGCTACAAAAATTAGAAGTCTGAAGTTATTTGTCAAAGAATCTGACAGTGATGGAAAAATTAAACATAATTTTTTCTGACTCCCATGAAATTAGACCTAAAGTAATCAAGAAGAAACGTAATCTATATATGCATATAGAATTCCAAATTCTAGCAGAGAACCCTTCAGCTAATAGACGCAAGAGACCACTTGCCTCCAGTATGAATCCTAGTGGTAGTGACTGTGGTCACTTCTCTGCATCCTTCTTCAGTGGTACCCAATGCCCCCTGCTCCTCTGCTATGGTGAACTCTCTCACAGCAAGCCCGATGCCCTTGTTGGCACATAGTAGTTTCCATCCTTATTTAAAAAATAAGGAAATGCAAAGTTCATATTGGAAACTATATTTTTAATAGTTGAACTCAAATCAGATAAAACTGCAAAGAGTAAGAAAAAAGCAGGACCTGAGAAAGGCATCCTTCTTCCTTTGGAGGGATGGAATCTTGGGCCAAAGAGAAAGGGAATCTGACACCCAAAAATGAACAGGCAAACAAAATATTGGCAAGGAAAATGCAAGCTTTCACATCACAACACTGAGCGAATAAGTGCTCACTAATATATCTCAATGGAAAAGAGAAGAATAGTCCCAAGCAGAGAGAGCTTTCCCAAGAACTGAAGAACTCAAGAGTTCCTTTGAGATCTCAGTGTCAGGGTTGGAAGTGGCTGGAAGGATTAGGAATCTTAAGGAAGGATGTCTCTGAAACCTCAACTCAACCTCCACCCACCGAGAGTGTTCTCTCTCTCTCCCTCTCTCTCTCAGTAAATTTATTGGTGTACTATAATTATACATGAACACAGCACTTGGTTTATTTTCTTCTACATCTCATCCCACACTTTCCTCCTCCCTCTCCATATGTTATCAAGATAGGTAGTGATGTCTTCATGTATGGACATAATATTATTTTAAATGTTCCCTCCATCCACTCTCCTTTTTACCCTTCCCACCTCTCTCCCTCAGTCCCCTTCCACTATTGTCCTAGTTTCTTTCCTGATTTGTCTGAAGCTTCCTATTTTCTCTCTAGCTTCCACATACAAGAGAAACCATACTAACCCTGACTGGTTAATCTCAGCACAATGTTGTCTAGTTTCATCCATTTCCCATCAATGAAAATGTAGGGAAATAAGAACACTTATACACTGTTGGTACAATTGCAAATTAATAAACCACTATGGAGATCAGTATGGAAGTTTCTCAAAAGACTAGGAGTGGAACCAACAGCTATACAACTCCTTAGTATCTTCAAAAGAATTAAAGTCAGAATACTATAATAATATATTCATACCCATGTTTATTATAGCACAATTCACAATAGCCAAATTATGAGCCAACCTAGGTATCCATCAAAAGATGAACAGATTTTAAAATTATGGTATATACACACAATGGAGTTTTACTTGGCCATAAAAAAGGACAAAATTATGTCATTTGCAGGGAAGGCAGCTCTCTGGGAGAAGCTTTATTTCTTTATTATTATTTCATGTAATTTAGTGTATTTACAGCACACAGCTCCTACCACCTTCAGCTAAAGAGAGCTTTTGAGGGCATGTGAAGAGTTGCAGAGAAAGGCAGGAAAGTCTTGGGGATCAGTTGCAGGCATATAGGATGGCAGAGAGGAGGGTCTGGCATTGATGTCCTCCACATCCCACTGGGTCAGCCACTGGCAAGGTAAGATGGACCCAGGCAGGCAGAGAACAGAAGGAAACCGGCACAAGTTGGGGTCAGGAAATGGGAATCCAGCCCCACTATGGAAATCCTCTCTGGCTCTGCAACCTGGGGCCAGCCTCTCCCCACGAGTCACTTAACATAGACATAGGTCCTGCCCTCAGGGATCAGAGTTCAGAGGGGAAGATGGTCAGCTGTTGAAGACTATCACCATTCTGTGTAGTAGGCAACGCAGGTGAATCTTTTGGCAAGAAGTATAAGCACAGCAAAGCAGGGGCAGCAATGGAGAAGAAAGAGTTTTGAAAGAATTTTATTTTGGATAGTTCTTTATAAAATAAGAAATAGGGGGAAATCTGAATTTCTATTGAATTTAGAGTATATGGTTGAGATCGTAGATTCTGGAGCCATTTTTGAAGCCAATATTTTATTTTTTTACTCTTATAGTTCATTTTTATTTTATTTATTTGTGGAACATATTGAAAATGGTATACATTTAGACTGTGCTTGGTGCCCTCTCCCCCACCCCAGTTCACCTTCCCCCTCCCAACAATGAGTGTTCAGGTTAACCACACTATATTCATACTTTTACATATATGTGGATGTAGCTCCTCCATTAATCAACCTCAGTCTTCCTCCTCTCCTGTCCTTTCATTCTAGCTTCCCTGAGATTTCCCCTCCATTATCTGGAGTCCCTCTGGTATCTCCAATACTCCCTAGTTCGGGCATATTAGAGAAAACATTTGTCCCTTCTCTTTCTGTGCTTGGCTGATCTCACTTAACATAATGTTCTCCAGATCTTCCCATCTTCTTGCAAATGACATGATTTTGTTCTTCTTTATAGCTGAATAGAATTCCTTTATGTGTATTTCCCATAATTTTGCAATCCATTCATCTGTTAATGGATAACTAGGTTGGTTCCATATTTTGGCTATTACAAATTGTGCTGCTATGAACATGGATATGCATATGTTACTATAGTTCTCTGATTTCAACCCCTTTGGACAAATACAGGAAAAGGTATAACAAGATCATATGATGCATCTATTCCCAGTTTTCTAAGGAATCTCCACACTGATCTCCATAGCGGCTGAACTAGTTTGCACTCCCACCAACAGTGTAAAAGAGCTCCTCTTTCCCCACATCCTTGCCAGCATTTGTTGTTCTTTGATTTCTTTATGCTTGTCACTCTAACTGAGGTTAGATGCAATCTCAGCAAAGTTTTGATTTGCATCTCCCTGATGGCTAATGATGTTGAACATTTCTTCATGTATCTATTGGCCATTTGTATCACTTCTTTTGTGAAGCGTCTATTCAGTTCAGTTGCCCATTTCTTGATTGGGTTGTTTGTTTTGCTAGTGTAGAGTCTATTGAGCTCTTTGTATATTCTGGATATTAGCCCTCTATCGGAGTGGTGGCTGCTATAGATCTCCCATTCTGTGGCCTTTCTCTTTAGGTACTTGGTGGTTTCAATTTTGGTGCACACTGGTCTGGATCTTTGGTGGGCATGGTGAACTCGGCTGCCACTGGTAAGATAGCGCCCCCTTGACACTCTGAGCCACAAGGGGTTCAGGTTTCTTTTCCAATGTTGAGCTCTGCTCTGGATCCCTGAAGGGCTTGGTGAGCTCAGCCACTGGAAGTTATAGCTGGTATTTGTGCAGGAAGAACTGATAACTTACAACCCATGGATCTGCAGTTGCTCACTTCAGGTCCTTGTTTTCTTTTTCATCTCTGGAGTCCGGAGCTGTGAGGCAAGATAGTGCCGGTGTGGTGCCCACCGTCACAAGGTGTGCGGGTTTTATATTTCTGTTCTCTGGTCAGTCTTCTAATCTTCTTATTCTCTGTCCCTTGTGTTTATCATTTTTATTCCTCTACTGACAGTATTTCCTGGCTTTGTAGAATGCTGTTTTTGAGGCAATGGACATGGGGCGTCAGCAGGACTCATAAGTGCTCCTTCTCTCAGTCGCCATCTTCCTGGAATTCCTTGAAGCCAATATTTTAAGCCCAGTTCTGCCATATACAAACTCTGGGACCTTGGACAAGTTACCTTGCCATTTGGGGCCTCCAGTTCCTCATCTATAAAATGAGAATGGTATATTATGCAATTGTGAGAATTAAATGGGTCTGACATATGTAAAACACTAGAGCCTGATACATAACAAGAGCCCAAGAATGTTAGCTACTATTACTGTGACGTATTTAATATTATTTATATTTTAGACTATATATGAAGACAGTCACCTTAATTCAGAGTTTTAGAGTCTCTAAACATCTTTTAATATGGCCTGATAAATGCTTGGAACAGGCTGATGAATGGTAAAACATAGGCTGCAGGAGGGTAATCAAAAAGGGGTTCCCACAGGGACCCTCTCAGCTAAGTCCTGAAAGCATTGTCCAGGTGAGGGAAGAGAAGCAGTGTGTGTGAAGGTCAGAGGCAAGAGAGGAGAAGAACACAACATAGTGTGGATGTAGCTAGCAAGACCAAGAGAGCAGGGCCAGCCAGAGAGAGCAGCCTGAGCTCAGATGAGAAGCTGTGGCTTGAATCCAAGGGGCACAAGTGGGGAAGGAGGAATATACTCACGGGTCTCTCAAACTGGGGCTATTGACAGCACTTGGTAGTTGGTTCATTATGAAGGTAAAGTGAGGTTTTACCCTTTTTCCTCTACTGCCTTGAACAACTGTAGAGATGGGGACACTGTTTGCTGAGACAGGAAAACCAAAAAGAAGACATGAGTTAGGGGCGGCAGAGAGAACACCAGGAAGGAACTAAGGCCATGGCTTCCATTTGGAACAATTTGCCTTCAAGAATTTTGTAAAACAGAGTGAAGCATAAATGCTAGTAGGTAATTGGATACAATGAGAAAATATTTTCATAAGTGACAGCCATCCCTTATATTATGTAGACCTCTTCTATAGAAGGACTTATTACACATGGTTTTTACAGTTCCTGTGAGATGAGAACAAGTATGACAACATATATTGTGCACATGTTTTGACTAAGCATTTTACACACCTTGGCCATGAACACTGAGAAATGCGTTCTGTTCATAACACATTTTACAGCTAAGGACACTGATGCTTAGAGGTAAAGATTAAGAAATCTGACCACTGCCACACAGCTGGTAGCAGCAAATCCACCTGGTCTGTTTTCTTTTAGACAGATGCAGACACCGAATTTCTAGTAGGACAAGGACCATGCACAAGGTTACAAAATCAAGAAGTACTGAAGCCAAGTGTAGCACCCAAAGCTGCTACTTCAAGTGTCCAGTGCTGTTTGTAGTATCCGGTGTATTTAGGCTGTGGAAGTATGTTACTGACCAAGGGTCAGAATGAAAAGATTATAGAGATAGGGTCAACTGGCAGCCATGTTCACACTACATTCAAACAAGGTAAGAACTGCTTATTTCCTGTGCAATCTCATAAAATGAAGGCTTTTCATACCCACCTGCTGCTGCTACAGAAGGTGCCAGAGGAGTAGTACTCGTGAAGCTAGTATTTCAAAGAAGACCCAAAGACCTTCATGGCCCTGGGATTCTGGAGGACAGACATGGGACTGAGCATTATCTCCCTTTCTAGATTGTTCACAACAGGCAAGTTTGAGCAAAGCTGTGTTTGTGTTCAAATATTACCCTAATCGAGCAGCCACTAATGGTGGGTCCAATGGCTCACCACAGGGTTCACAGTGAAGAACCAAGCAGAGGTAGCCCCTGCTCATGGGGGCTCCAGGTCCAGTACCTCACCATGGGGGTGAGGCACTGGGGATACATGGGGGCTCACCATGCTGGGAAGAGGGATTGGGTCTCACTGCCCAAAAGCTGCCCAAGAAGCAGGCATTTGTGATTTTAGTTAGGTCCGTTTGATGGAGGAGATATTAGTTTGGCTTTTGCTTATGCCTAGGTATTAAACAGGCCTAGTGACCAACTCAGGGGCCACTCAGCTCCTCTGGTCTCGATATAAAATGGATGGGGGAAGGTAAAAGCACTAGAAACGTGGTTCTCAAACTCCTTGTAAGTGACATTATCATTCTTCACTCTCTTAACAAATATTTATGCTAGCTGAGTTTATGCAAGGAACAGGAACAACACAATCACAACCCAGGCCCAGTGGAGTCCGAGGTCTAGTGGAAATCTTACAACAATCCCCACCCTATAAAACAGATAAAGGTGTCCTTCCCCCTGCCCTGGTCCCCAGAATCTGCAAACACAGTTAAAAATAAATAAATAAAACAAAATAAAGAACTATCTAATTTCTCAGATTCCTTCCTGCTCTGAAATTCTCAACTTTTTCCTCCAGGGCTGGGGCAGTGACCACAGCAGAAATGAAAGTCCCACATGTCTATCTTCAGTACCACATGGACCAAGGATTCTTGAAATTTTGCCCAACCAGCCCAAGCCCATCAAAGTCCTCCTGCTTTTGCTCTTGAGGTCTATTCTGGAGGAGTCAGCCATTTGCATGAGAATCATTCTGACCTACCCGGAAAGGGGAGGCCATGTTTTTGTCTGGAGGACCAGTATTTTCATGCATTACTCCCCAAGCACAGGGAAAGGCCTGGAGGGGCTCCAAGGGATGTTAGCAAAAGCAAAGACAAAGAGGTACAGTTGTGACTTACTCCTTCCCATTATTATTTATTTATTATTTATTCATTTATTTATGTATTTATTTTAGAGAAAAGGAATGAAACCCCAGCTCCCCTGTTTTCTTGCTAGATTTGTGAAACAAACGAGAGCGAATAATTTTCATTCATTGAGCTTGTTTTTCCTTCCAAGGACACCTCTCCATCCTCCCGTGAAGACCCCTTGAGGTGCCCTGCACACTGCCTGTCCACGCGGGTAAAAGGGAGTTGAGTTTGATTTTTTTTCTTTCTCGCACCATTCTATGCCAACGTGTGCCTGACCATTTCCAGATGAAATGCCGCCTGTACCCGAATGAAATGTTTGCAAAAGGTCTTTAACGAACTGAAAATGTTCATTTGAAAAGTCACCTCTGTGGAAAGAGTGAGGCTGAGAGAGGGAAGGAAATGACACACTGCCTGTGGACTGACTGGCAGACAGCTGCTTTCACTCAAGGTTTCAGAGAGGGAAGAGGGAGAGGGAGTGGGCTCAGGCAGGTTGGGATCCCAAGAGGACCCTCACTCGGAAGGCAGCGCCCACAGGGCCAGGCCCGGAGTCGTTCACCCACTCAGCTTCTTTGGTGTATCTAATGTCCAAGCGCACAGGATCCCCCTGTATATTGTACACTCAAGGTACAGGCCCCCCAAGGCCTCTTAAGGAGCCGTCCCCTGCCCCCAGAAATTCCCGCAAATTCCCCACTGGCATCATTTCAAAGGTAACCACAATAAGAGCGGTATTCATATTAATAGCAGCAGCTACCACCAAACACTGCCACCTTTTACAATCAAGGTGCTGTCCTGCCCTGCCCCCATCACCAGTGCCACCCATAGGGACCGGAGAGGAGACAGCACAAAGTTACCGGCTCCGCCCACAACACTGATTACAAGTCACTGGGCGGACGTGATTACAGGAACTGCTCTCCCTAGCTGAGCTGATATTTATTTCAGCAGTTCTGACCCTTCGCAGGGATCTTGCTGCCAACCCCCATCTTTCTCTCCGCACCCCCCAAAGGGCTTTTCTAACTGAAAGCAAACCCAAGCCAAGTCCTGCTCATACTCTCGGCCAGGTGCCAGGAAAAGTGTACATTTTCGTGAGCTGGGCCTGTTTTGCCAGAAGTCTGCAATGTGTCTGGACATGAACGCTGTTCCCTTTTGGAGGCCGGGCCGGAGCGCCAGGACGGTCTAGAAGCAGCACATGGAGAGAAACAGAGTGACCAGGAAAAGGGGCAAAAAAAAAGCCTGCCAGCCTCCTATTGCCCTCAGAAAAAACATAAGTGAATCTTTTTAAGACTCAGTATTCCAGTTGTGTACTGTTAACTTTGTTCCCTGGGGTAATTGCCTACCAGGACTTCACCTTTCATAATGGAAATTAAACCACTTTCAGTTTGAGCTGGGGGGGATGGAGGGGGGAGGCTGTCTTAAAGTCTGGCACAGATAACTAGATTTAACCCTTGCTGGCCCTGTGGGCTTGATAGAGATGAAAGCAAGAAGACATTCTGAGGCAATCTGAAAGAAAAAGATTAAAAAATACAGAATAGCAAAGATCACCAAACAAAGATGGGACACCATTAGCCATCTTCCAAGCACAGGCCCTTCCGGCTTCCCCGTGGAGGGTCCATATGAGTGCCTGGGAGCCTCCTGGGTGTCCGTGCTGTGTCCCCACAACCCTATCCCCTGGGGAATTTCGCTGCTTGGTAAAAAGCCTGTGGTCTGTCTCCAAATTCCCCAGCTTTCATTTCATCCTCGTTGAGGGGGGCAATAAACTTTAGTGGGGAGGATGCAATTATCCAGGGGCCAGGTGTGACTTAACAAGCTTAAGGCGACTACACAAAAGCCAAGCCAGAAGAAGGGCATGTTTTCCAAGCGATTAGAGAGGGTGTCCCCCCTTCACACCACCCTGGCCCCATCTCGCCCTGACAGCCCAAGAAAGGGAGGCGAATCAAAGAGACGGACGCAGGAACACGCGCCGGCTGCCAAGTTTCTACCAGACTGGCGGTGGCCACGATGGCAAGGAAGAGGTTGGGTGGAAAAAGGATAGGGTGAAAACCCTATGCAGAAACGCGGGTTTGCCTCAAGTTACACAATAGACATGGATCGTGAAAGTGAAATATCAATTGTTTTAATAAATGGGCTCCCTGTTAGCGTAGCAGCTATTGTTCCTAGAGAACCTTTTATACATTGAAGGAGAGGGAGGGGCTGCTATTTATCTTTCATGCCAATTTGGGTTGTAGGTCTGATATGAAGTTTTTATAAAAGATGTCAGAATAAAAGGTGTTTCTGATTTTTTTAAATAAGAAATTCCAACCAGAAATGTAGCTTCAAGGTACATGAGCAGAAATAAACTAAGAGGGAAAGAGAAAGGAGAGAAAGAAAAAAGAAAAGAGAAAGAAGAAGGAGGAGGAGGAAGAGGAGGAGGAGGAGGAGGAAGAAGAAGAAGAAGAGGAAGAGGAAGAGGAGGAGGAAACAATACCTCCTTGGGTTCAACGAACCCAGCTGAGGGAGATGAGGTGCCATGTTCATCTTTAAAGGGATAGAGCTGGGCATATCATGTAGAGGAAGATGAGCTGCAGCACTGGAAAACAAGAGAGAGTGGGGAGGAGGAGAGGAAGCAAGGTCAGAAAAGATGTAGGCAGGGGCTGGAGGAGCCAAAGATCCCAGCTGCGTGGTACAAGTTGCTCTGGGTTGGCCAGGTGATGTTGTGTATAAAAGGGAAGGTAGAGAAGGCAAATGTGAGAGTCATAGGTCCCCCTTGTGTCTTCTTCTAGCAAAGAAGATTTCAGAATAAAGTTTTCCATAGCTATCCTGGAATTTCATAGACCAGACATCCATACACAATCCTTAAAGCCACAGCACCATTCCTTAAAATGAGAGTCCAAAGCCAGGCGTGGTGGCGCACACTTGTAATTCCCGTGCTTGGGAGGCGGAGACAGGAGGATCACGCAGGTTTGTAGCCAGGCTCGCTGGCTTAGAAGAGCCTGAGTCCTAATAAAAATATTAAAAATAGGTCTGGGAGTGTAGCCCGGAGGTAGAAGGGTTTCCAGGAACCCCAGTACCACCAAAAAAAAAAAAAATGAGAGTCCAGTCCATTTTCAGCCTCAAAACATAGCCAAAGTCCTCGCAGTCTCAGGCAGAGCAATTCCAAAGACAGAAGGTGGAAACAACAGAGAAGGAAAATCTATCAGCGAATGGGAAAACTTGGAAGTCAATAATTCCTAATGGAAAAAATTAATTTCAGAAGCATGAAGTTTTTTAAATTTTTTACGTGTTTCGCTTAATTTTTTTTGTTTAAGGAGGAAGTTCAGAGAGACTGGTACTTTCTCCATTTATTTTAAGAACTCTGTCTTAGCAATTCTGTTATTCTTGGTTACCCGTGGAGCCCACACATAATGGAAAGGCCCCCCCAGGAATCCTGCACCCAGGAAGCCCCTGAGCTGCGCAAAGCCCCACCCAGCCCACAGGAGATTTTGACCCAGTTGCACAGAGAAGCTGGGGTGGGGGAGGGTCAGGTCACAAGAATAAAGAGCGCCATTCCTCAGAGCCAGATACTGCGCCAAGAACTATCCTCACCTTTATCTCAAATAATCCTTGTCAAAACCCATGAAAACAAATTCCCATGAGTTTATGAAGAAGGAAACTGAGGCTCAGAGAGATGAAATTCCTTGCCCAAGGACACAGAGCTAGTAAGAGGCTGAGTCCATATTATGCACAGAGGACTGGGACAGTGGAGACGGCAGGCAGGCCTCCTCAACTCGGGCCCAGGTCTCAGGGGCTCTGAAAGGTCTGGCCAGTCATACACCCAACCACCCAATGCTCAAAAGAAAAGCCACCCTCTACAGCATGCAAAGGAAACCCGTTGTTCTATCTTTAGGTCATTCTGTGCCTCCACAGCCATCTGCGGGGATGGAACTTGGTTTCATTAAACATGATATTTTTGTCAGCTCTCTTATGCTTTTTTGTTTTGTTTTCTCTTGCTTTCAATTAAAGGATTTTTTCCCCTCCCAGAAATTCTTTGGGGATTTGAAACCCACTTCAAGGAAGGAAAAAAAAAAAAAAAAGGAAATCCATCTTACAGTATTAGTCACCAAGATGGGTGTGAAGACAACGGGCTATGAACTGAAATCGGCTCCATCTCTGAGAGTGAAGAACAAGCTCCAACAAACTGCTTTGAATTTTTAGCACTAGGAACAGCACTGGCAAACTGGTTTCTTTTTCTTAAAACTCAATAATAGTAATAATTTTTAAGCCGCCAAATTGAGTCCCAGCGGTTACAACCAAATCAAGAAATGAGCTGAGATTTCAAGCAAAAGCCGGGATGCTCCAACAGAGAAAAACACTTAGCTGTGAAGAAATTAAATTCACAAGAGAGCAGATACCGAATGCATGCATTCCACCTGCAAATAAAACCAGTGCAGAAGTAGACAGCAGACTGGGGACCTGGGAAAGAGAGCCAGCTGCGGGGGTCTACTGGAGTGGCTCACTCTGAAATCAAAGAAATGGGTGTGTGTCAAGTGCCTGCTCTTTGGATATGACCGTCCCCATCCTTGTCAGAGCCAAGATAAAGTAATCTCCCTCTCCCCAGGCCTTGGATCTCACAAGCCCCTTTTCCCATGCTATTAAGATAGCCCCCATGTCTCAGTAGTTCAACTTTGCAGGCTCAAAACTTTTATTTTCTGTTGCTCCTCCTCACCTTCCCTGCCTGCACATCAATGTCTCATTCATCTTGCAATGTTTGCATTAGACAGTAATCATTGCAGAAGCCGGCTTCCACCTCCACTAAGGATGCCTGGACCAACATCCTCCATCCTCCATGGGCTAGAGAGAGGTCACAAGAGGAGGCCCCAAGTGCTTCAGGCCTCCTCTAGAGGATAGCCACTGACCAAGAGGGGGAAAGGTCACCCTTGCTTAGCAATTCTCAGAAAGTGTAGTGTGTGTGTGTGTGTGTGTGTGTGTGTGTGTGTGTGTGTGTGTTGAAAGAGAGATTTCTGAACAAATGCAGCTGGTAGAAGCTCATTGGGAAACTGGGCTCAAAAGGAAACTGCCTACCTGTCTCTGGTTGGCAGCAAACATTTCCAGCAGGTTTCACCACTGCCCCTCTTTGCCCCCACCTCCTGAGTCCCTCCCAGGGAATCTACCATGCAGAGCCCGGCCAGGAAATCACCAGGTAATTCCCTGCTCACTCCTTTTGATCTGCCCCCTAAGGGGAAGAAAGCGGGATTCTGGAAGCAGTGGGCACACCACGGTTCAGATCAGCCTCACTGGGGCCCCTTAACCTCCTCCGTCCTCCATTTCTTCATTGTTAAAATGGCAATATCTTCTTCACATGTCTTTGTGGAGATTCCACTTAATTGTGTGTGTAGTCCCTATACAGCCCACAGCCCAGTGTCAGACAAAATATAGACACTGAGCACAATGTTTCCAGCTCCTACTCCCCACATCAAGTTTATGTTTTCTTATAATAATTATTATAACTTTCTATCGAGCCTTTACTACCAACCAGGTACTGTACTAAGTATTTTACATAGAAACTCCAATGTATCTTAAAAAAATAAGCATAAATTTCATCCTTATTCCTCTTTTACAGGTTCGTAAACTGAGGCTCTGCACCAAGGTCACGCCCCTCATCAAGGTACAGAGGTAGAATTCGCACCCAGATCTGCTGGACTCTAAAGACCCTGTTATTGCTGACTGCTATTTCCTGTGCCTTCATGATTTTCATGAAAACTTCCACTTGATTTTCTAACCTTGGTCTTTTCTAAAAGTTCTCTGCTGAGAATGGTGGTGCATGCTTGTAATCCAAGTACTTGGGAAACTGAGACAGAAGGAATGCAAGTTTGAGGCCAGTCTCAGCAACTTCGCAAGCAAGACCTTGTTCTAAAATGAACAACAACAAAGAAAAATACAAAAGGCTCAGAGGTAGAATGCCTCTGGGTTGATTCCCCAAGAACACCCCCCCAAAACATCTCTTAATGTTTCTCCTGGTTTGCTTGGGATAAAAGTGTAAGTGCTTTTCACTTTTTTTTCCATTTATATGATCCCTAGCTGAGAACCTCAAGGAGTGTTAGCAAAGCAAAGATCCCATAGAAGACCAGTTGTCCTCTGCCAAAACCCAAGTTTTTGCCAGGAACAAAATATATTTCATATTCCTAGGGAAAACAACCCTAAGTGTTCATCTTAAGGAAACATCTACCCTAGCTACATTCTTCACAAAACTGTTTTCCACTCATTTATCCAGAGGCAGAATAAAAATTTTAAAACCATTATTATTCATGAGTTCATCTTACTGCACTCACCCCACACTTTGCGAGCCCCAGATCACAACCCTCCCGAGAGCTTTCCAGCCCAAGGCTCCATCTCTCTGCTGAGACATGCCATCGATCCTGCTTGTTCTACAGACACCACTGGACACATTCTGGAAGCGGCACTTCTCTAAGTGTTTTATGTGGGGACATCTTGTCACTCCAAGAAGATTATAAATTTCTCTAAAGCTGAGACTGTCTTCTGCTGCTTTTGAAACTTCTGAACTGCTTACCACTTGCCTAGACATCAAGCAAATGTTTCGGAAATGTCTACAGGTGCAAGTACCCACAAAGTGCTAAATGCATGTTAACCCTAAGACACAAACATATTCCTGCATTTCCCTCAAAAGGTACCACCAGCCCCATCCTTCTGCCCCAGCCAACCTGGATATGCGATCATCCAGAGATCCTCTTAGCAGTCTATACATCTGCCTCCATGGCACAGGTGACTACCAGTCAGCCCTACCCAGCCCATACACTCCTCGCCCTGGGAACTCCATTTACACAGAGACAAGAACATTAACCCTTCCTTCTTCTGGTAATGGAATTCCCTAATTCCAACTGTTTGGAAACAGCTCTCCCTCAACACAATAAGTTGTTCTGATGAGGGCTGGGGGTCTCATCCCTCTGCCTATAATGATGGGCCCAGGGAGAACTGTGAGGATGAGCATGCCATCTCTTGGTCTCAATGAGTCCAGGAGTGAGCACATGAGCTAAGAGTGGCTGGTAGAGGCGTGGCAGAGGGGCCCCTCCTACCTCATTGGCTGAGAGGCTGTAAGGATGAATACCAAAGGCTGACAGAAGCAAACAGAAGGTGGAACCCAAAAGAGTATTGTTGACACTGGAGCCTTGGTAGCATGGATCCTGCTGAGGATTAGGCTATGGGGTCCCAGATCCCCATTTTATTTAAATCAGGTTTCAATCTCCTGCTCCAGGAATGTCCTCAGAACACATACTTCCCAGAAAGGGCATGTAATTTATGCCTAGAATGAATGTGCATTTGGCCAGCCTGCAGGTACAGGCAAGTGGAAGGAGAGAACTGAGCCATGGATCCCTCCTGGTCAGCAGGTGGGCACAGGGAGGGCAGTGGCAACAAACCCTCCTCAGCCCGGTGTGGACTTGGTCATGGCCTATAGCACCAAAAGAGCTCAGGATGGACTCCCTGGAAGAGACATCCTTTCTTTTTGCTGGCCACCATTGTGGCCAGTCCCAACACCTTAGGGAGACCCCCCCATACACAACTTAGTGAAAGCCTGTTTTCAAATAAAAATAAAGTAGGGCTGGGCGTGTAGTAGAGGTTGAATGCTCTTGGGTTCAATTCTCAATATGGAAGGAGAGAGGGAGGTAGAAAGGGAGGGAGGGAGCTAGGGAGGGAGGGAGAGAGGGAAGGAAACAAGGAAGGAAGGAAGGAAGGAAGGAAGGAAGGAAGGAAGGAAGGAAGGAAGAGAGCTAACAATGAAAAGTTACAAGTCCTCACCCAGGTCTAACTGGTGATGGGCAGTTTCTATACACAGCCCAGAGCTGTAGGATCACAGCAATGCCCTGGCAGCTTTCCATGGCATTGTGGAAATCACATACTCTGTAAGCATAGAAAACACTTGGACAAAGTTAATGGGGATTCGTAAAATATCAGTTACCACCTACATGTTTTCTTCTTACTACCATAAACATACCCCTTCCCAATGGCCAAGGGGCACTTTCTGAGGCCTTATCTCCTCCTTCCCCTACCATTTAAAGACCTAGGTGGTAATGGCGCCCCACTAGCTGCATTCCTGGCCATTGCACATCAGTTCCATACTAGATCCTGAGAAACTTTAACGCAGAGATACAGGCCTGAGGTCAGGCTTCACTTAGTACTGATGAGAGTGTAAAATTAAGTGTAGGGGCACAGTGAGACAGCTCCCTCTCATTGGGTACCATCCTCGACCGCATCCTCTCATCTCTGCTGGTATGCTACCTGAGCAACCAGCTTTCTCTTACTGTAGAAAAGGCCTCTGGGTTCCCCTGTATGCACAAGCAGTGGAAGAAGATTTGGGAGAGTTTTTTGAGGCCTAAGAAAACCAGAGCAGCAGAAGATCCAAGACAAAGGAGCCATGCTCATTCCAGTTCTCCACATGGCTTTCCTCAGCTCAGCCTCTGGGTGCACTGGAAGCATCGCACCCCAGCACTTCTAATGCTGTTCGTGCATCCAGCCTTCCTATGAATGGTTTCTGCCCACAAGTTCCAGGAAGTTTCTCTCCTTTGTCCTGTTTCTAAACCTGGCCCTTTCCAAGCTCCAGCTAAAATGACCTTGACGCACCCCTTACCTAGGGGGTGCAAGGTAGCTCTTAGTAAGGTAAGTGGAGACCAAGGGACCAGAGGATGCCCATCTGAGATGCTGCTGGCATTGGCTCAAGCTTGGGAACCATGTGGTTTTATGGTCCGGGAAATATGAGTTGACACCTTGGATAACTGAATCCATGTAATACATAAACAAGACCTTACCAGACTTTCATGTCCTGCTCTTTGTTCATTTTGGTGGATACACCATTATTTCCTCAATATTTGACATTCTATCTTATTTCAATCCCAAGGTCTTCAGTGTTTCATTGGGTTGTTCAATATGTTTTGGGGGTGGGTGTAAAATCTTGGTGTTGTTTTGAGGGAGCTGTAAAATCTTGTTCTTTCGAAGGCTTCATTTTATACCAATAACATAGTTAAAAGAATTGGGTTTTTTCTTACTTTGATATTGTCTAGTTTTTTGTTTGTGTTTGTTATAGTGTGTTGTTGTTGTTGTTGTTGTTGTTGTTGTTGTTGTTACTATCTTTAAGAGATTCTAAGATCCTAAATTTGGTTCCAATATCTGACTTTTTATTTAACTCTTAGCTTACTGATGCTAATATTTCCTTTTCTTCACCTAGAATACTCTCCGTTGCCTCAAGTCTCTCTGAAATTCCTACCTATGTCTGGGTCACTTCCCAAGCTCCCAGCATTATTCCCTCCGTTGTGAGTTTTGATATAAACGGGTCAGTAAAATGGTTTCCCTCCAGTAAGATACATCCAACTAGTTCCCTTTCACAATTCTTATGGTGAACTGAATTTAAACCTCAACTTAAAAAGTAAACATTTCTTAACATTCTGAAATATTCTTCTTTCTGACTTAAGCCCATGCCAATCACGTCCGTGCTCTTTACAAATGGATGGCTAGTCTTTCCTCGCAGTGACTTCCCCTCTCAAATCCTGCCCCCAAAAACATTTTCTCCCTGTCAGCTCAACACTGACTCTCCGCAAATCATCCTGTGATCCCATGGAGAAAGGACACGATACACGAATAAATTTCAGCATCTGATGCTTGGGGGTAATAACTGAAAATGGATTGATAGTCAGAAAAAAATGATGTGTGCATAGCATAGATATACATCTATCTGAGTGTATCTATAGAATGCTATATATATGATGCATATGTCAATAGTTTCAAATCCAACAGGATAGTTTGCAAAATCAAACACTGATTCTATTCAAACCACCAAAGGTTTTTAAAAAGGAAACAAGTCTCATATCAAATAATAAAGCCATTCAAAACTCAGATGACACTTCATCTATCTGTATACACTGCATCTTGCTTAGTGTGCCACCTTAGCCATCCTCATGGCTGATACTGGTACAAGGGCTCACCCTTACTGAGGGCTAACTATGGGCCAGCGCTCTGCTGAGTAGTTTGTATGCCTTAATGGTCCCAGGACTGAGGGGGTACTGGGGGCTGAACCCGGGGCTGGTGTCTACCACTGAGCTGCATTCTCAGCCCTATCTTATTTTTATTTTTTACTTTGAAACAGGATTCACTAAATTGCCAAGACTGGCCTCAAATCTATAAGCCTCCTATCTCAGCCTCCCAAGTACTGAGATTAAAGGCTGGATAAATGTATCCATGTCTGGATAAATGTTGATTCTCATTAAAACATCATGAGATAAGTTTACTTTATTGTGCCCATTATATAGATGAGGAAACTAAGGCTTAAAGAGCTACAGTAACTTGCCAAAGTCCCCATACTTGGGCAAGTGATACAGATGAAGAATTACAACTCAAGCTTGTCCACCTGTAGAGCCCGCTGTGGTAACCCCTGCAGTTTCCAGCGGTTCCGCAGAGGTTTTGTGTGTTAAACCCGCTCGTGGGTCAGGAATTGGGGATCTTGCCACCAGACTTCTCCCCAGGAGATGAATTCGCTGAGCATTGCCGCAGGTCACCTCTGCTCTCCATCTTTGGTGAAGTATAAAGATGATGAATTGCTTACATAGAAATTGATCTAACCACCATTTTATGAAAAATGCAGGATTTCCATATCTCTAGAAGGACTTCTTGAAGAAATTTGAATTAGGAAGCAAAGTAATTGAAATCTTCTGTCTTTCTTGGCATTTTTAGCTACTGATTAATGTGGAGTCCTGGGTGTTAGAAAGACTTAAAGAAATCAGTAGTAATGTTAGCCCTTATGAAAAGGTTTGCAGTAAGATGGGATTGTAGCTCAGGAGTTTCTATGGAAAATAGTCAAGGGTTAGAGGTCCGGATGCTGTGCTAATCCTCTTGCTCCTGTGACCTTTGACCTTTCCTCAGAACCCTAACTCTCTCCTGAGAGTGAGATAGTGGTCCCCTCCTGTATCCGTGTCCACATCCAGAGGGCGAGGAGACGTGGGGGTGGCTATCACAGCCAGGCAACAGTATCTCTCTCATATAAATGGTACCCTCCCCCTTCACCCTCTGGGCGGGAGCTTTGTCCCCTGGGCTCTCAGGCCACAGTTGGTCATAGGATTAACCCCTCCTAGCCCTCACCCCCACCCCCAGCCCTTTGGGCCAACGTGGCTGACAAGAGTACCACAGCAATGATGTCACAAAAAGAGGGGGCAGTGTGCCCTGTTAGACCATCTTTCACTCCAGTGGACTCGCCTTCACAGACAAATTGATTTGCAAAGGTTCAGGCTGCCAGCCCAGCCTGCTTTGCATACAGAACGCTCCCTGGTGACACAATAAAAAGTGGCCAGGCTCACAGAGGAGCACAGCAGGGTCTGGCCGGTTCAAAGTCCAAACTCCACACCCCCTCACCTCAGTCTGGTTTGAAAGGTCACTGTGTGTCTGGGAAAATAGTCGCAGGATACAATCCTTTATTAAAGGTCACTATTTTTCAACGGCACTTAACACACACTTATACACAAATTGAGACTGGAGCTGGGGGGACAGGGGGCTGCATCGCATTGTATATTACGCTTGCAAGATTTATGTCTTGTGGTCACCAGCAATAAACACACACTGCTTCAGTATTAAAGTTCACATTAATCCACAGAGTCCTCCCTCTCCTTGAGATCAGCCTCTTCTTTGCCGGGCAAACAGAGGCAAACGGAGACTTTTGTTCCTCTCTTTTGTTCCTTCCTGGGTCTTTTCCTTCCCTGGTTGCAAGTTGTTTTGTAATTCTTGTTGGTGTTGGTGGTGATGGGCTGCACAAAACTTTACTCTCAGTAGTTCCGTCTCCCGCGCTGCGCATGGTATATGACCAGTATCTGGATCCAAGACCACGCGTATTCATCACGCCTGAGATGCAGAGTGTGTGTGTCTGTGAGGCTTCTTGGGTCTCAGACCTGGAGAAGCAAAAGTCAAGTTCTTTTACAGGCTGCTCGTGAAAATGCCGAGGAGCACCCTGGCCAAGGCCATGACCATAAAACCATCAATGTGACCCGCAGTCCTGCCTACCCATTATGCGGTATGTTTTATTTGAGTAAATACTACCAATATAAGCAAAAATGGCAATTGCATTTTCCACCAATAATACTTTATATCGGGTTCCCAAAGAATCACCACAATAGCAATCCCTGCTTTGGTAACAAAAGAGATTATCAAAGAAGTCAGTGTGGGCCCATTAGATTAATTTAGGCAAGCATTGCAAAGGAAAATATTTAGGGGAAATCCTATGAATTTCAAATAGCCAGCAAAACATATAATGTTGAGGATTTCACCCAGCTCCATAGCACATTTTTTGCAAAGCTTTTGCCAGTGATAGATATCCCAGCTATCAAATGCACATTAATTTTTTCTGATTAAAACAGCTGTGAAAATATACAAGTGTAACTGTGAAAAATCCAGGGCTTATTGTAATACTTTAAGCAAAACAAGGATAAAAGATTTTTAAAGACGGACTTGCCAAAAGTGAAATATCTAACACGGGGAGAGCTAATTCTGCGTGTGCTTCTAATATTTTGGCATAAATACTTTAATCCTCTTGTCCATCCTGTTGGCACCTCATCTACAGTTGACTTGTTAAGGGCGAGTTCCTTTGTAATGTCGTCAGCGCCTCTCCATCGTTATTGACTGGCTCTCATTAAAACGGCAAGATCACAAAACAGCAGAAGTGAGAAGAGGTGGGGAGGCAGCCGCTCCTGCTACAAAGGTAATCAGGAAGGCACGAGCTCCTGGAGGAGAAACGGAAAACATGGCAACGCGGAGGAGGCACGGGCCCTCCTGGACGTGGGGCTGCAGGCTGCAGACTCTGCGTCCATCTTTGTTGCAGTTTATCAGAAAAATACACGGGCATCCAGAAAGCCAAGGTAAAGTTGCATATCATGTTCTCCAGAGTTATTCGGTGAGACGGCACACAGATGATGTGCACACACTCACAGCCACACAGGTCTTATCTTCCTGTTTCTTAAAAATAAATCCCAAGCTGGGTGTGGGAGCACACACCTGTAGTCCCAGTACTCAGAAAGCTGAGACTGGAGAACCATAGGGTCAAGGGCAGCCTCAGGAACCTGGCAAGATTCTCAGCAACTCAGTGAGACCCTGCTTCAAAACAAAATGATAAAAAAGGATTGGGGATGTAGCTCAAAGGTAGAATGCCCTTGGGGTCAATCTCCACTATCAAAATTAATAATAGAAATAATTAGTAAGAATAATAATAATAATCTCTTTTTGGAGGAAAATATCAACTTTCCTTGCTCATATTCCCAACTTGGGTTTGGCTGGTAAGGGTTTCAGTGTGGCTCTGTACTCTCCATTCATAATCTATTGAGAGGAATCCCTAATCTATGAAAAGGGGTGACCTTATGAAAACACTCACTGCAAGATTCAGAAGCATGGTGGGAGGAAAGCATGCTTATCCAAACACAAGGTACCTTTTGAGTAGAGCCACTCAAAACCCATTTCTCCAACTCTGAAGGCTGTGTAAAGACTGAGAAAAGAAAAGAGAAAGGAAAAGAAAGAGGAGGGAGAGGGGCCGTCCTTCCCCTCACACCCAGGACCAGGCCATGTGCTGCACAGGGCCCTCCCTGGCTCCCATTCGGATGGGGGTCCTGGGAGTGGGGGCTCAGGTTAGACAGGGAGATTGCTGAGTGCTACTTGTTCCCAATACAGAGACCTGCGCTCCCCTCCTTCAAGGCAATGATCCTGCACGTAAATGCCAGGGCCCCTGGAAGCTGTCGGGTCAGGCATCTGCAGTCCTACTGTGGTCCTGAGAGCCTCGACTTCCAAGCCAAGCCAGCACACTAAAGCCAAAACCTCCAGGGCTCAGCTGAGGTGTCACATGGGCCTCAGCAAATGAGGTTCTTGGAACAGCAAAGGAAGGAGAGCTGGATCCTGAGGGGTGGGGCCTGAGGGTTGAGTTGGGGGATCCCTCTGTCAATTGTGCTGTCTCCCCCTCCTGGCCTCTATCCCTTCCTGCTCTCCAGTCAGGTCATCCATGCCAGTCCTTAGTGTGCACGCCCTCACTGCGTGACCCTCAGGGATGAGGGCAGAGAGAAGCCACAAAGGTTCCTCTGTCACTGGCTGAGGCCAGAAGCCTACAAGTCTCCTCCAGCCAGGCTGAGCATGTCCTGGGCTCCCTGCACCACCCCAAATGGGGTGCTGAGGGCAACAGGGTGTGCCCCATCAGGCCCCATGCCCTGGCCACAGTCTTGGGGTTTGACGATGCCCTGCATCCTGGGAGGATTCCCCATGCCTTTAAGGATGCATCGTGGTTACCCTGAAGCCTGACCTCAGCCTCCACATCCTTCAGCCTCCTGCCCAAGGTCATTCCACCCACATCCGTCTCTCCATTCTAACCCACCTTCCCTTGCATCATCCCAGGATGCCAGTGGGCAGGTACCCACAGGTACCTTCTGGAAACTCTATTTACTGTAAGAAATCCTGGGGCTTTTCTATGCACCTCAGTCCTCTGTGGTTGTCCTTCCAGATGGACGGGGTCTATGTGACACAGAGACCTGCCATCGCACAGGGCACCTTCAGGCTGAAAAACCAGTTAATCTTCTTCAAGGCTCATGGTCCTAGGGCATTTCATTTTTCCTATTTTTGTAGGTCCCCCCCCAAAAAATTTCCCACTTATTTTCTTACTCTTGAATTAGTAAAGTCTATCATGATTGTGAGTGTGTGTGTGTGTGTGTGTGTGAATTATACCATTGAGGGGAATTCTAATCCAGTCAGCACTGGGTCAGAGGGAGATCTTAGTGGCTCCAGGCTTTGAAGACAGGCAGTTCTGTGTCACTGCATCCAGAACCTTCAGGAGGACCAGGATTCCTGTCTCTTTTATACAGACTTTGCCTGGCACCTAACATAGTGCGGTTCCACAGTCCACACTCAGTTAAGTACTTATCCTAAGGTTTTACATGTCAGAATGTGACAGTATAAGTCAGTGGTTTCTACTATTTTTTTTTAATTCCCCTCCACTGGATAAAAGAAAAACCACCTACATAGGCGATCCACAGGCCTTCCTTCTGCGGTCCTTCAAGGGTCCTTCGAGACAAGGCAGAAAGGTGTGTGTCTGTGCATGGGCACATGTGTGTGAGCATGTGTACATGCATGTGTTGGGGGTGGCATCTAGACGTGGCATTTTCCCCTTGCTATGTCTCCTCCAATCCCTCCCCTTCTTAGCCGCCTGGGTCATGCACCTGAGCTCTGTTATAAGAGTAATTACAATGGATCTGACAGCCTTATGAGTATAGTTCGGAAAGCAGCTGTCATAGAAATTAGCAAGTTTTGCCAACAGCTCAGCTGCAAGGTGAGGGAGCCCAGGCCGGGACAGGAGGAGTTAACGTAGCTGCGTGGGGTGTTATGCAAAGCACCAAATCCCTAAACTCCCGCAAAGATCTTTGATGGCTGTGATCAATAGATTCCCAGACCATGCTGACATAACCTTGTCATGCCTCAGCAAGGGTACGGTGGCTAAAAAGGCGTGGGGAGGTGGTGAAGTGGGAGGAGAGGGGAAGACTGAGAGGACAAGGGAGGGATAAAGACATCATGCCCCCCGCTGCTCCCCCAGGGCCCCTCCTTTCACACCATCCCCTCGCCAACAGGCCCCACACAGCAAGTGACTGCGCTGCTTCTCTGGCCTTGTATTGCTTTTAAAATCCTTCAGCTGAAGCATCTCAGCTCCAATCGCCAGCAAAGCTGGAGCACCCTTGAGACCCTGGTGCAGATAATCATCATCCACTCAGTGACAAGAAGCTGAGCGCCGCTTCGGTACCAAGGAGACCGAATGTGGCAGGGCACCAAGGTGCCATCTTAGACGCATCCAAGCAGCGGCGGCGGCCACGGCAGCAGCACACGGAGATGGGGATGTGTTTGCACGTTGTTGGGTTGCTTTTTTTCTCCTTCTTTTTCTTTTTTATCTTTTCTCTCCTTCCTCTCACCCTCCTCAGAGAATCTTCTTTCAGAAGAAGGATGCCGTTATCTCGGCTGCTCTTAGAGCGCTTCCCGTCGCCCAGCGCCTACCTGACCAAACCGAACCCTTCAGTCCATACTGTTGGAAAGGAAATGATATTACTTTGTGTAAAAGTGTAATCAAAAGGTGGGTAGGTGATTTTTCTGGAGCTCAGAGAAATGCAGGCTTAAGCTTATGGTTTTAGAAGAGAGCCCACCGGTCAGCAGCTTCCTGCCTTTCTCCCAGCACTTTTCAAGGGCTCCTTCTGCCGTGTGACAGCGTCACAGTTAATGGTGCTGCATTATGTGTACAGTTTGCTGTGGATGGTGCGGCTGGCTGCAATGGTCCTGCAGAGACCGGGTGCTGATGGGTGTTTACACGCCTGCTGAAAGGCGGAAGAGAGAATGTCTAGAACTAGAAGAAAAGCTGAGCCCAACACACACAGAACTCAACGCCCCAGCAACTTGGAGCAGCAGCACGCGTCCAGGTTCTATATAACCCTTTTCCTCAGGCCTTTGGCTCACGTTTTTCATCCACAGAGCTCCCTGGCAAATTGAAGATGGTCTAAACAAGGAATACCACATCCCTTACACATATTAAAAATAGCTCTCCAAACAGCCCAAAGTATTTTAATTCCATTGTCAACTTTCCAACTCATACCTTAACAAGGGGCAGAGCTCAGAGCAGGACAGCTCTGGGCCATTGTCCTTTGCAGGCATGACTTTGTTTAAGGCCAAGTCACCAGGCCTGACGCCCCTGCCCAGAAGCAGATCGATTTTCTGATTAAGCAGCAAGCTGTGTGAAGGAGATGCCGGCACTAGAGGATTGTGGAAGGGAAGACGCCGTTCTGTTCTGTTCTGACGCCATGAGGACAGAGGTGGATATTGCATATGTGGCTTTGTTATCCCCCTGGGGCGAATGAACGTGAGGCGCTGACCACCATGTACAAGGGGTCACAGTAATGAAGCTGAGGGCCTGGGAGAGTGAGAGAGGAAACCATCTTTGCCCCCAAAGTATGGAAAGTTTACCAGGAGTCAAAGTAGGGGGTTTTAGTATCCCAGAGAGTCTGACGAAAGAAAGCTACATCTTTAAAAGGCATTGGCCTTATGCAGTGGAGGTGGGAGCCTGGAAGGGTGACCTCGGAGACCAGGGAGGTCTCGGAGCCTGTCCATCGTGTTCATTTCGGTGATTCATTCATTCATAAAATCTATTGATGTCCTACTATGTGTCAGGCATGGTTCTAGGTCCTGGAGAGATGACAACAACCAAAACTAACAAAAATATTGGTCTCCATTCTAACGAAAATATTAGTAGAACTTACATTCTACCTCCATGAAGGGCAAACTTTTGCAGAACATAAAGAGATGCCAGCATTCTTGGGGAAAAGAACTAAGGCCTGAGTGATGGAGAGCTGTGCTCTCTAGAGCATCCTCACTCTGGCGGAGGGCAAGGAGCATGGACAGCAGGTCAGAGGGGAGAGGAGGGCTGAGGGGCCGGAGAGTCAGGCCACAGAGGGGAGAGGAGAGCACAACAGCAGAAGGCACTGGGCACCATCTCCTACTTTGCCAAGGATTAACACTGGTAATGAGGGTAATTGTGCGACTATGCATGGGGTTAAGTGCCAGGATTCTGTATTACTATCGTATAGAAGGCAAAACCCTGGCAAACAGTTTCCTCTGCTCAGATGCCAGTAAGTCTGTGTCCCAGGGCCAGGTCAGGATACTAAACTGCAGGGCTCAGACCAGCAGAGAACCTGTCCCTAGTCCAGGCAGCTACTCGTATCCTCTTTCCCTGGATTCCCCACAGATTCCCATAATGCTCAGGAGCACAACCACACTGGCCAGCACCCCATTTACTGGAAAGAAAAAAAACAGCAATCCATAAATAGCAAGTCCTTCCCTAAAACTCTAGTGTATGGATCAAACTCACTAAAATGCCAGCCTTCATCCTTACCCACCATAGGACACTCGGGTTTTGCCTCAACACAAGGCGCATTCCTTGCTGCTCACAGTCACCCCGCAGCTGTTGCAAGAAAAGAGTCCCGCGGCCCCACACCACCATGCTATTTCTTGCCCTTCTCTACCTGTATCACACCATCTGATGGCTTTGGCCCTGTTCTTCCTCAAGGATGGCCTTGTCCACAGTTGCCAGAAGGGTTGCCAACTTCCTTCACTCATAAAAAAGAAAAAATCATTGTAAAAGCTTTCATGTCACTTCATAGGAATAAAATACCATCTCCAAAATAAGCTGTGCATGCACAAGTGCGCACACACACACACACACACACACACACACACACACACGCGCGCGCGCGCGCAATCATCCCAAAACTATTGGCCTGAAAACCAGGTGATCCTACATATGCCCCTTCGACAAAACTATATAAAAACAGGTCAGGTCTCAGTCTGCAGCCTGAGCCTGGTTTGTGGTCTGCCCAGGGTCACTAAAATAAAAGATCATCCAAAGAGCTAAGACAAGCAAAGTTACTCAGCATGCACAATGCCTAGGGGTGCTGAAACAAGGTTGGAAACACAACTAGTACGTGACTACTGAGCGGGATATTAGACTGTGGCTGGCCTCGCTGGTGCATCAGGGGCAGTTTGGTTATGCAGAGACCCCAGCTGAGGAGAAAGACCCGGATACACAGAGAGAAAAGGAGACGGGAGAGAGATGGAGAATGAGACGGAGCGAGTAAGAGAGAGAAAACGAGTGACAGTGATCCACGGGGACAAGAGACAAAGCTGGGAGCCTCTTCCCGTCAGCATTCCCAAGGACAGGAGGCAAAAACAAATGAATAAGTCACCATCCTGACTGGTGCTTTGGGAAACTTTTATTTTTCTCGGAGAGAGAAAGTGGGTGATGTCTTCTCTTTACCCAATTCCTAAGTATGTTGCAGGGTGCTCAGAAAAAAAATGCAGAAATATAACAGCAGAAAAGAAAGAAGAAAAAGAACCACGAAGGGTCTATAAACCCCTGGGAAGGTCCCCACCGCAGACGGAAATGGTGTGCTTTTATGACTCGGGGGACTCCTTGCCACTTTTTTTCCCTTTTCTCCCCAAACTTCTTCCCTTGGACTCTGCTTTATTGAACTTCAGACAATAGTGACCTCAGCATAGAAACATCTATCCAGGCAGCCTCAGGCTGAGGCGGGAGGCCAGGATGTAAGGGCAAAGGTTTGACCTGATGAAAAATTTCTCATGGGGTGGATCATAGTGCCTGGCCAAAGAGGTTTTTTTCCCCCTTGATAACACTTTCTCTCTTAAAGGGACGGACCTTTCCCAGCCATATATTTTACTCCTGTGCAAGGAACACTGTTCTCCTCTCCCAGGCTCCAATGTGGCTATCTCTCCCCTGCCACTTCCCATCAACTCCACCACTTGTTTTTAAGCTGCCCCTTCCCCAGGTCTCAGCCCCGGGATGATGGGGTGGCATCCGGCTGTACAGAGCCATCTCCCACCTCCCTGCCCTGTGTTGTCCTCCAGGGATCCAGCCTCTCTCAAAACTGCTGGGTTGAGTGAGGGGCAATGGAAAGGCGTTTGTTAGTTGCAAATGTTCAAATTAAGGCCTCCTCCTGTCTCTGAGTCTGCGGGGAAAACCAAGCACAACTACTAATTACAGCACTGGGAGGTGAAAATAAATGGGCGTGTGGCAAGTCAAGGCCTTGCTGTAGAAGGAAAATGTCTTCATTCGGTTGCAGCATTTGGACATTTGACACTCAAGAGCTGGAGAGAGGAGCCTGGGGCCTGATACACAGGAGGACACCTTCAGGCCCTCCGTTATACCCTGGGCTTCAGAGCTCCAGGGCTGCGTTGCTCGGCTTTGTGGGGTGGAGTGGGGTTCTGATAGAAGACAGAGGTGGGAATAAAGATGCTCCAGGGTCAGTGCAAAGTCCGCAGAGGGTGAATGGCCCCATCACGGCTGCCCAACAGTCCTTTTCTACAGAGCACAGTCAACCCTCTGAACATGAAGCAGACCTGCCCCCACCACCGCCTGTGGGGTTTTCTGACCATCCCCACCCTAGCAGTCTCCAGCCATTCACCACCTCCAAGTGCTTTCTCTGCCACTCTTTTGCCAATGTGACTGACTGCTTTGTACAGTTAGCTAATTTTTATTTACACTGCTTAGCCCTCAAGAGACTTTTCAATTTGGGAAATAATATCTTTAATCTTAGGAAATTTCTCAGCCATAAAATCCTCAAATATTTTCTATACCCTCTTTACCACTTCCTTCTCTTGACATTCCTGTTACATGTATGTTGCTTTTGTTGTTCTTGTCTTGGTATTTTTATGTGTCCCCCAGATCTCTCAGCTTTCTCTTGAGGGTTTTCATGCCTTTAGCTCTTTATACCACATTTTGGGACATCTCAGCTCAGTCTTCCAGTTTCTTCACTCATTCCTTGTTGAATACTATATGATTCTTGGCCCATTACATGGTTTAAAATATACCTGCAAGCTGGGCATGGTGACGCACACTTGTAATCCCGGCAGTTGGGAGGCTGAGACCAAAGGATTGTGGTTCAAGGACAGACTCAGCTACTTAGGCCCTCTGCAACTCAGTGAGACCCTGTTTCAAAATCAAGAATAAAAAACAGGGCTGAGGGTGTAGCTCGGAGGTAGAATGCCTCTGGGTTCCATCCCCAGTACCAGAAGAAAAAAAAAAAGAAAAAAAGAAAAAAAAAAATATATATGCAATTCTTTGATAATTCTTCCTCCAGGAGATGGAGTCTAATTCATCCCCTCTTGAGTTAAGATTAATTTTAATGACTATCATCTAATGAGTAGAATAGTAGACGCAACAGGGTGTAAATTCAAATCCTTGGTCATAAAAGCACATTGGCTTCCTTACTCTTTGCTCTCTTGAGAATCACTTGCACTAGAGAAAGCCAGCTGCCATGTTATGAAGACACAGCCAAGAGCACTGTGGACAGGCCCCATGGGGCCAACAGTCATGTGAATGGGCCATCTAAGAAGCAGATTTTCTAGTCTCACCCAAACCTTCAGATGACTGCATATCTGGCTTAACTACAACCTCATGAGAGATCCTGAATAAAAATCAACTAGCTAAGTCGTCCCTGAGTTCCTAACACAAAGAAATTATAAGTGTCGGTTGTTTTAAGCTACTCATTCTTTCATGGTTTATTAACTAAATACCCATAGCCTAAAATTTTGTTTTGTTTTGGGTACTAGAGATTGAACAAAGGGCCATTGTACCTCTAGCTATATCCCCAGTCCTTTTTTTTATTTTGAAACAGGGTCTTGATAAGTTGTTGAGCCTGCCAAGTTTTTTTTTAATTCCAGTAACTATTTCTCATTTGCAAAGTATCTAATCTTTTCATAACTACCTGTTCTTGTTTCATTATCGTCTATTCTTATCTTGTCATTTCTATGTCCTTCCTTATCATTTTAAACATTTATATTGAATTTAAAGTTTTGTTTATTTGTTATGATTACTCTATTATCTCTTGTGGGTATTGGTTCATCTATCTGCTGAGTTTGATATTTGTCCTGCATGATGTTAGACTTCATGGATACTTTTGAATTTTAGTATTTGAAGTAATCTTTTCGTGAGAATTTGTGTGAATGTGTAAGTGTGTTTGTGTATAAGTGTATATATATCCTGAACCTGGCATACAGCATGGCACCAAAATCCTAAGGTGCTAGCTGGCATTCCTCAGACCCGTAGCCACAATCCTAGGCATTAAAACCAAGGTGTTTCTGCTGCCCCCTCCCACCTTTAATGAGGAGAATTTGTTTCCAGGCATTAGCTTTATACAGGCTTTGTAACACAGCCCCAGGTTTTCAGGGAAATGAGATTTTAGCCTGATTCCAGTTCCATCCTCTGTCCACAATGGCCTACCAGTTAAGGCCTCCAAATCCCAGTATGGCCCATGTGTTAAATTGTTTTATGGAAACTTAACCCATTTATGACTGATGGAAATTTCCTCTCTTGTTTTAAACATGGCTATGTGCTTGTTAAATATTTTTCTCATCATTTGTAAGTGCTCACAGTAGAAAGGGGAGGTTTCAGCTTGTGGATAATGTATTTGCCTTGTACCAAAAGTCTTATTTGCTGACTTTCCACTTACTTTTTTCTCCCCAGTTACATCTCTAACTTCTAAAAGTCAGGGACAGGATCATCCCCTTTTCTTCACTTCCTCACTGGAAGAGCTGAATGCATTCAACATGGAAGCTGCTCTGTAAACACTAGGTTGGCTCATAGTTGAGAGGATGATATGGTGGAAAAGTCTGAAAGGAAAAGGACATAAAACCTCTCCACATTTCATCAAATCTTGGGACCCTCGAGTTTAGAATCCCTCTAAGAAGATCCTTCTTAAGCTTTTCTGGAACATAGACATTTTGGAAATCTAATTAAACCCTCTCTGCAAAAAAAAAAAAAAGTTCAGTGCACAAAATTCTGCATTCTATTTCAGGGATCTAAGAAGTTTTAAGAATTAATCTAAAACATAAAAATGTATCTACTTCTGGCATTGTGAGTTATTCTTTTCTTGCCACTTACCAAAGATGTCTTTTTTAGCCACTAGAAAGCCAATGTCCTCCTTGAGATATGGAAGCCGAGGGCCTGAGAGCCTGTGTGACAATGTGCAGAGCAAATCATAGTCTGACTGTTTGCTAGGTACAGCTTTAGGAGCCACCGTTCCACCATCCACACTGCTTCTCCTCCTGACTGTAGGACTAGTACACTCCCATGGATCCGCACCAAAGAGTTAGAATTAACTTTTAACCCCATCGATAAATGACAATCATTTGTTGCCGATATGGAACACATACTTCACTTTGATTTTAAAATATTCTCTCGTACCTGATCTTTTGCTACGGATCAGTAATGTCAACTGGTTCACCTAAAATGGGACCTACAATCTCAGCCTCCTTAGCCAGTGAAGTTCATGCCATCTGACATTCAAGGTCAAGTCAGCCAACATCTCTGACGCCTGGTATATACCAAGCGCTGCTCCCAACTGAAAATGCAAAGTGGCCTCTGAATTTACTAGCGAATAAGTGGAATGATAGACATATAGACACATTACTGCAATAAAATAAAAGTGCTCAGCAAGAGGGATGCACGAAGTAGAGGCAGAAAGCAGGTACCTCTAAGGGGGAATGTGAGGGGGATTAGTGCTGGGGGGTAAAGAGGCTGATGGCAAAACACAAGGCCAGAAAAAATGAGAGAAGCTAAATTCTAGAAGACTTACTTGGCAATGCTAAGGATTTAAAATTGTGTCCAGAAGTAATGAGGAAGAACTGAGAAATTTTACATAGGAAAGGATCATACTTACTTATCAGACTTTTTGCATAACATACTTTGTAATAATATTCACACACAAACATATTAGGATCATACTACGATTTGCATTTTAGAAAGAACTTTATATCAAAGAAAGTGACAAGTAGGTCCAAATGTAGAAATAGTTTAAATGACTTCTTTAATTCATTCCAAAACAAATGTAGAAATTGTTAACAAAAAGTATACACCTCAAAATATTACCAGCTTCTTGAAAATGTTTTAATAAATTTCTGTTAAAGAAGGGAAAAGTATAGTTCTAAACTACATGGCAAATGTTATACATAAACTTATGAAATGCTCTTAAATCCAAAGAGGTCTCATCAATAATTTTTAAGAGGATAAAATTAAACTAAAATTTTATTATCAGTTGATTTTTTTAAAGTGAAGAAAATATTTAGCAAAGATAAAACAAATTAAAGTATTAAAAAAGAGTAGAGTTCATATCATAAAAAGTTAAAATGAAATTAGCTGGGCATGGTGGCACATGCCTCTAATCCCAGTACTTGGGAGGCCGAGACAAGAGGATCACAGATTCACAGCCAGCCTCAGCAACCTCATGAGGTCTTCTGCAACTTAGTAAGACCCTGTTTCAAAAAAATAATAATAAAATCAGGCTGGGGTTGTAGCTTGGAGATTGTATGCCCCTGAGTTCAATCCTTAGTACCATCAAAAAATTAATGATAATAATAAATTAAAATTTAACATAAAACTGTAAACTAGGTACGTTTCTAAGAAAATTACCCCCCAAAAGGTGGAGTTTTTTGTTTTCGTTATTGTTTGTTTATTTATGCAGGGTCTCACTGTGTTGCTTAGGCTGGCTTGAATTCAGTGAGCTCAAGCAATCCTCTGCCTCAGCCCCCAGAGTAGCTGGGGCTACAAGTGTGTGCAGTGGGCCAGCTGGATTGCCAAAATTATATGCAAAAAGAAGCTGAACAAAAGAATCAAATCTTCAAGCCAGGCATGGTGGCCACACTTGTAATCCCAGCTTTTGGGAGGCTGAGACAGGAGGATCGCGGTTGGCCGACAGCCTTGACTACTTAGTGAGGCCCTTTGCAACTCAGTGAGACCCTGTTTCAAAATAAGGAATAAAAAATAGGGCTGGGGTGTAGTTCAGAGGTAGAATGCCCCTGGGTCCCATCCCAAGTACCACAAAAAAGAAAAAAGAAAAAGAATCAAATCTTCAAACAATAATAATAAAAGAAGAAAAATGTGGATAAATGTTGATCTGATCATGAGTATTAAAAACTTTCCTATGTATTGCAAGGGAGGAAGGATGGAGAGAAGGAAGGAAGAGAGAGAGGAGAGGAAGGGCAGAAATACTAATAGACTTTACATCAAAGTTGCTTCTAGAAATAAAATGATATAAACAAATACTAATGGCAAATAATAACTAGATAAAACTATTTGCAATATGTAATAGATAAGTTTCTAGGCAGCTACTCTTGAATATTTAATAAAAATTGAAATATTGCTTAAAAAAGAATAAATGTCATAACCAAGCAATTCAAAAATAGGAAAAATGAAACATAATACTTGAAAAAAGCATTCACTTCAATAAAAAGCAAAGAAATTCAAATTAAAACAATATATCACACTTCATTTTATTTCAAAAATTGAAATATCCAAGGTTGGTGAGGACATAGGGTAATCATCTTTTTATAGATTCTGTGGGCCAAACAGTAATTTAACATAACACTTCTAAGAAGCAATTTTGTAATATATATCAAAAACTACACAAATATTTACCTCTTAGATTCAAGTTTGCTACCTCTCAAATTTTACCCTATGAAAATATTCGATGTTATTTACAAAGATATATGTGTAAGAAAATTCTTTGCTATATTACTGCAAGAGAAGTGAGTTTGAACTCTCTAGAGTATATGGTAGGGCCTTGATTACATAACTTACACTACATTCAACTGTATACTCTTGAAAATTTTTGTTGTAGATTATCTAATGGCACAGGGAAATGTTCCAGATTCAGTGGGGGGGGGGGGTAATGGGGATCAAACATAAGACCTCACACGTAATAGGTAAGCGCTCTACCACTGAGCTACACCTTCAGCCCTAAGTACACTCATAAAGAATATGTCACAAAATAGCATGCACAATACAATCTTGTGTTTTAAATTTTAAATCATGAAGTTTATTATTCAATGTTTGTCTTCTTATTCAGTCCCTAGCTGCAAGCTAAAATTGCTTGGAAATGCTTTTACAAAATAGCCCTAGCTAGGCCCTACCCCAAAACAAATTAAATCAACATCTCTGTGGGTGCTTTTTGTTTTAATTTCTCCAGTGATTATAACATGCAATCGGTGTTCAAAAATCCTGTTGTATAGAGCTGTGGTTCTCAGCCTGGTCCATTTTGCTCCCGGGAATATTTGGCAATATCTGGAGACATATTTGATTATTATCCAATTTTGGGGTAGGGAAAGCTATTGGCATCCTGATGGTGAATCAAATTGTATGAGCTGATTTGTATACCCCCTCCCAAAAAAATTTTTTTATGTCAACATCTCAACCCACAGAACCTCAGAATGTAACTATTTGGAGAAAAGGTCTTTCAGGAAATGAAGTTAAAATGAGGCCTTTAGGGCAGGGCCCTATCTCTATAAGAAGATGAACACCAGGGATGCACTTCAGCAGAGGAGAAGCCATGCAAGGACAGCAAGAGTCTACTGTCCGCCAGCCAGGGAGAAACCAAGCCTGCTGGCACCCTGATCTTGGACCTGCAGCCTCCAGAACCATGAGGAATCAAATTCCTTGGCTGATGACTATGGAATCTTAACACAGCAGCCTGAGAAAACTCACACAACAGGGATGCTACTGACATCACACGATGCATAGAATATTCCCCCCAAAAGTATCCCCCCAACCCACAGCTCCATAGTGACAGGGATGAGAAGCACTCTAGGCTGTAGCGAGAAATCAGCAGGCCTTGGTGACCACTGAATGTGAAGACAGAGGGAGAAAAAAGTCAATAATGGCAGCCATATTTCAGATTGGGCAGGCCAGGTGAACGGGAGAAGGCAGAATTCAGTATGGACAGGTTAGAGTGGGGGCAAGGTAGAAGCTAGGGGGTCATCCCGTGCAGGTGTCTGGTGGCCAATCCAGAGGAGACTTCTCAAAATACCAACCAGGCAATTACAGGTGTGTTCAGCTGGGGCAAGGAGAGCAGGCTGCCTAGGAGCACCCAGGATGAGCCAAGTGCCAATGACGGAGCTTGAGGTTCCCACACCTGAGCAGCGGGCAGGGCAAAGCAAGCCAGCGCACCAGGTGGAGAAGGAAAAAGAGGAGCCTTGGTCCCAGGGCAGTCATAGAGCCACGACGGTGGGTTTTGTGGGCCCCCTTCACTGGGCTGCTGAACCTCGTTATTCAGCCCAACACTAGATGGTGTTTTGTGGAACTGATTAGCATCTATGGTCAGTTAACACTAAGTATATTATCCTCAATGCTGTGGGTAGTCTCATGATCAAGGGGTTGGATGGCCTTAAAAGCTCCTCTCAGGAAGAAGTGATCCAGTTGCCAATGGCAGCATCAGCTTCTGCCTGCGGGCTCCCTGCCTGCCAGCTCCTCCAGGGCTCAGACTTGCTGTTCTCTTGTCCTGTTTTTGTGAAGAATCCTGATAGATACCAAGCCGAGGATACTCTCTCTCAGGAGCAAGGTGACCCGATAGGCCATTCTGCACCTTTATACATTGGCTATGGCACAGACTGAAGAAAAGAGGTGATTCCACTCCCATGGTAAGAACTCGGGACAGGAGAAATCAAGGAAAGAGAGAAGGGTCTGTGGGGGAGGGAGCAAGAGAGCCTTATAAGTTGGCGCCACCTGTGGACATGAGAAGAACCAGGATATAGGAACATGAACCAACTAATAATAAACTAATAAAAATAATAAAAAGTCAGAAAGCAGGTGTTAGCTGTCCACCCTCTACCTGCCACCACCCACTGAGTCCTCACCCCTGTATCAGACAGCTAGCCCAAATTAGCTCTCACCACAAGCCTTCCAGGGGGCAATTCTCATGTCGAGAGACATCAGTAACCACTCCAGGTCTTCCACTGGTAGGGAGAGGAGGCCAGATCCGAACTCATGCTCCTGGACTGCACACCACGATGCTCTTATTGTGCAGAAAACTGGGTCTGGCAGAACCATCAGGAGTGAAACAGGAAGGTCCAGCACTATCCTGTTCTGACTGGCTGCATGGCCTCCACGGGCTGGCAGGAGGTGGCAGAGTGCCTGGCTGTCCTGGAACAGCCCAGATTTGGAGGTCAGACACCTGAGCTTGGATCTCAAGTCTATTTGAGTGGCCTTGGGCATATTTCTTGCCCTACCCACGAAGCAGCCTCCTCATCTCTAAAACAGGGAAAAATGATACCAACTTCCAGAAGGCTGTATTTTCTGAGACAGCATTTATAAAGCCCAAAGCAGAGAGTGAGCGCTCGGGAAATGAGCATTCCACCCACTCTCGACCGTTCTCTGGTCCTCGACTTTTTCATCCCATCCACCCATTGCAGGCTTGTCAGGCTGGTCCAATGAGATACTAATTGCAAATACTCTTGGCAGAGTCAAGGCACCATGGAAGGATAGGCTGCAAATACTGCACTTAATGCAAAATGTAGCCGCCAGATATGCAACCCGGATCAAGTCATAGACACTCCCTATACCTCGATTTACCCCATGTGACAGGCCGGCAGAGTGATAGCTGCTCCATCCTACTCAAAACTTAGGCTCCTGAGGACACGTGCGTGCAATTTGTAGTTATTATAGGTTTAATTCTGGTTCTGACAGTGATATGGATTTCTGACCCGCCAGATGATAATCCCAGACCCCTGCCCAAATTCTAAAGAACACACCAGCTCTAACTTCATAGCATTTCTTTGGTTTCAACCCTGACTCAACGCACATCTCCTTTCTCGCTATCATTTTCTCTCCCAGTGTGACACTCCACGGAACTGATATCCTTCCTCTGTTTCCTTTCTTGTTACTACATGTCCAGTGGTATTGCTTAAAAGTGCTCAAAGGGAAGGGTCAAGCTCAGTTTCAAGTCTGAGGTTTGGGATTACATCAAATCCGTAACGTTTATCTGCCCTCGCCATCTGCCAAATACTTCCCAGTTTAGGTCCCCATCACATCAGAGCGAAGACTGAATTGTCTGGGCTACAGCATGCCCTGCTGGCACCTCCATTTTTCTTAATTCCAAAGGGACGGCTCCCAAACTCACTTAGGCCCACAGAGCGCGGCCCTTGGCTGTGTTTTCACCTTCGGCAGCCCTGGGGCCACAGGGGCCCCGCTGCAGGGACCGGCTGGAGGGAGGCAGGCCCACACAAAGGGCTTTTTGTCTCAATTAAATAAGAAGTCGTCTGAGCCCAATTTCCAAAGTCCCTCGTGCTCCCCGTGCCTTGAGCACACAATGAGCACTATAAAAATCATTATTACATTACAGAGTTCCCCTAACTCTAGAATGCCTGCCCTGATGCCAGCATTCTGCTGGGATGCCACCTTGGACCGTGCCAGCAGCCATGGCCAGCATCAGTTCTCTTGCTCCTTGTGCGGAAATTCATCTCATTTGCCTCTAAACCTACAATGAATCATGGGGCACATCCCCTGTGGCTAGGACGGTGCCTGAAACCAGCTGATAAATATGTTATTACAAATGAATGACGTGCAAATAAAAAGCTCACATGCGGGTTAAAAGGGAAAATCGAATTTGGAGTCTGGTTTGGTTTGGTTTTGTACTTAAATGAAAGAGGATAAGAAAGAACTGTAATTTGGATTCCAAATTAGAAGGCAACTAAGCCCAAGAAAAAGTAAGTCATTTGTTTGACCATTTGGGGGCACAGCGGTCAGCCAGCAGGTTCACACTAGAAAGCACGAAGCATGCATGACTCCAGACACACTTGCGAGTCAGAGGAGTCCCGGTGACGCCGCCCCTGCGGCCTCTGCCCCGCTTCTGCCTTGTTTGGCACCTCCTGCTCGGCGTACACAACCTGAACGAGGTTACTTCAGCCTGACAGCTTTCTCCGGGGAGCAATTAGAGCCTTGAAGATCTTACCTATGCTTCACCAGAAGTCTTCTCATTAAATAGGTATTTCAAATGTTCCCGGGGCCTAAAACATTAAGATTTAAAGGAAACAATTGACTGCTTTTTTCCATGCCAAATCAGACCGTTGTTTAACGTGGTGAGAGCTACCACTGAGGTTAACCAAGTAGAAAAAGGGGGTTATATGTTGCTAGAGAACAGAAACTTAACAGGCAAATTAAAAACAAGACAGGTTCAAGGACCAGAGAAGTCAAAAACAATGCCCTTAAAAAACCTGGCTTTGCAGAACTCATGCAGCCCAAGAGTCAGACCCATGCCCACCAGGACTTCTGCCGCCTTCTGATCTGCACCCATCTCACAAAAACAGGCTAGAGCTGCCAGCAGGATGCATGTCCCGATAAGTCTGCAGGAGGAGGAGGGCGTGGCCTGCCGCGAAGGAGAGCAACCTGGGCAGAGGACCAGCTGAAGTCAAGGATGACGGTGCAAAGAATGCTGGGAAGTTGACAGGGGCCACCTGGAACTGAAAGCTCGTTCTGAAGCAGATGTTGAGGGTCTCCTTTCTAACTATGCCTCAACCTGCCCTTTGGGGAAGATTGATTGGGGAACACGGGAATCACCTGTGTCTGTGTGTACAGTTTGCTGCTGAGTTACCTTGGGGTTCTGAGTCATGCATAGTGGCTGAAGATGGGGTTCCAATGCATTACATATTTATTTATAATGCCTAGATTGTACCGGGTCAGATCAGAAAGTAGAAATGAGCATTTTCTCCTTAAGACCTGAAGTTGATTAACCTAGGACCAGAAGGGGCTTTCTAAGGGAGTGGAGAATAAGAATCACATCTGTTTGGCATCCAGCTCAGAGTCAAGGGAAAACTTTTCTTGGTTCCTCTCAACACTTGCAGCCTTCTGTTTATAGAATTTTCTCAGAAAGAATTCTGTACTTTTCTAAGCTGTGGGTTTAGGCAAGCATCAGGTTAGCACAGTAATGAAGTCCCCACGTAACCAAGCTCAGATGGTTTTCTTGTTCTTGCATTCCCCATCATTTCCCATTAAGGCCTTGTTCTCTAAAGGGTGAGGTGTGACCAGAAGGACCACACTGACGTCATCTTGCCCTGGGCTCCTCCCAGTTCCCACGCCCGGCACGCCTTGGTTGATGTTGCCGTTACTGGTGATGATAACAGTCCACCATCCTGGGCATCATCTTTTCCAGGGTCTCACTAAGGTAATCAGGTCTTTTGCACTAAGATTTTGAATTTTCATAAGGCCTTCCATGGACATTGCCTGTTAGGAACACTGGCTGTGTCTTGGCTAATTCTTACTATACTGGTGAAATTCCCAGGTTCGGTCCCTTCTCTGCACTGAGTGGAAACTCATACTCATAGCCTCTAGAATGCAGACCTTACTTTTTATATATGTCCACATGAGATTTTTATTTCAGAAGTGAGGAGCTGAGCAAGGTACGGATCCAGGCTATGCCAAGGGAACCCAGTGGGTTCTCAGCCTTGCTGGGATCAAGGGCATCAGGCCATGGGATCAGCTGTGCCTGGGGCAAAGGTGACAAGTTCTGCAATTTAATTCTCAGGAACTGCAATGGTGGCCTCATCTTCAAACCATTCTACAGAGTGGTTGGGGCATTTTTCCTGGAAATTTAACCTTAAACTGACTCTCCCCTCCCTGCTGATTCTGGGATGACTAATATTATTGAATAAATCTGCTTTCTTCTTGCAACAGTCATTGCTGTTGCCTGAAAACAAGAACACTGACAAGGGGTGTTTGGAAAGCCGAGGGAACAGGCACCTCGGGGCATGGAGATCTTTGGCGCTTGTCCATGCTCTGTGGGGCTCCCTCCTCAGCTGGTCTCTTGTGACAGGGTGGGAGGCAGGGGTCATCCCTCCCTGGGGCTGTAGGGAGGAACTCCTTCTTTCAACACAAGGCAACCTTGTGATTGATGAGCAAGCCTTTCTCAGAACAGTGGTGCCTGCAGATTAAGTCCCTCCGACACCACCTAAAGCTCAACACAGAGCTTCAAACTGTGACCCCAGGGAGGCTCGGCTTCCACGCTTCCCCCTCTGCCCTCCTCCCTTGGCCCTAGGTCAACTTTACTTCACCCCTCTGCAGATACTCCGATCTCTTAGCCCTTTCTCCACTCTCACCTCAGTCAAACTTCCATCCACTCTTGAAACAGAATAACTAAAAAAAGGAGTGTAGATTCGCATCCTTTTCCAGAAGCATTCACGTGCTGTACAGGAGCCAGAGCCCCAGGCTAACAGGCAACGCCTCCTGGGGAATTTCAGGCATCATCCAGTCAATAAAGGAACTTTGTGTTTGATTTGCTCTGATTTTTATTTATTTTTTATTTGTTCTTAGCAATGAGGATTTCCCCAGGGGAATAGAAGGCCGTCAACCAGGAAGGAACGAGGGACTCTAACACACATGGAAAGCTACATCTGCACAGGCAGAGTGCAGAAGGCTTCCTCAAGTCATCCCGCTGGCTCTCGCCCGCCCCTCTCGCAGCTCCTGGCACACACTGAGCAAGCACTCTTTCACACTTGTGGGTCCCTCTGCTGAGCACTTTTCCAGACACCTCAGATCTGCTCAAAAGTTCTTAGCAAGAGACCCCTCCCCTGGCCACCTGCCCTCCACTCCACCTCCTAGTATTTGACAAATGTAATCATTAATTTGCTGTCCCTATGACACCAAATTATAAATTCTAAAAAGGCGGATTTTGCCATTGTTCACTGTTTTGTTTTTTTCCTCCAGCACCTAAAAGAATCACTAGCATAAAGTGTTCAACAAATTTGCTGAATGAATTAATATAGAATGACGTAAATATTCTTTCAGAAAAAAATAGTGATGTTCAGAAAAACTAAATTATTTTAGCTGGCCCTGCTAATCTCTGATGCAGGCAGCATCCAAACCTGACTGCGCAATAACAAAGACCAAGCTGGCTCCTCCCTGCCGCCGCCCCAGGCAGGTTAATCACAGAGAACACGAAGGCCCACTCCCTCAGTTCCTCAGCAATCTTCCAAGCCCCTTCTGGTGGGCTATACTTACATTATTTATGATAATGCGAGCTGCTGCCACTGATAACCCTTCCTAGCTAAGTAGGCTAAGCCAGTAAAAGAGTATGACAAGGCTTCTCTGGGTAAGAATATCATTGTCAAATGGTGAGTCAGGAATCCAGGCTGCTTCTTACTTGCGATCCAGGCATCCTGGACACGTGGCTCTCAAGGTTGTCCTGGGAATCACAGCCCTTCCAGCCAGCCAGAGGGAAAATAAGCAGGAGGAGCACACTTGGAGGTGTGGGGAGGGGAGAGTCTACTACTTCACAGTACTTTGGTCAGCTCTCAGCCACATGGCTACATCCAGCTGCAAGGCAGTCTGGGAAATGTAGTGAGGCTGTGAGTCCAGGAAGAGGTGGACTCAGGTGTAGCTTGCCTCAGCCTTCTAAAGATTTGAGGTTCATCATCTCTTTGTAACTCAGGTTGGAGATTGCCCCGACTGCTAAATAGAAAGGCACCAGGCAAACTGGTTGGCCCCCTAGACTAGCAGTCAAGTGGTCTGGGGCTAAGGCCCAGGCTCACCACCGACTAGTTGCCTGACCTCTCTAAGTCTTAGTCTCCTCAACTTTAAAATAGGGACAGTGATAATACCCACCTACGTCATCAAGTAGTGAGGAAAAAGCAACAGAATGCCTCATGGGTGTGCTGCAGTCCTGACACAGCTACCATCAGGGAGAAGAGGCTCAGAAGAGAGGGCCCTGGCTTCTTTCCCTGGTACCCTTACATCCCAGCTGGGCAGGGATCTGGAGAGCCACTCTGGGTCTCAAAGCTTAAATGAGACAAGCTTTGTCCCCACTTGACGAGTGACCCTTGGTCGCCTCTGTTGTACCCTATTGATGGTTTCTGACAAATCCCACAGTATCAGTTTGCATAAGTAAGTTTGAAATGCCCTTTCCATTAACGGAGGAGATCTGCTATTAACTAATTACACTTTGGCTCTTCCTGCATGCGCCACTGTGCCAGGGAGAAGAGCCGAGTGTGGGATGCCCTTGGCGTGGAGAGAAGGCTTGTGCAGGCTGGGGCGGGTGGACGCTGGGGCACACGGGGCTGCTCTTGCTGTCCAGTCCTTTCTATAAATCCAGTTATTGGGAGAGAGGCCTGCAGATTTGCTGCTCCTGATTTCCCACAAGTTTCTCCAAAGTATTGGAGAAACTCTCATTTTCAGAAAATTACTGATGCTCAGAGAAAAATTAAATGAACTGCTGATAGTGACCGGCAAATACATGGCTTGATTCTAAGGTAGGTGCAGATGGAAACAGCAGTGGTCTCAGTCTTCACCCAGGGCTGACACTCGCAGTGCCCCCCAAGCCACACTGGAAGCAGGGTCTGCCCCCTCCTGACAGACACCATACCTTCCTCTAGATTGGGGGGGGGGGGGAGCCTGGGTATTGCAGTGAGTCAAATGTCAGCTCAAAACCCTTTCTGAGCCTCAGCTTCCTTGTGTGTTAAATGAGAGTATATCTCAGCAGTTACTCCATGGATTAGTGGGAGGAGGGTGGCTCAGAGTAGACAGTGAGTGGCATTGTCCCCCCGACTCCAGCCTGCTCCTGCTCCTGTTCCTGTAGGCCTTGATGTCACTCACCCATAGGTGCTCCAAGGCCTTCAGTGCAATGAAAAAGGCATCGTGTTGCTGAGGAACGGCGAGGGGCCAGGCCCTGAACAGTGAGATTTAGGCATCTCTAGGGCACAGACAGGGAGGGCCCAACAGAAACCTACTTAGTGGGTTCAGAAGAGCCACTTGGGGAACAATTCCTCCTCGTGAGTTTACCCAATAGAAAGTCTTTAGAACAGGAAGGAAACTGGGCCTTTGAGTTTGAATCTCTCAAGTCTCCCTAGCACAACTACATAAAGAGAAAGTAAATAAAAACGGAAAGAACTGAGCTCCACTCCCAGTTAGGATGCAGAAAATCAGAAGGGATTGTTGCTGCCACCTTCACAACAAAGAGCCGGGTAAGCCACAAAATCACAGGGGGTTCTCTGAGAATGCAAGAGGCAAGAGGAGAAAGTTATGGGCCACTGTTAGCAAGAAAAGGACCTCGGTGCTCTTGTCACTGGTGAAAGCAGAGGAAGCTGAAGCTGTCATGAGTTAGGGCAAGGAGAAGCCCCAAAACCTGCAACAGAGGCCGGGAGCTGACAGATTAGGAGCCCCAGGCAGAACCCGCCAGCCCTCTCACTGCTTTCTGCCAGTGCACCGGGGTGCCACGCTGAGGGCTGGGGTAGGACAAGAGGCTGTCAGATCAGCCTGGGTGCCCAGGGCCTTCCCCAAGCACATAGCTGAAGCTGGGGTTGGAGCAGGAGATGAGGAGAAATCCCTCCAGGTACCTTCAGACTGCACAGGTGCACAGCATCCCTCTTCCATCATCTGAAAAATGGAACAGGATCTCTGGATGTGATCTCAAGAGGCAAAAATCCCAGTGGGGGAGGGGGAAGGCAGGCAGGTTCTAGTTCAGGAGTGTCCAGATCCCAAACTCTGCCCAAGGGAGAACCCTGCTCCAGTCCTCAAATTGTTTTAAGCCAGTGGCAAAATGAATCTAAGGGAAAAAAAAAAAAAAAACGATTAACAAAGCAAATATTTCATTTTTAAAAATGAGGCAATGACTAACCAAGTACTTTTTCAAAATCAACCCATAAATCCAGGAAGCTCAGTGAATCCAATTAGATAAATACAATGAAAAAGGAAAAGCATAAGTAGATAGCGCTCTCTCTCTCTCTCTCTCTCTCTCCTCTCTCTCTCTCTCTCTCTCTCTTTCTCTCTCTCTCTCTCTCTCTCTCCCTCTCTCTCTCTCTCTCACACACACACACACACACACACACACACACTTTTTTTTTCAAATACTGGGGATCAAATCCAGGGGTATTCTACCTCTGAGCTATACCCCCAGCCCTATTTTATTGTCCATTTTGAAAGAAGGTCTTGTTAAGTTACCTCTTCTATCTCAGCCTCCCAAAAACTGGGATTACAGGCATGTGCTACCACACCCTGCCACACACATAATTTTAACTTCTGAAAGAAACTTCTGATGGTTAAAACTAAAAAGAATAATCTAGTATGGGATTATACCATCAAAAGAAGCAAAATATATAAAAACAAGAGTATGAAGGGCAAGAGGCAGGTAATGAGCTTCTTGAGGTGAGTTTCTGACATTGTTCACAAGGTAGAATGAATAGTTTGAAGGTAGTAGACTGTAATCATTTAAAATACAATTCAGTGTCTAATGAGAAACACTGTAAAAGTAACAAAAAATGTAACTACAAAGTCAATAGAGAAGAAAAAAATAGAATACTAGAAAATACTTGGTTTGCTCCAATAGAGTATATCAAAGAAAGAGACAACGACCAGACGTGACAAATATTAAAAGGGTAGACTTAAACGCGACCACAGATATAATTAGAATAAATGGTAAATCAACTAAACATACCAGCTTTAAAGCAGAAATTGTTAGACTGAATAAAAATGTACACATTTGGGAGGCTGAGACAGAAAGATTCAGGTTAGCAGACAGCCTCAGCTACTTAGTGAGGCCCTTTGCAACTCAGTGAGACCCTGTTTCAAGATAAAGAATAAAAAATTGGGCTGAGGGTGTAGCTTGGAGGTAGAATGCCCCTGGGTTCCATCCCCAGTACCACAAAAATAAATAAATAAAAATAAAAATGTACCACTCACCTATATGATATTTAAAGTACATAGTTAAGTAAAAAGACAGAAAGATTAAAAGTAAAAGATAAGGAAAAATATTCCATATAAACAGTAAGCATAAGAAATCTGGTGTGCTAAATTACCATCAGACAAGCACTTCAAGACAAAAAAAAAATCATCAAAAAATAAGGTGAGCACTGCCGGCTGTGGTGGCACACGCTTGTAATCCCCGCGCTTGAGAGGCGGAGACAGGAGGATTGCAAAGGTTCGAAGCCAGCCGTGCTGGCCTAAGAGACCCTGTTTCCAAAAATAAAAAAGTATAAAATAGGTCTGGGAGTGTAGCCCGGAGGTATAAGGGCTTCCAGGAACCCCAGTACCACCAAAAATAAATAAATAAGATGAGTATTTCCTAATTATAAAAAGGTTAATTCTTCACGAAAACCCAACACTCCTAAATGTATAACAATCAAAACAGCATTTCAAAATCCACAGAAAAAAGCCAGGCGTGGTGGTGCATGTTTGTAATCCCAGTACTTGGAAGGCTGAGATAGGATGATTGTAGTTCACAGCCGGCCTTAGCTACTTATTGAGGCCTTCCGCAACAACAAAGACCCCAAAAAAATCGGTGCCTATAAGAGAGTCGAACTCCATTTTTAATCAATTTGACATAATTGACTTTTATAAAACATATACCCAAACCTACAAGTAGTCATTAATTTCAGTTAAACCTAAAACATTCATCAAGAGAGATTTCATGCTGTGACACAAAACAAATCTGAAAAAAATATATAGATAGAAGGCTCAAAATCCTAACAAACGATTAAAATAATATTCTCTGATCAAAATAAAATTAAATTATATATCAATTATAATATGTTACCTTGAAAATCTAAATAACCTATAAGTCAAAGAATAAATCACAAGAGAAATTAGAAAGTATCTCTACATAAATAATTTTAAAGGCACAACATAATGAGATATGTGGGATGCAGATAAAGCTGAGCTTAGAAGAAAATTGAGAGCTTTAAATGTCCATCTTAGAAAAGAAGTAACTAAATCAGAGACCTGCATATCTAACATAAAAAGCAAGAAAAAAAGAAAAAATTAAACCAACATTAGGTAGAAGAAAAAGAATAATAAAATTTAATATCCAAAATAAACCAAACAGAAAATGGACAAAATGAGTAAAAAGTTGGATGTTGGAAAAAATAAGATTTATAAATCTTTAGAGACATTAGTCAAAAAGAAAATAAACATAAATTACCAAGCAGAGGTGAAAGAGGAGATAACACTACAAATTCTAAAGCTATTAAAAGAATAGCAAGAGTGTATTATAAACTGATGGGTGCCAAAATACTAACAGCTTATAGAAAATGGAAAAATATATTGAGAAGCAAATTTTAACAAGAACTGAAATAAAAAATAGAAAGCCTAAACTGCCCTATAACTATTAAGAAATTAAACTTAAAGTAAAATACATCCTAGGAGAGAAATCTCCAGGCCTGATGGCTTAACCAATGACTTATGTAGAAGGAAGGAATGACACTGATCTTATACAAGCACTTTCAAAAGTACATTTTGGTATTTGAGGAGGGCACATTTCCTCAATTTTTATATGAAACTCATATAACTCTAATACCAAAATCTCACAAAGACATTACAAAAAATATAAACAAATATTCTTTGTGAACATAGATGCAAAAAATCCTAACCAGATAATAGCAAAATAAACTTAGGATGGATGGATGAATGGATGGATGGATGGATGGATTGATTGATCGATCGATCATAGATAGATATTGGTAGATGATTATCAAGTAACTTGTATATCAGGAGTGCAAGACTGGTTTAATGTTTAAAAATCACTGAATATAATTAAAGGGGGGAAATGACACAATCATCTTATTAAACACTAAAAAAGCAGTTCACAAAATTCAACATTCATGCAGGGGGAGGGAAGGGGAGGCACTCAGTAAAATAGGAAGAAAGGAGAACTTCCTCAGTCCAATAGAGGAAACAGGAAGTCTACAAGAAACCTACTGCTAAAATCATACTTAGTGATAAAACATTAAGCACTTTCCCATAAGATAAAGTGTAAGAAAAGAATACCCACTCTTGCCACTTCTGTTCAATATTATATTAGAAGTCCTATCTAGCCAGTGCCAAAGCAAAAAATAAATATAACATGTGAGTATTATAAAAAAGTAAGCTCACCATTATTTACAGGTATATGATCACATACATTTTTAAAAACTCTATGAAATAAGTTTATCAAGGCCCCTATACAAAACTGAATTTGTGTGTGTATGTGTGTGTGTGTGTGTGTTATTGTTATTGTTGTTGTTGTTGAAGACTGAATCCAAGGGCATTCTACCTCTTAACTACACCCCCTGCCCTGTTTTAATTTTAATTTTAATTTTGAAAAGAGTCTTGCTAAGTTGCTGAAACTGACCTGGAATCTGTGATTCTCCTGTCTCAGACTCCCAAGTACTACAATTACAGGCATATGCCACCATTCCCAGCTACAAAAAAAAAAAAAAGAATTTTATTTCTATGTAGTGCAATGAACAATTGAAAAATAATTTCTTAAACCCCATTTAAAATATTATAAAAATATTTAAAACTTAGTAATTAATCTCGAAAAATGTACAGGTCATGGCCGGGCGTGGTGGCGCACGCTTGTAATCCCCACGCTTTGGAGGCAGATGCAGGAGGATTGCGCAGGTTCGAAGCCAGCCGTGTGCGCTGGCTTAGGAGACCCTGTTTCCAAATAAAAATGTAAAAATAGGTCTGGGAGTGTAGCCCAGAGGTAGAAGGGCTTCCAGGAACCCCAGAACCACCACCAAAAAAGAAAGAAAGAAAGAAAGAAAGAAAGAAAGAAAGAAAGAAAGAAAGAAAGAAAGAAAAAAAAATGTACAGGTCACAAATGAAAAACTGCAGAGGGGCTGGAGATGTAGTTCAGTGGTATAGTTCTTACTCACATCCTTGAGGTCCTGGGTTTAATCCACAGCACTGGGGGGGAAAAATTGCAAAGAAAAATTAAGTGGTAAATAAGTGGAGAGATATACCATGCTCATGATTTGGAAGACAAATTACTGCTAAATTTATATTTTCTCTAAACAGATCTACAGCTTCAATGCCATTCTAATAAAAATTCCAGCAGGCCTTTCTGAGAAATGCACAAGCGATCTAGGTGTACAAGCTTATTTGCACCCATGCCTCCCAAAGCATCCTGGAAATACTAATTTAAATAGGAAGCAACATTGCAGGGGAGCTGGGGCTAGGAGTTATGTAGGTGATGATATGTGTGACATTCATTCACATCATTCATTCCTAAACTGGTGGGCTGGATTATATAGAAACCTGAAAAGCTTAAGAAACTCATTACCATGAGCCTAAACCTCACCTACCACCTTCACTCCTCTACTGGTAAGTCCTCAAACTCATTCCCGCCATGTCTCTCATGTATACACACCATAATTCTCCCCCAAAAATATTTTCCATAGTATATGTTGATATTGAATGTTAAAGTACAAGTGCTGAAAGGCATTTCTGAGTTTACTATATATCTACTCAAACAGTAGGTATTAAACAGTAATAAATAAAGAATATATATTAAATATTAAATACATAATAAATAATTAAGCAGTAGGTATTCTACTAGGAGTATCATAGGTATTAATACATATTTTTAAGAGAATTCCTTCAACTTGGAAAGATATTCAGTGTTAGAAAGACCTGGATTCAAAATCTGACTACAACTTCAAATATGTGACTTTGGGGAAATTACTTAATGCCTCTGACCTTCAGCTTTCCTTATGAAGAAATGGAATGTTAGTCTACTTCACAGGGTCACCGAGGATTAAAGATCATAACAATGGAGGCTTCAACACAGTGCATGGTGCAGTCTAGGCTGGGTAAATCTCATGGTCAAAATGTAGCCCATCCTTTGAGATTATTTCAAATGCTCTCTTAACTCTGCCTTTCTAAGTTTATTTTTCTTCCTAGCCCTTGAGCACCTTCTTTTCCCCTTGAACTCTTAGACTCTCCTTGGCACTTCTACCAAGGGCACACTTGAAGGACACATGCCATTGAGACAGAGGCCGGCTTCCCCATGCACCGTGACCCCTGAGTCAGCACTGTCTGTGCACTGTCACAGGATTTAGGAATTAGCAAGTGCGGGGCACCGGCAAGTCCATGTCTTGGCATTTATACAAGTCATGCCAACACTGAGTAGGCAGAAGGACAAAATGACACCTTGAGTCCCTCCCAGCCCCCACCCTCCAGGGGCCTGGGAAGGCTGGAGAAACTTCCCTGAATTTCCTGAATTTCTGGGGCCACGGGTCACTCACATCAGCATCTAGTCATTGAGACATTTTGTTGTTGCTTATGTTTCATGTTTTGCAAGGAAAATACAGTCACATAGCTGAAAATAATTTTCTATTGAAGGATGCAAAGGACACGATCTCACCCCCTTGCAATCACACGGCTGTTCAGTTGACACTTTTATTAGCTTTTTGTACCCCTCCGAATTTTCTTTATGCCAATATGTTTGTACATCTTATCACACAAACAATAGTTTGTGTTGTCTTGGCCACTGACTTGCAAGTTAAATGTGCCTGGCCAGCTGCAGTGAAATTGCCATGTTAGGAATGGACTTCAAAGCTCCTTTATAATCTACTGTGCCTGGTGCATGGCTAAACACATAAAAAAATGTGTAAATACAAGCTTCTTGGTTGGCTGCCCTCCCACACCTTTCTCCAGCCCTGCCGGGGCAGAGAGCTCACGCCCCACAAGCTCCAGCATGTGAAGTCGGCCCTGATTCTCACTTCCTCAGACATTCTTTCAGAGAATGGCCTGGACCAGCGCTTCCATCTGTGGTGTGCCCAGCCACTACTCCTCAGCCTTTCCGCCTGGTGGAGGAGAAGTCTACAGACCTGGAGTTCCCTGAAGCTGTGTCCCTGACTGGCTGCACAACCCTGAGCAAGACATCTGTCCCCTCTGGCCTTATTCTTCTCACCTGGAAAGTGGGGAGATGGACCGAATGATGGTCAAGGATGTTCAGCATCAGCGCAGTGAGGCCCATGCACTCGGGCGTGTTTATGCCCCGGAGTCCACCTGGACCACTTGCCTACATCTGCATCTGCCGTCCTGCAGAATCTGGACATCATAACACAGCCCTTGCTACAGTCACAAGATAGGGCAGGAGTTCCAGCCCTGGGGCTGTCCACAGGCCCCAGGCAGCTACCTGCCAAAGCAAGACTCCATCTTTGCTCATAAGTCAAAAGAAGCCCAGTAAGGACTTCCTTCTGCCACATTTCCTTCTCCAAAAAGGGCCCAAGTAGCCCAGGGACACCCCTGGGGCAGCCCAGCAGCCATCCACACAGCCTTCACGGCCACCCGCTCTCGCCCACACCCGGAGAGCAGGTGTCACCAGAATGGGGAACCGCGGGGTCCCTGACAGCCCCTTCTGGGGAATTCCTGTCCATCCCCACTGCCTCTGTGCCCCTCCACCTGGCTTTGGGGACAGGGGAGTTTTGACTTGGAAAAGACCTCTGCCATCTGCTCCACCCTCAGCCTGCAGATTCAGAAACTGAGTCCAGAGAGAGGAAGCAGCTCTGTGCACACCGCTGCCGCCGCAAGAGGAGAACATTCTCCAAGGGCAAGCCGCTCGCCCAGCCAGCCAACCAGCCAGACAGACAGACAACCAGGGCTCTCTCCCTCCTCAGAGTGCACATCCAAAGCAGGTGCCTCTGGGAACGGGGTGGGAGAACGTCTCAGGGGACACAGCCAGGCAGATGCTTCACGTGGTTTTCTGTTTTGTCAGGAACCATGGTCGGTCCAGTGACTGGGCTCTCTGCTCCAGTGGGGAAGGCTAGCTTCCTGCCTCTGGTTGCAAAGCATTGCCTATAAACTTCTCTGGCTACTGGGAGCAAAACAGGCAGGGAGGAAAGCAGACAACAAGCTGACCAGCAATGCTCAGGCTGGAATAGGGAATCAGACCTAGATTCAGACCACAAATTGCTAGGAGCCCCTCTTCCCAGAGGAAGGGAGATTAACAGGGCTTGGAATTGACTTCCTAATGTGAGTGATCCCCACTCCTCTCTGCAGTGGAAATCCTCCTCCTCCTCTTTGAAGCACAGCTTCGAGCTGCCTCTTTCAGGAAGCCTTCTCAGACTGCAAACATTGATTCTAGGACACCACCCTCTGATGGCTTACAGCATTTCTTTTGGACTGCACCAAGGAATGAGGCACCCGTGAGGTACCCTGGGCTGCTTTTGAAAGTGTGTGTGCCCACAGTCATATGACCAGAGGCTGGGAGTCTAAGAGGAGGCCCAGGCTCTGCTCCTTTAGTGTCCACCACAGCCCCTGGCCCAGCAGAATGCACAGTAATGACTTGCTGGTCCGCTGAAGCAAAGTGAAGCCAACACCATCCTTAAGATGCTTGTTTCTCTTGTCAGACAGTCCTGTGTGCCCCATGCCAATGCCCCCAGCAATTCAAAAGGGTGAGGAATACAAGCTGGCAGAGCTGAGATCCAGGATCAAGAAACTGGAATGAACCTTGAGCCCCACATTGGTGGTCTCTTCCAGGAGGCATAGTACACCGGAACCTGTAAGTCCTACCTCCCATCCTGCCTCTCAGCCTTGCATGAACACACACACACACACACACACACACACACACACACACACATCCCCTGCCCCTTTGCTACCCCTGAAGCCTATTTTCACTCAACTTTTCCTCTGTGGATCCACTAGGATATGTGAAAAATATCTAAGAGCCCTTATGGACCTGAGTCAAAATCCTGCCCTGGTCCACACGCATCACCTGACCCGCTCCAGCCCTGGGAGATGCTAGGTGAGAGCAGCCCACACTGTGCCCATGTGGGAAGGCTCAGAGCAAGTCTGTCCAGTGACAGAGAAACAGCGGCAGTCAGGAGAGACCTCGCTGAGGCCTCGCCCACACTTGCAAAGACCCTGCAAATTCCAGACCGTTCCACCTAGTAATAATCTGGGGAAAACCTTAATGCTTGGTTTCTTTTTCCATGTGACCTGTGGCTACGAGGCTCAAGATCCATGAGTTCCAAAATGCCACTGTTGCTCATTAGGCGAGGTTGCAGGCCCGGCCACGGTGGCTTTCCCAGCCTGCCCCCACGTGGCTCCAGCCTGAGCCCGAGGAAACCTCCTGGCCATAGCTAAGGGTCTCACAGTGACATTAACTCAGCCACATTCCACACGTGTAATATTCCCGACTAGTAGTTAAGCTTGTAAATCCATTATTTATGATGCAGAATCATACGGCATGCGCCGTGGGATACAGAGGTATTCACATCACCGTGAGAAACTTGACTTTAGAATAGCCTTGTCTAAGGGGAGGGGGAGTACACATTTTACAACCGCAGCACTGCCTTACCAAACATTTCTTGCATAGTTACTTCGATACATGCCTCAAAATGGTCAGCTATATTCAAATAAAGAATTCCCCCCACCTGACTACACCGAACACATTAAAAATGGTTCAGTCATTTGCATCTAGGTCCTGCTTTCTCACCCAACCCTTGCTTCCCTACTGTAGCATTGAAATCAGATTTTAATTGTGCTTGTGAAACAAAAACACAGGAGGCCATTTCCTTTGCAGAACAGAAAGTCAGAGGCGGCACCTGCATGTCTTTCTTTGTTGGTTGGGGGTAGGGCAGAGAGGAGGAGGAGGGAGAGAGGTGCCTCCTTTCCAATGCCTCAGCTCTAGGCTGGAGAGATTCTGAGCCCTGAGTGAATATGACACCCACTCACCTTTGCTGGGCTGAGCTCCTGCTCCCTCAACCACCACGCCGGCAAAGCGCGCTTCAGCGCTAACTCAAGAGGAAGCGTGAACCAAGGGACTAGGGTGAAAATACCTGATTATGACAGCCCTGCTTCCTTTCAGTATTGCGCTGATCTGGAAACAATCCACCGCCTTCCAAGGCTGTCGTCCGCGGGGTTGACAATTCTGACTTCAAACCATTGCAGGTGGTTATGAAGATTCGTATGTTGTGGCAGAAGATAGGGCTGGTTTTAGCAATGAATTGGCTTGATTTGTAAGGTAAAGTAATTTAGACACATGACAGGTGGGCTTCCCTTCCTGCCTGAGTTCTGCTCTTCTCTTGGCAGTAGCCTGGCTGGCCATTTCCCAGCACACACCCTCTGCTTCCATCAGTACCACAACCCACCAAGTCTCTGCCTCCTTAAACTACACTACCATCCCAAAGCCTGTTCTTCATAGCTTCCCAGGATGCCTCCCACTCCATCCCTCCCAAGTCCACCCATCTGTCCAAGCCTTACTGAGCCCCACCTCCTCTCTGCAGCCTCCCCTGACCAGCCACTCCTTGTAGCCCACCCTGCTCTGCACACCTGTAGCTCCCAGCATATGCTGTCCACCTTACCCTACGGAAAGACCATATTTGTGCATATACTATGCACGTTCATGGATGCATGAGGTCATGATTTCAATCCCAGCTTCTCCTCCCCCTACCTAGTTGGTCTCAAGCAAGTTACCTAACTTCTCCATATTCCAGTTTCCTCATCTGTCTGATGGCAAAAAGTATCATACCTGAACCACCAGGCTAACCCAAGAACTAAAAGGAGTTCATGCTGTGCATGTAAAACACTTAGAATAGTGTCTGCACAGAAAGAGCCCTCAACAAAAACGAGCCACTGAGCTGGGTCCAGTTCAGTGGTAGAGTACCTGCCTAGCATATACAAAGTTCTGAGGTCAATTCCCAACCAGCACAAGAATTTTTTTTACAGATTTCATAACTGAAAATTTTTCATAACTTTCATAATTTATAAATTTTTACTTACAGGACAGAGATCAGCAACTTTTAAAGACTTGAAGACTATCAACACACCACAGCAAACTGTGTCTACTGTGACCTGTTATTTTGATTTCTTCAAAAGAGTGCAATCTCCTTACGACTACTGCTTATTTATACTGGCTCTCCAAGGGTCCTACTGTCCTATCAATTTGATTGCATTTTGTTTTAGAAAAGTTTTTAAGTTAATTGTTAACCTGGGCATGGTGGCACATGCTTATAATCCCAGTACTTGGAAGGTTGAAACAGGAGGATTGCAGATTCACAGCCAGCCTCAGCTACTCAGTGAGGCACTCTGCAACTTTGTGAGACCGTTTCAAAAATAAAGAATAAAATAGAGCTGGGGGTGTAGCTCAGAGATAGAATGCCCCTGGGTTAAATCCTCACTACTGGAAAAAAAAATAGTTGTTATCAATGTATTTTTCTGCCAAGGAAAAATGTCTGAAAAAATATAGAACAAGTTACTATAGTATTTCCTCTGAAAAAAGAAATTAGGACAGAAGGAAATTTCCCCTCCCCCTCCACATAAGCAGATATAACTTATGTAATAGAAAACTATTGCCCATTTGCCTGTATGTTCAGAGGTTTGACTCAAAAGGACACTGCAATTTGACATGTCTAAGATGTCAGGATATAGGACCACAAGCCACAGCTTCCCCATTTCTAAATCCCAATTCTAATTCCAACCCACACCAGTAAATAAAAAGTAAAAGATGTTATCACCAGCTGCTGTCTTACACACACACACACACACACACACACACACACACACACACACACTCCACAGCCCTCAATTTGTTTTGTTTTGTTTAGCATCCATTTTTCTTTTAGCATCGATTACTATTTTGAACAGAAAGTAAGGGAACAGGAAGAAAATCTGGATATCAATGTATTTTTATTCATGCATCTTGACCATCACAGTAGCACCCAGCTGCGTTGATGGCCATCTTCCCTGGTAGAAGATGGTTCTAAATATCATTCCTTTCCCACTCCTCCCTGCAACTCACAAAAATCCTAGTCTTCCATGGCACTGCCCCAGAAAACCCCATTCCATAGCACCCTCCACCTCCCACCTCAGAGGCACGACTGGGCCTGGCACCTCTGGCTGCTCCTAGTTCAAGCGACCCACAGCTTGACTTCACGTACACACTGTCCAAGGCCCAAGCGCATGGAGACCGGCATCGCCTGCGTCTCCAGACTCTGTGAGCTCCGCGCCCAGCACAGCTGTGAGCCAAACACCACGCCTTGGCCCAGCACTCCAGACCTTTCCCTGCTTCACCCCACTCCCCAACATGACGCCTTCTTTTTCCAGGGGTGCTGCCAGACTGACCAAGCCCCTGCCCTCCAACTCCACCTTTTGGTTTCTGCTTCGGACTTTTGGGGCCCCTCTTGCCCGTATATTTGCCATTTCAGTGCTGTCATCGGCATCTGTGCACGTGCTCTTCACAAGCACACACCTCTTGTTTGTTCTGCAAGCCAACTTGCACCTCCCCACGTCCTGCGCTCTAACCAATGCACAACCTCTTTCCCACTCACCGCTGCATCCCTCATCCCATGCTCAGCAGAAAACCCAAGTCACACCAGCTACTCTCTGAATGGGAAGAGCCTATATATTCAAGCAGCCTAAAATTCCTGGGTGGCAGGATATCTGTCGAGCTCTGCTTTTTCTTAGTGGGCATGGAGGGCAGGTCCAGCACTCGAAGGGGAGATGGCAACCTCGCACAGTTTCATTTAGTCATGGTACCTCTATGGACAGCCTGCTAACTTCTCGTGACAACCTTTTCTTACTTGTCTTTTTGTTCATTTCTTCCTGCTAAGAAAGAAATGAAAAAGATTGTTCAAAATTAAATCCAAACTCCCAGTTCTGATAAGATGAGTTTTCTCCAAAGCCAATAATTCCACATGGCTCATCTAAAATTAGAGAGGAGTGACCAGGATTTTGAGTTGATTGGCTTTCATAGTAGACGCGAGATAGTCAGAATCTATTTAAATGACTTTTCTCAGGGAATTGGAGCAGCAGGCAATGCCTAGAACGCCAGAAGTCCATTTAAATATTACACCAGGGGAAGGGAATTAGTTTGGTCAAGCTGCTAAAGTGAACAGGCAGGGACAAAAATGCCCTGGAGAAGAGCTGGGTGTTTCATCTTGAATCCATTTGTAAAAATAAACACATTTATTTACCAAGTTTAGTACTTCAACTATTTCCTGGAATCAGTATTTGCACAAATCCAGTCTGGGTTGGCCAACTGGAATTAAAAAGTGACCGGGACTACAAAATTAATTTGACACTCCTCAATTTCCTTGTTTAGAAACACAAAACCAAGTCCTAATCAAATTGGAAGTTTATACAGTATTTCAGCTAGGACTTGAGGCTGCCACGGCACGCTGGCGAACGGCAGCTCTTCGAGCCTTGTAGCGCCTGCAATGATGGTCCGGGCTGCAGATGTTTATGAGCTTAAAATGCAAACATACTAACTCCTTTCTCCTGCAAGGGAAAAAAAAAAAAAAAAAAAAAACTCTCACTGACAGCTACTGCTGTCTTACAGATGGTCCTAAGACTGCGATTTCAAACATTCTACAGGAAACACACAGACACACACACCCTTAACTAGACACTTTTAAAATTGCTTTTCCAGTAGGATCCCAGGAAAAGGTTCAGTTTAACTACCTACCATCTGCACGTGGCCAGGATATGGCCGGTCTGACAATCTGAAGCTTCTCCTGTCCTGTGGGGGTCTGCAGGGTTACTATGCCCCCCATCCCCGCCGCCCAGCTAATGACCCTTACATGCACTGGACTGGGTATTTGGTATCCCGAGCTTCCTGTGACCAGCAGAGGCAGGAAGACCACACAGCATCAGACACACAACATCCCTCAAGATGAGGTGTGGCCCAGCGGCCCTACTGTGCAGCCAGCCGGGCTGGCTGGTGAGGATGTCATTCAACAGATCGGCAGCTGGACTGCTTCCATCCTGCCCCCAGGTAATAGAACTCCCGCTGGCAGGCCTGGCTCTTCCCCATAGCTCTCAAAGGTCACTGAACCTCCTTCTTCCCTGCAAATCCTTTCAGCAATAGTCGCCCCACTCCCCCATACTGTCAACAGATCATCGCTGAAGCCTCAGTAGAATATCCCATCCAATTTCCCATAAAATGGGACATGAAAATAAACACACATATTGTATGTTGGTTTACATTTCCTGCTCAGCCCCAGCAGGAGCGACAGGAAAGACATTAAGGAAACTATTTCTAAAGCAATGGCTACATTTTAGCAAGAATACTCTCACTGACCCTAAAAAGAAAGCCATTCAGATGGCTAAAATCCCATATAATTCTTTGAAAACGTTCTTGAACATTCCCATTTTAATTTCCAAAGTCAATATGGCTTGCTGGCGCCCCTGTTTGGTAACAACAATTCATATTGGTGGGAAGGAAGGTAGGAACATTTTTCTATTGAATGGAAAATCTGGTTAGTTTTAAGGACATTATTCCAAGAAAGGAAAAGGTCTTAAGTCCACCGCACCTGACAGAGTATTGTTTTGTTCCTGGAAGGCTGGTTTCTCTTGACATCTCTGCCCTCATTAAAAAAGCATATCACAGTTGTCACTTTTATGTTTTCAGTCTTGCGATTTCGAGCCCCCAAATGGAATGCTATCATTTATTTTTCTTCTGAAGAAAAGGCAGCCTGCTCGTATGCACGCTCAGTGCCCCCAAGTCCCGGAGAACATTCTGGCCGCACCTCTCTAATTCAGACCACCAGGCGGGTCTGGGTTAGAGAGATGTCCCAACTCAGGAACCGTGAAGGCCATTTTACTGCCTTCAGGTAGATTCACTAACTAGATAATAATCACTTGCCATGAGCACATTAAAACTGGATGTAAGCGGTGCTGCTGAAGTGCTAGAAAACAGTGTGTTCTCAGGTAGATGAGCGTCCCTCCGAAGTCTCGTCCACACTGTCCATTCACTGAGCAGTCCCTTCCTCCTGTGGACCGAGCCAAAATCAGCACCGGGCGCCACAACAGGGAGGTGCGCAGGCCATCCTGGGCCACCTTGAGAGAGAAGTCCATCTCCCGCCACAGGGAACCCCTTTACAACACCTAAGAACCTGAAAAAGAGTAAAAATCAATGGTATTGCATGCCATTTCATTACCTCAACAGTGGCCTTCTTTTTGTAGGGGGAAAAATGTTGGTCCCCAATACCAACCATCGGGAGAAATCTGGCACACTCTGACATTAAACTTCCCTCCCTCCTCCTCCATCCTGCCCCTTACCTAATGGTGTGTGTGTGTGTGTGTGTGTGTGTGTGTGAGACTAGGGATGAAATAAATCCAAAGGCATTCTACCTCTGATCTATAATCTCAGCCCCATTTTATTCTTTAATTTTGAAACGGGGTCTCACAAAGTTATAGAGGGCCTCGTGGGGTTGCTGAAGCTGGCTTTGAACTTGAAATCCTCCTGTATCAGCCTTCTAAGTACTGGGATCACAAACATGTGTCACCCTACCCGGCCCCCTTATCTAACTCATCCCCCTCAACCCCCAAGTTTCTCCCTGTAAGGAGAAAGAGGTGAGGACGTGCAGGTGCCTGGTTCTGGTGCCCTTTGGGCTTTCGCCCAGTCATGCCTCTCTCTCGGTGCCCCATGCCATTGAGGGACACAGGGAGCCTGGGGTCAGCACCTCTGTGTCTTAGCCACGAGTGGGCAGCTTAGACCAGCTCCATCTGGCTGCAAGAGAAATTGCCCCTTTGCCTGCTGTTCCTTGAATACCTAGGCTTGTTCTCATCTCCAAAGAGGAAAATGTGACAGACCGTGATTGGAGTGCGAGGCTGCAGAACTAAGGGGCTACCAGGCTGCGTTGTGGCCGGGCCTCTGGATCCCTGGGGTCCCGGGATTTGTGCAGCAGATTCCAGGAGGACAGAAGTCACCCCAAGCATGGGCCAAGGCCATGGGGATCAGTAGGACGCCTCCGCCCAGAGTTCCTGCTCTGCACATCTCCCTCGAGCCTGATCCAGGACTCCATGTTCAGGATCATAGTTAAATCCTCTCCAATAAGTAGACGTTGGGGCCATTGGAAGCTAAGATGAGCTTCGCAGGAATGACAAGTCCCCAAACGATCACAGGTTGACTGTAGACACATCTAAACATTTTCATAAACTAAAAGAGCAAAAATTGACCCAAGCCTTTTGCCTTCCCTACATCACAAATAACACAGTTGTTTATAACTAGCACTATGATTAGGGATGACTAAACTTGACACTACACATGCAGTAAGATCCATGCGCCAAAATTGTAGAGACAAACCAATCTGCCTCTGCTCTGATAAGAAACCCACTGAGCCGGGCGTGGTGGCGCACTCTTGTAATCCCAGCATTCGGGAAGCTGAGACGGGAGGATCGCGGTTCGCGGACAGCCTCAGCTACTTAGCGAGGCCCTCTGCAACTCAGTGAGACCCGGTTTCAAAGTAAAGAATAAAAAAATAGGGCAGGGGGTGTAGCTCGGAGGTCAAATGCCCCCTGGGTTCCACCCCCAGACCCGCAAAAGAAATTCACTGGAGTAATAGTGCCAAAGGTCTTACAACTTCCCATCCCGCTTGCAGGAAAGAGCAAAAAGATCCATCTACAGGTGGGAAGATGGAGGCATGAGTAGAGAACCCAGGCAGAAGTTTGAAGTTTCCAGAGAGAGAGAGGAAGAATGTGTGCGTGTGTGTCTGTTGGTATGAACTGACCTCAAGGGCATTCTACCTCCAAGGTACACCCTCAGCCCTTTTTTATTCTTTATTCTGAAATAGGCCCTCACAAAGTTGCTGAGGCTGGCCTTGAACTTGTGATCCTCCTGCCTCAGCCTCCCAAGTACTGGGAGTGGACCACTGTGCCTGGCTTCCTGATTGTATTTTTTTTGGGGGGGGGGTACTGGGGCTCCTGGAAACCCTTCTACATTCGGGCTACACTCCCAGACCTATTTTTATATTTTTTTATTTAAAAACAGGGTTTCTTAGGCCAGCGCGGCTGGCTTTGAACCTGCATGATCCTCCTGTCTCTGTCTCCCAAGCTTGGGGATTACAAGCCTGCACCACCACGCGCCCAGCCCTGATTGTATTTTAAATGAATACCAATGTTGTATTCAACTTTATAATATAACAACAATCTTTCCACTAATTAAATTTTCCTCAAAAATCTTTTTCTTTTTCTTTTTTTTTTTTGGTTGTACTGGGGTTCCTGGAAACCCTTTTACCTCCGGACTACACTCCCAAACCTATTTTATACTTTTTTTATTTGGAAACAGGGTCTCTTAAGCCAGCACGGCTGGCTTCAAAGACAGCGCGATCCTCCTGTCTCCGCCTTCCAAGCGCGGGGATTATAAGCGCCACCACGACCGGCCTCAAAAATCTTTTAAGTAAAATAAAAGCTCCAGGAAAACTGCCTAATTTATCCTCCAGCCCCAGGGATCACCCAGCATACCACCACCTTGCCCCACAGACCCAATTTGAGAAGAGCAAAAAAGAAACCCAAGTAGAATTCTGAATCTTGGAAAGAGAAGTAAAAATGGTACTCATCAAAGTAGGGGGAGCCAGTTGTACTTTCTCCATAACCCTGTTCCATAACCACCGAGCCACTCCTAGAAAATGATAATGGTATTATGCTGGCTTCTTGTGAGCTTGCACGCCCGAAGTGCGCTTGTTCACCGTGTGCGGTCTTCTCCCCTAGGGATCATCAGAACTTGGCCTGGGGACCGGCTCTTAGGTCACCTTGAGACCTTTGCACACATGAGCCCCACCGCTTGATTCCTAATACACCCGAATCCTGAGGAAGTCACCGCAGGTGTTGGAGCAAGACACAGAAGCCTCGAAGGACTCTCATCAGCCTAGCGTCTCCAGTTCACATCAGACGTTCGTTCCACTCATCAGAGAGAAGTACAGAAAGGCACTCATTATAAATGGCCGAAACCAGCCGGGCGTGGTGGCACACGCTTGTATTCCCTGCGCTTGGGAGGCAGAGACAGGAGGATCGCGCAGGTTCGAAGCCAGCCGCGCACGCTGGCTTAGAAGACCCTGTTTCCAAAATTTTTAAAAGTATAAAAATAGGTCTGGGAGTGTAGCCCAGAGGTAGAAGGACTTCCAGGAACCCCGGTAGCACAAATAAATAAGTAAATAAATAAATAAATAAATAAATAAATAAATAGCCAAAACCCAAAATGAACGATATTATGGGTCTTTCTCTGCTGGGTTTCCGTGAATGTCTCGCCTTCTGTTCAACACAGGTCTCTGCCTTCCACCTGAGAGGACAGTGTGTGGACAGGAGTGTTGCAGAGCCTTCGTTGGATCATACCTACACAAAGCCCAGCAACCTGAAGGAAGGAGGGATAACCATTAGGAGAAGTAGGTTGAATTCATGTGTGTGCAGAAAAGAGAATCTTACAGTTTATTATTATGTCATGTGGAGCCGGGCGTGGTGGCGCACACTTGTAATCCCTGTGCTTGGGAGGCTGAGACAGGAGAATAGCACAGGTTCGAAGCCAGCCTCAGCTACTTAGTGAGGCTCTCAGCAACTTAGTGAGACCCTGTTTCTAAATAAAGTATATATAAAAAAAAAATAGGTCTGGGAGTAAAGCTGGGAGTTAGAAAAGCCCCTGGGTTCCACCCCCAGTACCACCACCAAAAAAAAAAAAAAAAAAAAAAAAAAAAAATATATATATATATATATATATATATATATATATATATATATATATTATGCCATTTGATATATGATGGGATGAGAAAAGGCAGAAAAGAAGGATGTGGAAGAAAGAATAGAAACAAGCCGGGATGGGAAGGGAGTGGAGGACGGGCTAAAAAGGACACCAATCCCAGGAGAAAGAGAACAGGAAGCACAGGTGGGGGGCAGGGTGGAGAAGAGGAGCCATTGAAACCCTTCCCTGGGGGGCACACTGGTGCCAGCCAGAGGACTAGCTACAATTTGGCTTTTTTTTTTTTTTTTTTTTTTTGTACTGGGGTTCCTGGAAGCCCTTCTACCTTAGGGCTACACTCCCAGACCTATTTTTTTTTATTTGGAAACAGGGTCTCTTAAGCCAGCACGGTTGGCTTCGAACCTGCGCCATCCTCCTGTCTCCGCCTCCCAAGCACGGAGATTACAGGCGTGCGCCACCACGCCCGGCCTTTTTGTTCTTTTCTTATGTTTTCAGAATACTTGTGGCTTGGGCCAACAATCTTCTCATTGGACAGAAGAAAAAAAAGGCTGCCCTTTGAACTCACACCACCTAAATCTGACCATGACTTTAAAAGTGAACAGGTATATACGGGCACAGTAGTGCACACTTGTAATCCCAGTGCTTAAGAGACTGAGACAGGAGGATCTCAGGTTCAAGGACAGCCTCAGCAACTTAGCCAGACTCTTAGTAGATTAAGAGTTTTAAGATTAAAAGGGCTGGGGGTGTAGCCTGGAGGCAGAATACCCCTAGGTTCAATCCCCATACACCGAATAAAAGAAAAAAGTGAATCAATTGTGGAGGGAAAAAAATTAGCCTGAGCCTGAAACTTCAGAAGATGGACCTTCAACTTGAGTTGTGGTTCATCCCACCTTCTTGAAACAAAACAATAAATAGTTTATTTCCATGGTCAAATCTGTCATGATTTGATTTGTGGGAAAATATACAAAGGAATGATTATACATGGGAAAAACTGCGGTCACAGATTTACTAATTAGGATGAGAAGCATCATACTATTTCCTTCCAAAATTGGGCATTAAAGCAACCCTCCCACCCCCGACCCTCTCTCCAGCAGACACGCTGCTGATGTCAAGTCCGAGGTCTCTTTCCCCCGGGTTTCCACCGTCTCCTTTCCTTACAGACTTAGAGCCACGCCTGTGAGGTGAGTGTTCAATTCTCCCTCGTCAAGCCAAAAGCAGAGTCAATATATAGGCTTAATTTAAAGAGTTTCCCTTGTGTCAGAATTTCAGGATTCAAACGAAAACTACATTTGACTTACAGACCCTCTTTCTCCAGCTTCCTGGTGAACGGAACAACACAACAGCCAAAAACCTGGTGGACCGTGGAGGACAGGTGTCAAGGGCTGGGAAATCCTCCACCCCTGAATAATTGAAAGCAGAGTAGACACCTGTTTGTTTCATGAACCCTGCACACAATTGGAGAGGAGGTTCCCTGAAAAGGTTTGGGCAGTGGTCAGATAATTCTACATTGCCAGGGGAGACATCCCTTGGACCAAGAGCTCAACAAGAGATCCCCAATCATTGAAAGGGTAAAGACACCAAAAATCTGAAAATCTGCCTCCTAGCCCTGTTCTTGCCCACATGAGTCCACTGCACTCATGTGCTCGGATGCAGAAAATAAAAATAGCCCTGCAGTCACTTGAAAAACTTTCCTTAATCTCGATGTTACTTTAAAGCCATCATAAATCACCCCGACCTGCCAATCTTGCCGTGTTTTATAAACTGTGGGGAAAGGTAGAGCATTTCTGGCCCAACGATCTCCCAGTAACAAATGCCAGTTCTAATGCTTCTGTATTTTCTCAGTACTGCTTGACCTCTTAAACAAGGCTCTACAAATATATTAACTGTCATATTCTCGATTTCTTTTTTACAATGGGAAGCGATATTCTCTTACAGCTAGCCCCATGGAGCAGAGGGCAGCATCTGTCTGGAGATAGAGAAAAACAAAAAAGAAAATGCCCCACGGTGGTAGGTGAGGCTGACCTGCCCCCAGCACCACCCGGACATTCCTATGGACTCCCTTTTTCCTACAAGATGCTTTGAGGTCAAAACCTATAATTTCTCTCGGGGATCTCAGACTCCTCCTGCAACTCATTGGCACCCAAATGGGTGCCAGAACCAAGCGTGAAGAAGGGCCCTCAGCATGGTCTCAGGGACCCGTTGAGAGGGCTGACCCAGGAAAGCCCAGGGCCTGGCTTGCCTTCAGGAAATTCCGGGCTGTCTGCAGCAGCTGTGGTTCGAGTAGTACAACAAATTCACTTACTGAATGACAACAGCTTTATTGGCAAGCCAATTCAATTAAAGCCCCTGCATCCAACAAAGTCTCCGGCAGCCCTCTCTGCATAAAGAACATGGAATGGTGCCTACATTTCCCTGAGTGCCCTCAGCCCTCGCTGTCCCTCTACATGAGAGAGAGAGGGATGAATGAATTAGATGCGGATGATGGTAATTAATGGCTGGCTGTCAGAGAGTCATTTTGGAGGCTCAGCCGTTGAAGGCTCCGTATTAAAGACCGAATCTCAGCACAAACTGACCAAGACAGACTAGGACTCTCTTTCTAAATGGTGGGAGTGGCACGGGGACCTGGGGCAGACAGGGAGGGGGGCGGACGCAGGGGAGAAAGCGCGAAGGGGGGCTAGAGAAGCAGGCGTCACGCCGCTTGCAATGATCAATGCTTTTATACACTATTGATATATAAATAATATGTTCATTTTTCATTTTTACAAAATATGTCCTTTAGGCTACCATTACAGTGAACTTGCTTCAGAATTCTGACATGAGCTTATTAGGGGTGGAAAGGGAGGGCTGGCTGTAGAGCTGTAAACAAAACACATTTTCTTATAAAATATATCTATATAGCAGATCATTTCTGCCTTCAGTAACGAAGATAAAATCAGGCTTTTGCCTATCCCGGGCCCCTTCTGGCCAACCAAACATTTGGTATTTGGAGAGGACTTGGAGGAGCAGGAAAGAGGAATATCAGAGGGGGCACCAAGGGAAAGACAATGGTTAATGGTTACCGAAAGCTCCGACTGGCTTATTTCCATGGAGAGAGACACCCCCGCCTTGCCTGTAGCCAATGCCACCGAGACAGCCGAGTGCAGGTTAACAACTACAGGATATGACTCGGGCAGATTGGGGCCTAATTGTTCCTGATAGGAACAGGTTACCATATGCAAAGTCAGGACCAAAAACATAAGCCAGCTATTGAGGGGCCAAACTGATCCTTCTCCAACAATTCAAGTGGGTAAAAAGCCAGGCTCCTGGCTTGTTCCATCTGTGTAAATCCTGGTCTTTGGGGCAACGGGAATGGAGCTGCCACTCATAAAAAGGGGAAATTCTGGGACTGTGTCAGAATGAGCTTCTTGTTTCAGTCCCATTAAAGAGTGGATTCCAGGTGGGAAGTTCCATTCAGGGCATGTGTTTCTCCGCTCATGATGATCCTCTAGAATGTTCTCTTAGAACCCGACTTCAAAATTCAAGGCTCACTGCCGGGGCGTGGTGGCGCACGCTTGTAATCCCCGCGCTTGGGAGGCGGAGACAGGAGGATCGCGCTGGTTCGGAGCCAGCCTTGCTGGCTTAAGAGACTCTGTTTCCACATAAAAATGCTAAAAAATAGGTCTGGGAGTGTAGCCCGTGGGAGTGTATACCGGAGGTAGAAGGGCTTCCAGGAACCCCAGTACCACCAAAAAAAAAAAAAAAAATTCAAGGCTCAGCGCTAGTGCCAACTCTACCGGGAAGCCATTCCAGATCTTCTCAATGACAACAAGTTATCCCTCAGTTATACTTCCTAAGAAACTGTTCATGGATCTCCACCCTGGTTTTGTTTTTAGGGGGGAGAAAGGGTACTGGGGATCGAACCCAGTGACATTCTACTTTTGAGCTACACCCCCAGCCCTATTTTATTTTTTATTTTGAAACAAGGTCTTACTAGGTTGTTGAAAGTCTCGCTAAGTAGCTGAGGCTGGCTTCAAACTTGTGATCTTCTTGTCTCAGCCTCCCAAGGATTACAGGCCTACGCCGCCACACCTGGCTACCACGGCCTTTAGTTCATTTCTTTTCACACCAGAGTCAGCTGTCCCCTCCTCTGCCGTCCCCAACAGGGCTGCCTGGGGGCCAGGGTCTGGGCTTTGTATATGGCTGGCACTCAATAAATCTAAGTGGAATGGAATCAAATGGCCCTTAGGAGATGGAAATCGTTTGGCAGAGCCTCTGTCTTAGTGTGACCCTGCAGCCATCAAGGTTTTACCACTGCTTTCTTCACTGCGGCCACTAAATTGGTTGCCCACTTTAATTAGAACAGAGGCCAGATGTCTGGCCAGCTCCGGAGAACCGGAAGAGCTAGCAAGCTGGTGGAGTTTCCCAGCTGTGGTCAGATCACCTTCCCTGTGTGCTCCTTTTCCTCTTGCCTCGCTCTCTCCCACCCCAACCCCAGGGCAGCTGTCCCTTTTATCAGCAAAAGCCCTTTCCTGCAACACATCTGTCCTGCACGATGTTTCGCCCTGTCCAGTGATTCGGTTACCGCAGGCATTTGCATCTTTGATCAACTGCAAGGGCATGAAACATTTGTGTCCGTAAAGAGGCAGCCGAGGCCGAGTATCCCCTTTCAGAAGCCTCCCATCCACTAAGTAATGAAATCTAATATTTAAAGGGCATGACATTCGTTCATACTAGATTTCATTAATCAATGTTTTCATGGAAAGGATAAATCCTTTATGCATGCCTTTTTCCTGATTTTTTCCCCATTTAAAAAAAAAGCAATGCTTATTTTTCTTCCCTACTATTCACTCACAGAGACCCACTACTGGACACCCTGGTTTCTGGCCTCCCTGATCTCACCCTTTCACACGTACACCGAAGGAATGCAGTTCAACTGAGAAAATAAAGAGGTAGGAAGAGAGACAGAAAGGTGTTCCAGTTAGTCTTGAGCATGTTTCATTAAATAGAACCTTTGCAACCCTTAAAAAAGAGAGAGAATGTCATTGTAATTACAAGCCTGCACTTGGCATGTGAATGACCAATACCTAAGTGCCTCGGGAATATTAAGCAGAGGATCACGGTCCTCATTTGGACACACACTAAGAGCCATATTACTGACATGGAGAAGACAAGAATGATACTGCTATTAGAGCTGCAAAGCCAACACCCTAGGTGAGGCTGAAGAGAGCAGCCTTTCACTGATGTCCTTCCTGGAGGATGCTAGCCAACAAATACACTGACTTTCTGGTTTTACACCCTTGCACGTAACCTCTTATGCATCTGCATACAGTTTTGAAATTACAATAAAGCATGGAAGACCAGCACCAAAGTCCTTAATCATGCTGCTAAGGACAGAAGAGTCCTAACACTCAGGACTTCTGAATAAATGAATCAGAGAGACTTTTAAGGTATCTGAACACCTATAAGTGTGTTGATACCTTAATGCTACATGTTCCTTTCAATTTAAAGAATAATGAAGACCTTCCATAAAAAAATTCAACAAATTATTAAATAAGGTCCTATTTTTCCCACCATCATTGTTAAGTAATGCCCCATTTCCTCATTACCTTCAAATATAATGCCCACTGTTGATCCAATACCTGAGCCCCTGAATGACACTGTTTTAAAACGCACCAAAGAAGCCAGGCGTGGTGGCGCACGCTTGTAATCCCCACACTTGGGAGGCTGACACAGGAGGATCATACAGGTTCGAAGCCAGCCTCAGCTACTTAGTGAAGCTCTCAGCTACTTAGTGAGACCCTGTTTCCAAATAAAGTATAAAATAGGTCTGGGAGTATAGCCCGGAGGTATAAAGCCTCTAGGTTCTACCCCAGTACCACACACACACACACACACACACACAAAATGCACCAAAGAATGCAAATATGAGAAAACAATAAGCACCAAGATGTCCAGAGCTTTATAATTTGTAACAGTGGAAAACTGGAAGTGATCAAAATGGTAACAGGAGGTAAATGGTCAAGTAAATTATGACATATAGCAATGAACCCTCATGCTGCCATTGGGAAGATTAAGGTCATACAGCAACCTGGAAAATTACAAATGACACATGCCAAGGGACAAGAGAACTAGAAAATGTACTGCACTGTGGTTTCAACTAGATAAAAGCATACTTCCAAAATGAAAGGACTAAAAGGGAATCAACAAAATAATAATTGTATTAGGAATTATGAGTGATATTTTCCTTACCTTTACTTCTCCAACTATCAATAATGCTCTGTGTCTTTTATAATTAAAAAAAATAGAATCAAGGCACAATGGCACACACCTATAATCCCAGTATTTGGAAGGTTGAGACAGGAGGATTGCAGGTTCGAGGTCAGCCTCAGCAACCTGCAAGTCCCTCAGCAACTTAGTGAGACTCTATTTTTTATATTCAAAACAATAAAAAATAAAATAGGGCTGGAGATACAGCTCAGAGGTAGAACGCCCCTGGGTTCAATCCCAAGTACCACAAAAAAATAAATGAATAACCAATGGAAAATCCAGGAAATTTTAAAGGACTGTTATTTGTTAGTGTAGCTATAATTTTAAAATAAAGAATAGTAATAATAGTGAAAAATATTCTAACTATAGTAAACCCAAATTAAGTGGCTCCACCTGGAGAAAGCAGTCCTCACAGGACCAGCACCCCCCCCTCCGACTCCCCCACACCTCGGATCAGGCCACTAAAGCTCCCGTCGCATCTTCCCTCCCTTTGTATGCAGGCTTGCATGAACCCAGAGTAGCAGGCCTTTTTCCAGACACTTTAATTTCACCTGAACAATTTATTTCCATATCAGGGGACGAGAGGAAGCAGCAACAGCAGAAACTAAGGGCTGGACGTTCAGACATCTGCTTAACCAGGTTGTCCAAATCGTTGGCCTTTAGATTGTCAGCTGCAAAAAAGTTGCTCAAGGGTAGACACTGGATCTGCCTCGAAGGAGAAATGAGGAGCTGGGAGGAACACGACTAGAAATTCAAAGTAGACTTGAATCTCCTTGGTTGTGTTGAGTAAGAGCCCAGGATACGGAAACCTGTGACTTTAGCCTTAGATCCACTATGTGTGATCTTTGAAGAATTAAGAATAATGAGAATAAAAGAATCAGAATGGGGAAGGGGGCTTATACAACAGGTAGCATATGAAATCAGCTTAGGTTTCTATCAACAGATAAAGGGGTATACTTCATATACATGGTGTATACTCCACATACACTATGGAATAATATTCAGCCATAAAGAAAACTGAAATTGTGTCCTCTAAAGCAAAATGGACAGAATGCAAGGACATTATGTGAAGTGAAATAAGCCAGACATGGAAAGACAAGTACCACATGTTCTCTCACATATGTAGAAGCTAAAAAAAGTCAACCTGAAAATAGAGTTGTGATTTCTAGAGTTTGAGAAGAAGAATCAGAAATGGGTGGTTGGATTTGATCGGTACATGCTGTGCGCATGCATGAAAATATCACACTGAACTGCATTAGTATGTATAATTAATATGTGCTAATTTCTTAAAGAACTTTGGGGGGAGCAATTTTATTTCCTCATTCCCAAAGGCACCTCCCATTATTTGGGGAGATTATACCCACTTCTTGACCAGAAGCATTTTCAAATGACTACCTCTGGGCCACACACACAAAAAAAAAAAGTGTAACTAAAATTTACTTTTGAGCAACTGGTAATAATTTATAGGCATTTGTTAACAAGTAAATGTTTAAAATAAACAAGGAGATCTTGGATAACCAAAAGTGTATTTTGCAAGTTGTCCCATTTAGCTGGCTACACTGTCTGTACTTTATATTAAATTGGTCAGGTCACTCGCTTTGTATATCACAAAGCCAACTCTTATGCCGTCTTAGACAACAGAACTTATGCTCCCACATAAGCTATAAATACTAATAAATTTTAAGACAAAAACCTCCTCTTAAGGAATTGGCTTCTTACCATGATAAATTGATGGCTTTATCAACCCTAGTGTTTTAAAATATCTAAATGTAAGCTCAACCATCTGACACTGGCCCATGAGTCCACGCCTAAGACCAGCTCTTTAAGCTGTTACAGCTACTTTTACATGCAACCTGAGTACAAGACAATATCACACTCAGTTTTGAGGCCAGACTTTATTCGGTGTAAAATCTTTTAACATACCCTCAGAATACATAGAACAATTTTAATAAGTATTACACATATTTTAAAATGTGACTCTTGCTGGCCCCTCCTTCATCTCAGGGCTTTTGGTCTCACTTCTTTGATCAACAGTGGAAATTGTTTTCAGCCATGTTCTTCACAGTGAAATGGAAGGAAGACTGAGCTCATCCCCTGAGTAAAAGATCTGGACCACACTGAGTCATGGAGAGCTGGGCACAGGAGAGCAAGAAAAGAAAGAGGCACTTCCCCAGGAGGGTGATTCATTCTGTCTTAAACAAGAGGCAGGACTTCTCATCCTCATACCATTGGTTGCTTGACTTAAGAAAAGTCTAAAGAACTGGCATCTTTTTTCCAGAAACAAGCACAAAAGAAACTGTATCACTTTATGTGCAGACCTGTACCACCGGCTCTATACTGTCCCCCTTGGACTCTCAGGGTTTGCAAGTCTTTAACCTGAAACAGCTTCTTTTTTTTTTTTTTTTTTTTTTTTTTTTTTAGTACTAAGGATGGAATCCAGGGGCATTCTACCTCCGAACTACACCCCAGCCTTATTTTTTACTCTTTGTTTTGAAACAGGGTCTCACTGAGTTGCAAAGGGCCTCACTAACTAGCTGAAGCTATCCATGAACCGTGATCCTCCTGTCTCCGCCTCCCAAATGCTGGTATTACAAGCGTGCAACATCACACCTGGCTCTGCAACAGCTTTTTAAATCTACAGTTACGTCAAGCACCAATGCTCCCTATGAAGACCCTGGCCCTCCCAGAGTCAGGCTTGAGCATTATGCTGAAAGGAGGCACTGGATCGGAAGGACACTGGAGGAGCCTCTAGTCCTGTGGTGGCCAACTCTGAATGTGACTTCAAATCACCAAAATAGATGGGGACTCAGCCCAGAGATTCTGATGCAGTGGCTGGGGAGAAGCCTGAAAACACACACACACACACACACACACACACACACACACACACACTGACCATGCCATAGTTGGACCCATTACAGCACTCCAAGACACACTGATGTAGTCTAATACATCAGTGTAGTGAGGCTCCATGAATTTGCTCAGGACACATTGGCCAGTGGAGTTAAGAGTAGCCTTCAGGCCCACAGACTCTTGCCACAGCCTGCTGCCCCAGGAAGTGCAGGGAAAGCTATTCCAGCGGGAATGGGCAGGAGAAGGGATTTGGTTCTACTCTCCCCAGGGGTTCCCAAGTTGAGCAGGGCACTTTAGGAGCCTGGAGTGGGCGCTAGTGGACTTGAGTGTAATTTCACCTTCAGTGATGGCTACAGCTAACCTTTCCCACAGAAGACACAACAACAAACCCTTTTCTAAGTACTTGCATTTGATCCACTATCTAGACAGGATTGGCCAGCTGGGGCTGGCTTTGCAGAATCAGAAAATCTAGTCCCAGGTTCACAGGTACCAGCCACATGTGAGCAAGCCCCTTGCTGTCTCTTACGCATCTGAAAAATGAGTCTAATACTCACCCTGCCTATTTTTCTTATTTGTTGTGAGGATCAAATGAGGTCATAGGACATTCTTTGACAATTAAAACCTTCCAGAAATGTGAGGTCTTATGTAGTATTCTTATACTCCTTATGGATCTTGTGCAAAAATAGAATGAATGGACCCTCTTCTAAAATAAGAATTGGATAGGACAGAGCTTCTCAAAAACTACCAGAATTGTTCGCATTTTCTAGGAAACCTACAGCCATACGATGCAGGGTTCATGTAGAACTGTGGTAAGCAGAACGGAAGGGATGGAGCTTTTAGACAGCACTGGGGAGGCATTCGGACTTGGCCCCAGTGGCTCTACTGACTTCCTACAACCAAGACCCACAGCCCCAGAACACCAGTCTGGTTCTGGCCCACCCCAGGCCTGGCCAGAAGCAACCTGCCTAGCGATCCCAGGGCCCTCCCATGCTCTCCTCCCTGGCTACCTAGACACGTGGTGCTAAAGGCACTACTGCCCTTACATACAGACATGCAGGAGTCCAAATAATCCTCTCTTTTTTGCCTATATTTGCATGTTTCGATTAAGGAAAACTTTTCAGACTTTCATCTCTTATCCCAGATGGAATGTGTTTGCAGAACACCAGACTCCCTTTGGGAACCATTGAAGGACGGTGGAGTGGGGGCAAAGCTTCTGGGAAGGGCCTGTGGCCCTAACTTGGAAGGCTATTGTACCCCTGGACTTGCTGCCAGGCTCTTTGGTGGCAGCGCAGGCATGAGCACCTGGGATTGACCTCTCCTGTCCTGTCCCAGCTGCAAGTACCCAGTAGTGGCCTTCTCCAGTTCCACTAATCAGTTTCCACCTCGGGTCTCTCCTGGACATTCCAGCTAACACCTGGGTGGCATTCCCAGGGTTCCAACTGGCTTGGCCCTCTGGTTTCTGGGTAGCACCACAGGTACAGGATCAGTTTCACCCTGGGAGTGGACGGTTCTCAAATAAATGAATAAATAAATAAATAAATAAATAAATAAATAAATAAATAAATAAACCAACCTCACTAACAACTCTGTTGTAATTCCAGGGAAGCAGATATATTTAAGGTGCCCTGGCTGTCACACTTAGCTGTCCCCTTGGGGCCCAAGCTTACTGATTCCCCTTCACTCAGGATGCTCCTGGGTCTCTAAGGCTGTCCTCCCAGGGAAAGAAGGAGAAACTCTCTGCTCCTTCTGGACAATGTCCAAACTCTTGTCTGAAGACTTTAGCCAAGCTTCCAGCTGTTCTCTGTAGGCTGCCACCATGGGCTCAGAAAGAAAGACGGGTATGAAGGGTTTTCCAGCCATTTAAGCAAGTTAATACTTAAAGAGAGGTACTGGGTAGGACCCTAAACAGTGGTTTGGCCATTGTGTGGTGAGAGGTGCTGTTTAGATATGAAAAGCTTCCAGAAACTTCTTCTTTTCTTCTTCCTTTCCTGTAGCCTGGCTCTCTGGCCTCCTCTCTCCCCACCCAACTCACCCCACTACAGAAGAAATAGAAAAGAAAAGAGTAGAGGATATGCACACTGAGTTTTCTACCAACAGCTACTCTCTCTCTCTCTCTCTCTCTTTCTCTCTCTCTCTCTCCCCCCTCTCTCCCCCCTCTCTCCCCTCCCCCACTGTGTGTGTGTGTCTGTGTGTGTGTGTCTGTGTGTGTGTGTGTGTGTGTGTGTGTGTGTGTGTGTGTGTGTGTAGATGAGGAAGATGAGAGATAGAGATGGAGAGAGAGAGCAAATGTGACAAGATGCTCATCAGCAGACGTTGGTAAGTGGTCTAACTACACGGGTTCATTGTACAGTCTTTCAACTTCTCCTCAGGCTTTAAAATTTTTTAAATAAATAATTGAGGAATATATGAACCCTTCTTCTACCTTCTTTACCTTGGGGGAAATAAGCCTCAAGTGTCCAGCCCCTCATTAGACGGGGCCCTTTCAAGGCCTGGTTAATGAGTATCATCAGTTTGAAGAGTTAGGAAGATGGATGCCCGAGACATCGCGGAAACGCATAGCTCACAGATCAAGGACACCTCACAGAGGTTGTCTCAAAGTTGTCGACAGTCCTAAAAACGTATGTGACGCTACCAATGACAAGCAACAAAACTGACATTATTAATTATCCATAATAAAAGACAAACTTCCATCAACCACACTAGAGAAAGAACAAGTCATCTTTCTATTCTATCTGTATATATTACAAAATGGTTATCTTATGAAGAGGCGAACAAAGAATACATAGCCATAAAATGTAGAAGAAATAGTATTACAGAAATATGTCTTTCTAGGCTTAGCCCATAGCTGGGACCTCTGGCCTCTGAAGTGAATGGTTGGACCCAACTGTGTCATCATTAGTATTCTTCTGGTGATGCTCTATCCTATGGGTCATGTTGATTGACTTATCCTGTAAACAACCACATGAACAAAATCCAGGCCAGCATGCTTTCCAAGAAACCTTCCAAAGCTCCTTCAAGTGGGATCTTTGTTCATCAAGAAGCTTCTAAAATTTTTCCTTCAAAATAATGCAACCATTCTTAGTACTTTTGAAGATGAAGATGGCCGATAAACGTACCTCTAGGTCTCAGGTTCCCATTCTAAAAATAGGAAGCTTCCTCCCTGTGCTGAATTTTGTAGACAAATCAGAGAATAAACAACATCCCTTTTCTTGTAAAGACAAACTTTATAATAAAAGTGTAACACTAGCTAAGCAACCTTGTAGCATGACCTTGTCCAACTGAGGTAGAACATGGGCAGAGACCTTCATTGTGATGATAAAGGAATAAATTATTGTATATGTCCACTCACCCATAAAGGCCTTTTCCCATAAGTTCACATAAATACAAACCTGCTTTACAGGCTCTAGGATAAGATGGTAAAGGAAAGATTGTGCTTAAATATCTTTCTCTTCACTTTTTTACAAAGAGTAATGGTGCTTAGCCAATTGTCCCCTTACTAGGAAAATACTACATAAAAATGAGAACTGAGTGGGGCGCAATAGTGGTGCCTGTAAACCCAGCACTTGGGAGGATGAGACAGGAGGATCAAAGGTTCAAAGCCGACTTCAGCAACTTAGCAAGATCCTCAACAACTTAGCAAGAGCCTGTTTCAAAATTTAAAATAAAAAAGGGCTGGAGTTGAGGTGTAGCTCAGAGGCAGAATGCCCCTGAATCCAATCCCCAGCATTAGAGAAAAGGGAACCAAAGGATCCCCAACACTGCTGCACTAATTTCTTCTGTAGAAATATTGTATTCAAAGGGAACATAAAGGGCATGTCTGACCCTTCAGGAGTTACCATCCACAGAGCACTCACCAGGACCGGGAACCTTTTGAACACTTTACAGTACTAAGTCAGTGAATCCTTCCGAACATTCTGATTTGCTAATGTCTTCCTCTATTTGCAGATAAGAAAACTGAGGCCCAGAGAGGTCACGCCACCGGACAGTAAGTGTCAGAGCTGTGAGTGGGGCGCAGCCATCTGACCCAGGCAGGAGTCTGTGTACTGCATCCCGATGCGCTCCCCCTCCCACAGCGCAGATGCCGTACAAGGAATTTTTTTTTTTTTTTTTTTTTTTTTGGTGGTACTGGGGTTCCTGGAAACCCTTCTGCCTCGGGTTACACTCCCAGACCTATTTTTTATGCTTTTTTTTTCTTTTTTTTTTTTGGAAACAGGGTCTCATAAGCCAGAGCGACTGGCTTCGAACCTGCGCGATCCTCCTGTCTCCGCCTCCCAAGCGCGGGGATTACAAGTGTGAGCCACCACGCCCGGCAAGTGCTTTCATTTTTATCCTTTGCTTGTCTTTATTTTCAGGCTGCCCTCTGAGACAGGCAGGCAGAACGAGAACTACCCATTTCATGAACATAGCTGACCTGCAGTGAGTTGAGTCACAAAGCAATCAGATTTGGGCACAGAATGGAACCAAATCCATCAAATAGCCCAGACCCTTACAATCCGACCAAGGAGACAAAAACCTATGGTGAAGACCTGTGTCTGTTCCTGATCGGAAGACAGCGGGACCCATATGCTGGACAAGCGTGGTGGTGGTAGCTAAGCTGAGTCCAGGAGTAGCCTTAGGGCACACTGCTTCCTCACTGAACCTGGCCGGGCCTCCTTCTAGGAGCGAGGACATGAGTCAGTACACTTCAAGAACAAAACAGTGATGAACACTTGCATTACCCTTAATCATTTCCAAGAACCGTAAATGTACATCTCACTAAGTCCTCCCAGCAGCATTCTGAAGGGAGCGGTGGCGTGTTCATTTTAGAGGTGGAAAGACTGAGGCTCAGAGAAGTTGTAACTAATATGTAACTAATATCAAGTCCCCTGGCTCAGACTTGATATGCCATGCCAGCTCTCTCCATTATGTTTCTTCAACTCTGTTCTAGTTCAAGATCCGGCAACTGAAGGTCAAGTTCAAAGAGGAGGCTGGGGAAATCTAGACCTAGACTGTGAAACCAGGGACTATTCGTCCCCAGTACTTCAAATGTATTATTGCCAAACACCAGAGAATGTTGGTTTCCATGATTTAACCAAATAGAATCTGGCCATGCACATTCCAACTGCAAATCAGATTTGGTGAATCATGAAAGGCTGTTGTTTCCAAGTTTTTATGTTTTGCCTGACTCTCAGCCCACTGGTTTACGCTTCGAGGGATCCAAGATGCCAGTGGTCACCTCGTGCAATGCAAGCGTTGTGTGATCAAAAGACTAAGCTGCCCTCATATGGAATCCTTTTTCTTCTTTTTAATTATTAAAATACCACTAGCCACCAAAATCTAATGGCTGTTTATGGAATTAAGTCATTTGTTCCCTGACAGGATGCTGTGTGATAGATACTATTGTTATCCCTACCTAACAAATAAGAAAACTAAAATACAAGGAAGTTATGAATCTTGCTAGTCAGTGTCGAGGGTGTGAAGAAGATGCAGGCTTCTAGCTGACATGGTGGAGCATGCCTGTAATCTCAGTACTTGGAAGACTGAGACAGGAGGATCGAAGGTTTGAGGCTGGCCTCAGCGATTTAGTAAGGCCCCTTAGCAACTTAGCAAAACCGTACTTCAAAATAAGAAATAAAACATAGGGGTTAGGAGTATAGTTCAGAGGTAAAATGCCCCTGGGTTCAACCTCCAATACTCACACAAAAAAATGCAGGCTTCTGAGCCGGGGCTCTGGGCCTAGCTGTGGGCTCTGGAGTGCCCAGTGTAAACTTCCTGAGTAGCTAGCAGTTCTCCACAAAGATGTGATCTGAGGGTTTGGGGACAGTAGCTTTGTTGTTTCACGTCAGTGAAATTTCACTCCCGGTTTACCCGAAGAGTTTGCTACCATATCTTTATCACTATAGTTTCACTCCTTTGGTTCATAAGAAAATACCTCCCGCCAGGCGTGGTGGCACACACTTGTAATCCCAGCATTCAAGAGTTGGAGACCAGAGAGTCGTAGTTCACGGACAGCCTCGGCAACTCAGTGAGACCTTATTTCAAAAAATAAAAAAAAAAGGCTAAAAAATAGAGCTGGGAGTATAGCTCAGAGGTAGAATGCCCCTGGGTTCCATTCTCAGTATCATTAAAAAAAAAAAAAAAAAAAAGATACAAGGTACCTCCTCTCATCCAAATGGAAGTCTTCTTGGAGGGACAATGTCTAGAGTCCTTATGGGTAAACTTCCTGGTTCTCAAGTTACAGCAGCAGAGAGGGCGTCGTTTCTGGAGAGACTTGGTGAGGCCCAGGGTGACAGAAGGAAGGGAAAGAGTAGGTAGACACGGCAAGGAGGAAGTTTCCAAAATCAAATGCCGCCTCGCCTCTCCCCGAGCCCTTTGTGGCACCGGGCAGACCTCTCTGAATGAGCACCTGCTTACCAAATAGGAGTCTGTGGACTAAATAGATGTGTGCGTAGCCCAAGGAGGCCGGCCGCGGCTCTCTTCTCCTCCAGGCCAGCCATTGGTTTTTTCACTTTTGGTCCCCATCAGATTGCTCCCTATTCCCACTAGAAACACGCGTCCCTGGGTCTCAAGTGGCAGCTGTCCTCATCTTAGATTGCCAGTCTTGCGACCTCTCCCTCTGCCAGAGCCAACTCTCTTAAGAGTCTCTTCTTCTGCCACCACTGCTGACCCCCCAATACCTCTATCAGATATTATATTCCCATCTATTTATATGAGTCCCTCTGCTATTTACTTGGAGAAGACACAGTATTAATAATTAGATAAGTAACTAAATATGGAAGTCACACCAACAACAGAGCCACCAGTAATAATAACAATAACCACAAGGACCATGTTAATAGTGCTCCCTGTACACTCTGAGCTTTCGTTACTTGATTTCTTGTCATCTTCTCAGCACACCTTCAAGGTTAATACATTTTGAAGATGGGGAAACTGAGGCTTCAAGATTTAAGCAGCATGAGAAAATCAACCAGAAAGCAGTGATGCCCACCTCCTTCTGATAGCCTATCCTTCTCCAATGCCCAGGCTCTTAATTCATATTCTAGACTATTAATCAGCTCTACAACCAGGTAGGCATCGGTCAAAGAAGTTGATTTATTACTTTGTTTTTCCTAGAATATTTACTAAATGGACATATTGCTGTTGTTAAAAGTTCAGCCAAAACTGGTCACAGTGCAGCACACCTATAACCCCAGTATTTAGGAAGTGAGACAGGAGGATTGCAGGTTCAAGGCCAGCCTCTGCAACTTAGCAAAACCATGTTTGTTTCAAAATAAAAAAAATAAATAAAAAGGAGCCAAGTATGGTGATATATGCCTATAATCCCATCACTTAGGAGGCTGAGACAGAAGGATCACAGGTTTAAGACCAGCCGTAGCAACTTAGGGAGATCCTGTTTCAAAACAAAAAATAAAATAAAAAGGGCTAGAGGAGTAGCTCAGAGATAGAGTGCCCCTGGGTTCAAGCTCTAGTAGCAAGACCAAAAAAAAAGTTTAGCTAACTACAAAGTTTCAGGGAAGAGTCCCACAAGACTACCATGACTTCAGATACTGGCTGCAAGCGTGGGGTACACAGGACCATCCTCACATCATATCACTTGCAACAAATTTGGAGGGGTCCTCACAAGTTCCTCAGGTTTGCTAAGTCACTAGAATGAGTCCCAGAACTCAGGAAAGCATGATACTTGGTATTAGATTAATTTATAGCAAAAGGTTATAAATTTAAGTGAGCCAAGGGAAGAGATCCCCAGCGTGGAATGGGGTGGGGGTCTGGCTTCCCCCGCCCCATGGAGTCATATGCCACCTCTGCCCGGCCACAGCACTGTGTATTATAACCAGGGAAGCCTACCAAGCCCTCAGTGTCCAAAGTTTTACTGGGGCTCCACCAAACACTGCCTGTGGCTGACTTCTCATGCTGAAAGTTTTCCATAGGCCCTGCCACAACAGTGGGCACACATGTCTCAGCAGATAACATGTCAAATATGCCCTCCCTTCCCCTGCCCCATCAACGATGCCTGGAAGGACCCACACGATCCTCTCCTATCCGGACCCCTCAGGGCTGAGGCCTGTGGGGTCCCACAGAGAGCTCTGGGATACCAAGTTCACTCCAGTGCGTGTGGGAAAGAGCCAACTGCTCCAGGACTCCCGTGTGGATTCCAGAACCTCAGATCCCAAACCCATAGAAGGGTCCTCTCTTTTAGGACACACAGCATCCCAGCCTGTACCCAGTGTGATGCCAGAATGACGCCAAGGATGAGAAGCCTCAAGCCTCAAGTCTCTGTCCTAGAACGTTCCTGGTCTCTGCACCTCCCTTTGTGTCTTTAGAAAATGAGAACTGAGCCTAGAATCTTGCTTCTCTGAGCACAGTTCACTGACCAACCAGTACAGGGCACTACCAGGGAGCTTTTTAGAAATGAAGCCTTTCCAGCCCCATCTCAGCATCACTGTGTTCAAGCCTGCATTGAAACAAGATCTCCAAATGATTGGTGTGAACATCAAGCTTTTTGACACTCCAGCTCAGCCCACCATCTCTAGATCTTTCCTGAGACCTACATTCTATGATTCTAGAAAGGCTCAATTTCCAAACCTCGGGGTCGCAATGTCTCTTGGAACTGGGGGAACCCAGGCTTCTAATCAGGAGTGGTCAGAAAGTAGAGTCATAGAAGGCGTCTGTGAAACCCAAATTCTTTGGACAGGCAACGCTGGGCTGAGAAATGGGAGGAGGAGAGACTGGATTTTTCCATAGGCGCCCTGTGTGTGCCAGCTGAGGTCTTTAATGTAAACCCTCCTGCGTCCCGACCTAAACAACTACTGTAATTATGGGCTCGCTAACCCCTTCAGATGCAGGGTGCAAGGTCGGCCCTCCACAGGGTCCTGCAGGAGGTCTTGTGTCTGAGTCAGGGGGGCCTTTGGTTAACCAGAGCAGACCCGACTCCGAGGGGCAAAGTTGACATACCAGCATAATTACACGTAGGTTGACCATATTTACTGCAACGCTGTTGTTCTAGAATTTCAAACAAAGGCTGAACGCTAGAAAAACACACCACTAAAGAGAAGCAGATTGTCCTGGGTGATTTATTGAAGAACAAAAGCAAGAGGAAGAAAGAGAAGAGAATTATCAGAGACTCACATATACTTCCCCTTCCCCGGTGACCACCACTTTCCCACCCTCCCCAGCCAACGGCAAGGCCTTGAAGGCACTTTTCATGTGGTCACATCAGATTCCACAAACCTGCTTTAGCTCAGAAGAAGAAGGCCGGCTGCAGCACTGGCCAGGGAAGACCTGGCCTCTTCCCTCCGGTCTTCCCCCATGAAATCCACCTTCAGACATATCCCAAAAGAGCGGAAAATTCACTGAGGCTGGAATATGGCTTTAGAGAAGCCAGAAGATCAGGCCAGCTCCACCCTTCTACCTTAGGACATTACTAGTAGGAACTACCAGTTTTGAATAAGTGCCAGAACTGTCAGGCCTTAAGTTTGTCCCATAGACACACATCACTGATGGAAAACAATGGCAATTCTAACCAATGGCTAGAGTGCGGGTCAACCCAGCGGCGGCCGGAGGGGACAGCTAGAAACGAGCATGACTGGGACACAGCGCCTCACCCAAGAACTGAAACACACGCACATGGGACTAAGGTGTTTGCAGGAGCTCAGGGTTACCAGGATCTCAGAGCACACCTCCAATGTGCACGTGTGCGCACACGCACGCGCGCGCGCACACGATCACAAATTAGAACTCCCCCGCCTAGGAAAAGTTATCTGCACCTACCACATGCCTGGCAAGAAGAATAAAGTAGATAGGCTTACTATCTCAAAGTTTATGACATCTTTAGAGAGACAAAAATCAACCATGAAAAACAAATTGGAACAATCCAGAAAGGGAACTGGCCCACTTGTGATCTGCTTCTTGGGGAGAGTAGTAGCTGGCAGATCACTGAAGAGCCCAATGAGAAGCAAGAATCAGTGACCATAAAGTTCTGGGGTGATTACGAGATGTTTGTTGTTTTCTTTTTTTTTTTTTTCATTGCTTTAAAAAATATTTCAAGCCAGGCGTGGTGGCACACACTTGTAATCCTAGCATTCGGGAGTCTGAGAAAGTAGGATCGCGGTTCGTGGACAGCCTCAGCTATTTAGTGAGGCCCTCTGTAACTCAGTGAGATCCTGTTTCAAAATAAAGAATTAAAAATAGGGGAGGGGGTGTATCTCAGAGGTCGAATGACCCTGGGTTCCACCCCCAGACCCGCAAAAAAAAAAAAAAGTTCCTAAACTTTCATCTTTCCAGTCAAGAAGGAGAGGGTTTCCTTGCCAGAGCTCCAGGGTAAGATCTCGACATTCCTAATTAGAAGTCATTTACCCTGTCTCATTGCCTGAGACTCAGAAGAGGTAGCACACTCTGGGCTAGGAAGTTCCAGACAAATGAAGAGATAGCAAATGATTGGGCTACTTGGCCCATTTATACACACTTGTAAAAAATGTGAAATAACCTTTTACAAAATTATAGATGTTGGCCAGGCACAGTGGCCCATAACTATAATCCTAGCACTTGGGCGGCTGAGACAGGAGGATTGAGGTTTGAGGCCAGCCTCAGTAACTTAGGGAGACCTTCAACAATTTAGGGAGACCCTGTCTCAAAATAAAAAGGGCTGGGATGTATCTCAGAGGTAGAATGTTCCTGAGTTCAATCCCCACTACCACACACACACACAAACAAAAAAACTACAGATATCGTCAATGTTCCAAACAGTACTCCGGTCAGGCATACTGTCTCCTAGACAAAGACAGAAGATATGCTAGTCAGCTTTCTAGCTTGTGACAAAATACCTGGGATAATCAATTTAAAGGAGAAAAGACTGACTTTGGGTTGTGGCTTCAGAAGCGTCAGTCCATGGCCACTTGGCCCTGTTGCCTTTGGGCCTGTAGCAGCTTAGCACATCATAGTGGGAGCATGTGGCCAGAGAGGCCTGTTCACCTCAAGGCAGGTGAGGAGAAAAAAGAAAGAGCTGGGATCCCAATGACCTAACCTCCCTCCACCAGGCTCCGCCTCCTAAGGCTTCTACCAACCTCCCGACAGCACGCTGGGCTGCCAACCAAGCCTTTGAAGGACTTTGAAAATCCAAAATATAGCAAGAGACACAGAGTAGAAGAAAAGCAATAGAAAATGCCCTAGACAGGACAGGCGGTCTCCTTTTCTATGGACACCCTCCTCCCTTACTCCGATTCCATGGTTCCAGCAGCCCAGCATAGTTATCCATCCTCCAACTACGGAAGTAGAAATCAGGATTCTTCTCCAAGAGGAAGAAGAACCATTTTCTGTTGGTCACATGAACCAGCAAACGCCCCACCCTCCTTTCCTCTTAAGCTGTCTTCCAGTGGTTGTTCTGTTACCTTCAGCCAGAGGACTCGGGGCCAGTGGAGGAGGCCTGTGGGTCTCATCAGTTGCCTGCTGGTTTGCATTCAACTGCCACTCTGTGGCCAGGTCTCTTGATGTAGAAATCATCAAGGGAAACTACCTCAGTGTGCATCCACAAGGCTGGGATACTGACTCAGGGGCAGTCCATGAACAAAGCTGATGAAAACAGACTCTCCGCTTGAGACGCTGCCTGTACCCCAGCCACCTGCTTCCAAGCCACAACCCACAGCCCTTCTGCACCTATAGCAAGTACTTGAACGGGAGTCCCCTAGACCGGTCAAGAGCACGTGAAACTTGAATTCTAATCCCACTCCTTCCCAGCCATGGGGATTTGGTTAAATTGCAAAACCATTTGACTAAATCTTTCCTCACTCACCTGTACAATGGGGATAGTAAGAGAATCTGCTCATCAGATAGCTATGGGATTGAATGTGATTGTGTATATGACCCACTTGGCGCTGTTGCAGACGCAGTTGGAATTGTCATCATCATTATTGTGGTCATCGTTATTAGGAAATGCTCCAAAAACTGCTCCGTGAAGCAAGTCAGGATCTGACCTCATAAAATCAAAAAATGCATCCTCCCTGGGAAATAGCTAGCAGCTCCTAGTGGCAAATTCCAGGCTTGGGTCTATTTTTTGCCTTTATATACTTTCTCATTTCTTTTTTGATTTATGAAAACGCATCCATCATTTTCTAAGGAAAGCCTCCAGACACATGAACAAAAATGATAAAAATGCACAACAAAAACAAATAAAACCATTCAGCATGGCTAACAAGTCAGGCATTTGGCCCCAGTGGGGTAGATAAATCCAGAGCCGGGCTCAGCACTGGGACCCAAAGGTCAACAGGCTGGCATTTTGCTGAAGGAATAAAAGGATTCTAAAGCTTCAGCTAGGAGCCTACCTCAAATCTACTGAAAGCCCCAGAGCAGATCACCTAAGGCTGCCCCAAAAAGATCTCCAAGACACCAGTCCACAAACCTGGGAGATGGCCACTCTGTCTCTGCTCATTCAGTCAGAAGACCTTACAGCTATGCCCAACACCCATTACCCCCAGGTCCTGCTTTGGTTAGAAATGGGTCATCTTGCAGAAGGGAACACAGCTAAGAAAATTGGGGCTGTCAAGGAACGGTATCAAAGTTACCCCTGTATCTTTATCCATTACTCTAGAGGCGTTGCTAAAGACACCCCCTTGAACAAAATGCTCCAAGTCCAACATTTCCAGTTCTCAATATAGATTAATAATTTCTACCCTGGGCTGTGAGAAGAAAAGTAAAAAGGAAGCCCAGCTGAACCACAAAGGGATTCTTGTGTTAGTCAGCTTTCCGTACTGTGACAAAATACCTGGGAAAATCAACTTAGAGGAGGAAAGATTTGTTTTGGCTCACAGTGTCAGGGTGTGAGATCGTGGTCACCAGCTCCATTGCTCTGGGCCTGTGGTGAGGCAGAGCATCATGGCAGAAAGGCATCCTGGGGCAGAGCTACTCACCTCACGGCAACATGAAAGAAAGAGAACAGAGCAAGGTTCAGTCCCGAAGGACTCACTCCCTTCAACCAGGCCCACCTCCTATAGTTTCCACCACCTCCAACATTCAGCTGCGGATCCATCAATGGATTAACCCATTGAGAAGGCGCAGACCCCTCACCATCCAAGCACTTCCCAAAGTCCCCTCTCTGCACGCCGCTGCGCTGGGGCCCTGACCTGCAACACATGAGCCTATGAGGAACAGTCGAGATCTACGCTATAACAATCCGTACAAGAGGTGGAGCGAGGACCCTCACAGTAGAGAGCAAGATGTGGAGCGAGGACCCTCACAGTAGAGAGCAAGTCTTCATGTACCTTAGGCCAGGCTCCCAGGTAAACAGGGTCCATGAGGGATTCACACTGGAACGCCTTCACAAGATGCTCTCCTGCCCTCAGGCCGGGGGCCCCTCAGTCCTGGATCGTCCTGGCCAAGCAAAGTCTTCATTCCTAGGCCGCAAAGAGGCCAATGAGGTAGCCGAGTGTAAAAACCACTTGCAGGGCTTCTCAGAACTGGAGACCCCTGGCACAGCCAATCAGATCTTCTCCAGGTCCACCTGAGACCCGGGGAGCCATCGCCGGTGAGTAATGGCAGATGGAGAAGAACAGGAAAGAGTAACTCAGTCGCTCCAGTGACACGGCACGAGAGTGGACAGTGGCAGGCCCACCTCTGTGGGGTAGAGCCCACGAGCACCTAGCATTCCTAACAACCTGCCCCTGGTGCCGCAGTCGGCAAGACTCACAGAGCATGTGCCTGCTGCCATCAGAGCCCAGTGCACGTGATCTCACTAATGATTCACAAGGGCCCTCTGCAGTCAGTGCTCTTATTGTACCCATTACACAGATGGAGGAAACTGAGGCCAGAGAGGTAGCCAGACCATAAATGGAAGACCTAGAGAGGGAACCCAGACAGTGTGATTATGGAACATAGGGGTACAGTCGATACATTATACACCCTCCCGTTAGATCCCATATGGACAAAAACAATATTCTAGTCTCCCATGAAGCACAGCTATGACCTCCGAGGCTTGCTGTTCTTGATTGACCTCCCTGTGAATCCTTTTGTTAATTCCCCATCACCTAAAATGATGGGATTATGTCACAGTTTTTTAAACTACAAATATCCCACGAATGCAGGGACACAGAAGTTCCAAGAAAGTGGCTCGTGAAGACGGCAGAGAATGATAGACCCTCTAAATGAGGCTTAATGGCCTTCTTTTGCCCTTCCGAACTTTAAAGGAGCGAACACAAGCTGAGACATCCTAGACAGAGAGCTGGTGCTGGCGATGCCAGCCAAGCAAACTGGTTTATTAATCTCTTTCTTCTGGTCATCAGAAAGGGCCTTCGTTGGAGCCAACAGAATTCTCGGTCCAGGCCAGGGGTCGGCAAACCACGGCTCATCCACCAACTCTCATGTGCCTCCGGTTTTGTAAGTAAAGTGTTATCGGAACACAGCCAGAATTATTCATTTATGAATTGTCTCTGGCTGCTTTCATGCTATAAAAGCAGAGTTGAATAGTTGTGACAGAGACCATATGGCCCTCAAAGCCTGGAAGATTTACTATTCAGCCCTTTACAGAAAAAGTTGGCCAAGCCCTGGTCTAGAGTGACCGGCAGGCAGGGGACACCCCATGGCAACTGGGGCCTCCGCCCAGCAGAGTGGAGCTGCTTCCCCAGAAAGCCGTGCCAGTTACCCAAGCTGCAGAACTGTCTGCCAGGAATATCTACATAAATCAAGGAGTCAGCTGGCGAGAGCGAGGACCGCCGCGGGCCAGTCCCCAAGGGCCGCCTGGAGGAGTGGGCCGAGCGGGGCCAGCAGCGAGGTAGGGCGGCATCAGGCTGGCCTTCTACCCTCGGCCCCATTTTCTGCCTTAGCTCTTCTGCTTTATCTTTTTATATGCTTTAGCTTCCACATAAGGCCTCATTTGAATAAAGAATTCTGTTGTTTTCACCCGGTTCAGCCGTACACGCCTAGAATCCCAGTAGCTCGGAAAGTTGAGGCTGGACAATCGCAAATGAGAGGCTTCGGCAACTAAGTGAGAACTTGTCTCAAAATAAAAAATAAAAAGGGCTGGAGAGGTTAGCTCAGTGGTAGAGCACTTACCTGGCATGCATGAGGCCCTGGGTTCAATACTGAAAAAAAATCATCATCATCATCATCATCATCATCATCATCATCATCATCATCATCACATATTTCTTCAGCTACCTATATGTCTGCCATTAAATTCAGTGCTTGGGTGGTCAGAGGGCAGAGGAGTGAGAAGCCATAATCCCTGACCTCCCAGAGTTTAGCACAGCAGAAAAAAAGAAAAGAAAAAGGAAAATGGACATTAATAGACAACAATCAGGGAAAATACAAGACAGTATAGTCTAGAAATGCTTTTGAAGCTTGGATTATAAAACAAGTCAGACTTAAAATTAAGCCTTAGATGATGGGAGGACTCCACGGGGCAGAAAGGAGAAGGAAGCACAGTTAGTCTGGGGAAAGCGCGGGGTTGGGGAGGACTGAAGATGGAGAGCCCTGTCTAACATGGAGCAGCCAGGACTCGGCCACGCAGCCTTCTGGAAAAGGGAAGAGCTGCGTTAGCCATGGCGCAGTTGATGGGAAGCTGTCCAAGCTGCTATGTAAAAGGAAAACTCTCACCGGGCGTGGTGGTACACACCTGTGATCCCGGCTGAAGCTGAAGGATCGCGAGTTCAAGGCCAGCCTGGGCAACTTAGTGAGACCCTGTCTCAAAAAATAAAAAGGGCTGGGGAGAGTTCAGTGGAATAATGTAGTATTACAAAAAAAAAGATAAAAAGAAAGAAAAGAAAACGCTACCAAGAAGGGCTCCCTGCGGCTCAAGTGGAGATGCTTGAAGCTTCCAGCCGAGCCCTGAGGGAGAACACAGAGCCTGCAACCGCTAAGGGCAAGGCGGTGCAGAGGTCCCGCAAGGTGTTTTGCCAGATGATGAACAGACCCACCTCTGCATGAAAGTGGGGCGACAAGCAAGGCTTGAGCCAGATATAGAGACTCCACAGCACAGCTAACCCCACCCCACTGCCCACGTCCAGCACCTTCCATGTTCCTGCAACAGAGCAGCCCCTCCCTGCTGAAAGACAAGGAAGGGGATGGCAGACCCCAGGATGACCAGAGCTCTCCCTGGAGGCCCCTCCACAGTCTCGGATCCTGCCAGGGCCCCAGAGAGCTTATCTGCCCCAGAAAACTTGGCTTCAGACCTCATATATTTTCTAGTTTGTACAGATAATACTGAGGTAAGCTAAGAGGGAATGTGCTTGCCACCAAAACCAGCCTTGTTTTTATGGCTCAGTAGACAAAGCGGACCTGAGGCTCTGGCTGCCTTGTGCCGCATCTCTTCGTAGATGTGCTTGGACACATTGATCTCTCCCTCCATTGGAAGGGCTGTGACAAGGAGGGGGCTATTGGTCCACGCATAGTCAGCCACATCCTCCCCAGTAGAGTCTGCTAATGTCATCTGAAAGACCATGTCTTCTCATCTTGTGAGTTTAGGGATGCCTGTCTCATGGAAGGTGAGAAATGGACAATAAGAAAGGTCCCTGACGGGCGCCTGGGTCCAGCTATACCTTTCTCCCATGTTCCTCTGCACTTTTCAGTTATAGGAGCCTGTAAGTTCCCTTTCCCATTTATTACCATTTTGCACTGGGTTCCTGCTACCTGTAATTTACATAATCTGCCTGCAAATCCCAGCCAACATGTTCATCTTAGGTCAAGCTCCTTCAAAGGATCTGCAGATGCTACATTTGAACACAAAACTCTGGTGCATTCAATGAGGACTACCAGAGAATGCAAACTTGTTCTGAGCACAGCAAGGACTTCTCTCTAGCCTCCTCAACCCCGCACCCTCTTCTTGATTGCCACCCCTGACCTGGCCAGGCAGCCTCCCAGCCAGCGCCAATCCCATCCTCTCCCTCCTCCTGCACTATCAGTCCTTCACGCCAGTGCCTCCCCCTCCATCTCTGATCTAATGCCTCACCAACAAGAGAGAAGCAACTCTCCCTTCAAAAAAGAATAACTGCCATGTGCGTTGTGAGCCACAGCGGAGGAAACCACACCCTGCCTCGATAAATACCATACAACTGCTGCCCCGTCAAGATTGTCCTGTCCCGCTGGAACACGCTTCACAGAGAAAAGCCAGGCGGGCCCCAGCGACCAGAGCATCAGCCAGGCCCCCAGCTGGCCCCACACTCGCTCCCAAGACTCAGTTTCCTTATAGGTAAACTTAAAGGAAATTGTGTCAAAAGAAGAGTCATCCCAAACATGGCCAAGTCTCGACCAAGATGAATAGCTCCCCAGGGAAAAATTTTGGAAGGGCCTTCTAGTTACAGTCATGAAAGCAGCGTGATTGACAGGTGACAGCAAAGGGCCCCATCTCACCCAGAGAGAGGGCCCAGCACTTTGGTGTACTGTCCCATCTGTCTTTATAGCCAAGGCTGGGAGAGATGTGTGACTTCCCCACAGACTCGTCCAGCTGAGTGGCCTGTCTGCTCTCTGAGACTGTACCCTAAGAGAAAGAGAAGGAAGACCCTCACCAGAACTCAGGCTCTTCCCCTTCTGCCTCTCAGCCCCGGGCAATAGCAACGGCCTTGCTCCCCATCTGGATTCTAGAGAGACTCTCTGGGACCAACCAGGGCACGTATGAACGTATTGGCTATAATTACTCGGTTGGCAAGCCATTCCCTGTGACGTGGCCACTTCTCGCTCTCAGAAGATGCCGATAACATGGTGGAGGGTTTCATCAAGCAGCCTTCACCTCGAGGCCAATGCTGGATCCGGGTGACAGCACAGGCCGGGAGGCACTCCGAGGACAGACGGCCCCAGCATGGCCATCTCCCTTCATTCCCTAACGGGGCATCCTCTCAGCCTTACTCTCTCGTGTGGGAACTGGAACCATAGAGTACCTATCATAGGGATGGGAGGTTTGGCTTTTACTATTTATTTATTTATTTATTTATTTATTTATTTATTTTGGTGGTATTGGGGGTCCTAGAAACCCTTCTACCTCCAGGCTACACTCCCATAAGCCAGCGAGGCTGGCTTCAAACCTGCGCGATCCTCCCGTCTCCGCCTCCCAAGCGCGGGAATTACAAATGTGCACCACCACGCCCGGCTGGCTTTTACTTGTTAAAGTTATACAAGTATTGGTAACCCACTAGCAAGGAGCTTAAAAGATAAATATGTTGTTGAGTTTGGTGGTGCACACACCTGTAGTTCTAGTGCCTGGGAGGCTGAGACAGGAGGATCATGGGTTCAAGGCCAGCCTCAGCAACTTAGTGAGACCTTGTTTCAAAATAAAAACTAAAATAGAGCTGAGTTGTAGCTCAGAAGTAGAATTCCCCTGGGTTCAGTCCCCAACACCACACACACACACACACACACACACACACACACACACACGATAACTATCACTGATGGCCCCAGTGTGCCCCGTCCCATCCCATCTTTCTTCTTCCCTTCCTCCCTCACCAGGGGAGGCCGTTCTTGGAACCTGACTGGATTGACACTTGGCAAGTCTTTTCCATAAAGGGCCAGATAGCAAATACTTTTAATTCTGGGAGCCACGTAGCCTGTGGCAGGTATTAGACAAGACTCGAAAGAAGGAGAGTGGACTTGATTCCACAAGTTTGACTTCTGGACACAGCAATTCGAATCACCTATAACTTACAGGTGTCACAAAAGCTTGTACCTCATTTGTTTTTGTTTTCTTCTTTTTAACTATTTAAAACTATAAAAACCACACTTGGGCCCGAGACCATACAAAACCAGGCAGCAGGCTGGACTTGGCCCATGGGAGTGGTTCGACAGTCCCTGGAAGATACCGTTCCTGCGGCATATTCTAATACTGCAGCTCCAGAAGCATCTATCTACACAGAGGATTGTCTGGTTTTCTTCAAATTTCACAGTAAATATTTTTATTGTACTTTTGTCTCTGTAGCTGATCAGTCGCCTAACATTATACTTGCTGAGATTTACCTGAGTCGCTCCGTGTAACTTAAATGTATTTGTTTTAACTGCTGTAGAGGATTTCACCATGTGACTTTACCACAACTTATTTATAGGATTATTTATAGCATTTTACTATGTGAATTTTAGACAACTTATTTAGCCATCTTTTTTTTTTTTCTAGTACTGAGAATGGAACCCAGGGGCATTCTACCTCTGAGCTACATGCCCAGCCCTATTTTTTAGTCCGTTTATTTTTGAAACAGGGTCTCACTGAGTTGCGAAGGACCTCGCTAAATAGCTGAGGCTGTCCACGAACTGTGATCCTCCAGTCTCTGCCTCCCGAATGCCGAGATCACAAGCGTGCGCCACCACGCCCGGCCTTATCCATCTTCTCTTGATGAGCACTCAGGGCATTCTGGTTTTGTAAACAATGCTACAGAAAGCACCCTTAGCCCCGTGTCCTGTGCACAGGTACTGGAGTTCCCTGAAACTGCTCTTTCAAGTAAAATTCCATGGTCACTGGATGTTTGTTGATTACATGAAACCAGAAGGAAAAGAACTGCCCCCCCCCCACGCTCCTGTTGAGCGTCTCATCGTCCTACCCCATCCCCGGGAGCTCTTGCTCCCCTGGACACCTTCACCACCCCAGCACTGGGCAGAAGGCTGAACACAAGTTAATAAGCACTTGCTAACTGAATTTGAAAAGACTGGCATGGGCAAAACCTGTGGGGCTCACAGTGAGACCTAGGGGAGCTCAAATAGGGGAAAGGTCAGGTAGGTCAGAGCCACTGGGGACAGCGTGAGGGTGGGGAGGTGGCGGGGACACACGCCTCTAATGAAGGGGGGCATAAAGGGGCTCCCAGGCGGAACCAGCAAGGCGTGTGCAGAGGACACCCAGGAGACCAGCCTCACCGGAGCATTTGCAAGTCCTCTGGGGCAGGCTTTGGATGCCAGGCAGAAGGTACGGGGCTTGACTCCGTCCATGGGAGTCCACAGAAGGCCAATCTAAGAAAGGTAAGGGCTGCCTCCTGGGGTGTTAGTGCAGCCAGTCCTGTGTAGCAGAACCTTGGGAGGTGGAGGCCCCTCCAGCTTGAGACCTGGCCTCCCAGATCCAACAGGGGTGGCCTCCCAGGCCAGAGGAAATCTTCAGAATTAGCCTGCATTCTGATATTTTTATTTTGAAACAGTTCCACTAAGTTGCTGAGGCTGGCCTCAAATCTGCAATCCTCCTGTCTCCGCCTCCCAAGTACTAGGATTATCGGCATGCACCACCAGGCTCGGGTGCGCGGGTCATTTTGTGAGGAGGAAAGCCTGCATGTCTATCAAGTCTGTTGTGAAGTTTCCATGTGAACACCTGCCAGACACAAAATCTGAAAGGTCACGATCAATCAAGAGGGCCGTTTCATTTTAAAATGGAAGCTAGTCCATGGCAGACTGGGACCTGTGGGACCCTGAACCTCCCCCTCAAAAGAATAGATGGGGCGCAGGGGTGGTCACTAGAAGAGCTGGTGACAATTGTCAAGATGGTTACATCCAGGGTTTATTGTCCTGCTGCCTTGCGCTTGGGCAACTCCTCTCCCTAGGCCGATTGTGAGTGGCTCAAAAATGTATGCTAAAAGTTCTCTCTTCTCACAAGTAGAGGCTAGACCGCTGAATGACAGGGTCTTCCAAATGGTGTTCTCATACCCAAGGAGGAGCCAAGATGAGCCACAGCGGTGTGGGAAGAAAATATTAGAACTTCTACTTACAGATAGATCTTCTAATAGATCACTGCATGAGCTTTCCATCACCGCTGTAACAAATTACCACAAAACTAGCAGCTTTAGACAACAGTGAAGTATTGTCTCTCAGTCTCTGTAGGTCAGAGCTCCGGTGGGACTTGGCTGAGACCTCTGCGTAGAGTCAGGGTGCAAGGCCCCCGGGCAGGCACGGTCCCGGCTCGCTCAGGCTGTGGCTGCAGTCAGCTCCTTGGGCTGTGGAACTGGGCTCCGTCTTCTTGCTATGAGAGTCTTTGCTCCCGAGATGGCCTGTGTTCTTTCTCATACTTTCCAGGTGGATTCCTCCAGCAGAAGGGGGTGGGAACCCCTCACATCGCAAATCTCTGGCCACTTCTTTTGTCAAATCTCTCCAATTCCAGCCAGAAAAGAACTCTGTTTAAAATCTCATGTAATCAGATTAGGCACACCTGGGGAGTCTAGGATACTCTCCTTCTTAAGGTTGTAGACCCAAACTGGGTTTCCAATTTTGCCATGGAAGGTAACATGTTCCCAGTTTCCAGGGATTCAGCTCAAGTGTTGACAAATTAAACTTAGAGTGGACTTTTGACTCCCGGAGCCACAAACCATTATGCCAAGATGCTAAAAAGCAATTGCGGGCCAGGCGTGGTGGTGCTGCTTGTAATCCCCGCGCTTGGGAGGCGGAGACAGGAGGATCGCGCAGGTTCGAAGCCAGCCTCGCTGGCTCAGGAGACCCTGTTTCCAAATATATTTAAAAAAAAATAGCTCTGGTAGTGTAGCCCGGAGGGAGAAGGGTTTCCAGGAACCCCAGTACCACCCAAAAAAAAGCAATTGTGCTCATCCAACCCACCACGCTCTCTAGAAATTGATCACTCACCGATAACATGTTTGTATGAGAACAAAAATGCATGTGTATCGTTAATAGAAAAAATGCTATTTTAAAATGTTTATTTCAACCAAATCAAATCTTAAAATTTTATTTAGGCTAGGCACAGGTGGTACATGCCTGTAATCCCTGTACTTGGAAGACTAAGACAAGAGGATCACGGGTTCAAGGACAGCCTCGACAATTTATCAAGGCCCTTGACAACAGTGTTTCACTGTTTCAAAATAAAATAGGGCTGGGGGTATAGCTGAGAGGTAAAATACCCCTGGATTCAATCCCCTAGTACCACACCCCCCAAAAAAATTTTTTAGGTAAATTTTTGCAGAAATGCATATAGCATATCTGTACAAAAGTGTGTGACATTTGATTTTACTAATAAAATGTTCTTCCTGGTGAAGTAATTCAATCAAGGCTTGGGAAAGTAAAGCCTTGGGTCACAAGACCAACACTGTGCTGGGGCAAACACAGACCTTCTGGCCTTATTTCGAAGCTTCTTTAAATTTCCTAAATGTGCTGCTTTTCAAAATGTTTGGTTCTTCAGTTGTGCTTAATTTTTCAGGCAATTTGAAGAATTTCTTTCCCAAGTAGCCCCTTCCCTAGACCTCCTCGTTTTAGTCCAAGAGTGTTAAAAGAAAATGAACTGGCCTTCCAGGTACCATTTCCTAAGGTGCAAACCAAGAGTCAGGATGTGGCCCCTCAGCTCGCTGGTTCGGGGTCCGGCAGGAGCGGAGGGCCTCTGGAAGGCCGTGCGGGGTGGGGGCTTCCTGTGCTAGACTTTACACATTTGCAGACCTATCAATCCGGCACCTAGGGGACGGGAAGCCGGCAGGGTTTGTGGGGCCAGATAGCCAAATAAAAAAGCATCGCTTTTTACTTTCCTCAAGTTAATTAATGCTGAATGAAGCAGGCCAAGTACAAAACCGATCAGCCTTTCTCTGAGCAAAGACTCCGCATTTTACCCATAAAGCCAAATAAGCCTGACCTCGGGACCCCACAAATGCAGGTCAGGCCTAGCTGGGAGGTACAGAGGAACTAACACTTTTCCCTTCACGCACTCCTCCTGGTGTTTTTCCTTCTGGGTCTTATTTTTATTCATTTTTCCAGTTTATAAAACACGCTCACCAATGGGCCCTGGGGCACATGTGGAAAAGCTTAAAAGACACAAGTACAAAAACAGACTGACTTGGAGTCAAGAACCAAAAACATAAGAATTCTCCTCCAGCTGTCCCCACCCCCACTCCTGCCCCCGTTACATTCTCCCAAATTTCCTGAAAGGACCATAAAGTTGGGCTTTTTTGGGAGAAAAGAAGGTGGGTGTCCGAAGCGTTCTCTAATATCTCCATCCAAGCCCTTCTGTGGAGCCTGGCTGCAGCCCGAGGTGGTTTGGCAAAGCAGTTGCTTGGACAAGGAACTTGGGCCTGGGCGCGGGGCAGCAGGACCTCTTCATCTGGTTCCAGGCCCTGGGCCACCTCCAGAACAGCCAGGTCGCCTCCAAGATAGCCCGGATCCAGGCCCCACACATACTTATCGGGAGCTCAGATTCCCCGTACGCGGAATGAAAATAAAGACTGTATTCTTTGAGGGCGGCCGAAACAAGGTGCTTTTTCAAAGGCTCACTCTTCCCTCCCTTGTAAAAGCGTGCCACTGAAATTATTTTATTCTTCACTGTTAAGTAACTGATAACGAGAAGGATGGAACAGAAAAGGAGGCCAGAGCCCACCCTCATGTGGAGAGGCGGTGACATGCCCTCACTTTTTCTTTCACTCTACCTGTATTTATTGAGCACCTATTACATGCCCAAGCTACAAAAACATCTGCAAATGAAATCGACTTGCACTTGGAAGAAACCAGTTGAGTGTGGGTGGAGAAAGGCCTCTCAGAGAACCCACACTGAGGCTGGAGCCAGCAGAGCACAGGGAAAGGAGCAGGGAAGCCTTTGAGGCAGGAATGGGGAGAAGACGGAGGGGTCTGCAGCCCTGTGGAGGGGTAGGCCCTGTAGCAGCCAGAGGTGCAGGTTTGTTCTGAGTTCAAGCAGCGGAGTGACATGACCACGTCGAGTCTTGAAAAAGCTCCCATCACACCAAGTGCTGCATGTATGTATGCCCTTACCACTCTGAACTTTGTTATGGTATGTGGTTACTACAATGCATCAAGAAAAAAATATTAAAAATAAATCACATGAGCCAGGCACCCTCCACACACCTGCACCCTGGGACTCTTCTTGTTCCAGGAGTTCTGAGGAGCACAGCGTAAGAGACCTGGCCTCGGGAGCTGGGACCATCGCAATCTTCACTTCCATCGGAACTGGGGTTCTGTGGTCACCAGAGGTGTAGCTGGATATTTTGCTGAGAATCTTGCCAGGACAGAAGAGGGAGTGGGAGGGAAGCAGACAGGATCCTGGGGCAGCAGTCAAGTGTCCTCCGTGGGGAGATGAAACACCCTGAGCGAAGGGGCCAGTCCCCAAGCTGGACAGCCAGGGACGACACCTGCGTGGACGTCTAGAGGGACCTCTCTTCCTCAGGGGCCACTGCCGCTCGTGACTTCCCTCCCTGCCTCTGCCAGGCCATCCAGACTCCTCAACAACAAAACCTAAAAGATAAAGAAGGCTGTCTCATTGCTTCACAATCAAATGACAAAGTACCACGCTATTGGGAGACTTTTTAAGTGGCCCGAGAACACGTTCTTCCTGAGGCGAAGGAGAAAAAGTGAAGCCTTGCCATTGTACAAATCTTCAGCCACACTGGTCTCAGAGTGTCACCAGGACCTTGAATCCTTCTGCTGTCGGGAAGAATGCTCCAGAACCATGCTGCTCTTCAGAGACGGTTGTGCAATGTTTTTGTTTTTGTTTTTCTGTTTTTGTTTTTACAGAAAAGGAACATGGAGTTTCATCGAGAACCCGCTAGACAGCCCAGGTCCCCCCTAAGTTAACATAAAGCAGGTTTTCTGCGCTGGCTTTCTTTACAAATATGGATGAGAGAGGTGGGCAGTCCTCACTGATTTATTCATCTTGATTCCACGGTCATCCAATGCATAAATAAATGAAAGAGAAGGTGTGCTGCAACTGAAAAGAAAAAAGAAGGGAATTAAGAAAATGCCCCCCCACCCCGGCCGGCTAAAACCTGAAAAAATAGGCAATTTTCCCAAAAAGCCATTGCATAGGTTAAAATCACCCCAGGGAATGTTTAACTTGCTCCTTGGTCATTTATTTGAGCTTTAGGCCACTCTTGGGCTGTGGTGCTTAATGGAAAGAGTATTTACCTTAGCAACCGCAGCAAACAGGGATCCAGCGGGCATGCTGGGAGGACTCAAAATACTTTCGCAAAGGAGGCCATCAGCTAAGAAAATGTCAGACTCCACATTTGGGGATGCCATCAAGGGATCTTCTAAAAATATTTTTCTGTTAATGATGGCTGAGGATAGAGAAAGAAAAAAAAATGACACACTCAAGTTTCCCTGCCCCGCCCCCCACACCGCCACTACTGCCCCTTCTTTACTCTCTTCCCCCTCCTCCATGGAACAGTAAGCAGGCAGGTGTGCAGACCAGGGGCAGAAGGCCCACATGGGGAAGGGGTTCAGAAAGCAATGCCTTTCTCCTTTCTTCCTGCTGTCTTATTACCAACAGTCACCAGCGTGCATGAAGTTTTTTGCAAAACCCCAAAGGCAGTGTTCCCCACAAGCCAAAAGGTGGAAGGTATCCAAGAGTATGGTACTCTTACAAACTGTCCACATCCAGTCCTCGGATTCCCATACGACAGTGCATGCCACTTCATGTGCCTGTGTTTAATATTAGGCCCCCAGCTTGCACACACATGTACACACACACACACACACACACACACACACACACTCTCGCACCAGGCACCTATCTTGTTTTCAGGACTGTGGGAAGAACTCTGGACCAGATGACAGAGCTGACCTGGAGTGATAAAGTCCAGACCATCAAGAGGGATGCAGTAGATACTTGCACTTCCCAAGGAGCTCCAGCGAGCCATCAATCTGGTACGTAGCCAAAAGCCAAAGTCAGGGTTTCCTCAGCTTTTTATAGGAGGCTCCCTAATTACTGGGGAGTAGTAACAGTAGAAGAGGAAAGTGGGTGGGGAAAAAAGATATAAAGTTGCAGAGGGCCAGGCATAGTGGCACACACTTGTAATCCCAGTACTTGGAGGCTGAGAGAAGATCACAGGTTCAAGGCCAGCCTCAGCAACTTAGCTAGGCCCTCAGCAACTTATTGAGACCCTGTTTCAAAATCAAAATAAAATAGGGCTAAGGATGTAGCTCAGAAGTAGAATGCCCCAGGGTTCAATCCCCAGTACAAAAAAAAAAAAAAAAAAGTGCAGAGAGCCACTTGGCAGCTGGGACTCTGACTATAAGCTATGGGAAGGATGATCAAGCCAGCACCTCATCTGCCCTGTGTACACACATATTGCCTGAGACATCTCCATTTCACATGGGGTGCCCAGCTTCAGCACCCAGTCTTTAATCCTAGCAACAGGGTAGACATCTGTACTCATAGGACTGGATTGGCACACAGCCTCTATATGTAAGTATTAGCATAGGCTAAGGTGCAGTAACAAACTGGCCCAAAGGCAGTGGCTCCACACACACAAGTATGTTTCCTACACATGTTGCATCCTGGGCAGATGCTCTGGCCAGCAGGCAGCTATCTCCCACACAGTCCTTCAAGGGACCAGGCCCCTTCTGTCATGTGGCTCTGCTGTGCCCAGAGTTTCCTTCTCTTCAAGTTGGTAGGAGAGGAAAAGGATGTGGAGAGGTCTTGGCCTGGAAGGGACTCATGGCACTTCCTCTCACATTCCACAGGTAAGGAATCATCATGTCTCTGCTTAAATGAAAGACTGGGACTGAGAAATGGAGACACTGGCTGTGTAGCAAGTTCTCAGTGACAACTCCATAGTGCGAGATAGTTCCCTGCCAAGCAGTAGCTCAGGATTCGCAGGCTCCTGCACTCCCTGGGAAAAAAATCTTGGTTTACACCTGAGGAACAGGGCAGAAAATATGTTCCATTTTCTTTACACCTATTGAAGGTTAGGGAGATGACCAAGGGAGAGAGACGCCAGGCAAAAGTCACTTCCCTTCTTTGGATTTGATTTGATTGGCTGGTTAGTACATGAGACACCTCTGAGACCCATCTCAGTGGCCCACCCCACCCAGGCTTAACTAAGTGTGAAGACCTTCATTGGTTCCAATATCAGGAAAAGGATGAAGTCCAAATGTGCTGTTGCCTGCAGGGTCCTGTTCAACCTGGAATACGCCTGCTTTATTAGTCCTTTCTCTCCCCTGCTCCCATCATCACGGCCCACAGTTCAGCTGCATCCAACTCCTGCCAAAGCCCACCACCCTTTTGCTCCCTTCTCTTCATCCCCTAATTCTTCAAGTATGCATCTAGCTAATAAGTTCTTTAAATATGCAATAGCTAATAACTTAATAGGTTGCTTTTGTGTCAGGTGTAGCCATTTCCTATTAGACCAGTGATTCTCAACTGAAGACCCGGGAACAATATATGGAAATATATTGGCAATAATGAAAATTTTTATTGAAATGACTAAGAGGGCTACTATTGTATCCTCTTTGTGTGTAGTAGTAGTAGTAGTAGTAGTAGTAGTAGTAGTAGTAGTTGTTGTTGTTGTTGTTATTGTTGTTGTTGTAGGGATTGAACCCAGAAGCAGTCTAACTCCGAGGTATACACCCAGCCCTATTTTATTTTTATTTTGAAACAGGGTGTCACTAGGTTAATGAGTGTCTCACTAATGGCCAAGACTAGCTTTGAACCTGCAATTCTCCCATCTCAGCCTCCCAAATACTGGGATTACAGACATATGCCACCACGGCAGGCTAGGAATACCACTTAGTATGCATAGGACAGATCCCCATGGGAAGCATCGACCAGCTCAAATGTGAATAATGCAGAGGGTTAGAGACCCTGGAATAGATGATGAATTCCTTGGGACAAGGGCACCATTTATCTTTGGAATCAGCTTAACAATATCACAATGCTATATGATATACACAGTAGGTTCTCTATAAATGTTAGGTGGAAGGATGGATGGACAGATGGAGCGACATCAGAGCAGAACACACAGACTGAAGAATAGTGATGCTGAACTTTTTCCCTGAATTCTCCTTGATACAAAAAGATACAGAATCTCCAAACTGTCCCAAAAAAACTGGCTAAACTGAAGAAGCTGCCAGACAGAGAACTCAGAAGGACTCTTCTTACGGCTTTACCACTAAGTTGAGTGTTTCACTACAGCACTTGAACATGACTTCAATACATGGTTCAATCTGTTAGTTTCTTTTTCTGCAACTCCTATTCTGCTAATTGATTCATATAAATTATGTTTATCAATGTAAATAATTTGCATTCTGAAGTTGTTTATTTTTGCTTTATGTATCTTCACACCCTTTAGTTCCTGGGAATCCTGAGGGATAGAGTGTTACACAAACTGGTTTAAATGTATATTTTCAGGAATAACATGTTTTTTAAAGCGGACTTATTTAACTGTAGTTTGCCTGCTGTGACTCAGACAAGAAGTAGGTGATTATTAGACTCGACCTAACACCACTTGCAGGCTTTCCCCCAGCCCAGCCTTTGCAGGACTTCCTGTTGAAAAAGCAGTGCCGAGTGGTGAGATGATCCCCTCACTCCTCTTCCTCGTCCCATGAGCCCCAGCCAGCGCTTTCAGAACCACAGGTGAATACCCAGGTCAAAGAGGCTCTGTTCACTGGTCTCTCCATGGCTGCGGCCCTGGACCCTACAAAGAACAAGGTCAGAGGTAGGCAAGTCCTGTTCCCAGCATGCCCAACTCCACCACACCCAGTGGGGTCTTTGAATTTTGACAAGCAGGTTCAGTTGAGTTCTGCTCCAACCAATTCCAAGAGCTTTTATTGAACAAAAGCTGTATGCTAGGCACTGTTCTAGAACCTGTAAATTTAAAGATGGGAAGAAAGAGCTACTGAGAGAGACAGATACACTGACAAATAGTCATGGGGCTGTGTTTCAGTACAGCAAAAGCAGTTAAGTTAGAAGGGGTGTGAGAACAGACAGAGCCAGGAGGGGCACTGGGGAAAGGCCTGGAAAACGGTGGCTAGCTGGAAGGCGGGGAGGGGCGGGCAGATTCTGACCTCCAGCCCCAGCTAAACCCCGTGTTCTCTGCACCTCGGATGTCAGTCCTGGATCAAGTCCTCCCCCTTGGGTTCAGGGGGAGCGGGCCTTCCCTCATGCACACCCCACAAGTCTCCGTTTCTCAGGAGGGGGTGGGGGCCCATGGCTACATCAGGCCTATCAGGAGCAGAGCCCGCTGGGGCCTGAGGGTCCTGCAGACTAAACATTTAAAACCCTGAACTCCCACAGATGTCAGACTGGCTGGACAGCACAGTCGGACACCTCGGAAAGGCCGTCCACTCCCTGTCTGAGAATAAACAGGACCATGAACTTTGGGCTTTTGGCTTGTGTGTGTGTGTGTGTGTGTGTGTGTGTGTGTGTGTGTGTGTGTGTTCTTATTTAAGGAAAGAAAATAGCATTTCCTTAACTCAGAGGTCAGAGCCCCCGCCTGCTGGACACAGCCCCCACACACCAGGCCCAGAGACTTTCCCATGGCTCTGTCCCCCTCACCCACACCTCTGACCCTCTCTTCCATGGGGACTGACCATGAAAGAGCATCTCTGCTCCAGCGTTGACTGTGCCAGGGCCCCAGCCTATCTCCACCATGACTCTCCCGCTGGGTGGGACAGCCCTAGAAAAAAACGGATGGCACTAGCTTCCCACCTGAGGATAAGTAAGTGTCCCCCTTCCGTTTCACTATCAATCTTACTAACATATTTGGGGAGGGAAGAAAGGGGATTTGAGTGGGGGTATACAGAGAGGAATAGCGCTATGTGTATGTATGTATGAATGTATGTATGTATGTATCACTTTGAATTTCACTGTGATATATAATTACGTTGCACCAATAAAAGTACAAAAACATAAAGAAAATGTTCCTAGTGGTTTTGAATCTACTCGAGCAATTCAGGTGGCCCCAGTGATATGAGGTAAGCAATAAAATACAGCCACTGTAAGGGGATATTTCTGAAAAAAAGAAAAATGTCCCCTCAGCCCCTATGTGGCCCCTTATTGTGGAGAGGTAGTCTCAATGGACCCAATCTTGGTTACCACCCAGTCCACAGTGAATTACCGCCCAGTGCTTCAGCAGTCCTTTGCTACCCAAATGTCCCTTGGGAGGGAGACTAGCAACTACAAACCTGGAGGACCCAAGACCAACCGCTCCAAATTACAGTATCCCACGATCACCTGTCCGCCTCCAGCCGCCTCCCACAGCAGGCAGCCTCTGCCACCGCAGCCCACACTGGACTCTGCTGCCTCTCCTTCTCCCAGACCGGACCAGAGATGCCAAACTGAACACTGGCGAACTCTGCTGGGAACATCTATGCAGCCCCTTCCACCCAGCACAGCTGACATAGCCTCTTGGAAGGTTTTCACCGTGATGGGGGCAAGTCCAATTCCAAACTTCCTGGAATTCAGAGGGTCCAGTGTGCACATCCTTAATTTAATTGGTGCTTATTATTTATCATCCCTTCATAAGCCAAAGAACTTGAAGCCTAGTCAGAATTAGAAATGCGTACTATTGAGATCTGCAACCCAGAGTGTAACAATTAATCACTGGTCTTCTTTGTTTTCTTTCTTTCTTTTTAATTTTTCTAATGTCTTTACTACTTCTGCTTCTCCCTAAAATGTGTTTACCCTGAATTAACCTAACAGAAAAAAAATCTCTCCCACAGGGAGCGAGAGGAAGGCAGAGATACTGAGAGTCAACTCAAAGCTGCCCCTTAGCCCTTGGCGCTTTCCTCAGAAGATAGACCATATATAAAGCAAAGGGGCCGGGCTGAGGGCAGCTTCAGCCCTGCATCCTTGTCACAGATAGGAAGCCGGGCTGGCTTCAGTCCAGAAGCTCAGCCAATGTACACAGGTCCCTGTGTCCTGGCTGGCTCCAGAATCCAGGACTCCCCTGCCGCCTGCAAAGAGCAGAGCTACGACCAAGACCCCAGACAGCAACGCCCAGCAAGCACAGGCCAGACCCCTGAAGGGAGACTTGCTCTCCTCCACGATGGCCTTCTCATCATCCCATGGGTGCCTTACATCCCTGAGATAAGGCAGAAAACCTTTGACTCCACCACTGGAGCTGAAGTAGCTGGCTGGCTTCAAGTTCATGCTTCCAAGGCCCATGTGACATCCAGAGCTGGTCTCTGAGGCGCTTTCAGAGCACAGAGGTCATGGAAGCAGCAGCCTCCAGCCGGAAGAACCTGGTATTGTAATTAGACCAATGTGAGTTGAAATCCTGGCTTCACCACATGGTAGCTGTGTTATCTTGGCTGACTTACTTAACCTGTCTGAAAGTTCCTCCACGTGTGAAACATTTAACTCACTGGATCATCGTAGTAAGTAAAGGTAATAGCATATGTAAAGTGTCTGGCATATACATGGTTGGTTTTCTAAGAACTTTCTCTTGCAGGGAGGAAACTCCAGTGAGGGAGGAGGGCAAGGAAAATTATATTTCATTCATATCTCCATTGAACTCAAAACCAGTACTATCTATCTCCCCTGAGATATAAATGGGAATTTGCAGGTAAACTAAACTAAAAAAAAAAAAGAACCCTAGGGAAGCCACACATTCTTAGGAGGTTTTGCATGACAACATACTCCTCTACCAGGAGTCAGAAAACTTTTTCTGTGACAGGCCAGGGGCCAGATTGTAAATATTTTTGGCTTTGAGGGCCAGTCTCAGTCACAGCCACTCAACTCTGCCATTGAAACCAATCCTGGATTCAGACAGCAAGCATAAAAAGGCAGGCATGGCTGTTTGAATAAAACATTACTTACAAAAGCAAGCAGGGGTCTGGATTGGCCAGTGCTCTGTAGTTTGCTGACCCCTGCTCTATGCCAACAAGTCCCATGTTTTGCAACTTTTCTTAGCGTTACAGGGCCGCTTTGGAAGACTTTGCCATATTCCATACGGCAGTCTCAGAAAGTGCTGAAGCCTGAGAAGTCCATGATCTATGCAGCCATCCAGACTGCCACTTGAGTGCGGCCACCTTAGTTAAGTCTTCTGATGATGCTCGCCAACACCTGGGGCAATACTCTGAGGCCCAACCCTACCTACATGTCCAGCTATCTGGGTGTGTAAGCTCAGCTTAGCTTCTGGAAAGAGCTCCTTGTTTCCTTCATATCAGTGAGTAGGGTGTACAGAGAAGAACAGGCCAAGCATGATGTGTACACATGTATGTATCACTGAGAAGCCACGTGATAGAACAGAAGCCACTGCCCCGCTTCACAGACCTGGGAACCGAAGTGGCAAGGGCGAGGAGACTGGCCTACCCAAGACCTTATGGCTGCTTAGTGGCACACAAGACGTGTCCTAGCTCTTTCTGCATTTCATAACATCTCCCCCTGCCCACTTTTCCCCTGATTTATTCTTGACGTCAGGGCTTTCAAACTCAGCAGTGAAGTGACAGGGCGTGGACATCTCCCCTTCCTGTTGTTTTGTTTTTCCAGTAGAGGCAAATGAATGCAGAAGCTCGAGCGGATGGGAATGATGGCTTGCTGTGTGGGATCTGTGCTGTCTCAGGCATATTTCAAAGATCAGGGCTCATTTCACAGAGAGCCCCATGCAGCCTGGAAGCAGGCTCCGGGCAGGAGGGCCAGGGGAGGCTGCCAGCCGTGTCACGGCCCGGGCTGGAGCTGCTCTGCCCAGGGACACGGTTGGTCTTCCGATGTATTCCTGGCCTCTTGTTTCTTCATCCAAGCAAGTCATTAAGCAGGTATAATTGACCTTGATCTATTTCCGGACATCTTTCAAAACAGCAGCTGGTCTAAACAGGGCACTGAGCATTCATGCTCATCCTGGGGGTACTGCTGGGTTTCTGGAAGGATTCTTCCCACCATAATGAACTGAGGAGTGGAGAAATTTGCAGCTTCCTAAAATTAGAAAAGACTCTTGGTTTGGTCCAAAGTGTTAGGTAACTGAGAAACTCAAGCCTCTTTTGTGTGTATGCTCCCTTCGCTTCTACCAGGTGGGCATTGGAAAATTCTACCTGTGCCCCAGGGTCTCATGTATAAACTGCCTCTAGGTCTTTGAAATTAGGACTGGATAAAAATCTGATCGAGTGAACAATGCTTAAGGCATCTGGAGCCAACTCCAGGCAAGGCACTTTGTATGTAATAACTCATTCAGGACTTACAGTCACCTCAGAGCATCCCTGTTTTCAAGGTGAGGAAGGGTCTTAGAGAAGGTGCCGTTTGCAGCACACTCAGCATTTGAACCAAGGCCTGTAGTCTCCAGAATCCCCCGCCTCTGCTGACCTGTGCTTGTCCATGAAAATCTCTTTTTCCTAAACCTCAAATAGCCTCTAGGCCTCTGTAGTCTGGGGAATGATATTCCCGGAGCCCATACTCTCCCGACCTTGTCTACAGTGTCAGAAATGTGAGTGAGGACACTGGCTGCAGGAGGCACCAGTGTTGGCCCTGGGCTGAAGTGTTCTTGGGGTGTATCATTGCACCAGGTCTCATCCAGAACAGTGGTGCTTATGCGAGGCCATGAAGAAAGGGACAGATGTCCCTCAGGATCTAGGCAAAAACTCCTCACACGCTCTGATGACCAAAGCCAAGGTGAAGTCCGGTCCACAGAGGTGAAAGGTCAGCAGTCATCCCATGATCCCCTGCTCTTGCCACCCACCACAGGTCAGCAGATGGCCCAGATGCCGGAAGCCGTTAAGTGCTGCTCTCTGAAGCTATTTCAAATGTTTCAGGCCACTAGGTAATTGTTAGTATGGCTGGTTGGTTCGTTCATTTGTGAGTGTGTGTGTGTGTGTGTGTGTGTGTGTGTGTGTGTGTGGTGTATGCACACGTGCATGTGTATAGAACTCAGGACGGAACCCAAGGGTGCTCTACGTCTAGGCTACACCCCCAGCCCTATATTATTTATTTTGAAACAGGGCTTCACAAAGTTATTATGTAGTAGCCTCGAACCTGCTATCTCAGCCTCTCAGGCCTGGGATTGCAGGCATACACCACCCCGCCCCGCCTCCCACTGGGCTTGATTCCTCCCCTTCAAGGTGGCAGAAGAATGACTGGACCCTGGCTGCAGACCTGCCGCTGGCCCTCCAGCCTGAAACCCAACACCACTCCCCTCCTGCCAGCCCCCCATCAATCCCAAGGCCTCAGACAGCCGCTGCCCTTCCCCCCAGGACAGGATGCAGACAGGCCTGCCCAGGGAGCACAGAGAGAGCGGGACCCTCCAGGGCTCTCATGCCACCACATTAAAAAAAACTGTGGAGTAGGTCAAATTTCATTCGTTTCTTCTGGTTTATAAAAAGCAAGTCTGAGAATTTGGGCGGGAAGGCAAGGCAGAGGATGGTCCCTTAGGTACAGAAACCCAGACGGCCCGTGGGGGGAGGAAGGGGCAACACACTGTTTGACAAACGTGTCATGTGATATTAAACATGGTCTCAGACCTGTGAACACTGACCTTCGCCCCTTCCAGCCCCACCCCCCCTTCTCTCCGCTCCCCCCATTTCAAATCTGAGATGTAGATTTGGCTTGAATACAAAATACCTCCTCCGCCCAAAACTGAACATTTGCACACCCCAACTGCATTGAAGTGATACAATGCCGGGGTCAGGGTAACACAAAATACTAGGACCCCTAGACATAACACAGACTCTATTTCTAAACACCATTATAGCAGTTGGCAGGCCCCCGCCCCCACCGGGCCCAAGTCACAACGGGGAGAGGAGTTTTACTTTATCTGCCTCAGGCTCATTTGCCTTCACTTTCTTTATTCATTCAGTGTCCTGGTGCTTTCACTTTAAAAAAAAAAAAAAAAATCAGACCTTATCCAGAGCCAGTTTTTTAAAACAGGACCAGTGTGGAAGAACACACCTTAAGAAAGGATGTGGAAAACTGTTTGCAACTTTCTAGAGTGTAATTCTAAACCACAAGGAAGAATAGCCTTCCACCCTCTGCAACTAAAAAATTTAACATATCACAACAGCCTTTCTCAGTCAGAGGCAAGATACCCTCTCCAGATGAAAAAGTGAATTTTGCAGAGGACTTGAGGAAAATTAGTCAGAAAGAAGGTATTTGTCCTCCAAACCAGTCACCTTGGAGTTCTGAGCGTGTGTGTGTGTGTGTGTGTGTGTGTGTGTGTGTGTGTTGCATGTATATGCATGAGTGCATAGTTGCACAATGGTGCGTGTATGGAAGAGTGAATGGGTGTACACATGCAAGTGTCTGTGTATGTATAAGTGGATGTAAGTGCCTGTTTGTGCAAGCGAGTGTGTGTATGTATGTGTCCGTGGTGAGGGTGTATAGTGTAGTGAGCATGTATTAGTGTGAATGCATTGTGTGTGGGGACTTTGAAGGGTCTAGAAACACAGCATCTGATGCCCCTGAATTAGGGGTCCCCTGACTCCCCCTGGAAAACGCCATTTGGCCGGTGATCCCATAGCAAGGCAAGGCTGGGGTCGGAGTGACCTGGAGATATGCAATGACTTAGACCAGAGAAGCACACAGCAGCCAGCACCCCAGGGAGTCGGCTCTGCTGTTGAAGGCCCTCAGTGCATGAGCAGATTTTGCTGTAAGTCCAGAAAAAGCTGGTCACGGGAGGGAAAGTCTACAGCAGGATGCAGAAACCCCCAGAAGAGAAACCCAAGAAAGAGCGGGACTCAGCAGAGCTGACCTCTGGCCTGTCCTCCTGTCAGTGCACCTGCCCCAAGGAGCCGGCCCTCCAGCAGGAGACTTGCCCAGGGCAGCTGTCCTGCTACTTGTGGGCTGGAAGGCCCATCTCTCCAAACTACTTTAGCCTCCTAAAACCCTCCTCATTCTACTCGGCCCAATTATTTCCTCCATCCCTCCTAGTCTCCAGCACTTTAGTCACCGAGTGACTAAAGATTCCAGAATTAAATTTTCCCATTTCCCCCATAAATGTATGCTCTTCGCTATCCCCCTATATTTCTAATCTCTTAAACGCATTTAATTATGTCCAGAGTAATTAAACTTGCTATCAGGGGGCATCTGGAAGGCGAGTTAATACATTTTAATTTTACTTATACAATGAGTCTTTGATGCGCATACACTGTGGGGAGGCGCCTGAACACGGGCTCTTGTGTCACCAGCTCATGGGGACCACGGGCTGCAGGAGGTGCGGGTGGGAGCTGCAGGAGGACTCACCTGGACATGCCAGGAGCCCAGAACACCAAGAGGACAAGGCCTGGGGGTGGAGAGGGATTAGTGGGGAGTGTTAAAACAGGACAGGGTGGGGCTCAAGAATCTCCAACACCCTTCAGACAAAATAAAGTCCCCAGGACTTAAACTAGACCAAAAAATCTCCCTTCTTAAGAAATGGGGATTTGTATTTTCTTAAAAGTAAAAGGGGTGGAAAAAAGTGTATATAGAGCCATGGTTTGCACTGAGCCTTCCTCACCAATCACATTCTTAACAAGGCTTTTATTTTTATTTTATTTATTTATTTATTTATTTATTTATTTATTTATTTTGGTGGTACTGGGTTCCTGGAAGTCCTTCTACTTCCGGGCTACACTCCCAGACCTATTTTTACATTTTTATTTGGAAACAGGGTCTCCTAAGCCAGCGCGCGCGGCTGGCTTCGAACCTGCGCGATCCTCCTGTCTCTGCCTCCCAAGCGCGGGGATTACAAGCGTGCGCCACCACGCCCGACAAGGCTTTTATTCTTCAACCAGCCTTGCTGGCAAAGTTGGGCAGTAGCAAAGATCCTCTAGAACTCCCCTTCCAGGAAGGGGCACCCGCCAGCCAGAGACGCCCACCATGTGTCTCCCCAGGCCAAAACCCCACTCCTTATAAATGAAGAGGAATGGGTCCGTGTGGCATTGTGCTCCGCGCCGCGCAGACGCTGGGGCAGGTCCCTTCCCTACCAGCTCCGTGTTGAGCCAGCCTCAGTTTGTCATCTATGAAGAGATAGTTGAGCCAGAGTTTTGCCAAAAGACCCCAAGCCTGGACACCCACACTTATCACTTCAGCCCCCCACCCCAGGGACATGTGCCTCCAGATGAGAAGGGGTCAGGGCCAAGATCTGCCGGCAGTAGAGTGCCCCGGCATGGGACATTGATCCACATGGGGATAGGTCGCATAACTGAAGCTTAACCAAACGCGTGGCTAAGACATAATCGTTAAGAGGGAGCCTGCCTGTGCCATCTGACAGCTGGCACCCCATCCTACACCCTCGCACTCACAGATCCATGCAAAGGGCAGAGGGAACCCAAACTGTTCTTGCTCTCCTCCAGTTGGTCCAGACCACTCAGGTTCATGCACTGAAGGGGCCGCTTGTCACCAGGAGACCCCGTTCTGCTAACCCACCTCCAAGATGAAACGCATAACTCTGCAAGGGGCAGAAGATGCCCAGTGGGAAACCCTCTTGGTAAGAGAACGCGCCTCCCTGGAAACAGATGTCCTGCTCCCAGAGCACAAATTGCAGTATCACATCCCCAAAATGCAAGCCCTCCCATAAATCATTCAGGGGAGCCTGTTTCGTTTTCCTGTTCTGATGAAAGTGACCCAAGTGTGGGGTGCAAGGCCAAAAGCACCGCCACACTCGAGCGGCTCCACACTTCCCCACCACTTACTGTAAAGGTGCTGACCAAAACCACTGGGCTTGAACCACCCGCCGCCTGCCGCAAAGGCTGGGTGCTGTCTGCAGGCTGAGCCCTGCCCTTCCCTCCTCCTCGGTGCCCACTGGGCAAGCCTCTCCTGCACCAGCCGGCACAATTTCATTTTAGTTTCTGTAGCGCTCGATCCACTCCTTTTGTCTGAGCATTCTCCCTTACTCTACCTGGCATTGCTATGTGCAGATATGTTTTCTCTTTCCCCTCTATGTTTTCCTTAATCCACTCTATGAGGCGTCATTTATATAAGTAATATTCGGCAACGTTAAGGGGCAATTCAATAGTATTGTCAAAAGTGTACAGTCACAAGCACCATCACACTCTTCTCTTTCCCTTTCACAGTTAGTCCTCTACCCATGGCCCCTGGCTTTTGGCAATCACTGATCTGTTTTCTAATACTATTGTTTTGTCTTTTCTAGAATTTTCACTTGAAATGAACCATTCAGTGTAGACCCTTCACGGCTAGCTTCTTTCAATCAGAACAATGTCTTTGAGATTCATCCACATTGCTGCATGCAACAAGTACTCAAGTACTTTCTTACTACTATAACTAATAAAGTACTCTTTATTCCTAAGTAGTATTCCGCTATCTGGATATATCACAATTTGTTTACCCATTCATCAACTGATGGTTATTCCAGTTGATATTTGCCTAACCTAGAGTAACATGATTTCACTATTCTTCCTTTTATAGTTTTAATTTACATAATTAGGTCTATGATCCATTTTTGTGTGTAGTATGAGATATGGATTGAAGTTTATTTTTGCATATTAATTTCTAATTATTCTGATTCATTCAATAAAAACGTATCACTTACTTTGCTCCACATTGAACAACTTTTGCATCTTTTTCAAAATTCAGTATGCCAGGCATGGTGGCTCACCCAGCATTTGGGAGGCTGAAACAGAAGGATAGAGAGTTCTCAGCTAGCCTCAGCTACCTAGTGAGGCCCTCTGCAACTTAGTGAGACCCTATTTCAAAACAAAGAGTAAAAAAATAGGACTGGGGATGTAGCTCTGAGGTAGAATGCCCCTGGGTTCCATCCCCATTACCGCAAAAAAAAAAAAAAAAAAAAAAAAAAAAATCAGTAGACATCTTTATGTGGGCTTTTTTCCTGGACTCTGTTCTATTCCATTGATCCTCATGTCTATCTGTACTCCAGTGCCACAAATCTTGACTGTTGTTAACTTTAAGTCTTGAAGTCAGTTAATATAATTTGTCCAATTCTGTTTTTCATTTTTCAAAATTTATTTTGACTACTTGGGGTATTTTCATTTTTATATACATTTTAGAACAAGTTTACCAATGTCAACAAAAATGTGTGCTAGAATTTGGATTGGACTTGGATTGGCTCTCGTGATAAGTTTCCTCCCATTGTGTTTTAAGCATGTGGAGGACAAGGACCCTATCTTACCTTTCCCCATGGCTCTAGAGTAATGATCAAATTGGCTTCTCTGTAGAAGTGTGCTGTGACTGGGGACAGGGGCAGCTGAGACAGAACGAGGGTAGAGTTGAAGGAAGGCTAGGAGTGGTGTGGAGTGGAACGCAGGCACGGGGACAGAGAATGGGAACTCTCGGTCGGCGCCATGTATCCTGGGAGTGGGCCAGGGAGGTGGGGACTAGGAAGAAGCCAGATTTTCCCCATAGATGCCCAGATCTGGAAAATTCTAGAAGGTAAGTGTTCCTGGAGCCTGGGGTCTAGTGATCAGTCATTAAGGAAACAGACAGATATTTCATGTCTGTCTGACTTCAGCTTCTCCTAGAAAGAGCCGGAACGGTCTCAGAGGTCATTTAGGCCATATTTTATGAGCGAGCAAATCAAATACTAAAGAAATAGAGGTCACAGGGTTAAACGATGAATGAGTGCCACGGCTAAGGCAAGGAAGTGATTCGGGTCTCCCCTGGACTTCCCGCTGGATCCGGGCCTCTTATTTTGGCAGGTGTGACCTCTCTTGCCTGTCACAGAGCCACTGGCTTCCAATACTGAGCTCCAAGAACTGGGCGAGATGGCGCTTCCAGAAGGTCAGAGAATGACTAGACTTACAAGTCTGTGTCTCCCGTGGCCTCCTTCCTTTCTGTCCATTCATCAGCACACAAGGCCTGGCGGCTTCTCATCAAACTCCCTGCTCTGCGCGGCTCCCTCTTCTGCCATTTGCTGCAGGCCTGCCGTGGCTTCGCACTGTTTTGTGAAATGGGAAGGGCTCTGAACACAAGTTAGGAGCCTTGGTCCCTAGACCACCTGCCCCTTACTCCCCAGGCAAATCGCTGAACTTCTCCAAGTCATGGGCTTTCCCTTCTGTCCAGTGAGGAAGGCAACACCAGTCCTGTCTGCCTGGAGGCTTATGAGACCAGAGTGAGAGCAGGGCACACACAAGTGGCCCCTAGCACCTGCGGTGGCAGGAGACGCAGGGGTGAAGATACACTCCCAAACCAGACTTCAGAATCCTCACTGCCCGAGGCAGGAGCTACACAGGGGCCTGGGCACGGCTTGCCTGCACACTCCCAGCATTCCACCTCCTTCCTCCCGGTAGGAAAACCTAGTTCAGGCCTTTCATTCCAGGTGCACTATATTCAAGGTTTAGTGTGTAGGTGCGTGAACATTCCCGTCTTTACCACTCGGCATCTCCTTTCTTCTTTCTAGAAAGGGGGCCTTCCCAGAGAGAGCTAAGTGCTAAGTGCATCTCGGCTGTGTACTTGGCAGCCTCTCCCGATAGATCAGATCAGATCACTGGGATATTGGAGTCCTAAACTTGCAACGTCCCCGTCCCCGTCCCAGGTTGGTCCGTCTGACCATCTCCTGGGAGGCATCCAGTAGCGCCTCTGATTTGCTCCTTGGGGGTTGCCTTAGACACTCAGAGCCAAATCGCCCCATAAGCCTGCACCGCCTGAACTTAGGCTGAATGTTCACTTAGCAGAGTTTGGAAGCCATCTAAGAATTGTTAAGTGGAAGCCGGATTTGGTGGTGCACACCTATAATCCCAGGACTCGGGAGACTGGGATGGGAGGATTGCGGTTTCGAGGCCAGCCTCAGCAACTTAGGGAGACTCTCAACAAACTAAAGAGACCCTGTTTCAAAATGAAAAATAAAAAGGTCAGGGGTATAGCTTGGAGGTGAGATGTCCCCTGGGTTCAAACCCCACCACCCCAGTACCAAAAAAAAAAAAAAAAAAGAATTATTAAGTGGGTAGTTCCAGAAGATCTGTGAGTGACCACTCCTCGACACCAAGCCCTGGCCATTCTAAGAATTCAGACAGCTCAGACGCCTCTGCCCTCTGCTTCCCAGAGCCGTGCTCCTTCGTGCCCTTCCCACCCCAAAGACGGGCTCCTCCATCTCCGCCGATGCTGAACGCTGCTCACGTGGTAGAAAGGCCTCTTCTGGGTGATGTAGAATTCAGCGCTCATTCCCCCGGAAGGCCCCAAAGTCAGTGCGCCCGGAATTGACCCTAGGCTGTGCTTAGCTCCCTGGCTTTGAGCAATTTAATTACTAAATTAAGATAATACCATTGTTTTTCTAACCACAAATGGCATTAAAGTGATCCATGTCGCTAATGGGTAGCTCGATCTCCCTCCAGCCACCTCCCCCATCCCCATCCCAAGCCCACCGCCCCCTCCCCCAAGGAGAACTGGACTGTCTAGTCCCCAGTGAGAGCCCCGCATTTCCATGCAAATCAAGTGTCCAGAGTGAATGGGGTGGAGGCGGTGTAGCACTTTCTCCATGCCTGAGTTGCTGGAGTATTTGCATAATAAAATGCGTTAACAGCTTGGAATTAATCATCGCTGTTACCCTGAATGGCCTAAGAACTATTTTCTAGGGCCTCTTCTGTGAAAACTATAGATGGCATTTGAAGGTAATAGAGCCTCTGTATATTTTTCTAATTATCACTACCTCTTTCTATCTGTTACTCAAATGTGCCCTCATCCTAGAATATCATGAATTGTTGTATATATCTTGAGATTTTTTATGACATAAAAATCCTCCAATGCTCAGTGACATATCCCATCTATGCCTTTAGAGGGGACATAGTAACCGAGCAATGGGTCTCTTAGGAAAGTCCTACATCCTTGCTAAGCCTTGGTTTCCTCTGCTGTAGCAAGGGAAGGTGGTAGGTGGCCTTCTAAGACAGTCTCCAGGTATGGTGGTGCATGCCTGTAATCCCAGTACTTGGGGGGCTGAGTCTGGAGGATTGCAAGTTTGAGGCCAGCCTCAGCAAATTAGTGAGTCCCTGTTTCAAAATAAAAAATAAAATAGGGCTGGGCTGGTGGTACAACAATTCAGAGGTAGAATGCCCCTGGGCTCAATCTCCAATAACCTAACACACACACACACACACACACACACACACACACACACACACACACACAAAATAAAATAGCCCCATTCTTTCATCCTGATATCTGTATCCTTCTGTCTTCCCCTCCCTTAGAGCCTGGGATGGACCAGTGCTTTGCTTCTAACAAAAAGACAACAATAAAAGCCATCATTCCAAGATTAGGTTTCTCTCTCTCTCCCTCTCTCTCTCTCTCTCTCTCTCTCTCTCTCTCTCTCTCTCTCTCTCTCTCTCTTCTACAGAAGCCCGTGTGGGAAGGAATTGAGGCAGCCTCAGCCAACGTCCACAGAGGGACTGAAGCCCGAGTCCAGCAGCTGACCAGGGACCTGAACCTGCCGAAGCCAGAGACCGCGGAGCGAGCCGGGCAGCATCCGTGCCCGGTGGAGCGTCAAGGAAACTACCACCGGCCGCCCGGCCCAGGGCTCCGGCCAAGCCCCTGAGACCCCAGACACCGTGCGAGAACACGGGTGGGCTGGCTAAGTGCTAAGCTTGGGGCTTGTTTGTTATGTAGCAATAAAATGCAGAAACTATTTTTTATTTAGGAGATAAGGTCATATTAACTACTTCACAGGGTTGTTTTCTTTTTTCTTTTCTTTTCTTTTCTTTTTTCTTTCTTTCTTTTTTTTTTTTTTTTTTTTTTGGTGGTGGTACTGGGTTCCTGGAAGCCCTTCTACCTCCGGGCTACACTCCCAGACCTATTTTTACATTTTTATTTGGAAACAGGGTCTCCTAAGCCAGCGCGCGCGGCCGGCTCCGAACCTGCGCGATCCTCCTGTCTCTGCCTCCCAAGCGCGGGGATTACAAGCGTGCGCCACCACGCCGGCAAGAGGGTTGTTTTCTACCTTGAGGTAAAAGAGTTGTAAGTGGGGAAGCACCGTACAGGTTCCAACACTAGCAGGGCGTGACCTGAAGGGCCGGGTTCTGCTGTCTCGCAGGTGCATCTGCCCTTAGCTCTCACGGGCACTGTATCCCTCTGTGATTTTTCTTCCCAACTCGGGTCTGTTGACCTAAGGCTGAGGGTAGCACCAGCCACGAAAGCTAGTGGGTGGACAGCGATAGGGATGGAGCCGAGCGCCTCAGGGAGGCTGCCCCACAAAGCTCTTTCTGCCTGGCTTCTGTCACTGACAAACTCCTTCCTCTAATACCAGTGATAACGATCCCAGTAATAATAGCTACTACCATTTATTGAGCAACCACTCTGTGCCAAGAGCTTGCCAGAGCTTTTGTCAGATCCTCACCACAACTCTGAGAAAAATTCAGCAAGCTGCAATCACATCTTCCATGGTAAGCAGTTAGAACGTGTCAGAGCTGGGGTCAGAACCAAATTCTTTTTGCTAGTATTTACTTATTCCTTGGATGTATGTGTGTGGCTATAAATAAGCTATTTTTAATAACTATACAATGCCTTTGTTTTGTGTTCTTTCCCCCCACATAACACTGAAGCCTGAGCATTTTCCCATACCGCTATTTTTTAACACTATTTTTAAAGGCTGCATAATACTCCATTCTGGAGCAGGCTTACCCTTCCCTCATTATTCAGCATCCACGCTCTTTCCAAATGGTTTGCTATCATAGATGATACTGTGACAGGCGTCCTCGTGCATGCATCTGTGATCGTATGTCTGATTATCTTCTTAGGATGGAGTACTAGAAGCGGGACTGTCAGGTCATGTAACTAAACGTTTTTTAAGGCTCCCAGTGCATGTTGTCAAATCGCTTCCCTGGAAGGTTGTGCCAATTCCTATTCCCAAGGAGATAAACACTCAACTTGGAAAGCAAAGGGAGTTTAAAAGTGTGAGATAAGCCGGCACCTTGTTTAAAGGAACAGCTCCGTAAGTTCCCCGCCAAGGCCCTCCGAGGACCCGCGGGCCACTGGCTGCGGAACTCTGTGCAGCCTTCGTGACTGGCTGCTCAAATTCCCAATGCCCCAGATGTCATTTTATCACGGTTGTAGGAGGGGATCGGCGGGGTAAGAGGGGAGATAGAAACATTTGCATGATAATAAACCTGAAACTTAATAATCACGTTTTTATAAAGCATGTATATGGTCCTTTCTTGAGGCGGCTTTTAGAGAATTGGATGACCTTCTCCAAGGGGTAAGGATATTTTTCCTGCCAGATCTTAAGTTAGGGCATTGAGATTATTTCTATACACATACACAAAGAGGGGGAGAAGTACTGCAGAGGAAGATTCAGAATAAGTTTTACCTTTAATTGTCGAAATTCTGCACCCCAAATTGTTATGCATTGATAGAGCCAAAGAATCATTGACCTATTTTAACCGTGATCAGTTTGGTTTTACTTTCAAAAATTGGGAGAAGGAGGCCAGGGTGGTGGCGCACCTGCAGTGCCAGTGCTTGGGAGGCTGAGGCAGCAGGACCGCAGGTTCAAGGGCAGTGCCAGGTAACTTAGTGACACCCTGGTTCACTAAAAGAAATAAAATAGGTTTGGGGGTTTAGCTTGAAGGTAGAACACCCCCCCCCCAGGTTCAATCCCCATTGCAAACTAAAACAAGTTTTAATATTTGTCTAACAGAAACTGAATAGACTTTCTGGGAAATAATTAATTTTGAGATAAATTAAAGTTTTCTAGATTTGGGGGGATGCTGGGGATTCAACCCAGCAGCATTCCACCTCTGACCTATGCCCCAACCCCACCCCCCCTTTTTTTTGATACAAGGTCTCACTAAGTTGCTGAGGCTGGCCTTGAGCCTGAAATCCTCCTGTCTCAGCCTCCTAAGTACTAGAATTATGACATGCCCTACCACACCTGGCTTAGAAATTGTTTTTCTTTGTTTTTTTGTTTTTGGTTTTTTTTTTTTTTTTTTTTTTTTGGTGGTACTGGGGTTCCTGGAAGCCCTTCTACCTCCGGGCTACACTCCCAGACCTATTTTATATTTTTGAAACAGGGTCTCTTACGCCAGCGCGGCTGGCTTCGAACCTGCGTGATCCTCCTGTCTCCGCCTCCCAAGCGCGGGGATTACAAGCGTGCGCCACCACGCCTGGCCTTTTTTTCTTTGTCTTTTAGTCTCTAGTGACGTTCTTTATCCCTGGTCGAGAAGCACCTTACTGCTAAATCCATGAGCAGTCCCTTCAAGAGGGATACCATGTCATTCCAGTCTGCCCAGAGCTTTGCCTATCTTAAAACGGAGGGAAATTCCTCAGAATTAAGAAACTAGCGTGGCTACTCCCCCTAGACTGTCTATGGAATTTTTCAAATAGCATCAACTGGAACTGTTTTATGCAAAATGACAAGGGCTTGATCCGAACCCCTGATATTCTCCCCCGAGGGGGGCTGCTGGCTCTGCCTCCCAAGCAGCACCCCGCTCACAGCTCTGGCCTCCAGCCACAGACCTGGAAGGGAGCTTGGAGGTATCTAGCACCACTGTCCATCTAGCAAATAAGAAGATGGAGACGAAGAAGCCCAAAGGTGCTCACGTGAGGCCACACGGCGAGCCTCCCTGGCCACGGCCTCTTTCCTAACCTGGTGCTATTTCCACCACACAGCATGAACCTGCCACGAGAGTGCCCAAACAACCAAACTAATGGGCCCCAAGAGGTCACCCTGGACATCTACCCCGAATCCCATGAGGCGCATTCCCACGAGTGAGCGCCAGTGGCAAAGGAGGATGGGGGCGGCAGCCCCTGAGGAGGTCTGACGCGGTGGCTGTGAGGCCATACCACACCACCGTGGGCCACCATGTTCTTCTGGGGCTCCACCCCATAACTTCCAAAGTCTCCTGACCACCTGCCTGGCCCCAAACCCCCATAACCTCTCACTGCCCACTAGTCCAAACTTCCCCCAACCTCAGGCTTACCCAGAGCTGAGGAAGAAAGCCAGAAGAGAGGGAAAGCAGGCACCGAGCATGAGTTAGAGCCACCGCAGCACCCCGCTCTGAGAATCGCTATGGGGAAGTTTATTGGCAATTTTGAGGAGCTGAGTTAAATAGCTGTTCACGTTGATTCCACAGAAATGTCATTTCTGTTCTCTGAAAACCAAGCCAACAGCCAAGCAACTGTTCAACCAATAAAAGACCTGCTTACAAGAGTATTCTTTCTTTCTTTCTTTCTTTCTTTCTTTCTTTCTTTCTTTCTTTCTTTCTTTCTTTCTTTCTTTGTGGTACTGGTGGTTGGACCCAGGGGCATTCTACCTCCAAGCTATACTCCCAGTATGATTTTTAATGTTTTATTTTTGAAACATGGTCTCACTAAGTTGCAGAGGGCCTCCCTAAGTAGCTGAGGCTGGCCACAAACCCGGATCCTCCTGTCTCAGCCTCCCAAGCACTGGGATTGCAAGCAAGCACGTCACATCGGCTCAAGTGTATCCTGTTTAATGGGAACCAAAAAAAAATTGTTTCACACAGGAAGGAAGGCTTTGCAGTAGAGACACAGGACAGGCTTTGCAGTAGGGCCCTTAGGAATACAGGGCTTTTAAGCTTTCTACTTTCACGACTTCTCTCATTTGTATTTCACCTCTATAGCTGTACCTGCAGGAAAGTCATTTGGATTAAGTACTATTTTAGGAAGCATAAGGAAATTGTTCTCCCCCTTCCAGCTCTTTCTGGACTTAGAGATAGTCACTATAAAGACAGGTGATCATGGAAACAAGACAGTGAAAGTGACCGGGGCACAGTGGCCACACCTGCAAGCCCAGCTGCTCAGGGGGCTAAGGCAGAAGGACCGAAAGTTCTAGACCAATCTCAGCAACTTAGTGAGACCTGTCTCAAAACTTAAAAATAAAAAGAGCTGGGGATATAGCTCAGCACTGGAGCCCCCATGGGTTCATATAGTGTTCAATCCCTATACCAAAGAAACAAGAACAAACAAACAAAGAAATTTGGCCCCATCTTCTCAAATATTTTGAGGTTGGCTGGGCGTGATGGCGCACGCTTATAATCCCTGCGCTTGGGAGGCTGAGACAGGAGGATCACACGGGTTCGAGGCCAGCCTCAGCTACTTAGTGAGGCTCTCAGCAACTTAGTGAGACCCTGTTTCCAAATAAATTATAAAATAGGTCTGGAAGGATAGCACAGAGGTAGGAAGCCCCTGGGTTCCACCCTCAGTACCACCAAAAAATATATACATATATATTTTGAGGTTGAAAGTCTGCTCCAGGTAGACTTATTTCAACCCCAAAGCATATGACACTGCAAGGTAAGACACCCACTCTGGCCTGTCCCCGCCTCACTGCCCCCCACCCCATGTCCCGCCACTCTCTTTTCTCTGTTCTGCATTTTTGCTCTGTCCCAGCTTAAATCCTCCTAAGACTTGGTCTCAAGTCCCCTCTCCAGCCCTCGTCCAGTTCTTTCTTAATTACAAAATATGTCACAGTGTGTTGGACCTGACTGATTTATCTCCCTTAGATTACATGGAATATACCAGGCGTGGTGGCGCACGCTTGTAATCCCCGCACTTGGGAGGCTGAGACAGGAGGATGGCGCAGGTTCAAAGCCAGCCTCAGCTACTGAGTGAGGCTCTCAGCAACTTAGTGAGACCCTGTTTCCAAATAAAGTACAAACTAGGTCTGGGAGTATAGCCCGGAGGTAGAAAGCCTCTGGGTTCCACCCCAGTACCACCAAAAAAAAAAAAAAATTACATAGAATGCCCCATATGGGGGCAGGAGTTATGATAAGATATATTCAACTAATATTTGTGTAATAGCTGAATGAATGAGAGCATGAATTTTTAAGCCATCAAAGCCTGACTTCACCTCTAGCTAAATGACCTATTCATCAAGCCGCTTGACTCGTTTAACCTCAGTCTCCTTATCTGAAGAGTGGCCGTAATAGCGCATGGCCCAGAGGAGTAAAGGAAATACGCTTAACAGGTATGCAAGGACAGAGCACGTCCTTTGCCCCGCAGAGTGCCCTTTTATGGGTTCTTTAAGCCTGTTTGTATTCAGATTCCTTTTTCTTTTTCTTTTCCTTTTTCTTTTTCTTTTTCTTTTTTTCTGATTGTTGTTAATTCTGAGACATGTCTCCCAAATTTTGATTAGGATAAAGTTCAATCTATCAATCGTGAAAAAGTTTCTAAGAACCAAGATCTAGCCCTGCTACAAAACAAAAAGACACACGAAGGTCAGTGTGCAGATGTGTGTCCATGTGCCTTCTTATCTGAAAAGAAAAGATCCCAAGACGTACCATAATTCAAAAAACAGTGTTTGGGTCGCATACTGTGGCCCTGGAGTAACTCATTGCTCCTTCCCTCCAGACACCTGAGTCCTGCAGATCACAAGCCACAGGGGACATTCATTTGTGTTTGTAAACTGAATTATAACCATGACTCAAAAGTGTTGGGGATTTAACTGGGTAGGGCAAGAGAGAAATGTTTTCAAAGGGCGTTTAGTTCTTTATGCTTCAAACTATATTTCAAGAAACTTAACTCCAAAGGATCGCCGAAACTGCCGCCAAAACAGCCCTGGGCCAAGAATTGTTGAACCGTGTCCTTTAAACCCAGCCTCGTAAATACTCCCAGCCTGATGAACTTGTGCCCCAAATAGCCCCCGAACTGGTCTACTAGCCCCAATACATGTTAAATTTATGATTTCTAAACAAGATGAAAGACCTGATTGGATTTAGTTCCTTAAAAGAAAAGGCACTTCATTCCAGACCAAGCTGAGCCCCTGAGCTCCTCTGCTGGCTACTAGCACCTACTCCCCATCATTTATGAATACCTCATGACTACCCCTGGCATTGTGAGCGCTCACTCCCCTCCCTGCCCGGCCTGAGCCTGCTTCTGCCACCACACAGCCAGTGACTCTGCAGGGATTCCCAGGCTCCTCCTGTGGCCAAGCCCAGAGCTTCCCGCCTGGCCCCACCCAGCGGAGTGCCCCTCAAGGTCCTTCCTTCCAGGGAAAAGAATAAAAAATCTTAGTTAGAACTGACTTGAAATTTATCTATTCATTTTACAGATGAGAAAAACAAAGGCCCAGAGAAGAGAAGTGAACTCGAGGAGCAGGAACTAGACCCCAGGCGTCTTGGTTCTGAAACCAGCGGCACGGACGCCTGGCCTAGAGCGGTCCCAGCAGCCCCTCCCCTGGCACGCTTGCTGTCAGAGCCTAGTGGAGTCAGAGCAGTGTGCTTTCAGCCAGCGGCTTCTGTCGCTCTGGATCTGGTCCCTGTGGCTGCTGCCTCCCTCCCCACACACACCAGCTCCAGCCTGAATTCCGTGCATCACATCACCTCAAGGTCAGACTGCTGCCAGAATGGCCAAGGTGAGATTCTGACACACTAATCCATCTAAGGAGTGGAGACTAAAGACTTCTCCCAGATAATGTGAGGATTATAAAACAAGATCCTTCTAAAAGACGTGGCTCTACTCTCCCCACCAGAACGGTAACTCTAACCGAGAGTGCTTGAACTTGGAGGGTGATGGCAGAGCTGCCCTCTTAGGGGAAGGCGTCGCTGCTTTTGCAGCCTGTATGGAATCACTAGAACCAGCCATCAATGTCATGAACTCAACACACACAACCTCGTTCTTCCAGAAAAGGGGCTGCCCTCTGCCCAATCCTCTCCCCCCCTTCCATGGTGGGGTTTGAACCAGCTCGATACTGAGCACATCCGCAGCTTTCAGAGCTGCCCTTCACCCTCAGACCCACCCCAGTCCATTCCTCACACCCAGCGCATGGCCAAAGCCACAGGCAGACCTGTCCAAAAGGAACAAGTCTAAGAAACGAGGGCATTGGTAGTAAGGGTGTGGCACAAAGACAACGTGAGAAAACTAAACTCTTCAACAACACCAAAAAGCTGTCTCAAAGGTCTGTCCGTTACGGTATTGGTAACAGTACAATCATTTGCTTGCCCTCCTTCCAAACTCAGAATCTTCAGAGATTCCCCAGATTTACCAAGAAGCTTGCAAGAAAACGCTTCTCTGGCTTCAGTTCCCTGATAGTTAATCCCTACCTGTACCGACTGATTTTTTTTTTTAAGTAAGATTATGAGGAAAGATTTGGCCAGGTCATTTCTTAGAAGTCAGAAAACAAAATCATCTGGTACAAACTAAATTGTAATCATCTGCCTCCATCACCAGCCAACACATGCTCAACTCCGCCTGCGAGCGAGCTTCGTCGCTGAATGCCTGGTGCCTCTGTGCGGGTCTTTGAGCCTAACTTCGAGTTGAAGTTCCTTTACTTCTGAGGCCAGTTCTTGACCTTCTCCTTCTAAGGCTCTGGCAACCAGACAAAACACTGGCTGCACCGTTTCAACCCATTCACATGCTACATTCCAGCCTCTTTCTATCTACAGACTTTAACCTTCAGCCCTGGACAAACAGAGGTGTACGGGCCGGGCAGCAGTGGCTCCACCTCACCCAGGGTGGAGAGAGGAGCCGATCCTAAACAAACAAGGACTGCACATGGGCACAGGTGCAATTGAGAGGCTCCATCTTCTCTGACCCAGCCCCGGGTCACGTATAAAATCCACACGTTTCACTTTTCCTAATGGATAGTGTGAAACTTTGAAAATGATGAAAGTATAAAGCTATCAGTAAGGAGCCTGGCCGCTGGGAGGGGGCACGTCACCTGTCCTTGGCATGCTCCTATAACTTTAAGGGGCCCCCGCTTCTCACAGTAAGTGCTCAGAAACTATGCAAAGAGAGAATGTAATTAGAGGGAGCAAAAACTACGGGATTTAATGATTTTTCCCAATCTCCCCTTCAACACAAGCCTTCCACTGAAGTAAATGGCTCAGAGGGCGCAGTTCACTGGAAAAACCCTCATATCAACCCCCAGCCTTAAAGTGGACATAAATATCAGGTCAGTTTTACAGTCATTTATCCCACTCTGGGGACCAAACACATAAATAAAGTGGAAATGGACACTTCCCCTGCCCCAGGGGTATGATCCTGCCTCGAGGCCCCCGGCACAAGGCCATGCTGTAAAAGTCAGCCCTGGTCTGGCTGACACAGGGACAGTTTCCCGCAGGACCCCCCTGGCCCTCAGGACCAAGGCCTGCGCACCTCGGCAGAGCACTTCCGGACCCTCCAGCACCGCCCTGCCCCTTTCATCTTCCTTCCCAGGGTCCAGGCCGTTGTCTCTCCCACATCCTTCCCCGGGCGCCCTCTCCTCCTTTCTTCGCCTCTTCTGCCTTGGCTTGTGGTAGTTTTATTGTTGCTTACTGTTGTTTCCTATTTAGGTTTGTTTGCTTGCTTTGAACTTTTTTTAGCCAGGCGTGGTGATGAACGCTTGTAATCCCAGAATTTGGGAGGTTGAGACAAGAGGGTCGCTGTTTGCAGGCAGCCTCAGCTACTCAGTGAGGCCCTTTGCAACTCTGCAAGACCCTGTTTCAAAATAAAGAATAAAATATAGGGCTAGGAGTATAGCTCGGAGGTAGAATGTCCCTGGATTCCATTCTCAGTATCACACAAAAAAATTATTGTGTTAAATATGTGTATGCTTATACATATATAATACACACATGATATATAAAATATATAATACAAATTACATATATAATTTATAATTTATATAATTTATAATTACATATATAATTTATAATATATAATATTTACCATTTTAATTATCTCCAGAACTTTTTTCTCATCATCCCAAACATAAATTCTGTACCCATTAAAAACCAACTTCCCCATGCCCCCCCTTAGCCTCTGGTAATCTGTATTCTTCCTTCAGTCTCTGAATTTGCCTAGTCTGGGACTTTCATATAAGTGGAATCATACAGGATGGATTTTTTTTCATCTGGCTTATTTCACCTAGCATAGTGTTTTCAAGGTCTATCTATGATGTGGCGTATATCAAAATTTTACTCCTTTCTCTGGCTGAGTAGTACTCCACTGTGTGTATTGCCCACATTTTGTTTATCCCTTCATCTGTTGATGGGTCGTTTCCACTTTTCAGCTACTGTGCATAATGCTACTAGAAAAAATGGATGTCCCAGGCATCTGTTCAAGTGCCTGCTTCTGAATTCTTGTGAGTACATACCTGGGGGTGAATTTCTGGATCGTATGGCAGGTCCTGCGCGAGGAGCTGTCCAACTGTCCTGCACAGTAGCTCTACCAGTTTATCTTCTTGTTGGCAACGTGGGAGGACCCGTCTTCCTCTGCATACTCACTAACTTTTTATGACCCGTTGCCTTGGTTTGTTCGTGTTTAATGGCTGTCCCAGTACTATGAAGTGGTGCTTGCTTTGCTTTCTTTGATGGGTTTTGGAGATGGGGTAGAATTTGTCCTTGGTCCATACATAAATGAACCCTGAGCCCTCAGACCTCTACAAAATGGCTGTGAAGAAAAGCAAGGATGTTGCTGTGTAACACTCATGAGATGCTTTCAAAGTTTGCCATAGGACAGGACACCCACCTGGCCTGGTGGGTGGAAGAGACAGGCAGAGGACTGGAACTTGTCTGAGAAAGCCAGTGGTCCACAGACTTCATTTTACCCAATCCTCATATGGTACTGAAATGTCTTCCCTGGGGGCCTGACCTGACTACTAACCAGTCAAGTGACCTCAGGAGGGTCCTGAGCCACTCTGGCTCCATTTCCCAATCAGTGGACTGGAGACCTAGTCCAACAAGCACCTGCCCTGCTTGTTACATACCACGGCGCTGCATGGAACACTGAATGAGGGAACGCAGGGGAGATATTTTGTAGGCTAAGTTAGCAACACAAACAGAGAGAGTCCAGTAATAAGAAAATGGCTGAAAATCAAAGCCATCCATGGACTTCTTTTCGTGTCTCCTCTCTAAACCAAGAGCTGCTTCCCCAGCCATGGGGCGCTGCTGCTGGGCTGTTCCTCTCAGGTTCCTTCTAACCGACCCAGTGTGGCAGAGCCAAGCCCCAGGGAGCAAGGGCCTGTCTCCAAAGAGGCACCTGGGGCTCCATTCCCCAGGGAGCACCTGAGAGAGGCTTCTTCAGGCTCAAACGGGCAACTGAAGTCAAGGTCCGAAGGAAAAACATGGGAATTTAGGTCCACCTACGAGTCATCCCAATCCACCCTTCCTCAGCCCCCTGAACCCCAAGATCAATCTGAAGGTATGATTTGAACTTTAAGAGGCTCAAGAAAAATGTCCCCTTTGCTTTAAAAAAAAAAAGAATAATAAGTAGAAGAAGAATAAAAAAACAGTAAGTTGCTCCAGAGACCTGGATGCACGTGGCTGTCCTGGTGACAGCACAAAGAGGACCGTCATCCTGGGGAGGCAATAATCCGCGGGGGCTCTGTCGGTCTTTCAAAGGCCGCCTCGCCCTAGGCATCTGTAGAGGGTCACTCGTCACTCAGGAATTATGTTCTGGGCATGGGGCTTGCTGTCACCGTGTGGGAAGCCACAAAGTGTGGGATGGGCCAGGGGGAGAGGTAAGACATTTAAATGCAATGTTCCTATTCCTGAAGCCCTAGGAGCACACTCCTGTGTATGAATAACCTGAGTTTTAAAACAAAAACAAAACCTTGCCTGTATAACGCAAAGCTGAGCTGCAGCCTTTGCAGCTGGGGGACCATAGAGAATATTGCTCAGGTGTTTCCTCCTGCCTGGTGGGAAGGAAACTGGGTCTGACTTATGGGCAAGAGTGAAGGCTCCAAAATTAATGTTCTTCACCCAGTCTTCTTACCAGTTCTTCGTGGTCCACTTCCCACCTCCAGATGGAGGACCCTTGTTCTCCATCTTGCAAAGCCAGGATGGGTCCACATCCACACAGGCCCTGAGGCTGGCTGGGCCGCTGCTCAGGTGGTTGCTTGGTTGGTTTTGTTTGTTTTAATGTGGTACTGGGAATTGAACCCAGGACATTCCACCTCTGAACCACACTCCCAGCCCTTTTTATTTTTTTATTTAAAACAGGGTCTTACTAAGTTACAGAGGTCCTTGCTAAGTTGCTGAGACTGGTCTCAAACCTGGAATCCTCCTGTATCAGCCTCCCAAGTACCGGTATTACAAGTGGACACCACCACACCATGCTCTGGTTATTGCTAATGTGTTCACACTTGAATATTAACCCAGCATTCATAATACGAGCATTTTCTTTCCTAGTTCATGTTATAAAAAGATGTTAATCTTATTAGAGGAGCTTCAGGCAGTGGCAGGTTGAGGAGGCAGAGGAAGTCCAAGGTGCCCCTGACATCACTGCAGGCTCAGCCAGCCTGCCCTGGGGTTAGTCGGGCTTCGTTATCTAACGTGGCCTGGTGGCCGGGTGGTCCGGTCCTCTTGCCCCTCTCTTCTTCCCCTGGCTGTCGCAAGGAGGTAGTTGGTCTCTTTCTAGAGAGGGCTAGTCAGGGGAATACCACCCTTACAGCCATAGCTTCTTGGGTCCCATCATAGCAAATGAAAATCCTCAGCAGACTCTTGAGGCTCTGAGGGCTGGACACTGTGGCCTGCCCAGGCCCTCCCAGGATGACCCCTGAGGTCACCTAAGGCAGTAGTTAATGAGGTTTGTGCTAGCCTGACAGTGTCCAAAGCATCCTTATTTCCCTCTAATACAAAATGTTGGTCAAAAAGGGGGGAGGAGAAAGGTAGGGGGTGTAGGATGCTGTAGATTATTCAAAAGTAACAAAACCTAAGTGATGGATACCAGATGAGGGTCCAAACCACGTGTCAGAGAATGGGGTCAGCCAGACTTCTCAAAATTTAACATCTCTAATTAAAACGCAGAGTGTGACTCAGCTTTGGGGAGGCTGTGTATTTCTACCGGGATCCCAGGCAATGCTCTGTGACTCTGCTGTCCACAGATCACACTTTGTGTCTCTGAGGGAGAGACTCTGGGGATGGGGAAGCTTTGTGAGATGAGGCAAGAGCTAAGGGACAGTTTCCTCATCTGTTGAGCCCCATAGGGGTGACCACCTGCACAGACATGGGATACAGCCGAGAGGGAAGCGTAATTCACCTGCTCAGGGTGGACATGGTGGCAGGAAGTCCAAGTACCCCCTGCAGGCTGTTTGTGCCACCCAGGAAAGAGGAACTGACCTTTTTCTTATGGGGAAGTACATCTTCTGTTCTAGAAACCACAGGCTTACAAGCCCATGAGCTGGAGTGAAGTTCCTGAGATGGCCACAGGGTGTGGACCTGCCTCTTGCAGCCCCACCCAGAGGGCTCCCTCCTGCCGGTCACGGTCACAGGAGGCCAGCTCCCCCCACACACACACACACACACAGCTCAGCTCCTCTTGCCTTCAGCCCACGATGCCATGCCTCTAAACCCAAGCCAGGAAAGCAAGCTGTGTACACTGACACTTAAATTAGCTCCTTGCAATTATCTCTCAATCCTGACTTGCCCTGCGCTTCTTTATCACTTTTTTTTATAGCTAAAGTTACTCGCCCTCGTTTTAAGTACATTGTGCATAAGGCATAGGCCAACTTCTGATATATTCCCACAAGCAAAATTAAATACCAGTAACATGTGTTTTAGTGAATTGGGTCCCTCAATTTGCATCTTATAATAAGGATGTTATCATACTGGTTTATGGCTCAGCTCTTTAGTTTTTATCTCTCTGGGGCTAGATTCCCCCTCATGAGTTCAATATAAGTCTATGAACTAATGCAATTTTTAAAACACTTTTCTTCTGTGTTAGCATTAACACCCTTATGAGTGAAAGGGTTTTGCTCCCCGAAGTGTATGGAACGTTTGCATCTGCTAAGGATGCGGTGGGAATCTGTGCCCTCCGCAACCTCCGCTGTGGCTCATAAGAGAAAGCAGTCGAGTCAGTAATCTGGTCTGCCAGGGCCAGCCAGTCTTTTTCACCTCCTTGCACCGAGGCATAATCTCTCGTGTGTTCATTTCCTTACATTCAGATTAATTATAAAACATTGTCACCAGAATATTAAAGTAATGTTTAATACACAGAAGGGAATAAGGTATTCTGGAAAATGCATAATTTCCCTATGATGATTTTGCCAGTTGCATGCAATATGATCTTTTGATTGCCAGCTATAGAAATATTGTGACTAAGCTTTCACTAGCTTTTTATTTTTTGCAACCATCCTGTCATAGCACTTTGAAAACTGTAAGCTTGGCCCATCAAAAAAAAAAAAAAAAAAGCCGAAGGGTACCCATGCTAAAGAGTTCTCTCAGTTTAGTTCCAAGGGAGGGCAATGAAAAGGGGGAGTTTGCAAAACATGGGGGGCACTTTCCACTCCCGCAGGCCTGACACAGCTGAGTGGTAGTAAAGGGATGGATTAGCGCCCTTGCACAGGCCCAACACACACAGGCATGCACACACATGCACACACATGCACACCGTGTCCTTTGAACACAGGGAGGTGTTCACATTCCTAAATGGAAATCTCAAGTCCTCTCGCTCGCTTCAGACTTTCCAAGCTCTACTGCAGCCCAGTACCCAGGAGGGATCAGCTCAGCAGCACACAGTAGCAACAAGTGGAATGTTCCTTGCTGACAGTGGCTGAGATGGGACCGCCAGGGCTCAGAGGACTCCTCCTGGGGACTGGTTTCTTCAGCCGCCTCCCCCGAGGCCCGGGGCTCCTCTTTGGCTGTGTTGGTTAACAACCAAGTGTCGTTAGCCACAGAGGGCTCCTGTCCTTTGAGGTCTCTGTAGCTGAAACTTTTCCATGTCGGTAATCATTTTTAAAAGACTGGGGATGCTTACAGGAGTGTCCCACCCGCCCATTCTCCCCCTAGCAGCATGCGCTGGGCACGCTGGCAACCCTGTTCTCCTGCCACACCATCAAGGATGGTGGTCGAATTCTTCCAGCTTCTCCAAACCCAGATTAATTTTTAAATATGTTTTCTGTCGATCCACGTCACTTAACTGCAACCTGCCCAACACCTGTCATCTTTCTATTCTTGCCGAGGCCTCCTGTGTCTCTCTCAGCTCACCCCCTGCTCTTCAAAAGATTCACTGGATGCGGAAAAACTCAGCCCTCTCCCCCCAAAAGGCCCAGAGTCTAGCAGTTTAATTACCTCTCCATTTGTGACACGGAGGCCCCGTGGGTGAGAATTAAATGTGATTTCCAGTAGGAGAGGGGATAGGTTTACTCGGCTTCTGCCCGTCCACATATGTTCTGTAGACACAGTGACTCCTCCAGCTGGAGAGGATATGCTGACCTTCACTGGCCTGGCTTTCTAGCCTTGACCTTTAACTCCCAGAAAAGGCGAACACAGGATCAGAGAGAGGGTAAGACTTAGAGATGAGGGGGTGATGACTATCTAAGATCAAGGCCCAATTCTGTCATTGAGACCATCACAGTCATCGCAGGTGAGGCGTGTCTTCCTGTCCAGATGTGTGTGGGGGCGGCGCAGCGGGACATGAATACACATGTGCTATAAATAAGAGGGGACATAAGGAATTATTTGTGTAACTGTGCACATACGCACACTCCCGGTACAAGTGCCATAATCACGAAGCACTGGGAAAATGGAAAGGGAGAATCTCTATGCATGGCCCTCAGAGCGCATGCACACTTGCATTTCCTGACCCAAGTACAGGTGGTCATAATGCAGATCACAGTGTTGCTGAGGCCAGGCGGAGGCCCGTGCTAACATGGGAGGCTAGGGAACGGGCTTCGTTTTCAGGACCTCACCTCCAGGGACCTCACATCCCTCCCTGTTCCCCTTCTACCAATAAGGGGACACTTATTACATTTCACTATATTTCAGTGGGAGGGGCAGCCTGGGCCATCCTCACAATATCAAAGTGTTTTATACCTCAAGAGTATTTCCACTCACGTTGAACTTCTCTGGCGACTCCCAATCATTCACTTGTGACTGATTCTTATAGTATATTTACTCCCTCGCTCCTGGGCCATATCCAGGGAGGTACTGCTGGAGCTATGGCTAGAACAGGCCACAGGAATGGAGAGAGGTTCAAGACAAACTATAAGGTGAAATGACCCAGCGTCCACAACAAATTGTTTTGTTTTGTGGTACTAGGTTGTGAAACCGGGGTTGTTCTACCACTGAATTATACCCCTAACCTTTTTGGTTTTTTTTGTTTTTTTTGAGATAGGGTGTGGCTACATTACCCAGTCAGGCCTTCAACTTGTGATCCTCCTGATTCAGCCTCCCAAGTCGTTAAGATTACAGGCATAACACCCCTGGGCGTGGCCAAAAAATAATTCTTTTATGTGCCTTAAATATCCTGACATATGACACTGGACAGTTGCAGACAGTTCTGTTTCCAGGAGGAACAGGATGGTAGGCAGGGGGAAGGGAGGTATGGAAGGGTACCAGATGATATAACTCATGACTGCAATGCAAAAATATAAAGTCTCTATTTTTGAAACATAAGCTCCCAGAGAGCAAAGCCCCAGCCTGTTCTGCCTTACTTTGTGTAGAGAATACTTCCCCGATTACATGTGAGCATGCTTGCTTACTTCCCGTCCATGCGTTTGTTTTGAAATTCATCTAATACTATGGCCAAATGACAATAAAATAATATTATGACAGGACAGACCAACAAGGATATTGCAAAGAAAAGGCAACATGACACAACTTTCACAAGTAGAAGAATCAAAAAAATTCTTAAATCTCCCCTTCAAAAGTCCATGGAGTTGGCTGACCTACAAAAATTGTGTAGCTTTCTGTTCTTTTTCCAGCTGGGTTTATCATTTTGCTTTGAGATTTGATGCTAAAGTGTTGAATGCTCGATCAGACATGCCTTCCTTTGTATTGGAAAAATAGTCAATCTCTCAGAACTAACTGACCTGTTTGGGCCTCAGGGTCTATAGTGCAGGGTCAGTATCTTTAGCATCTCTCCTTTCTATGGGCAACAGAAATAGTTACCCTGTAAGGAGACTTTTTGTTCACTTCTAAGGACAGTCTGAGATGGATCTAGACCAGTGCAAAAGAGGAATTTAGATGCACAATCAAACAGTGGGACCGCTGCCTCTTGGAATGTGACAAGGATGACCAGATGATTTGACCCAGGTACCACACTCAGAGCAGAGCACCTGCAAGGGTTTGCTCCTACTGGTCTCTCAGCTTCCTTTTGTTTTGTTTTGTCTTTGTCCTAGGGATAGAACCCAGGGGTCTTCTACCTTGGAGCTACACCCCAACCCTATTTTTATTTTTTATTTTGAAAGGGTTTCACTAAGTTGTAGAGGGACTCACTAAGTTGCTTTCAATCCTCCTGTTGCAGCCTCCCAAGTGCTGGGAGTACAAGCGTATGCTCTCATGCCTGGCGTCTTGGCTTCCTTTGAGTTCCCTTTCATTCCATTCCTTGCCCTGCTACATTCTCCCTACAACTTAGCTATGGATGTGACTTTGAAAAACCATAAGATTGTGAGTGAGTGTGTGTGTGTGTGTGTGTGTGTGTGTGTGTGTGTGTGGTGCTAGGGATTGAATCCAGGGGCATTCTACCTCTGAGCTACACCCCCAGCCCTTTCTTTGGGAACAGGGTTTCACGAAGTTAAGAGTAATCTCAAACCTGTGACCCTTCTGTCTCAGCCTCCCAAGTACTGTGATTAAGGTATGTGCCACCACACTCAGCTTGAATATACGATTTTTAAAAATTTAGCCAGGTATGGTTGCACACACTCATAATTCCAGCATTTGGAAGGCTGAGACACGAGGATCGCAGTTCATGGACAGTCTCAGCTACTTAGTGAGGGCCTCTGTAACTCAGTGAGACCCTGTTTCAAAATAGAGAATAAAAAATAGGGCTGGAGATGTTGCTCCGTGGTAGAATGCCCCTGGGTTCCATCCCTACTGAAACGGGGTTTCTTGAGAAGAAACACGGCGTTTCCTCACCCGATTCTTGTCTGTGGTGAGCGAAGAATAACATCCGCAGACGGCAGGAAGGGGAGCAAGAAGTTTATTGGAAACAGCAGGGAATAGCAGGAAGGGGAGCAAGAAGTTTATTGGAAACAGCAGGGAATAGGGAAAAGTGGCAGAACACCCCTAAGGGCTGTCGGGACTCTGGTGCCCAGCAGCTGCCTTCAGGACAATACTTGAGGGTAGCCCAAGCCAAATGCCTTCAGTTGCATGCTGCTTTCTCCCAAAGTCCACGTGATCTGCCAGAAAAGAAGTGCAGGTCACCCCTAGGGGCCCTGATCGGCCTTGATGTCCAGTGGAGGCCTTCAGGTCACTACCCAAGTGTATCCCGGGCCAAGTGCCTTCAATTGCACCCCACCTTCTCTCAAAACCAACATGACCTGCAAGAGAGAAAAGCTCCCCAAAGGGGAGGGGTTCCCAGAGTGGGTAACTGTCCTGGTGGCTGGTCTAGGGGTTTATATATCTCGGTAAGTCCTCTGTTACTTGGAGTCTGGGAGGCAGTTCTTAAAATTTGCATAGGGTATTTGCATGTCCTTGAGGGGTCTCCTTCTTTCAGTAGAGGTATCAGACTTGCTCCAGGGATGTCTCCTGGGTTTGTTGATTAGTAAAAAGATGGTTTTGTGAAGCTTTGGTCATTCTTATCTCTGAACCTTGGAAGAGCTGGTCTCTTTTTAGGAGCCTTGGAAGTTAATTAGTATTCGTTGCCCCACAGGAAATTAAGTTTTTCTACGGAGGCCTCTTCCCTACCTGCCTACTTCTCTTCTACCTCCTCACTACTACTGCAAAACAAACAAACAAACAAACAAAATGTGTTGACTATAGCCAGGTGTGGTGGCACATGCTTGTAATCCCAGCATTTGAGAGGCTGAGACAGGGGGATCGCGGTTTGTGGACAGCCTTAGCTACTTACTGAGGCCCTTTGCAACTCAGTGAGACCCTACCCGCAAAATAAATAAATAAATAAATAAATAAATAAATAAATAAATAAATAATAAAAAATTTTAAAAATAGGGCTGGGGTGTAGCTCGGAAGTAGAATGTCCCTGGGTTCCATCCCCAGTACTGAAAAAAAAAATTATTGACTACAAAATACAATATAAACTCTTTAACCTGTCACTAGAGAACCTCCATGATATGGTCCCAACTTAGTTTTCAACTTTATCCTCCAGTAATTTTGTAGACAAAACTCTGCCTGACATCCTGCCCTCTAAGCACAAGGCACTTTCTTGAGCTGGTTTGCCCTTATCCCTCTCTTTATCATCCAAATCCTAGCCTGCTTTTGAGGACCAACTAAAAACATCTTTTTGAGCCCCAGAGAATGATTTTCTTCTGTGTTCCTCCAGTTTGTGCCTCTCATTTATGAATTGATCATAGCATACCCTTCCATTGTTGCATGTTTTTATGCTTATGATCTTATCCGTCCAGTGGGACTTACTACAACCCCTCTGAGGGTAAGTGTTGGTCTCATACCTCTTAAAAGTTACCCATAGAGCTAGGACATCATCTTGAACACAGAAGGGTGGGAAAAAAGAAAAAAGCCTATGTATATGCTGATGGTCTGGGAGAAATTACAGTGCTGAACGTGGGAGAAATACAGATTTCTTCATAGTGTTCCACTAGAATAAATCAGCAGCAGATAATCAGTTAGAGGTCATCCCTGCAGGTTAAAATACGTGGACTTATCCCCTCTCTAGGTCACTTATCTTTGATTACAGGACAAAGACTATGTTTCTCTCACCACTCTCTGGTGTTGTTATTTACAGAAGGACTGGGCCAAATACATGAGGAAACATCAATGTACACACATCTCCACTATTTGAAAAACAACTTTTAAGTGTGTATCCTACTGACAATACATAAAGAATAACATTCTCATTTATTCCAGAGTGCTGAAGCCCCTTGCCCGGAACTGCTGTCTAAGTTGGCTAAGTGAATTATATATTAGCATTTTAGAAGGCCCACTGTTCTCACTGCATCAACTTAACTGAGACCAGTTATTTAGTCAGATTCTAATTAATTTAATTCTCCACTGGTGGCAGTTCTGATGGGCAATGGCTGTGCCTTTTACCTCTTTGCATCCCTTTCCCAGCACTTAACTCAGTAGGTTGCATATAGCAGGGACCTAATAAATATTTGTTGATTGAACAAATGAATGAGCTTTGCTGCAGATGGAGAAGATTCACAAATGAATTAGTCAGATATGCTTCAAAAAAACTGGCCCTCCCAGCACAAGGATGAATAGAAATGCAAGCCTTGCTCAATAGACAACAGGACCAAACCCTCAGAGCAAAGTCACTTCGAATAAGCTTCCCTATAAGTTTAATTAACCTTGTTGTTAACTTTTAAAAAAATATATGCTCCATTCAGCCTTGGCATTCGAATCTGGGGAACAAAATTCTGAGAGATCAATATCGGGGACTCAGTACGTAGAGACTTAAGAGCGAGGATTCTGGAATCATATGATCCCAATACGAGGTGTATAGCATTGGCCATGTCATTTAGTCTCTCTAAACTCAATAGAATGGGAATAATAATGGTATCTATCCAAATAGTACCTATTCAACAAGATGGGTATGATGAGGAAAAAGGACATTCGTGGAAAACACTTATTTCTGTGCCTAAAAAATAGTAAATTTTCCATAAACATAGGCTGATATCACTGATTCTACTTTTTCCCATATTTTCCTCTTTATCAAGTTCAAGCGCTCTGCTAGCCCAGGAGGAGAGGATTAGGTTCCCAGAGATAGCATTTCTGACACACCCTGGCCTCCATCTCTGGTACAGAAGATGATGGTGCTTCACCCCCTCAGGGAGCTGCCCAAAGCCCTTTTGGAGAGGTATGTCCTCCAGTGCCACCCTTCAGCAAGGACCAGAGAAAAACCTGCAAACTTAGCACGCAGCCAAAGTGATCCAATACATCCTCAGTGCTGCACTTGCAGCCATTTAAAAAATGTCAGCCTGCCGGGCGTGGTGGCGCACGCTTGTGATCCCTGAGCTTGGGTTTGAAGCCAGCCGTGCTGGCTTAAGAGACCCTGTTTCCAAATAAAAATATAAAATGGGTCTGGGAGTGTAGCCCGGAGGTAGAAGGGCTTCCAGGTACCCCAGTACCACCAAAAAATTAAAAAATAAAAAAAAATTCGTGCCTCCGAATGCTGGGATTACAAGTGTGTGCCACCACACCCAACTTAAAGAATACGATTTTATTAGCCAAGATCTTCACCCCTTGTCAGCACTGAAGAAGCTATAGAAGATGAGCTTTCATCCTTCATCAGTCCTTAAGAGAGACAAGTCTGAGGGGGGTGGGGTAAATGAGGTAGGATAAGGAAAAATAAAAATAGATAAGAGGGAGACAAACTGGAAAGGAAAGGAAAGGAAAGGAAAGGAAAGGAAAGGAAAGGAAAGGAAAGGAAAGGAATGGAATGGAATGGAATGGAAAGGAAAGGAAAGGAAAACTATGGTTTCAAAATCTAGAAACTTAACAAACCTTATCTTCACCCTAAAGGGTATGTTCTTTCTTAGACAAAATCCTCAGTAGGCCCACACCCTTAATTATAATGACCCCTCTTGCAGCCGAGATTCCTGAGATGCTTAGTAAACAAAGGGCCGGTCAGGAATGTCAGGGTTAGTTGCCACCCGGCCACCTCCCACTGGTCAATGTCAGGAACCTGGGGATTCTGAGGAAGTCTAGACCTCCACCCCTGGTGTATGTCCCTACCCCCCTCACAAAGATCTCCTATATAAAAAGAACTGTGGGACCTCAAAGGCACTCTCTCCCTCTTGAGATGTTCCTCATTCTTCTTTGAATGTCTTTGTCTCTGAGGGGGGGAAAAAAAAGACCGATGACAGTGCTCCAACCACACACACAGCATCTGGAACATTGAATGGGCCACACTTTCATGACTATCACGAGATGCAGAGAAATTGTAGGCATCAGGGAGGAACAGGCCTGGGAAAGTGAATACAGGAAGAGGTGACACAAGGCGTGTCAGAGACTAGCACCTCTCACCAATCTGGACCAAAAATGCAGAAAGCCATCCTGGCATATCAGGCTATGTTTGAGGGGAAAAGAAAATGTACTCTTAGAGAAGCTGAAAAATAAAAAGAATGCCACATAAGGCACAGTGGCTCCAGGCAAATCCACACAAAAGAGATCTCTTTAAAGGAAAAACTCATGTTCTTGAGTTCTGAGCCCTGTGTGAGTTTCTGAAGAGGACTATATGCATTTTGCCCCCCCCACCCCCGTGTGGCTGAAGTGTGAGCAACGGGCAAAACCAGTCCCTCTGAAATCAGGGTGTGAGCCATTCTGAAAAACATAAGAGTTGAAAGAAGGAAGAGGGTCCATATGCCTCTGGTTGGCTCTCTGTATCTGAAGGAAAGAGAGTTCTAAGGAACAGGAGGGACCCTCTAGGAACTGAGGGAAGAATCACTAGGGGGAAATCTGGCACATAACTTCCTCCCTGCCGTCCTGCAGGAGCACTTGATTTGCTGTTGTTCCCATTGCTTGGCTCCCATTCCCAGGTCACCTTTGTTCGTGTGAGCTTTAAACATCTTTCTCCGTACACAACATCTGCAGCCCTATTGTACCCCAAGACATTCAAAGTCCACCCATGTCCTCTCAAAGAAGAAAATGTGGCTCAAAGAGTGACTGGCGAGATGAGAACTGACAGCACAAAAGCTAACACAGCAGATGGAAGAAAAGGTGAGGCAGGATGGGTACCTCTCTTAACAGAGGTGGGAGCCCTGATCCAGAGAGAAGATGAAGGTTTCACCTTGCATAGAGAACGAATGTGCGGCAGAAATAGCACATTAGGTTCCACAATCCTGATGACCTGGAGTTGTAGGCCATTCCCATCCACCCTCCCGTCAGTTCATTACTATGTTGCTATCTTTGAATTCAAATTTATATACCCCAGTAACAAGATTCAGGTCACTGTACTGGCTTTTTGGATTCCCTAACAGGATGTGATGTGGCCTCGAAATTCAAATTAAGTGGGTGTTTCCCTTAAATCCTGTCTAGAGAATGGAACAGATTGTGAGATCTATTTAAGTCATTTGAGATGAATCTGGTTTGATGAGTCGCTCTTTTTTATGCCCTTTTAACTTTAAAAGCCATCTCTCAGCAATTCTTGGTCCATACGTTTATTTCTATTAGTGGAGGGATGAATTAAAGAAGAATCCTTCTAGGTAGTGACCTAAGTGTTCTTTGTCATAGGATACCACTTAAAAACCCTAGAAATACAGAACAGGCTCACAGCTTCCTTATTAGGATTGACACCACCAAACAAGTTTTTGGTTTTATTTTTCATTTTTTTTTGTGTGTGTGGTACTGAGGATAGAACCCAGGGGCATTCTGCCTCCAAGCTATACTCCTAGCCCTATTTTTTTTTTTTTTTTTTTTTTTTTTTTTTTTGGTGGTACTGGGGTTCCTGGAAGCCCTCCTTCCTCCGGGCTACACTCCCAGACCTATTTTATATTTTTGAAACAGGGTCTCTTACGCCAACACGGCTGGCTTCGAACCTGCGCGATCCTCCTGTCTCCGCCCCCCAAGCGCGGGGATTACAAGTGTGCGCCACCACGCCCAGCTTTTATTCTTTATTTTGAAACAGGGTCTCACCAAGTTGCAAAGGGCCTCGCTAAGTAGTTGAGGTTGTCTGCGAACCATGATCCTCCTGTCTCAGCCTCCCAAATGGTGGGATTATAAGCGTGTGCCACCACACCCAGTTGGTTTTATTCTTAAATCATTCTGAAATGCATGCTTTTTTTGCCATTCTGGTTTCTGAATTTACAAGGTCACCCAGGAGGAATTTGCCACTTGAAGTCCTTAGCACAGAAGCTGGGAGACATGAGTTCCAGTCCTGGCTAAGTCTATAAGGAAACGTGTCATTGCCAGCTTGGCCATGATTTAGTTCCATGCTGTGATCATTGGGTCCTTCCTTTATCTTTGAGCCTCTGTTGCTCCATCAATAAAATGAGTGATTGCTATGGTTCCTTTCAGCTATAGTCTATTTCTTTTCTACCTGATTTATAGAATCACAAGAAAAATTGATTCTATCATGTATATGACAATATCCTATAATCCTTAAGCATTACCTGGGAACATGTCTCAAAAATATAAAGCAAGCCAGGTGTGGTGACACATGCCTATAATCCCAGTACTTGTGAGGCTGAGACAGGAGGATTATAGGTTCACAGCCAGCCTCAGCAACCTTGTGAGGCCCTCTGCAACTTAGTGAGACCCTGTTTCAAAATAAAAATAAAATAGGGCTAGGAGTGTAGCTTGGAGGCAGAATGCCCCTGAATTCAATAGTTCAATCCCCAGTATCACACACACACACACACACACACACACGTGCATGCATGCAAGGGGAATGGTAATATAATTAGTAACAGGTATCTTAATTTACACTAAAATAATAAGGAAAATAACCACTGCTTCCAGATTTTGTGGGAAGTGAGGGGTTCTTTGGCTCAATGTAACCCAGAAGAGTGTTGGCTCCTAGTCAGAGGAAAGAAGTCCAGTGTGAGTGTTTCCCTCAGGCAGGGTAAATTCTTGAATAAGGAAGGTGTGCCTGTAACCTGTGTTGCTTTTGAACCTCACCAGACTCAAAACGTCTCAAATCATTTCCTTAACACTATACCCAATAAAGAAGTGAAGCTATGTTGTGTACTGTAGGAAGAGTACCAACAGCTTACAAAACACTCCAGTTCTAATCCACTCTATCACTACTTCCAGGACACTCATTTGGAAAATGAGAATTTTTTATAGGAATAGTAATAGAGGTTTACAAACCTATGTTAATAACCGTCAACATTAATGTCACTATCTCGCCCAGAAAATAAAAATAAAAAGTCAAAGCACACAAAATATGAAAGATATTCCTGACCACTTGAGGGACTTGACTCTAATCCAAATGATCTTGATAACTCCAAGCAAAAATGTCCAGGAAATATCTGCCAAGGGTTTGGCCTCTCAAGTAGGCCTCGGTAAAACCCAAGCGTGCTCTCTCTGCCTAAGATTTTTCTTAAAACGATTGCCCGGTTTTGATGCCATTATTTCTCAAACACTGCTGATATTCAACAGGCTGGGTGTGAAGTGCTGTAGGGGCTCTAGGTCACCTCTGCCATCCCAGACCCAAAAGTCTTCCAGGCCTTTTGTACGTGTGACAGTCTAGACAGATCACAAAATTGATGGGGAGAGACCAAGATTGGGAGGGTGAGAGCAATATCCGTATTTGGTCCCCACCATCTGAGTAGCTGGCACGGCATCCGCCGCTCTGCACTCAGTGCATGCAGAGCAGCCAATTAATCTCTCTACAATTTGAAGTTCCACTCTCCAGAGAGGGCACAGTGGGGACCTCGGTTATATTTGTCAGTCCCTTCCACCATTCTCAGATAATATGCCCTTGACATACAGCATACAGCGATGACTTTCCAAATCATCAATTCTGTCCAGGGTTTTGAACTAGCCCTGGTGTAACACCATTTCATAATGAATCTCATAAGCGAGTTCTTATTTTCTTTCAACTAGAAAAAGGTATGAGGGAAGACATGGAATGCTCTGCTTGATTTTAGTAAAGGATCTTCTCCAAAGGAGAAAGGAAGAAAAGATATCTTTTATCCACTTCGGTTCCCTCTCCTCCAAAAAACACCACTTTTAGGGATATCCATTTCTTTAGAAACTGACTCTGAGATGGAATAAGAGGTGGGGGTAGAAATGTAGACCAGATGTCAAAGTGTAGAAAACCCAAATGCCGTTCCCAAGGCTGAAGTTGTCTCAAGCCCATGAGTGTTCCGCTTTGGTTCAGGTTCACCCTTGGAAGTGGCGCCACTCTTTCTAAAGACCAGCAAGGAGCTGAGCATATTTCAGAGGAATACCATCCGTCATGGACCCTCTCATAATCTTAGTTCTCAACCACACAGAGGCGGAGCATGGAGCAGAGAGACGGGTTTTCGGTGAAACAATTTCTTGTCTGAAGGTTCCATCCTTCCTTAGAAACTCTCAAAATCACATCGAATGGACCTATGCAGTCAGGGTAACTTATTTGTCCTGGAAAAGCCACAGAGAGGAGGAGGTAGCAAAGTGGGGCCCTTGCTCCACGCCCCCTTCTGCCGAGCACATAGTGTTTGTAGGAAGAGACAACTCGGTGTGTGTTACCAGTGGACACCCCTAGTCTCTGTTTGTAAACCACATGTGTGTACCTGTGAACATGTATGGCTTGTGTGCTAACAGAGTCCAGTGTCTTTAGCTCTGAACTAGAAACCAAGAAAACCTGGCTTCTCTACTTCCCTTTCTGATGTGGCATCCAGAAGGCCTTAACCTTGGTAAGCTCCAGTCTCCTCATCCATAAGGTAGAAGCCATGAGACCTGTCCCAATGCAGATCAAATGAAATAACACACATGGAGGCAGGATGCAAGGCATAGATAGAACACTATTGCTTATGAGTAAGCAGGAAGGAATCCAGATGCCAGTTATTTTGCTATCTTTTCACTAGGCTGGGTAGTCTAGCCAGAGGGTGAGTGGCTAAAATTTTTCCCACTTAGGTTCATAGCCATTATGTAAAACTATAATACACAGGTATCTTCAGTTCTATTATTTATATGCCTATATTAAAATGTTATATTGTTTATAATACTCTTCTGGATCTCTAGTAGAAAAGGCCAAATTGAGAAAAGTCCTTGGTAAACTAATTGGGCCAGGAGGAACTTTTATCTCCTATTTGGAGATCTCACTCACTTGTGTCACTAATTTCTAGGGAATAAGATATAAGTATGATTACAATGGTCTATTCTGATGAGAATCTCTTTCCTTCTATAATTTTTTCGCCTTATAAAATCTGTCCCAAATTTCCTGATGTAAGTACTAAGGAAGTTTTATGTTTGTTTGTCTGCATTAAGAAACATTCGCTGAAGGTTTGGGATCCTAAAATTCGAATATTTAATAAGCAACTACTGACATTTATCACCTTCCTTAAGATTTATCACTCACCCAGTGACGTTATCTTTCTTGAACTAAATTAAAAGACAAATTTAAACCCTGTCCGGTAGCCAGCAAAATCATATATTTGAAAAACAGGATTCAGCGTGCCATATTATGCATTATTTAATGGTATGCAAATTATAAGTCAGACAGTTAGGAAAACCACACTTCAGCATTAATAAACAGCAATACTACTACTACATTAATTATGATATTGCTATGATTTATCCCCAAGTTTTGCATTTTGATTCTCCTTGAAAATCTATGTCATCTATTAAGCAGGAACCTATTTCCCCTCCTACATCTCCTGCCCATTCCTCAAGTCTGCTCCTCCTACCCACCCAATGGACAGCTCCAGGAAAAGGGTACAGAAATACAAAGTCACAAACAGCTGCATAGCATTGTCTTAAAAGTATTAAAAATTAAAGAATGAGCAAACACCACCTAAAGCTCCAACATTTATTGTGTCAATGTTAAGCACACTTTTTAAAAGACAACATAGAATGTATAGAAACAAGGGGTCGGGGGCTCATGCTCATTTCCACAATACGGGTAATTAGGTTGGCTGGTTTCAAAAGGGCTGCCCGTCGCTCAGGACGGCGATGGCCCGATGGCCTGAGGGCCCTCTGGATGGGGACTGATTCACTGTTCCAATGTGGGTCTGTTTTTTGTTTTTACTTTTTATTAAAAAATATAAATAAAATGGCACTGCAGGCCCAGGCTGGACGGACTCCGCAGGACTCTTCACACAACGGCTTCTTGGAGGCTACTGTCAGAAAACATCACAAACTAGCAGGATGACGGACCACGCTGACGTCGGCTGGGCGGCACAGGTCCACCCCGGCCCTGGGGGCTTCAAATTTTCTCAGAATTTAAGGGCTCTCGAGCTTCCATCCGAAAACTGCCACACATCTTGAGCTCTCTGGGCACTACGCCGAATGGGGGTGTGTGAAGAACCTAGAAAGAGGTTGGAGACAGAGGAGGGGGAGAAAAAGTACAGGTGTGACTTGGCCCATTGACTTTCTGTTCTCTAGCTAGCTTTTTAAAAATTATGACTTAAATCAACCACAGGTCGAGCCACCAGCATCTTTAGCAGGATTGCCCACACAGTCTGCCCTCCCCAGATACTGCTTCTGAGTGGCTTCTCAAGCCTCCCTCCCTTTCGGCCCCCAGAGGATCCAGACCCCCTACCCGGTCACATGAAAGTCCTACTAAACTCGGGACACACCTGGAAGGAAACACTTTCCCTTATGACTGAGTCAACTTAGTAGGAAACAGTCCTTTGGTGGAGGAGAACGGGGCAGGGAGGAGGGAAGGGGGAGATTTTGCTTAAAATAATAATAAAATTATAAAGAAACAAAAAAATTAAAATTGATGTAAAAGCAGCACAACGAAAACATGAAATGTCATCAAGTTCAACGTCAAAGCAGCCAACGATTTACAAGAGGCGAACAAATCTCTGAAGAGAAAACCAGAACCCAAAATAGTTGCTCTCAAATTGCACCAAAAACTGCCTGTAGTTTCTTTCAAACATGCAGTTTTCTTTTGGGGTTTTTTTTTTTTTTTTCATTCTTTTTTATTTTTATTTTTACTTTTTGTCCTCGTCGGTCAGGGGGGAAGGCAATGGTGAAGAAGGAGTGCTTATTTCCCTCCGGGCTCCTCCCTTGCTGTGGACATTGACTTGAAGCAGAAGAACTGGGTCCGGATGTGGTGAGGAGGAGGAGGAGGGCTACCATGGTGCCATTCCAGGCCTCGTTGCCATGGCGACCTGAAGCAGGGCCTGGGGCCTCCTCTCCCCTGACTCAGCCGCAGGAGGCCTGGGGTCTGGGGCTCAGCTGCTCTCATGCTTCCTCCCCCTGAGCAGTGGAGACCGGGGCTCAGGGCCCTGCTGTCCAGGTGGGCTCTGGGGAATCCCATTCCCAGTCCAGCACTAGTCACTGTCGTTCTGGCCCCCCTGAACTGACACCCCAATCGAACCCCTTTGTCTGACCTGCTACCGATATTTAAAGCCCTAACAAAGTATGGCTCGGACAGGGAGCACGGTTGTGGTTATTTAAAAGCACAGTCCCCTAAGGGAATGGGAGCTCCAGCTTTGGAAGAAACTTTGGGGAAATCGCTTCTTTTGCCTTCTCTGCTGTCTCTAGAAAAGACCTAACAGATCCACGTGTTTCCTTTGCATAGTTTTTACCATGTTACAGAAAGAAAAACCGCATTTGGACAGACCATTGAGTTGTGTTCAGCCAAGTTTAGGTAAGTAAGTACAGTGACCAGGTGAACTGTATTGGTCTCTTTTCCCATTTGGAAGGGAGGAATTAATTGCATCCTAGGATCGTAGATGACACTGGGGGAGAGAGAGAGGGGGTGGGGTGGGGAGGCTGGTCCCCTTGAAGGCTGATCCCTGGCCATGTGCTGTAATAAATGAAACAGCAGGCTAATGGGATAACAAGATGCCAGCAAGCAAAAGTGTGTGTCCAACCACCCGTCTACAATTTTAGCTATAGCAGCCCTGGAGTAAATGTACACTATCCAACTCCACCTATGTGCTCTAGTGTCTATTTCCCTAAAAATGGGTTCATTTATTCTCTACCGGGAAGCCTTCAGGGCCTCAACAGACACTAAGGACAATTTACTAAGTGGCTGATGCCTTTTTAAAGTTAGCAGTCTTTTCAAAAACAATTTTCCAAGCAGGTTGAAAGGTCACTGCCAATTCCATCCTCATATCAGAAAATCCCCACAATTTTTTTTTGAGAGAGTTGTCTTTTAAAAACAGAACAGGATGGATGCATCCTGAACATACCAGGCCCAGGGACAATAAAGTGACAGATTCATAGTAAAGAACACAGAATTACAACAGTCATCGGCAATCGTGTGTGTGTGTGTGTGTGTGTGTGTGTGTGTGTGTGTGTGTGTGTAGGGGATAAGAGGTTTAAAACCAGAAAACACTGTATTTCCTCCCTTGTTCTCTAAGTAAAGTTCTAGAAACAGAACAGGACCTACCCTGAGTCTTCTACTTTTCAGGATGGCCCCAAATAATCCCAGAACCTTTCAGCAAACTCTCAGTGTCTGTGAATAAACCACCTTATTGCCTTATTTTTCCAGATGAAATCATAGCTAACCCACCCATCCCTCTGCTGCTTCCTTTCAAATTCTCACTTCAAGCATTATGAATATATACAATATGGACTTGTTGAACATACAGAAATGATATTTAAACAAACAGTTCTATCCTCAGAATGCCCTGGGAAAAACTCGTCTACTTCACACTTCCTGCCACGGCTGGTACGCAGAAGAGCCACACTCTCGCCACTTCTGAGCAGCCTTTAAAATGCACTTTCAGACCTTTTGGAAGGTCCTGCACCACGAGAGAACAGCAAACGGGAAGGAGTGTATGCACTGGAAGAGCTTTGGGGTTTAAGTCTGTGAGATACAATATCTGCTGTCTTCCTGTTTATTAAGTTGCCCTCAGAAGGAAGATTAAAAAGGAAAGTCAGAAACATCAGGAGTTCAGGCACATAGAAAATGTCCACCAGCACATCAAGTTACAAAAAAATGAGAATTTGGGAAGATATTAATGTTCTTAGCACTTCCTCATTTAAAAAAAACACATCAGGAATTCATCTTACTAAAGGAATAATTTTATGTTATTTTATACTAAGACTTTAAATTTTAGGGTTTTTGATACAAAATGTCACTTCTAAATTCTACTTCTGTTGGCTAAGTTTTCATGTTCCTATTGTTTGGCCAGCTTAAGAAATCATTTTTTATCAGAAGGCTTCAATAAGTTAGGAGGACGAAGTACCCTGAAGAACCTGTCTCCCAATAAATTTATTTAACTTTGGGACCACGTAAATCAAACATAACGTGTGATTTGTTACCAGATGTTTGCAACCCCCCACCCCATTCCCCATTTGATTTAAGAAATCTGAACATACAAGTAAACCGTATCCACCATTAATTCTTTCTGTCAGGATGCAAAACCTAATTACACTAAGAGCATCATATACTGAGAAACTAAGATGAATATTATATATAAAGCCTACACAGCTGCACTGAGAGCTCTTAATAAAAGAGCAATGGGGGCACACAGAAGTTTCATGGACCTTTAATATGGTGGAACAGAAGTCAGGAGGTCTAAAACCAGCGTGGCACTGGGGAATATTTCTGTTTCAAACAAATTTGGATTCAGTTTTGAAGTAACTTAATCTAAAACGCACATATCTTTTCTCAAGTCACTGACAAACATCAAGTTCTCCAAGGTTCCCCATCCCACCCTCTCAGCCCCGCGCAGTGCTCTCCAAAGCCCTCTCTTAGCGGAGCCCTCTATTCCCACCCAAACTGGCTTGTTTAAAAAAGAAAAAAAGAGAAAAAAACCTACTTTCTCCATACTTTAAAAAGATAAGACTCTTCTTGCCTCAGATTGAAAGGCATTAGATGAAAAGGCCACCTCACTGGCAAAAGGGCAAAAGAACTGAGCAACGAAAATGCTACCACAAAAAGACAACAGAACAACTTTTGTTTGGGTTTTTACAAAAATAAGAACAATATCAAATCCATTCATCTACACTGGGAACAGGGACACAGTGTCACAGAGGCATGTGTTATAATAAAGTAAACTGATGCTGTAACAGGCAGTATTTGTAAAACCGACAACACAGATTGCTAAGGAGGGATTTTTTTTTTTTTTAAATAGACCTAACTTGCTTTTCAAAGACATTTTATGATTCTGTTGGTTGGTCAAAAGGTAAGTAAAGGATATGCCCACCTTCATTTGCTGTCAGCCAGGTAGACCCTACAAAAACACCTGGAACAATCTGGAGCACCTGTGGCCTACGGGATCTCAGAGCCACAAGACAAGCCACCTGCGTCCAGGGAAATCAGTAGCTGATTCTAGAGATCTGGCTATATGTGGCTACCCCTGGTTGCTGCTTTCTGTTCTTTTCTCTCTTTTTTCTTCCCTTGTTTCTGTTTCTTTTACTTTACTTTTCTTTTTTTCCTGATGTCTTTGTTTTTGGATTTTTAGGTTTGAAGGCTAGGGTCATTTTTGTTATGAGGAAAGACTGTTATGTAGAAATTAAAGAGCTTATTTAAAAAATTTTTTTTACATTTTAAGATAGGGCAATGATGGAAGAATAGAAAAGAACTTTCAGACAAGAACAGCCAAAAATCCAAAGCAAATAAAAGTTGAAGATGCCATTACCAGCAAGTTTTTTTTTACTTACAGCTGAATGGATTTTGAGATGGAGTAAAAGTTTTTAACATCAGACTGAAAATACCTTCCACTTTTTGAAAACTATTCTAAAACTGGAAAGCCTCACAACTATGTCCATGGTTTAAAATATGTCTATTTAATGTAGTTAAGTACTTTATGTTCCTTTGGGTGTAATACACACATCAAAATGCCCAGAAATAATCCTGAAAAAGACTGACTGGCCTTCTCTTAAAACCTGTTATTTTTCTTGAAAGTAATTTACAGAGTGTGTCAAATGAGGACACAAGAAGCTTACATTGTGTACTTTAATTTTTTTTATTTTTTTCAATAAAGGGACAAAATGGGTGTATGAACAGGTTAATGCAGACAACTGCCAAAAAAACACAGACAGTGGTTTTTCCAATAGAACTTAACAAAGACCAGAAACAAATACAATAAAAAGCCAGGTTGTAATGACCTTTGGTCATCCAAATAAAAAAAAAATAAAAACAAAGAAAAATAAAAGATCAAATTAAGTGCCTCTGTTTTGAACAGGGCATGTAAGCAATAATAAATAGTGACTCCCATAGTAAAAGATAAAATTTCAAGTTACGACAAACAGCTTTCATTACAGGAATAGAAAAGGCCAATAACAAAATATTCTGCATTGCCATTTACAAAAAAGTATTGACTAAAGCGGGCTTTCTCTTTAATATGCTTTGCATATGAAATTCTTTCCAATCTAAATATAAAGCACCATTTAGTTTTTGGCAATGAAAAAAACTGCAAAACATTGGTTTTTTTTTCTTTTTTTTCTCTTTTTCTTTCTTTTACTGCATATGAAGGTAAGATGCTGGAATGTAGGGTGATAGAAGGAAAGGGACAAAAAGCACACTACATAACAAACCAACGTTATTAGCTTGCAGTACTGCATACAGCATGGCAGCAGGAAAAAGGAACAAAAGAGGATATGTACAACCCCTGTGACAGCCGTCCGTGTGACATTCTAGCAGGCTCCCCCAAACTGCCATTATATGGCTTCTGTACAATGTCACACTTTTTTGTTTCTCTTTTCTTTTTTTTTTTTTTGAAGCATACAAATAATTTGCACTATATTATCCTGCCAAATTAAAAAAATATACTGTGGCAGCCTGTCTTTTTTTTTTCCACTACCAAAAAAGGTACATTGATACCTTTTAAGAGAACAAGCAACAGTTAAAAATACAAGCTTCAATATAAATACTATAGTGCCTAACACTAGATGAACATTTAATTCAAATACCATTCTAGAAATACAGAAAAAAGACCATAAATGTGTTTTAGCATAGGAATCAACATGAGTGTGCATTTCCTATATTTAAGTACTATATAATCTTAAACCTTTCCCCAATGTATTTTTTTTTTACAACCTGAAGAGCGGTGTGTAATCCAAGGCATAGAATTTCCACTACCATTTTAAAATGGATAACAAGTCTTGTAACACCACCAAGACAATGGAACCCTAAAATGCAGTTCCCCCCTAAACATAATGAAGTGTTTTTTAAAAAAATTTTTTTTCTTAACATTTATATTTAAAAAAGTTTTGTACAAAAAAATCCTTGCACTGTAGAAGCGAAAGCAATCATTCATTTCTATGTTAAGTGTATTCTGTTTCCATTCACAACGCTTGCAAAGTTGCGTCCAAGTACGTACGTAAGCTCATTAGTCAAGTAAATGGCTGGCAAAGTTTTTTTAGTTTTTTTTTTTTTTAAATGCTCATCAATGAGATTGTGTTCAATTTTTTTTTTTCAGCATTCTTGCAACTTTTCCCTTAAGTATAGACCTGTAAACTGGGAAAATTGTACAGTGCACTTAATTGTCCTATCTGAGCAGGTTTATTTTATACTCAACCTCTGTATCTCTGATTAGAGAAAAGATACAGGTATCACAGGCAGAGTCAAGTGCTATTTGAACACCAACTGGGGCAGATGCTAGCTTAATAAAAAGGAAAAAATTAAAAAAATAAAATAAAAATAATGGATCCTCTTCCATGTTAACACAAATAGCACACAGTGTATGGAAAAGAAATGAAGTACAACTTTTAGGGAGCACAGACATATATACTGCTACTCTTAAAGTTCTTTCTCTTTTTTTAAGAATGTCACATTTAAATGCAAGTCTTAAGGATTCATAGTTAATCATCATTGTATCAATATTAGCTTATACACCTGTTCTAGTTTAAAATGGCAAATAGTACCACATTGTGCTAATAAATCACTTCTTTTTTTCCCTCTCTTCCCTTCTGTCAAACCTTATTGTCAGCCTCTTCTTTTTAATAAGGTATACAAGGTCTTCCGTTTATCATTTGATTGTCCATTTGACAACCAAATGGATCTGGATCTATTTCTTTTGGTGCCAGAATTACTTTAAAGATATAATTTTAAGCAAGTTATATTCACAAAATGAACTTCTTGCTAATACATTTAATCATGTCCCAGGGCTTTTGCACGTTACACATTCAATTTAATCATTGTTAAAAAAAAATAAAATAAAACTTTGGGCAAAGCAGCCCATTTCTTTTAAGCTCTCACCAGGAGCAAAGTAGCTTTTATACTGGTATAATCAGTTTTTGTCCACAAAGTTAAACTAAAGGGAAAATGATGATTAACTAGGACATAATGGGTCATCTTTTTAGGTAGCCATTGTTGTGAGAAATACAATATAGAATTATATGCTAGGTCCTAAGGTTTATTACCTCACCCAATGTTGAATTAAGCTACAAGTTTATAACAAGTAGAAAGAACCATCCATGTGGTTTTATAGATCCAAGGCACTCATATTTTAAAACCAAATGATAGGATAAGCTTGTTCTGTTTTTCTGATAATTTGTCAATTCAAGGCCTTTGTCTTTCCTCAATTGATATATTTAACCCTTTAGAGACAGACATTTAGCTCTTTTTTTTTCAGTGCTATCTATTCCGTCTATAGAGGGTTAATCCAAAGACTGTATTTCCTCCTCACATTATAAAATAAAACTGTACATGATATGTATTACAGAATGTATGCAGCATGGTCTTTCTCTCTCTCGCTCGTTCTCTCTCTCTCTCTCTCTTTCTCTCACTCTCTCTCTCTCTTTCTCAGAACGGAACTGGCAACATGTTTGCTCAGCAACGAATTAGGGACAATTTAAAATAGCCATAACATACCATACATGCTGTCTAAGTTTAAAAAAAAAACATACACAACATGTAAATTATTGCACAAGAGAAAGGCTCAAAGTTTGCGTAAAATGCAATAGTATTGCCCCATACAGATCATGCATTCAAACGGTGAGAACATAAAGAAAAAAAAAAGAAAAAGAAAAAAAGAAAAAGAAAAAAGAAAAACAAATCAAGTGTGCTGGTGACAAGCACTCTCATATTCTTAGCTTCCGTTACTTCTGTTTGTTTGCTTGCTTGCTTGCTTGTTTAAATCACATGGGACTAGAAAAAAATCCTACGGGGAGCGGGGGCTGGAGGGCGATGGGGAGGGGGGGGGATGGTGAAAAAAGGAGGTGTCGGGCGGGGGCGGGGCGGGGTATTAATATACCTCTATTCAGTTTTTATATCATTATTCAACACTCGATCACTGTGCCATTTTTTCATGTGTTTCTCCAGGGTGCTGTACACGCTAAAAGGCATCTTACAAATTTCACATTTGTAAACGTCCTTCCCCACCTGGCCATGCGTTTTCATGTGCCTGGTGAGCTTGCTACTCTGGGCACAGGCATAGTTGCACAGCTCGCACTTATAAGGCCTTTCGCCCGTGTGGCTTCTCCTGTGGACAGTGAGATTGCTACAGTTCTTGAAGACTTTCCCACAGTACTCACAAGTGTCGCTGCGTCTGCCCTCTTTTGAGCTGGGCCTGCCCGGGCCCGGACCACTAATATGGGGCGTGCTCCCTCCACTGCCAGTGCCGCTGCGCCCCGAGATCCCTCCGTCCAGCTCCCCGGGCGGCGTGGAGAAGCGCAAGCTCCCGTTCTCCGAGGAGTGCTCCGAAGAGGAGGCAAAGGGCGATTGTCTGGAGTCCCCGAAGCTGAGGAAGGGATCCTTGAGCTGCCTGGAGGCCGCGTAGCCGGCCAGCCACTGCGAGTACACGTTCTCCGTGTTGGGCATGGCGGCGGCCGGCAGGTCGAACTCCTTCTCCAGCTTGATGCGCTTGGAGAAGGGGCTGAGCGAGCTGGGGCTGCCCAGCAGCAGCTTCTTGGACAGGCCCCCCGAGGCCGACTCGCCCGGGGAGCAGCCGCGCCCGTTGACGGCGCCATCGTCTATGCGGTCCGACTCGCCGGCCACCGAGTCTTCGTCGCACGTGTCCCGGTGCGCCTCGGCCTCGGCCAGGTGGCCGCGCTTGTGCTTGTCGCCCAGGACCTGGTGGAAGGCCTCGCTGAAGTGCTGCATGGAGCCGAGCACCAGGCCCTGCATGACGTCGGGCAGCGCGCGCGCCTCGTCGCCCGCCGCGCCGCGCGCGTTCTCGTGGTGGCGCGCCGCCTCCAGGCTCAGCCCGAAGCCGAAGTCCGCGCGCTCGCTCTCCGCCAGCTCCTCCTCCTCCTCTTCCTCCTCTTCTTCCTCTTCCTCGTCGTCCTCCTCTTCCTCCTCGTCCCCGTTCTCCGGGATCAGGCCGGGGTCGTTCTCGCTCTTGAACTTGGCCACCACGGACTTGAGCGCGCTGCTGGCGCTGCCCACCAGGTCGCTGGTGCCCGGCTCGGGGGAGCTGGCGGTGGAGAGGCCGTCGTCCGACTTGACCGTCATGGGGGACGACTTGTGCATGTGCGTCTTCATGTGGCGCTTCAGCTTGCTGGCCTGCGTGCACGCGTGGTCGCACAGGTTGCACTTGTAGGGCTTCTCGCCCGTGTGGCTGCGCCGGTGCACCACCAGGTTGCTCTGGAATTTGAACGTCTTGCCGCAGAACTCACAGGACTTGGACTTGACCGGGGGCTGGGAGGGAGGAGGGGCGGACTGCAGAGGAGGGAGGGGGGGCGTCGCCAGGAAGGGCGGCTTGCTACCTGGCTGGAATGGTTGCAGTAACCTTTGCATAGGGCTGGGCCGGCCTGGGGACAGCGGTGGGCTAGACGTGTTCCCTGCCAGCTCTCTAAGTCTCCTAGAGAAATCCATGGCGGGAGGCTCCATAGCCATCGGATTCAACCGCAGCACCCTGTCAAAGGCACTCGGGTGATGGGTGGCCAGGGCCATCTCTTCCGCCCCCAGGCGCTCTATGCGGTGGGGGTCCAAGTGATGTCTCGGTGGTGGACTAAACAGGGGGGGAGTGGGTGGAAAGCGCCCTTCGGCCAGGCCGGAAGCCTCTCTCGATACCGATCCTGGTATTCTTAGCAGGTTAAAGGGGTTATTGTCTGCAATATGAATCCCATGGAGAGGTGGCTGGGAAGGACATTCTGCACCTAGTCCTGAAGGGATACCAACCCGCGGGGTCAGGGGACTTCCGTGTTCGCTTTCTAAGTAGATTCTTAATCCATGAGTGTTCTGTGCGTGTTGCAAGAGAAACCATGCACTGGTGAATGGCTGTTTGCAAGTTGTACATGTGTAGCTGCTGGGCTCATCTTTACCTGCAAAATAATACAACACCGACATCAATGTTTAATCACCAAGGCGGGCATCAGCAATCGCTTATTCACGTTCCACCTCCGGCCTGCCCTGCCCCCACCCCAAGGCCCAAGTCCTCCCAGATCCACCCCTGTGCCTAGCTAGTGCCTGGCTCATCTGCTGGTTGGTGCCCAGTTAAAGACCCGTCGAGTCGGTCTTCCTGCCATACGCTCACAGTTCTAAGAACGCTAGAGCCAAGCCCCGCGGCAGAAGATTTCTGGCCGCTTCGGGGTTGCAGATGAGGATCCCTAAGTTCTAGGGACCTCAGCAAATGTCTTCTGAACTGTCCCATCTCATCGCTGAAGCTGGGGGGCGAGCCCTCTCGTCTCTGTGTGCCTCTGTTTCCTCGTCTGTTAAATGACTTGGGCCAGAGGACACATGGGGAACCGTTTTACTTTCTAGGTCCTATCCTCCTAGCGTATTCCCCACTGCGTGGCGAGTGAACTTTAGCTAGATATGCAAACATGCCACAGGCATACCAAAAAACAGGAGAAAGGCAACTCGCTACAACTCTCTATGGCCCCACAGAGGCTTAGCATGAAACGCACTAGCTGTTGATATTGTTTAAATGAAAAGGGACTTGAAAAATTATTGGGTGGAAGAGAGACTAGCAACTTCCTCATCACCTCCCAGCCTACGTGCAGGTCGGTGAGTTCTAATGTTTTGCTTCTCTAACACCCTGGGCCTGGGGGACACCCATTTCTAACCTCTGGGGAGGTTAGTGAAATCTGGGAAGGAACATTTCATTGGGATTTAAGCAAAAGGCTGTGTGGGATCCTTGGGAGTCGCGCCCCAGTGCAACAAATCAAGTCTGGAGAAGTTAGGAGGAGCGGCTGGTGCCAGCTTCGGCAGACACAGCATCCTGGTGGAAGGCTGGGTGAAGGAGCCAGCGCGGTGACAGGCGGCAGGCTGAGCAATGCTACCCTAGCCTCCTCCTCATTATTTTGAGAGGCTAACAACGTGAACCAAATTATACAACATCCTGCGCCCTCGGCTCAGACTCGGCTCCAGTTGAGAAAGAAACAGAAAGATACAGTTCAGCGAGTCAACTCTTTGGCCAGTAGCCAAGCCGTCTGGAGAGGGGCCCTGCTTAAGTCACAGTATTTCTCTCTTGCTGAAAAGAACCCGAGAGTGGTAAATGCCACTTTGGCAAAGAGGGGCCAGCTTGACTTCACAGAATCATTCATTCTTGGATATAGCTAAATTTAAAAATGTATATGTCTTACAGAGCCACATATACATGCATATATGGAGTAACTGACTATGGTTTACCAGTCAAGTGCGGCCTTTAAATGGGCACAAGTGATGGTGGCCTACGGATAAGGCTGAGAAGAATAATGTCTCCAGGATCCTGAAAAAAGGGCTTAAAATATAACTGACACGGAGACTTTCTCCCTCTTTTAAAAGAGGGGCCAGCGGAGCTCCTTAAGCCCGCGGCTAGCATTTGTTTGTAACTTTTTTAAAAGGACAAAAATTCACCAGGGAGCTAAAGAGTAGGAATGAGGAATTCATCAATTATATGATTCCTCCATTTAGCAAGTCAGAAAGAAATGCTGGCAGGGTCTTCTAGGGAGCCCCAAACACTCATATTCCAAAACAAGCCAGCCTCGTTCAAGCACTTGTCTAAATAATGGACTCCTGCCCTGACCTTGTAATTTACTTTACAATGCATTTATAATCTCACTCAATATATCCCACTCCTGGGTAAATCTCTTTAACAAGATTAGATGGTAAGATACCAAAATTAGGTTTCAAACATTTGCCTAATGTGGAAGGAGGAGGGGGGTGAATAAGGCAGAAAGATTTGAAAGAAAACGCTGACATTAGTATCACATTATCTGCCTATTTTTGTTTGCCTTCTCTCTTCAAAGGGAAATAAAAAGCTTCATTGAGAGTATTTTCATAAATTTTTTGTTGTTGTTGAACAATGACTTGGATCCCAAATAGGCAGGAAAAAAACTCTCTGGTTCCAACTCCCGTGACCCTCTGTGGCTTTCTCCTTTGCCTCCCTAGGACTCTGGGTTATTATCATACATTTAGCCTGACAATCGGAATTGGGTAACTAAAAAGGAGATTTGTCAGCTGAAGCAAGTCCTTAACACTTTCATCACTCCAAATGCCTTTAAAATCACATTTTACCCTTATAATCTTCTCTTGAAACCCCGGACTGCACTCATAATTAGGGATGCTGGTCTCACACTCGCCACGATATGGCCACTGATAAATGCCGAAATCCGTGGCACAGAGCACTACATCAAGCATCTCATTTGTATCCTTTCCAAGAGGCTTAAGCAAGGAAAGTCTATTTTATTTTGCTGCCCTGAGCTTCTTAAAATTTTTTTCAGAGCCAGTTATGTGATTATGCTCCGCTGTGTTAACACTATGATGCTATCCTTCCCCCTCTCATACATCAGGTCAGAGAAAATGGCATTTTATCTTAATAATGAGGATACAACATACAGTTTTCACTATCGCATTTTAGTATTCCCATCAACTAGATATTCTAGATCATGAGGGCAGCTAGTGTAATCATAATGTCAATGAGAAGGGCTGTTACGATTGAGACTAAAGATTACTTGGAAAGAGCTGCTTTGAAACTGGTAATTATTACCAGTCCACTAATAGCAAATGATGCATTACAATTTCACCATATAATCTGTATTTCACTCAGCTCATGCCGGTGCACCATATTATATTACAGTGCTCACAGATTCTAAATTCCTAAACTGCAGTCATCAATAAATGTGTTACTTGCCATAATTTGTGAAATTACTTTGTTCATAACATCTTTGATGGTTTAGAAAGACCAGAATTGATTTCCTGCGTGGCAAAATTAGGGCTACATTGATTTATTGACGTGTAAAATATAATAATATTCTTCATTTACTCTGATGAAAATCAACTTCTCAATTTGAGTGCCTCATTGGGCATTCACCGGGATTATTTTGATTTAAAGCAATAAACTGAGCCCGGCCCCAAGCAGAAGACCCGGAGGCATCTGAAAGGGTTAAAGGCAGCTCTTAGCCCCCTACTGGCTTTTATTTTATTTTGTCTCATTTTATTTTATGGAAAGGAATGACCCCCGTTTCTAGTGTGTCACCAATGCAAAAAGCCGTGTGATTTAAGCCTGAGGGTCTGGAAGAACAAGGAGGTCTAAGGTGGGACCGCTAGCTCTGTTATCTACTAGCTTGTGACTCTGGGCCCTCATTTAATATCTCCGCGCCTTAGGATTCCTGTCTGTAAAATGAGCACACAAACAGTATCTTTAAAGAACTGTTGTGAGGGTCAAATGACAGAAGCATATAAAAGCCCTCTGTAAACTCTCAGGTCCAACACGCATGTGAGTTTTCATTACTACCGGGCGTGATTAATTACCGAGGGTAATGACTAACCACATTACACGCCCAGTCCGCTTCCAGGGAAGGTCCCCGTGCGGGCCTCACCCCAGGCTCCAGTAAAAGAGGCAGAAGAGGGTGATTTGAAGTTGCTCTTCCAGTTTCACAACAGGGAAGGCCACAGGCTGTGGCTCTGAAAGCCACGGGCAGCTGCCCCATGTGAGCAGCTGGGTGAGGTAGACATCAAGCTTTGTCCTAGACCTTTCTGGAACCCCACAACCCTTTCCACATACCTTGTTCTGGTCACTCCTAAACTGGTCCTGCCAGCCTGGGCACCAGCAAACTATGCACCCTCCCTTTGCAGGTAGTAGGAGAGGATAGGGGGTTCCATATCAGGAACACCAGGTTGAGGACAGACCGCCTAAACTGCTGCCCTAGCCAGCAGCCCTGAGCTTCTCAATTCCACCCTCCTCAACACTGCCCCACTCATCTCCCTTCCCTCCCTCTGAGGGTGGCTCTGTTCCCACAGCCAAGTGCAGGCCCCAGGCACCCCCAGAAAAGGAGGAGCACACTTCCCACCCAGCCAACATGCAGGGACTTGAAACTGGGAGTCCAACCCCTTACGCTCTGCAGCCGGTGACCTAACCCAGGCTTAGACCCAGCTTGGGGGTAGGGGGCAGATGAGGAGATGAGGTGCTGTTAACCCCTGCACCGCCCAGCCCTTGGGACCCAAGAGCTTGTGAAATTCCTACAATAACTCTTTGTTACCTGGAATTACCTAGGAGTTAAAAAAATAAACAACTGGCTTTCAACTTGGTCTCCTTTGCAAGCCCTGCCCTGCAGACACCCTTCACAAGATGGCTAAGTCTAGTTTCTCTCCCATAAAAAAAAAAAGTTCCCTTTATAGCCTTCTCCTGGCATCTTACTTTTTTTTTTAAACTCTTTCCATGAAAATTTTTCTTTCTTTTTTTCTTTCCATGACAGTTTTTGTTTAATTTACCTTCAAAATAAAAATTAGCTGTCATACTTCTTGTGTTTCTTGAATCTGCTTTTGTATGTGTGTGTTTAAGGTAGAATAAACCTTTCCCCCAACACTTTAGCCATGCATGATTTATACCATGTTTCTAGGTAGACAAGCAAACTATTACTTTCTAAAACAACAAATTTCAGAAAACAGATTTATAAATGAGAAAAAAATCTAAATTTCATCAGAAGGTCCCAACTCTAAAAGTTGGTGATAATAGAATCTTTACATTTCACATTTTCCTCTAAAACTAGAAGATAAATAAGCAGAAATTATGTGTATGCATGTGTATATTTCTATGCAAATATAACGTACTGCGTATATATAAATATTCTATGTTCAAATACACATGCAAATACATAAATAACATGCATTAGACTAACACAAGAGTAACTCTAAACTGAGGCGTGCGATTCTAGCCTCTGCTAAAAAAAGTATGCCATGGCATACATTCAAGAGGCCAGCAATAAAATGGGCTCTGAACACGCAAGCGTATCCGGCCACCAGCCTCAGAGCCAAGCAAGACCCTGGGGAGAAGACCCCCAGGGATGGGCGTCTGGCAGCGCCACGCCTTCAGTGAGGAAACAGAGGGAGGAGGGAAAAGTCACTCTCCTCCGGCAGAGTGGAGTGGAGAGCCAGTGCCAAGTGAGTAATGGAATAATACAGATGTGGGTGCCAATCTATTTTGGAAGTAACTCCCTTCGGTACTTAAAAAGTAAGGGTAATTTCTAGAAACTCTCATCTCTGTACACATGGACATTTGTAGAAGAAATAATGCTCAACTTACAAATACCCTGCGGGGCATATTCTGCACTCATCCCAGGCGTGGGGATTAGAGCTCCGTGTGTAGAACGAGGGGAGGACAGGCCCCTCCAGTGCAGAAGTTTATCTGTGAAAGAAACCCAAAATCAAGCACTACAGCATAAACAATGTGCATCGTAAACCACAGGATATCACATTTCAATTCCATTAAAATAGATTAACATCATTACGACAGCCTTGCAGATAGTTAATAGGCCCAAGGCCTGGAACAAAGGACAGTGGTGACTTGTTTCCCACAGTTTTTGTTTTTAATTTTGGACTTTTGGATACAAGGGAAGGGGTTTGTTTTAGGTGTGGGGGTAGGAGGCGGTTCTTAGTTTCATTGACTTGATTATTTGTTATTTGATTATTATCATTACAAGAAATTTATTTTATTATTGCCATTACATAAATAGCAAGGAGAAATTTGTAATATTAAACAAGCTGGAAAAATGGGATTTCTCTGCAAGGCTGGTTTACATGCATATATTGACTTTACTTTATAGATATACCCAAGCAAAAAAACAATATGCTGATAGAAAATGAGTGAGTCTGTGAACCACTTTTTTCATGAAACAGTCTCATTTTTTTTTTCCCTTTTGTCTTGTTTTGTGGTACTATGGATGGAACCCAGGGAATTCTACCTCCCAGCAAAACCCCAGCCCTATTTTTTATTCTTTTTTTTTTTTTTTTTTTTTTTTTTTTTTTTTTTTTTGGCGGGTCTGGGATGGAACCCAGGGGCATTCAACCTCCGAGCTACACCTCCTGCCCTATTTTTTATTCTTCATTTTGAAACAGGGTCTCACTAAGTTGCAGAGGGCCTCACTAAGTAGCTGAGGCTGTCTGCGAACTGCGATCCTCCGGTCTCAGCCTCCCAAATTCTGGAATTACAAGTGTGTGCCACCACAAGGCTAAGGGACAGTCCCAGTCTGCCTTCGCATCCCACTCCCCCCTCCTCATGCTTTATTCATAATAGGAACTTCAATGATGGGGAAACCTCGGGCACTTCAGGACTTGGTTGGTCCACACTCTAAAATTCAACCAGTGAACACCCTGTTAGGCATGCCTTCTCCTGATGCAAAGCAAGGAGAATGGAGATTAGACTTCAGGATTAAATTAACTTTGGTCAGCCCACCCCCACCCCTGCCACGAGTCTGAGGAATTATGTCACTAATGACATGGAAGGAATCAGCACCCAATAATAGCAGCACCTAGAAACCGGGGCCCACCTTTCCCATTCAGCTGTACTCTTGGCAAAGAAAAATGACTTCTCACACTAATAAACATGACTCTAGCAGTCCATCAAGCATTTGCAGCACTGAGAGTTTTGTGAAGAAGGAAATTTGGCTTGTGCAACATGGGGATTTTACGGTTTCTGTGGTAAGTGTCTGGCTTTTTCAAATCTACCTTCAGCTAGCCAATGATGGAGAGGCAGAGTGGAGGATCGATGGGGTAGGAGATGCTCTGTGTTCCAGAGATCTGAAGTTTGTGGTGACTGGGGGGAGGCAGGAGAGAAGGAAAACTAACTTTGATCATGAGCAAACAGCCTGCATTTTCTATTAGTATTACGAGCACTTAAAAGTGTTGTTGGTATACTCCAGGATAGCTGGTCCCCAGTGAAAAATACATCCCATTCTCTGTATAAATCACACTACCAAGTGCAGCCAAGGCTGTTGGAACAGGTTCTCTTTCATGAGGAGACTATGGGTTATAATGGTGGTTGGCTTAAGAAAGCTCTCACACAGATGGCTTAAATCTGTTGTTACCAGGCCTCCAAAGGGAAACCTGCAAGAGGTACCAGCTAGCCTGAGACCATCTAGTGAGAAATTTCCTCCTCTCCCACCCAAAACAAGGTAAAAAACACAAAATGAACCAAAAAAGGTCAGAGGACAAGACTCAGGAAAGTAGTAGATCTACATGTGGTTGTTTGTGTTAAATTAATTGAAGATTCAGGGTAAAATTAACACAGCTTTCATCCTAGATGTTTTCAAGGAGAGATCTGAGAATCTACTTTTGCATCTATGCTTGCTGAGCAAGTATGTTGCAGAGTCTGAGGTCCTTTTCTTAAGAAACCCACACAGCCAGGTAACTCTGTGACGCCAGGACAAAAGCAACAAGGACCTCGGACCCTTGCATGGAGGCAGTCTAATCTCAAGTTCTCTGCCACTTACTTTGGAAAGAGACCTTGAGGTGCTTCGATAGGTCTCCAGCAAGAAATGAAACAGCCGTTGGACCAACTCTGCTTTAGCTGCTTGCACTTGCATTGAACAAGCTGAGCTCAGAGCAACAGCCCGGACCACGTGGCAAAGTAACATCTAATTGAGCAGAATATGTGGGTGTCTGACAGGATGATTTATTTGGATCTAAACCTTAGCAATCATCAAGACTTTGTCTTCATATTGCAGATGGTAAAATGGAGGCCTTGAGGAATGAAGTGACTTGCCCTGACATGGTCTTCACTGTCTAAAAAGTACCAATAAAGAAAGGCTCCACTGATCCAGTGAGCAGCACTTAACCTCGTGAGGGAAGGAGCAGCCCAGTGGTGTGGAGGGGGGCTTCCCAAAGGTCCCAGGGAGCTGACTTGGTTTCACAATGGGAAAACAATGGCTGGTCTGCCACCTGGGCCTCCTGGCCTTAGCCTGCTGTTTCACCCTCTACCTCTGCTTCTCCTGAAGAATCAGCCAGCTGGAGAGGAACAAAGCATTGCTATTAGGCTAACAAGCTATTTACTTTAGAAAACAGCACACTGTCTTTGTGCCAGGGACTCAGACTTGCATTTCCCTTCCTACAGGAAAGAGGGTCATTGCAGAGCCGATTGGGAACCCGGCTGGTTTTGCTCCTTCTTTCACTAAACAAGTCCATAATATTCTTCTTGGTAAGGAGAATCGACATTCCCCACATGAACTGGAAATGCTAAATTGTTAATAGCCTCCCTAGGGTTTAACTTCTTGCTATGATGCCTTCAATTATTTCATCACAGCTTAGGCAAAGTATCACAATTAATGCTTCTGAGCATCAGACTCAAGGAGCAGTTCTGCCTTCCCCGGCAGAAAGGGGAAAAGCTTCACTGGTAAAAGGCTGCTTTTCTTCCCACCCTTCTTTCCATTCTACTGGGGGAGAGATGGACTCAGTTGCCAGCTCAGAAGTGGTGGTCTAGTGATGCCCTCTCTATTTCTTTGTTGATGCCCTGAGGGAAGTGGTTCTCAAAGAACAGACCCAGCATCGGCATGGGAACATATTGGAAATGCAAATTTTTGAGCCCCCGCTCAGACTTACTCAGAGACTACAACAATCAATGCTGAATAAGTCCTCCATGATTCTGATGGTCTTGAGGTAAAGATCTGGAAGCTTTGACCCGTGGACCTCAAGACCGAGATCCCTGCTGTCAGGACCCACCTCCTTTAGACAGAAGCCTGCCCATGAAGAACAGGCCCCTCCATGTAGAATTCACTTCTCCATCCATCCATCTATCTTTGACCAGAACAGAGAACAGCCCCAGTCTCTATCAAGGAGAGAGCCCTCTCAGCATCGAACAATACCCAGTGTCAGGCAGATGGCGTCCTTGCTACTTCCTAGAAGATGAAACACTTGGGCCGAGGACATGGCTCAGCAGTAAAGCACTTGCCTAGCATGCCTGCAACCCTGGGTTTGATCCCCAGTACCACTAGAAAAATAAAAGCTGAGCATGTGACCCTGGCCTGCTGCCTGATGGAACAAGAACTGGACTCCTGTCTTCCTTTCTGGGCTCTCAATTATGACTTATTGCCTCCTCAGAATCAGTCTCTTTCCAAATGCCTCGTGCTTCTCTGGTGGAATGTGTTTCTGCCTGTTCTGTTTCAGAAAGGTCTCCCTAGACCCATTCCACTTGGGGGTCTCAAAAAAAAAAAAAAAAAGCCTTATGCACTATTAGGTTGACAAGTTTCCTCATGGCTGAATAAAATATAATGAATCTTATTTTTCATGTCTCATTAAAAATCTGCTCTAAATTGGGGATGGTTTTGATTTCATGTTATATGTTGGTCACCTTACATTTCTATGAATATTGGACACCAACCTTTGACACTGAGATCTATGAGCCGGGTAGGATATCCTTGGAATTTAAGATCATTAAATCTAGTTTTGGGTTTCCTCAAGAATATCTTAAATATTCCTTGACTATTAACATGCTATTTGTTTCTGCAACTAATCATTAGGAGTGTGATACAACCACTTTACTGTCTACTAATCGACAAGTAATAGCACTAATCTCCAAATGTGCCCAAACAGCCAAACACAAAGCACCATTTCCAACACACTTAATGACTGCTTTGGGAGTCCAACTTTTATCAGGTATTAAAAGGCAGGCAGGCCTAAGCCAGGTGCGATGGCACACACTTGTAATCCCAGGACTTGGGAGGCTGAGACAGGAGGATCACAGTTTCATGGCCAGCCTCAGCTACTTAGTGAGGCCCTCTACAACTTAATGAGACCCTGTTTCAAAATAAAGAAGAAAACAATAGGGCTAAGGGTATAGCAGCTCGGAGGTAAAATGACCCTGGGTTCAAGCTCCAGTACTGGGGCGTGGGGGAGCAAGCCTAGTGGCTGAGGAGGAAGCTCAGTGTTAGAGTGCTTGCCCCGCATGTGCAAAGCCCTGGGTCCAGCACTCAGCACCAAAAAACAAACAACAAAATCCTAGGCCTCTCCACAGTAGTACACAGATGTATGCTGTTCACTGCAATGTATATATGCATATATATTTATTTTCTTAAGCATGTATTTTTAGGTAATTGTGTCCCTGAGTAGAACAGACTATCTTGTGAAGCTATGACCTCCTTTCACCTTCTCGAAGATGAAATGGTTAACAACCCACCATGCCAGCAAAGAATCTTTCTACTGGTAACAGGCCAAAATAAAGGACTTGGACAGTCCCTTCCAGGTCCAGGAGCCTCCAGCGCTTCCTCCTCCAAGCAGCTCCACTTAAAATGCATCCAAAATGTTGTCAAATTCCCTGCAGAAACCAATCCCAGTTCTGAATCCAGTTGCTGGATTCAAGCCACACAGACAACAGGAGTGTAGCTAGTCTGAGCTAGAAGCTCCTTTATCTAACTGGAGGGCAAGTCCTCTGAAATGTCCTTTCTGGTCAGCTGCTCCTCCCTCTTGACCCTGCGCTCACCTTGACTGCAGCTCTCCTCTGAGCTCCTCTGACTTGAGCATTCCATAGCAAGCACTAGCCATGCCTATGTCTTGAGCTGTGTCAATCTAGCCTGCAAATGTGCCAGCTTTATCACTGCTAACAGAATTCCGAATTAACCTTCTGATATTGTCAAAAATCGCATTCCCTTTTGTTCTAGAAATGAGCATTAACAGGACCACTTTTTCTTCCATTGCTTTTCTTACTGGCTAACTTTTCCCAAATCAAGATGCTCTTTCAAAAGTATATTCTGCAAAAAACAAAAGCAAGCAAAGATTCCGGAAACCACACTACTATAGAATCCTTCACTGACACTTGCCTATGTTCTTTAATTTACAAGATACTTGACCAGTACTTTCAATTACATCAACCACTCATTTAAATATTTGGGGTGGGGGGAGGTTCTATCCTCTCAGAGTCCTGATAATGCAAACAATAGGTTATTAATTTCACTTTTTTTAAAGAGTTCTCATCCTAGGCCCTCTCTCCATTATGGAGAAGGGATAGAGACATCTTTCATGCCCCTTTATCTATGAAAATGAAAAAAAAAATGCAAGTGATAAATCTGTCAGGCCTAAACAAAATTTTCTGCAATCTGTGTCTTTAACATAAGCAAAGCATATAATTCAAAAAAAAAAAAGAAGAGCTTGCTTTTCTGAAAAATAACAAACCAGAGACATTGTGTTCTATCTTTGTGTTGAAATGCAGATTTCCCACTAAAAGGCAAATCCTTCATTTCAAAAGGTTGAATAGGATGGTACTTTAAAAAAAGAATTCCAGCTGGTTAAATTTAGGGTGTTGAAAAAAAGTTCACTCCAATAATATTCTTTGGCTCTGGGCCCAAAGTATTTTCACTTGATCATGAATTAGATAAATTTTTATTACACTTTAAGCTTTTCCCTTAGAATGGAGGGACTTATCTAAAAGACTGGAAGGGCAGCTGAATAAAAAGACAAATTGTCTTAGGACAATCTTTTTGTTTGTTTGTTTAACCATGTACCTCACAATGCAAAATGTGTGATCCCAGGACAAATTCCACTCATTCATTCTCTTGTGTATTCATTCAACGAATATATTTACCACGGGCCCTACAATGCCCAAAAGCAAAGGGCTAGCCTCTGAGGGTAGCACAAAGAAAACTCAGACACAGACTTCCCTACGGGAGCCTTCATGGAGCAGAAAAGATAACGCCTGGACAGAAATTGCCCTACTGCAGTGTAGAAAGTGTGTCATGAGAAAGACACAGAAAAACTGCTACGGAAATTCAAAAGACAATGGGTCTTCAGTATCCTTGGGGGATGGGTTCCAGGACATACTTTGGGTACCCCAATCTGCAAATCTTCAAGTCCCTCATATAAAATGACATATTTATGTAGCCTATGCAATCCTCCCATACACTTAAACCGTATCCACATGATTTATAATACCTAAAACAATGAAAATGCTAAGTAAACAGGTGTAGTGTCTAGAAAAAAATGTCAAGAAAAAGTCTGCACATGTTCAGTATAGATGCAACTTTTTCCAAATATTTGCAATGCAGAACCCATCAGATACCAAGGGCCAGCTGTTTGTGCTTCCTCTTGGAAGGAAGAGCAGAGGCTTTAGGGAAGAAGTAACTTTACAGAGCTAGACCTGGAGAGCCAAGAGAAGGACTTTCCAGACAAACAGAAAAAGTAAAAGCACAGCCCAAAGTGTACACAGAGTAAAAGAGGGCTAAACAGGCAGTTACAGTCAAATAAAAATATTGTAGACCCATTCATCCGCTGACAGCAGAGTCTATGGTGATCTAAATAAATCCTGAGAACTTTTGTGAAGTCTTCCACTTTCACAAGTTCATATTTTCAAATACCACATTTTCTTAAAATAAGGGACACAGTCATGTGGGTTATTGTGAAAGTCTATGAAAGCTCATCTGTCCTGTGTTGGTTGTCACCCACCCCCCATCCACCCTAAATTCTTCTTCCCCTGATGAACGGTGGGTGGTCTAAGGCAGAATCCACTCTGTTTTATTCCTCTCAGTCTGACAAACAAGTGTTGAGAGTCATGTTCTTCTTTGCAATACTGCCTCCCTGGCTTAAATAATCGATTTCAGATGTGTCATTGCCAGTTTAAGATGGGCTTGTACTTGCTGAAACATTTTCAACAAATGACTGTGCAAAAAATGTTAAGATTTTCCTACATAGCTTTGTCTCTTCCATCATCAACTTGACCTCCCCTCCAAATTTCCTTTCTTCTCTTCAGAGCCATGGAAGAGGAAGGGGAACTTCATTCAAGCTCTGAGCCTGGATTTGAGGATTGTACGCATGTGCATGCATGTCACTCCTCTATCAGAGGTCATTTTTCAGGTTGCTTGGAAGAAACTGGGGACTACTTTTAAAGATGCCTTTGACCAATGCACTGAGTCTCATCACGGCCCTCCCCAGATTCTCTTTTGCTGGAGTAAAGCCAGCAACGTCGGTGTTCTGTCCTAACTGCCACACACCAAGCCTTTCTCATTTTGAGTAAATCCCTCCTCCTTTATGGCTGTAATGTTCTCAACATTAAAAAGAAAAGGCTGAATCAGGTGGGTGCCTTTCTCCTTCCTGCCTGCCATGCTGGTCTGAGCCTCCATGGGTCATGCCAGGAGCTGGCCAGGAAGGGCCTGTTCCCTTTTGATCTTGGAGGGATTTAGAGGGATCTACAGAAGACTGGGTTTGGGATAGTGAGCCTGTTGGTGGATTTCAACCTCCTGGGACACAGACTTGCACAGTTCACTTGTCTGAGCTTCAAGGAGGAAGACCAGGTGAGTCCCGAGCCAATGAGAATGAAGGTCAAAGAACCAGGAAGACACTTCCCCCACACCAGGCTAAATGTCAAGGGAAAAGGTCTCTGTAGATGGTGCCAGAAGGCCAGTGGCAAAGCTCGGCCTCCCGCCAGAGCCTGGCACCCACTGCTCACAAAAGCACACACAGGACTCTTAAGAAATATGAGTCCTGTCCCTAGCCACCTCCACCCGGGGTGGCACATCCCAGCACCCTGGATCAGCGTGGAGGGTTCCTGGAAAGCCGTGTGTAAAAGGAATTTCTGTAAACTGAATCACATTTGCTAACCAACAGAACTTCAGAGAGGTTTCGTCACCCTCCCAAGCTCATCGAGAATTGGCAGGGCTTCTAACATTTTACCTTTTAAGTGTGTTCCCTCAACCCCCCCAAACATCCTCTCTGTCAAGTAGTTAATGATCTGTAAACAAACACTTTAAATTCAGTGGGGGAGCTCACTATTAAAGGAACCCTGTGGTGAAACCTTTTGAAAAGTTAACAATCTTTCTGTAATGTGAAAAATCACCCTCTAATTTATCAGTTTCCATTGATGAGTTTTGGGGGCACATTGGGTCTTCTAAAAGTGGGTGCAATTGCAGTCGGGGCCTCTGCGGTTGGAAGGAGTGAGCAGTAAAAGCAGCTGCCCCAGCACCTTTCTTTCACCCAAATATCCAGCTCCACACAAATGTATTCAGACACCCCACCTGAGAAATGCAGTAAAGGATGGAGAATCCTAATATCAGACACCTGGGAAACCTTGAAAACCACAAGGGGCGTGTCCCCCAGGTAAGCAGTAGATGCCTGAGGAGGGTGGAACTCCATATTCAACGGAGGGGAGCGAGGGGCTTGCAGGCTGTGGGGAGGGACGGAGGAGAACCACCATTTGCTTAGCCAACATATAATTCTGATAACACCTGCCCGGACAGAGGAGGGCTTGTCTATCAAAGCCAGCAAAACGCACAACTCCCAAATTACTTTGAAGAGGCCACCCCTAGGCTTTTTATCTGTGTCAACTCACAACAAATGTCATTTATGCCTCCCATATTGCCATTTTCATCAGTCTTCAGAAAATACCAGAATAAGCTAAAACTAAACACGGCACTTATAAGAAGACCACTGACGTTCTGCTCTGGGCACTGCAGGGCAGAGGCGACGAGGAAGGGAGGCACAGGCAGCAGAAGCGGCAGGCCCAGGCATAAAACAGCCCACCTGGCCGGGGAGTTTCCTGTCTTGTCTTCCATGACTGATCTGTGCACCCCAGCTCCAGGAGCGGCTCTAGGAAGGCTCTGCGGGCCTCCAGCACTGTAGACAGGGCCAAGGGTCCTGCCTCCGCGCCTCAGCCTTCTTAGGGAAGGGCAGCCTGGCGCTCCTGTAAGACTGTCTCTCCTCCCCTCCCCAGGGAGGGAATGGGAGGTGTCACAAGTGTTCTGCTTCTAGAAGAAAGGGAAGGTGAAGCTGGGCCTCAGGACCCTGCCCACCTGCTTAGAGACCAGCTGCTCACCATTCATGGCAGGGCGTGGTCACAGCCAGGCCAAGCAATTGCTTGCCTTTCTGGGACTACAAAGTGGTGTGCACACTTCAAGGAAAGTGGGGAAGGCTCACTCGGCGACGAGTCTATTACTCCGTGACATTCTTGGCCCAAAGAAACAGAACTGACCATTCTCCAGAATGAAAACCTATTGTGTCCTATGGTTGACACAGAACTGTTCAGAAATTATGAGAACTAATTTAAGGCTTCAAAGCTCAAAAAAAAAAAAATGGTCTAGCAGGTCAGGCTCTGACATTTCTCCAGGAACAAAACTAGGCTGCCCTCTCGCCTGAGGAGAGGCTGAACGAAGGAGGGCTCAGGAGCTGCCAGGGCAGGCCTCGCCTCATTCCCTGAAAGCGAGTACTTCTTTCAGAAACAGGCCCTGGGCTGCTGGGCTGCTGGATCCTTCAACCCTCAGCACCTTCCTGCCCCCCAGGCACGGAGCAGTCCTAATGTCCCTGACAGAGTCCCAAGGAACAAAAGACAGCCTAGTTTTCTTGATACACGGTTATTTTCCTGTTTTTTTAATCCAATTTTAAAGACCTCATTTATACCACACTGATCTAGAAATAGACCCCCCTGAACAAAAAGGAGATGCCTGCAAGTAGAATGTGCAATCATTCAAGAGGCACCAATACATTGGGTGGGGCGCCACTGCTGCTCTGGGGGCTCTGCTGGTGTGACAGGACACCTGTGAACTCCTCAAGCCAAGAATGTGCCATGGTCAACTCCTTTCTAGGACCACTTGGGAACTCTACTTGCGGACACTTGGCCTCTTTGGGCACAGGGGCTGTTCTCCACAGGCATCAAGGGGGCTGAAGGGACCCCACAGGATCATTTTTTACTCCCAATCTCTGAGGCTGTTTGGGAATGAGGTCTGGGAGACCCAGCATTCCCAAGCAATGCTCTGGTCCCACGGGGCCCCAACTGTGAGCTGACATGAGGCCGCCATGTCAAGCTCTCCCAGGTCTACCAGGAATGTGGAAGGCTCCACTATCTCTAACAAGTCCCTCAGGCTGAAGCCCTTTTGTTTGCAGAGCCTATATTTTCAACTGCCAGGTAGAAAGCCCACTCTGTCATGGAGCCATAGATCTCCACAGCCATGGCGCCTGAACCCTGTCAGACAGTGGAGTGTGGACAGCAGGGCTGACATGGTTTCAAAGAGGCCGACCAGGCAAGAACCGTCCTGTACTCCTGCCCCTCTAATGCAATAAAATGTCTTTTATCAATGTAATTCAAGGCAAAGAGTCAAGGGTCTGTCACCATTTAAAAAAGGCTTATTACATGGCCACAAAAATTTGCCTCAGGCTCAAACCTGGCATGTAAGGTATCAGCGTGGGACAGGCTCTTTGGTTTTGATTTTATTTTCTTACAAAATCTGAAAATGAAACGCTTCTGTCCCTCCCTTCCACCAACCGTTTTTTGATTTATGGAGAGGAGGAAAGAAATCTGAAGTTGACAGGTTGAGACAACTCCACTCAGTTTTCACACTCAAAAGCTGCTTTGGTTAAATCATACTTTGCACTGATGGCCTGCGGCTCTGGGCTGACTCTGGCAGCTCTTCCAGCGTGGAGCGGGCTGTGGACTTCCCCGGGGAAGAGGCCCCAGTGAGATCACTGCTCCCACTGCACCAAGGCAGGGAGAGGACGCAAAGGTCGGTGGGGGGGGCAGCTAAACAATGTAAGAGGCTGCACAGAATTTGCCTTCCTTTTGCCCCTGGCCCTCCACTGCATTTCTCTTGGATCCAGGACTCTGTGTCACCAGTATGCACTTCCCACTGGATCCCCAACTAAAGTTTCAGCCTTCTGAGAACCAACACTACATCATCTACCTCTACTGGCCAGGAACCATATTGCCCAGACAAAGAAGAATCCCTTAATGAACTCAGAAACCCAGCACTCTGCAGTGTAGTTTTCTTCCTGTTGGAGAGCTGGCTATTCTAAATGGCCTGCTGGAAGGACCTAGCCCCTGAGCCCACAGTGACCAAGAGGAAATCTTTCTTTCCTTCTCAAAGGCACTGATGTACCTTAGTAAATGATTCACTAACCAAGGAGCCTCTGGGTCAGCCTTGAACTGGAAGATGATTACAGCCCCTTGGAAGTGGCTGTTGGTCCACTGGTTCACTGTACTATTTTGGCAATCTGTAATTGTATATTTACTCAATGGTTGTTATGGACAATCAGGTTAATAATTCACTTTCCAAATGCAGTGTAATTACACAGTTAGAAGAGCCACAGTAGATGTCAAATTTCCTTAAGTCTTCTAATGAATTCATTTCAGTTATTAGTCTGAGTTCCCTTCCTCCTCCCATCTCATTTTCTTAAGCAATCTTCCATATTTTCTCTATTCTCATACCCAACCTCTACCCCCCCCAATCCTGCCCCTGCCCCGCAAAAAAGAAGAGCATGAAGTCCATCCAACCCATCGTTCTAAATAGTTTTGCTCCACTAAAGGGGCTTAAACAAGGCTAGGAAGCCAGCCATGGAAGGTGCATTAACAGCTGGCTGGCTGCCCTAGCCTGCTTCCAGCCTCACATGCAGGCAGAACAGCTGCAGCAGCCACACCTGGTCACCCAGAGTTGCACCAGATCCTGGCACAGCCCAGAGGCAGCCACAGCCAAGGAAGAAAGAATACAAAGCCCCGGTGTGCTCCCAGAGGCCGGGGCTTCCCAGTCAACAACGGCAAGGCCTCTGGAACGGAAGCCATGACCGCAGGCTTGGGAGACCCACCTGGCAGGGCCTCTCTTCTCTCCCAGAGCCCCACACCCAGCCACCCACCTTTGCTTGGGACATGCTGGAAGGTATGAATAGAGAAACAAGTACATCCATTTTTGTCAAAACCAAAATGAGGCAGGAATTCCAGAAAAAGTAAAGACGTTCAGAACTCAGGGACTCACCTTTGTCTCCCAAGAGCTAAGCCAGGCCCTTGACACCTGTGCCCTGTGCTGGCCACACACAGCACCTCACCACAAGCACTAACCCTGCTCTCAGGGCCAACGTGGCTTCTGCCCCAAAGGAGTAGTGGGGTCAGGCTGACCTTGGTCTCCCTGGGCTGGAGCTAAGGCCACCCAGGCCACAAGCTGGGGGGTCCCCTAAGCACGGCCAGTGAAGGAAGAGAGAGGGCAGGATGACAGAGCTGTCCATAGCGCCCCCCCCAACAGTGACTACAACTACAGCAGAGGCGGTGTTTCCATTTCAATGGTTCTTTCTTTCTTTCTTTCTTTCTTTCTTTCTTTCTTTCTCTTTCTTTTATTTATTTTTTGGTACTGGAGATTGAACCCACGGGCATTCTTCCTCTAAACTCTATCTGCACCCCTATTTTATTTTTTATTTTATTTTTTATCTTTTAAGGTCTAAGTTGCTGAGGGCCCTGCTAAGTTGCTGAAGCTAGCCTCAAAACCTGCAATTCTCCTGTCCCAGACTCCCAAGTACTGGGATTATGGGTATGTGCCGCCATGCCCAGCTGGCTCAGGATTTTTTAAAATAATCTTTTGGCATTCCATGCCTGCATCTTTCCCCTCCCACACTCTCCGGCAGTGACAACCCAGGGCTCCAGTGTTCTCAACGGCCTTCCTTTTTTTTCACAGATGAGAGGAACTCTCTAACAGACCTCCCGTCCCTGTGTTGTATGATATGGGGGGAGAGGCTATGAACCACCACGGTGTCCCAGAACAGCAAGAGTCACCACGATCTCTGCTGGGAGGCAAACTATGAAGAGCTTCAGCAGACAGAGGAGCCACGGAAAATCCTCAAACGCAGGAAACCAACTGAGATACACAGGGAACCATGGTCAGATCTAACCTCAGGGTCAGAAGATGGGGATGGACAAATGTTGGCCAGCTGAGGGCACGGCCGTCCCTTTCAGAGCTGACGTGCAGCTCGCTGGTGACCAGCGGAGAGACAGACCTGTTGAAGGGGGATTTCTCAGTACATTTAGAGCCACTTTATCTGAGCGTGTCTCGTAGTTGGAGTTTGGGGGTTGTTTGTTCAGGTTGTGGTTTCTATTCCTCCATTTAAAAAAAAAAAAAATTGGAGCTGCTCTTCAGTTTCCTGTTCATGGAGCAGACAGAAGGAGGGTGTGTGCCGTGGAGGAGGTGTGTGGGGAGGAGGCTGAGAGATGGAGCAGGGCCGAGAATATCCGGAACTGGAGAAAAGTGAGAAATGGAGCTTTTTCTTGGCTTCCAAACAGTTGTAATTTCCACGCCACTGCTTAGTTCCTGGGCACCAGGCACTGAGAGTGGGAAAGGGGCATGTGACAAGTTTGCCACAAATCAGGATTTGGCATTTAAATCCACAGGAAGCAAGAAGAATAGAGGGACTGCTTATTTATAGATTTGCGGATGAATCAAACAAGATAACCAAAATGCACTTTTTGTGTCTCTGAAGGAGCAATCCCATTTTCAGACTTGGAAAGTTCCCCATAATTGCGTATCGCCTGACCCCAGCAGCACACTGCATCCCAAGGTTAAGATCAGCTGCCTGGAAGCAGGGCAGAAGGCTGCTGCTTGGGCGGTAGCTCAAGGATTCTACTTTGAAGGACAGGTTGGTCCCACACTACATTTAACTGGCTTCAGTTCATCTGATTATACAGTGCCTTGCTTTCTGGAATATGTAATCATCTCTTTCTGATGACATTTTAAATATCCAACTAGACAAATAATTGCAGCAATAATTGATAGCAGAGTCAAGCTGGAAGATCATTGATTGGCAGAGTCCCCACTGAAACAAATCTTCTTTCTTTCAAACCTTACAGGAATGATGCCTAAATCTAACTTTTGCTGATAAATGCTCAAAATCTGATTTACTGATAAAGGCACTGCAAGAAAACCTGCTCTTCAGCCTGTGATTACTTTGTGAGATGTTTGGGAAGAATCAGGCAATGTGATTTATATTATCTTATCTCCCATGAATAATTGCAAGGATCATGTGGGGAGTTTGCAGGGAATCAAGGCAGGCAGGAGGAGCACTACACCTGAAAGCTACGCTTCCTGAATACGGCTAGCCTGTGTTCAGGGTTCACAGTCCTTTACCTTCTCATAGATACTCCATGAAAGAGAAATGGGCTAGACAGGGAACACCCAGAAAAGGAGACACATAAATGACCAGCTCCCCTCAGCCTTTGGAAGTCAGCTTCAGTCAGTACCTTAAACCAGCGCTCAATTCCCCTGCACTGTGCAGAGAGCCAGAACCGAAAGGTCTGAGTCCAGGCAAGCCCAAATGATCTCAGGTGAGTCCCTGGGTACAGATGCAGTTCCCTTCAACCTCGGTCTATTTCTCTATCCGAGGTAGAACCCAAATCAACTGCTGTCTATGGCATATGATTGTAATATTTAAGTTGGCGCACTGCACTCAACAATTCAGACCCTGTAGAATGCTGTGATGGTCAGAAATAACTCACAGAGGATGCTCGTCTCCAGGAAACATCAAATGAATGGGCTGGCATATTAACCAACACAGATTACAGTAAGAAAAATCTAAAACAGAAGATGTACAGAACACTTCAGCTGGCAACAAAGGAAGAATTCGGGAAGGCTCTGGGGCGTTCGCCCCAAGCACCGGAGTGAGCTTTTCTTTTCACCCTTCTATCTTCATTTCTTCTTGTTCTTTCTTTCTTCCCTTCCTTCGTTTCTTTCTTTCTTCCTTCCTTGGTTGCTTTTGTCCCCTCGCAACTGAAGCACACTGTAAGCGAGCTGGTCCAGCTTCTGTCGCGAATCAGAAGCTGTTAGACGTAATGATCACCTGCTTGGCGACACTTTGAGGGGCTGTCGAGCGGCTTTGCTCTCATTTAGAGCTCCTCCGTTAATTAGGAAGCCCTCAGATTTTCTGCAAATGCAGGTCACTATCGACAGCTCCTGCTTTTGATGCTTCGCTTGTGACAGTTGTTGGGCTGCCCTTCCAGGAGCTGGCAGGCTTGTCCAGACTCTGACAGTGTCAGAGAATTCAGTCCCCACAGCCGATTCACAGGAAGTTTCAAGAAGGTCTGTACAGTCTGTTTCCTCACAGCCAAGGGGCCTGAGGAAAACAGCTCCAATGTCAAGACCTTCCCTCATCCCCCTTCTCTTCTCCCTTCAACCTCTCTCTCCCCCATCCTCTCTGCTCGCCCTACACCTTTACTCCCTCAGGGACCAGGGTCCTCTGCTATGGACTATGTACAGGGGGCACAATTGCCAGAAAGGGAAGTTGGGTCTACAGATAAACCAGGCTTCTCTTTATTGAAACAGCAGTGATTGTGGAACAGAAACTGCCCTCCTCTGTACCACATCTTCTTTATAAAAAAATATATTTTCCATTTTTTTGCACCGGTCAGCAGCTGCACCTGGCGAGGCTGAGGTCAAGGCTATCCATCCAGCATGGCTCATGTGTTTTTCTTAAGGGAAGGGGACGTTAGAGGGGCAGAAAAAAAAGGGGAAGGAAGGGAGGAAAGGTTAACTACTCAAGCAAAAAAACGCATGTGGGGCTGAGGTTTCCTGCCCTTGTCACCAGCTTAACGTAAAAGCTCAAGATTATAGGAATTCTCACTTAGGAATAGACCATCACGGGGTGTTTATGTGGAGGGGAGGATGCTCACATGTATATAAACTTATACACTCTAAATTTATTTATTTACTTTTGCAGTACTGGGGATGGGACTCAGAGGCATTCTACCTTCAAGCTACACCCCCAGCCTTATTTTTTTATTTTTTTGTTTTGAAACAAGGTCTCATTGAGTTACAAAGGGCCTCACTAAGTAGCTGAGGCTGTCCACAAACTGTGATCCTTCTATTTCAGCCTCCCAAATGCTGGGATTACAAGCACATGCCATCATGCCCAGCTACACTCTAAATTTCATCCAGGTCAAGCCAGAAAGAAATCCTCTCTGATATTTACTTAAGATGTGGTCCAAAAAGAAACCAGTATGTCAATCGACTTGGAAAACTTAAAAACTATCTACACTCCCTTCCATAACAAGGCATGGCTCTAGAAGCACAAGACAAACCTTGTAGCCAGATACCTCACCAGGCCAGAGCCCAGATTCCTGACAGGACCCCCCTTCTTCTGCAAACAAATGGGAGTCTGGCCTTGTAGTGGTTGGCTCTTAACATGCAATGGGCCAGGGCAGGGTGCGGTACCATGGTCCTACTATGTGTTCACACAAAACCAAAAGCCACTGCGACACAGGGACTAGGCAGGATAGAACGTGGCAAGCCAAGCAAGAATGCCAAGGATGCTGGCGGCCGCCGTGGGCCACCAACCCCAGCCGAGCCATGCCTCCAGGGACATCCGCTGCTGTCCTTCCAGACTCCAGTCCCAGGAAAGCCCTCTCTCTGTGCCTTGAAGCTAATTGGGAAAAGAGCACTGTGTGAGCCAGGGCAGACTCCTCTTCTTATAGAGCCCGCCTGTGAAGGAAAAATAAAGCTAAACCCTAAAACAACATGAAAGGTACCAAAAAACGATCGATTCATCTAAAAAGAAAAAGCCTCCATCCAACGTCACAAAGCTGCTGAATATGAGGTTCCTAGGAAGCTGTCCCAGCAACCTAGATATGAGAAGCAAGGCTTACTATTCTGGGGTGAAGTTGCCTTTCACTGCGGACTGTCACACATAGGCTATAAATACCAGCAATGCCCCTGCGAACAATGGGCGGAGCGCAACCCAGAGAAGGCAAGCGCTTCCCTCAAGTCAAACAGCTATTACAGGTCCTCCAGGCCCCTCACCAGAGAGAAAAGCTTTGCCTCCACTTGGGAATGTGTATTACTACATCTGATCCCATGTTCCACGTGAAAAGGAGGAATGAGATTGCTCACTGAGTGTTTCCCTCCCCAGCTGGTTCTCCAACCTCCTGCTCCCCTTCCGCTCTCGCTCACCCTCCCAAAAGGGAGAGGAGGGGGAGGGACCATTTAGTATACTTGGGGATCTATTTCTACCTCTGCCCCCAAAATTTCTAAGACCCTTGTTCCACAGCAAGGCAGTAAAGGACAGAGAAAAGCTCTCCTCCATCTGCAAACGGATTTGACCATAGGCTGCTACAGACAAGACATCCTGTGAAGACAGGCACTGGGGACCATGCTCATTTCCAGAGATCAACTTGTGATTTGTTCCCTCCTGCATGCGTCAAGTCAAAACACCAATCACAGCTCTACTAGCCCACCTTGCCCCACCTCCAGCTTGGCTTTGGTGCCTTTTTCTCTAGACTTACTTTAGGCACATATATGTAGTTAAGTACTGAAGTGAAATTGAAGAAACTATATTTAGACACACAGACAGACACACACACAGTTTAAGAGAAGACCTACCAATCTAAGCTATTGAAAGAAAATGGGTACATCCCATAAAACCCTTTACACCGTCCCTTTCCACAAACCACAAACTGAGTGTTGGAGGTGAGGTCCTTAGGCTTTGAAATAATGCACAGAAATGGGCAGCGGGAGGGACTCGCTGGTAGATTATTGTGAGACACAAGAAAACGCCAGCTCACGTCAGAATTGGGCCTGGAGCTTCATTTAGGAAAACCTCGATAATGTTAAGACAGTTGGCCAAGGGAGGCTGGGGCATGAGAAAGAAGAGCCCACAGTCTCAGAGTGAATACATCTCCTCCCCACGCCCTATGAACGCTACTCTCAGGTAGCCCAAGGAGCTACCACATCTTTCCAATGTGTGGCATCTTTCCAATGCCCTGCCCACTGCCCATGCCCCTCTTCCCCACTAAGAGAAATGGAATCAGAACAAATTAGAATTTAGTATTTTTTTCTTGGTGCTGGGGGTTGAACTCAGGGGTGTTCTACCTCTGAGCTATACCCCAAGCCCTATTTTATTCTTATTTTGAAAGAGTTTCACTAGGTTTATGAAAGTCTCACTACTTACTGAAACTGTCCTCGAACCTACAATCCTCTCATCTCAGCCTCCCAAGTACTGGGATGACAAGCATGTGCCACCACTCCTGGCTTAGTATTTAATTTTAAGGTAATTATTCTACCAGAATCAAAAGGGCTCAGGAAATTCCAGGCTGAGGCAAACACCCCTCCTATAAAGCTAACTTGGCCCTTCAGCCACTCGCCGCTCTATGAACAAATGAATTTCCCTGCTTTCAACCCATTATTTGCCACAAGGCAAGAGGGGGAGAGACAGTGCGACACCTCTAAGTGCATGAAGTTCTAACCTTTTACCCATGTAATGATCTACTTAATATGGCATTTTGTCTTTAATCAGAGAAAGTGTAAGATAATTTGATATCCCATAAAACTCCCTAACCTATATTTTGCAAGTCAATTAGCCAAGTTCCTGGGGCTAATGTCAGCACAGCTCAGGCTGCACCTCCAGCCAGGCTTTTGGGTGTCCAGCCAGGCTTTGCTTTGCACCAAGGAAGTAAGAAGAAAACTCCGCGGGGGAGCACTGCAGTGGGCAGTTACTTTTTTGTCATCTATATGGAGATTATCTTCCCTTGGGATCCTTCTGAAAGACTATAAATAATAGAATATACTAATCAACAGTAGATATTTAAAAATGAATACAGAATCAGATTAAGGAAAAACAGAATGATGCCCTTATAAAACCCAAAAGGAAACCAAAAAAGGCATGAGGAGGAAGTCAGAGGTAGTGCCCCTCACTTGAGCCCGTTTCTCTGGCCGCCATGCCGGCCTTTCATGAGAGCATTCAAGGTAAACAATTCTCACTCCTATACTTGTGAGCAGTTGAATGTAAAAAGCAAGAGACTTGATTTTTATGTGTGTACGGGTGGGGGGGAATCTGGGGATAAAACCCAGGGGCATTCTACCTCCAAGCTACACCCCTACCCTATTTTTTATTCTTTATTTTGAAACAGGATCTCATTGAGTTGCAGAGGGCCTAAGTAGCTGAGGCTGGCTTTGAACTGTGATCCTCTGGTCTCAGCTTCCTGAATGCTGGGATTACAAGTGTGCGCCACTACGCTGGGCTAAGAGGCTTGATTTTAATGCAATGACATTTCCGTTGACCATACTATCTAGGGAAGCAGCAGCAGGAAGGTAAAGGCTGGGAGTAACTCTTTATGGGAAACCTGGACAAGGACTTGGCCTACATGTATAAAGAGGAACATGATCAAGTGGCAGAGACACAAAACGCAGGTAGTCTCAGCTCCAGCTGGCTGATAAGGTCTGCCTTTGGAGGTCTTCTGACTCAGTTTCCCCAGCTCTAGGATGGCGTCCCCTAACCAAGTCTAGAGAAGCATGATGAAGCATTATTTAGATATTAAACTCTTAGACCCCCCCTTTTCTTTGGGATTACTTTTGACCTGGGTTTTAATAACACAGTAATAACACTTATCATCCATTCCGTTATACAGACAAATTAAAATTATCCTGAAAGACTGTTTTTCATTGGCTCTTTAAAAAGTATTTCTTTCCTTTTAGGAACATGAAAAATTATTCCGGCTCTTTCATCAAAGCCTGGAAAAGATACTCAAGTCATGATTTTAACTGAACAATTTCTCCAAGAACTCCACACGGGAGGGGTGTGTTGGGAAACACCATTGCGTTCTCCCTGATTCCTCTCCTGTCCTTGGCAATCCAGTTATGATTTGACAGCATTTAAAAATGACAGTACTTGAGGTAATAGGACAATGCCATAACAGGATTACAGCAAATGTGAAAGAAAGGACGCACGTAGGTACTGTCATTTAGGTAATGTCATCTATGATCAGTTTTTGTTTCATTTTTTGCTGACACAGAAGTCAGTACCACTTATACAATTCATTGTAAACCATGTTGCAGCTGTAAACAGTTGGCTTGCTCCACAAAAGCAAACACAGGACACTGCAGGGAGAATTCTACTGAAACTTTCTAGCTTTGATGGTGAGAAAATAATAACAAAAAGATCTCAAACCAATAGGCAAAGATTCAACAAGAGCCCAAAGTCACTACTGCCCCAAATGAATGTCTTCAAAGAAAGAAGAAAATTGTTGTTGGTTATAAACAATTGGTGGCCCACAGGTTTCTGAAGGACATCTTAAGACCCCAGTAAAACTTGCTGCTTTCGTTTGGGGAAGACAAAGTGAACACACCCAACTAAATTCACCTTGGAGGAGCCAGTCCACCCTGGCCCACCTGCCAATGGAGTCCCTGCCAGTCACACTATTTTTTATCCCATTTCCTTTATCCATTTTGCCCATGAACATCCAATTCCATATAATACACACCTTTGGAACCCAGTTCTATTCTACTTCCTAATTAATTTCTACCACTGGGAGGTTTCCCCCGCCAAAGCCATTACTCCTTTGCAGTGTCTGACATTGAGACAGTTTCCTCACTGTCCAAGACAAAGAGCCATACCGTACACAGGTGACCCACCACAAACAAAAGCTCGTGTGGCCAACGCCTTCTTCAGTAGGAAATTCTGGCTAGTGGAGAACTACCATGATAAGGCCCAAAGAGAAGTTCCAACATTTTCAGTCCTAACAGAGGCTATTTCTCCTCCAGAACATTCTGAGTCACGAAGTTCTCTACTTCCCTTGTTCACTGGCTGATCTCCTAAGCCCCGTGGTCGCTGTTTCTTTTTAACTGCCCACTAGCTACTCCCTTTAGCAACCTTTCTTTTATCCCATCCAAGAAAGTTCATTCAAATTCGGGCTAGCCTAATAAACCGCCCCCCCAGGAGGAGATTGTATTATTGGAAGTATATGGATTTGGGTGCCTCTCTTGTTTCTGAAGGATAACACCATGATGAAAAACTATCCTGGCCCTGAATAATATCACAGTATGGACAGACTGGAGGAGAGGGGAAAGGAGCCTCTGGAGAGCCTGATGGGCTCTTGTTTCTAGACCTCACACCTGCCAGTTCCCCATCCACAATAAACATTCCCAGAGTTTAACCATGCTCTACATTAGTAACATACCCAGGTGCTGATCTCTTGCAGTACTTGGTTCCACCAAATTTGGGGAAGGTGGCCCTGCAGTTAACCAACTCCACTGTCTACAGTACCCAAATCAACAGAGGAGAACCCAGCAAGAAGGAAATTACAAAGGATTTCAACAACCCACCCCATGCCCCGTACACAGTACTTGTGTCCGCTCCTGGGAGCACTGACAGCCCCCATGATCTACAGGATGTGGCCAACTCCTTAAGCCACCCATCCAGAGTCCCATAATCTACCTCCAAATTTCTATTGCACTCAGCTCCCTCTTCCCACCAGTGAAAATATTCTGCCCAAGTGAACATCCTTTCCATCTCTATTTCCTTTCTGGCTTTTCTTCTTCCTCTCCCACTTCCTGGAATATAGGTCATATTTCAAAGCCTTGCTGACAGTCAGCCAAGTCACCCTAGCACAACCTCTCCTTCCCCCACGGCACAGAACTCACAGTCCATACACCAGTCCTCAACTCCTATCTAGGCCTTGCATTGCTGGTTTCTGTTTTATGCCTCTGATTAATTCCATTCTTTCCAATGTGCTTCTTAAGTTCAGGGACTCTGTCTTCTTCTTGTTCTACTTCTCTTCTATTTATTATTTCAATGTACCCTGCACAGCATGTGACATGTGATATTCCTATATCTCAGAAATGCAGCAAATTAATTGACTGAGAGACCTTCTTAAAAAGAAAGTTACCTTTTCAAATATCATTCCTATTCAAAATGGTATTTTTAACCTTCTCAGCACCCACAAACAGTCCCTTGCTGATATCTGCTTGAACTTCCAGATAAAAAAAAGTAAGTGGCAGTAACACATTATGCTACACAAAGATTAGGGTTAATACCCACCCTCCTTAAACAGCCACCCCACACCCTAGGGAAGAGCTAATGTGAAATTCATGGACCCACCAGACCACGTACAAGGTTGATCAAGTTTGACTGTCAGTTAACAAAAGAACAGCATTCTATTAGTGACCATAAACCTTATGGTTGCACAACACTATAGTTGTATTTCAATGATGGTCATCTGCAAAGAAGTTAGGCTTAGCTTGGGTCTATCCTGGGTGCAGAGAGCTAAGACATAAAAATGTATTTTCAGTATTCTTAAATCTAGCCCCACTAAAAAGACCTTCATTCTGATGCCAGAGAACAGCAAATATGGACCTTCTTGGCCCCCTTTGGCTACTGGGTGTAGTAAAGGGAACTCCTAGCAAAAACTAAGACAGTGGCTAATTTAACTATAAGGTAAAATGTTACATAACCGAAAGTCTCCAGGCTGGGCTAACTGCCCATATCAAAGAATCCCAGACATCTGCATTTCACCATGAGAGCCAAGACCTAGCATCAGGAACACGGCCAGGTAGAATCCAGCAGTACACGTGCACAGAGGTTTTCCATGTTAAGGACCCAAATCTTAGCACCCGGCCAGGGTCAGAAAAGGCACTCCAGATATCACACTTATGCTAACTACCTTGGAGACTCTGCTGAGAGATCATTTGAAGAGAAAGATGCACGTTAAAAACAAAAAGCCAGGCTTTTACACCTGTAATCCCAGTTCTTGGGAGACTGAGACGGGAGGAACGCAGGTTCAACAACAGCCTCAACAATTTAGTGAGACTCAGCAACCTAGCAAACCCCTGTTTCAAAACAAAAAATAAAATGGGCTGGGGATGTGGCTTAAAGGTAGAATGCTTCTGGGTTCAATCCCTAGGAACACACACACACACACACCCCTCATATGTTATAGAAAATGGACAGCTACACAGTTGGGGCCTCTACCCAAAGGAACGTGTTTCATTGAATAGCACTACCCCCTCTTTTTATTTTTTGAAGCCCCTGGAATTATATGAAATAAATTATCTCCCAGTCTCTGTTCCTCACACACTCCCAAGTGCACACACATTCCTCACAGACACACACTGTGCTCATAGTAGATCCCCATTTCCAGTCAGCTGACACTCTCCCATGTGGTTACCAATTTCTATGAAAGCTCCTCAGACCCCAAGAGCATTCTATGTCCCTGAAATGTAGTGGGGTTCCCCCTCACAGATGGAGTCTTGAGAAGACCTGAATGGTTAAGGTCACAGACATCAAATAAACAAAGACAGCCTTCCATGCTGGTCCAACTCAAATGGTTGGTATTGTGTTTTATTTTTAGTTTTATTGAAGCATAATTTACATACAATAAAAGTGACTCATTCTAAGTGTACAGTTAGATGAATTTTACTCCATAACCTATACCAAAATCAAGATGCAGAAAACTTCCACCACTAAAAAGTATACAAGCTCCTTTGCTATTATTGGTCCTCTCCCCTAGTTACTCCCTCCCCCATAATCATTGATCTGCTTCCTACCACTAGAGTTTGAAGTCTTCTAGAATTTCATTTCATGAGAATCACACAGGATGTCACCTTTTGTGTTTAACTTCTTTCAGTGAGCAGAATGATTCTGAGATCCATCCATGCTGTCGAATATACTAGTATTTCATTCTTTTATTGTTGAGGTGTGGTTGGCTATCCAGTCACCTATCGATGGACATTGGGTTGTTAGCACTCTTTTACTATAATGAGCAATGCTACAATGAACATTATGCATATGTGCTTACAGGTAAGTATGCCTTCATTTCTCTCCGGCAATACCTAAGGCATTTTGAGAACACAGAAAAGGTGCTGACTTCGAGAGTCCTGGCACCCCCCTCTCCCAATTTTATCATCCAGTCTGACCCATTTCCAAGCCATTCCCCAGGGAATTCAACCCCAAAGCCTGTGTTCCAGCCATCTGTTCAGTTGAACAACCAAATGTCACCTTATTCCAAGCAGAAACCTCTCTATTACACTGAGGGAGTGATGGGAAGAGACCCCAGAGCATCCTCAGAGTGAACATCGTTTGGACTGAAGCCCATTCTGCACCAAGAGTAACTACTAAATGTGGTGTTGGGAGCCCTGAGAGGCCCCACTAGGCCCAGCGCAGAGGACTGACCTCCCCCATTATCGAGAGAGTTGAACAGCAGCTGAGGGTCCTAAAGATAATTTCCACCTTACCAAAGGCCTTCAGAAGAAAGTCAACATGAAGGTCTCAGACAACACTCCCAGGGGTCCAGCTGCTGCCCAGTATGGTAGAGAGTGGAGAGTCAGGGGGAAGCTAAGCTCCGCCCTCTTCCCTCCTTAGCTGCAGCAGGGGAGGCCGGGCAGGAGCTGGGGCCTCAGGCAGTGGCAGAAGGGGACTGAGAGAAGACAGGAGGAGTAGAAGGGAAGTGGACAAAAGAGAGGCAGCCATCTTAAAAAGAAAGAAGGCACACAAGCAAGAAGCTGAAGAAAAGAGAAGAAACTGCTCCTGGCAGTAAAGTGAGAAAGAGAAAGTAAAGCCCCAGGAGTGAGACACACCTACATTCTTAAGACACCTGGGGCAACAGATCCTTTGGCTAAAGAGACTGGTGGGAGGGTGGGAAGCTAGGGAGCTGCCTCAAGGGCACCACAGCTAGGTCCCCTCGCAGCTCTGGACCTCGCACACCCACTGTAGACAAGGAAGTTGAGTTATGTCTAATACCCTAATGTCTTAGAAATCTTGTATAGAGAGGGGGAAATAGGGAGAGGTGAGTGGAAATGGCCCTGGGCTAGCTGAGGTGAGATATGGAAAGGGAAGAAAGGCGTTCATATCATCCACCTAATCTCCAGTTGGCAAGGCCAGACTTGGGGAAATACAAACGGGTTGTGTGATGACAAATAACTGTGAGCTCATCCTAATGATTCACCACCAAACTGGGTTTCTTCAGCTGGAATAAAAAAAAAAAAACTTGACTCATCTATAAAATAAGAATCATAATAGTATCTACTTCATAGGGTTCTTAGGAAAATAAAATGAGTGCTTATTTGTAAAGTACTTCGAGTGGAATAAGCGCTCCGTGCTGATGAAATAAAACACACACCTCCTGGTATTCATTAGTTATACCTCAACAAAAACGGGATTATTGACCTTTTTCCCAAAAAGCATGTTTGGGTCAGTAAAAGAAAGAAAGAAAGAAAGAAAGAAAGAAAGAAAGAAAGAAAGAAAGAAGCTAGATCAAGAACAAAGAGAAAGAGTATGAGTTAGGGAAAGGAAAGTCAATCGGGAATGCAGATTCCAGGAAAGTAGCAGATCCTGGGCACCTAAGAGTGCCTACATATGATGGGTGGATGAACGGACACACAGATGAAAACTGAGTAGATAATGATTGGGTGGAGAAAGGGCAGACATGGGAAACTTCACCTTCTTTAAAATTTTGAGAAGGATGATCTAGCCCACCCTGCAGGGCATACAAATCATTTTGTTTTCATAGAGAAATAAAACTCAGTTCTCCACCAGCAAGAGGGATTCTCAAAGCAGCCACCTGAGCAAAGACACTCAGACACACACCACTCTTCTTCCTCCCCACCCGTCCACCCGTGCCCTCACCCCAATCAGAGGCCAAACCCTTCCTAAACCTGCTCCCGAAAGCAACTTTTAGCCTATACCAGAGGAGCTTTAAAGTTGCATTGACCCTCATGCATTGTGTCTAAAAATGGCAAGTGTCTGACTTTTCTGGCCAAGGCAATTACCTGCTGGGACTTTGCACTAGAATCAGCTACTTGCTCTTACTTTTGCACACCAGTATCCCCTAGGCTAGAGAGCCCTCTGCCTCTCTTCAGCCACAGCACATTGTTCCCAATTCCGGCCTAGTGTGACTTCATCAAGACCCTGGAGCAGAAATCCCTAGAAACAAGTTGAATTCAGCCAGTGGGCAGGAAGGCTGTCTTCTGGGTTGGGGTGCAGACATCGTGTGCCTGTTGTGACACAGACAATGGACACATATAAGTGTTGTGGCCCTGTGGTTTTAGAGTTTGGGACTTCCCTGAAAGTCAAAATGTTCTAAAGAGGCCCTAAATCTGCGTGTAGACATAAAAGGCATCCAGCAAATCCCAACTCTTTCCTGTTCAGGCAGAGGCAACTCAACACATGTCCCCAAACCCATAGCCTGCCACCTTGGGAGCCTGGGAGAGAGAGGGCCCACTCCTTGGCAAGCTCCAGGCTCCCAACTGCGTGGCTGGGTCTTCAGGTCTCTAAACTACATGGATGTTCTCATCTTCCTAGAGAGAGAGAGAGTGTGTGTGTGTGTGTGTGTGTGTGTGTGTGTGTGTGTGTTGCTGGGGATGAAATCCAGGTGCCTTCTACCTCTGGGTTATACTCCCAGACCTATTTTATATTTGGAAACAGGGTCTAAGTTGCTGAGAGCCTCACTAAGTAGCTGAGGCTGGCTTCGAACCTGTACAATCCTCCTATCTCAGCCTCCCAAGTACTGGGATTACAAGGGTGCGCCACCACGCCTGGCTCCTAGAACATTTCTTAGGTGTTTTATTTTGTAAAACACCTAAGAAATGTCTTGCAGATCTAGGAAAGATAGCCAGAAAGGAAGGAACAAACAAAAGAGAAGGGGAACAGAGTCCATCTTCGGATGTGAAAGCTCGATGAAGATTTCCGCTGCCCTGGGCTCACCGATGGTGACTCCAAAGCCCTGTGAGGAGATGGGAAGAGAGGAAGACTGCATCTGTGTGCCATGAGACTGGAACTGAGCCAGTTTCTCTACCAGAAGAGGCAGGTGAAGACATTACGACCTGTATAACCTTTGTCTGGCCATTGCCACAGTGCAAATTCTTACCACACTCTTCCATCCCAAGACGACCAACCGGCACATTCCCATCCTCGGAGGCCAGGTGAGCGAGTGCTCTCGCCAGGTCCTTCCTCAGCTCTCCCTCCCTGGATGCAACAGTGGCTAGGAGTCCTGAAAAGCAGTCTCTAAACCGAACTTCTGTAAAGCAGGACCCACTAACAGAACTTAGCACCTACTGTGTCTTAGGGATTATTTCATCACACGTCTGGATTCCAGAGGGATGGTGAGAGCTCAGGAGGAAGGAACATAGGCTGGGGCAACCCAGCAGACACCTGCTAGCCAACCACTTCTAATTCTCTCCAACCAGTATCCCCTAGGCTAGAGTAGGGAGTCTCTTTCCTGCAGCCTTCCTTCTCTCTACCCAAGTCCTTTCATAAAGTAGTTAATGACCTGTAAACACTTAATGAGTTGGAGAAACGGTCCGTGGAAAGGCATACCACTGTAGATACTTCGTTTAGGTGAAGGAGAAAAAACCCTTGCGTATAATGAAACGTCATCTTCTAACTGCTTTGTTCGATAAATTCAGATTTTTCAGAATATGAATAACTAGTTCTCATCTATAAGTTATCTTCAAGTCAGTTCCTAAAACCTAGCCCTCAACTTAAGCAGGCCAGGGATGTGCCAGGGAGCTTTGAAGTCTAGACTCGATCCCCAGCTCTTAAATCGAACTCAAATGTTCCAGGTAGGCAAATTCACAGCCTGTACCATCAGAAAAGGGCTGAAAACGCAATCAATGCTCACCAGTCACTTCCATCGCTGCCACATCTTATAATGGTGATGATAATGACCATTATGATGATGATCATAATAATAATGGCTTCCACTGGGTGGCACTTTGCAGCTTACAGAACAATTTAACAACCTTTACTTCCTTCAAAGCCCTTCAAGACCAATCTTCCACTCTCCCCTTTCTCTGGGCTACCATCTTACTAACAGCACACATTTCCCCCAAAGGACCCAGTGGCCTCTTTATGTCCCATTTCTCTCTTTACGGATAATAGAACAAAGATCTAGTAAAGAAATGACCAAAAGGGTCCCGTGTGTTGTCTTAAAGAAAAACCAAGACTTCCTCTACCAGACAGGAGTGGCCCAAGTGACAGAAGGAAGCCTGGACCCAGCACCCATCTGCTGGCATACACTGGGAGAACCCACAACCATATGGAGTCACAGAGATTGCTGTGCCCAAAACCCAGAAGGCCCTTGGAGGTGAGGGACCCGGGGGACCATAGGGCTGACCCTAGAACGTCAGTGTAGATGTTAGGAGGGCTAGCATGAGTGCAAAGCAAGGCTGGGAAGGTAGGGACAGGGAATTGGGCCATTCTCCAAGCAAAATGGGCCTCTGAGTAGAAAGGCGTGTGGCTCCCCAAGGGGACCCCACAGCCTAGGCAGAGGGGTGGTGAACGCAGATAGTGCCTATGGTGATAAGCAGAGAGGCCTGGCAGAAGGGGCCCTGGACATTCCAGGCTGGGCACAGCCTCAGGGACACCTCAGAGGACCCGCAGCTGTGGGCTCCGAGAACCCCTCCCCAGCGGTGACCCCTATCAGTGTGGAACAAGCACACAAGATGCACACCCAGGCCGGGCTGGACAAGGCCACAGGGCGTGCCCTGCGGAGGTGGGGAGGCCACAGTCTCCACACATTGCATCATCCTGGCACCAGGAAGGCAATGGTGCCCCATACCCATTTCCTTTCCTGGAAGGGGCCTGGCACATTCACAACCTAGCCACCTCCGGCAGCTGGCATTTCTCTCTCCAACCTCAACAGCAAATAGGTTGAGGGTGCTGAACAGAGCAAGGAGTGATCTGATCTTCTAATCCCAGCTCCCATGATCTGTAATGAGAGGCTGACATAAGAAGAGGCCAGAAGCCGGTGAGGACGTCTGCAGTCCACAGGTACAGGACTCATGCACTGTTGGCCAGAGTGCTGATTCTCCAAGCTGCTTAGGGGAACCTCTGACATGTATGTGCCTCACACATGTAGTAGAGTCACCTGTAATTCTTGATCAAATTCAGATGACTGTCCAGCTCACCCAGAACTCTATCTGCCTACTAGAACAGGAAACAGGTAGGGTGGCTCAGAGGCAGGGCCGGGCCTCTCTTCGTTCTGCCTCCTCTGGCTCTGTGGACACATGGGCATCCAAAAGAAGAATGCCAGAGGGAATGCCCCCCCGATGTGTCCCCTAGTGCTTGAGTTTCTAGGGCTACCATCCCTTGCCCTGTCTCGAGGTCATGCTAATGAGCTGGAGAAGTGGCCACGCAGCTGGGAAGGCCAGGTGGGGCCTGGGTTAGCCACGTGTGGGGCGAGTGGACAGCGTCCTTCAGAGGCCGTCAGGGCCCGGGCACCTGCTCCCCTGCCACACATCCAGCCCACAGTGCTCGAGGCTGAAGGCGAAACACCCTCACACCTCACGCTTTTAGCAGGAGCTACACTCTGTAACACCACAGTGTGAGGATCTGGAGGTGCATTTCTTCCCAGGGGCAAGAAAGGAAATTAGCCCTATTTTACAGATGGGAGCCTGAGCCCCCCCACCCCCAAGGCCAGCAGCTGGTCGGTGAAAACTCAGATGTGCCTGGCTTTAGCACCTTCAAGTCAGTGTTTGCCACAGCCAGGGCTGGTGAGGAGACCCTTCCAACACACCTCCCCACCAGCCCACCAGGGAGCATGAGCCTTCCAGGTCCAAAGGGGCAGCCTGGTGTGGAGGGCATGAGTCTCAGCTCTCTCTTCTCCTCCCAACCCACAAGCAGCAGACTTCCACCTGCAACTCCAGTAGCTGGCAGGCCTGCAGCGAGACTAAGACCTGAGAGCGCAGGCGCCTTCTCCCAGGCAAGCCAGCTGGGCGAGCCCTCCAGCCTGGGCACCCACCCCACTGCCAGGCTGTTTACTCGAGCTGGCTTTTGTCTCTGGCCCGCCCTGCTGCAGCTCTCTGTCCTCTGCCCAGGCCTGCCTGGGGCTGCTTGCCAGAGCAACTGCATGTCCAGGCTAGACCCCAGGCACCCGGGGCTGCAGTCCCAGCCTCCTGCTGCTCTGCCCTGGGTGAGAACCTCAGAGGCCCAGCAGGGTGTGGGGCTGTACCTGGGGATCACAGGAACTGTTAAGAGTTGTGGCCCTGGTGTTGAAGGTCCTCAAGTCCAGCCCAGCAGAAAAGGGGTGGGGACAGTTGAGGTTTCCTGAGACCAGTTCCCCTAGGCTGCTTAGACTCCTCCACCCTGGTGAGCCATGCCTCTGTGGCTGACAGACAGACAAGCCTGAGGAACAGGGAAGAGACGCTAGGGGCCTGGCCAGAGCCACGTCCCCGGCAGGATGCGGCTTCAGAATGGGCATCCATGCAAGATCCAGGGCACGGGGCAAAGCCCTGCAACCAGGAGGACCAGCAGCAAAGATGAGCTGTACTGGGGATGAGCCAGACACCGCACATTTCCCGACCCCTGCCTACAGAGACAGCACCTGCCAGCTGTCAAGGTGAGCACGATGGGCTTGAAGAGCACCCCTTGGTGACAGAGCAAGAGGCTGCAGGCCTCGGCAGGGCAGCAGGGTGGACACTCAAGCTCCCAAGTCTGGCCAAAGGTCTTCACCCACTGCCACTTCCTGGCTGTGGACCCAAGCAGCTCTTGGCCTCCCTGAGCCTCTGTTTCTTCATTAGTAAAATGTACGTGACAGCGCTGTGTCACTGGGCCCCCGGGGTTGCCATGGAGCGCAAGCGAAGCATTTGGCCCAGAGCAGGAGCCCTTGTCCCCTGGCACTCAGAACCCCAGCTGGGTGAGCTGGAGAGCAGTCTAGTCTGCTTGTTCACAACTGGCTTTGCCCAACTCCTGGCTAACTAATGAAAAAATGGCGGTCTCTGACTGCTCCACAGGCCCCTTCCAAATAGCATGGCTTTGGAGAATCTTCCAAAACAAGACCTGCTCCCAAGAAGTTGTCAGTAAATATCCAATGTCACACTTCTTTCCCTCATTACTTCAGAAATGCTGCCTTCAGCGCCTTCAATGGCAGCCAGTTTCATTCATTTATTTCAAATCTGGGTTATTAATCACTGGGAAAATAAAATGGCATCAGTCTGGTGGCTTGCCCTGGAAGAGCTCACAGTCTGGGCTTTGTCTTCAAGGATCTATAAATACACAGGTAAGCATCCCCGGGAGCCGCGGGTCCTTTAGGGAATAGAGGGCTGCCTCTATAATTTGATTAATCACTTCCAAACAGTTTACCTGCTTAACACAGTTTCTCTCAAGCGCTCACCTGAGCGACAAGAGACACAGCCTTGCCACAAATATGACCAAGCTTTCTTACAGCGTTGTGCCCATCTCACATAAAACTCAAGCCGGGAGCAGGAAGACACATTCTAAGAAGTGGTATCAGCCTCTCTGCCTCTCTAGCTTCCAGAATGGCCTCTTATTCCAGTTATTGTACTAGTGAAGGATGGACGACAGTAATACTGTGCTTCTTGTTACAGATGTGTGTTGCCTGGGTGAAATCTCGGGCTAACACAGCCTCAGGAAGAAGAGGGCAGACCAAGAATAAAGCCTATTCCGCGGAGAAGCGAGGCCACCGGAAGTCCTGGAACCCGAAGCTCTGCACGTTGTAACAACGCGACTCAAGACTATCAGAATTGTAAATATTTGTACAGACACTTATCCAAGCGGCAATCAGAGATCAGGTCCCTCTGCATGGGCTGACGGGCTTAGGGTTTATTGTCCTGATTTGTAAAAGTCGGAAGAACTTAAATGACGCACAGTAGATTTGCTGAGCTCCAAAGTCAGAGAATAGGTAAATAGAAACACGGTGGCTCCCTCCCAGGCTCTCTTCTACAGGCTGTGAGCAAACGGAAAAATAAAACATCGGAAAAAGTCTCAGCCTAATAAAATTACAAAGAGTAACTTCTTCGTAGAGCTCAGGGGAGCGGTGCAAGTGGGTCGTGCCATTCAGATGTGAAGTCCGCCAACGCATGCTCTGGACCTGACTCCTAGGCTCAAGTCCTGCTCTGAACTGCCCCATCCACCAGCTTCCTCCTTTATCCTTCTTCTAAACAATAGGATTCTCTGCACCCAATCCCACCCTTTCTTATATTAAAATAGTAATTAAGAATACCCACTAAAAGAGGTTTTCTAAACTGGGTGTGATAATGCATGCCTGTAATCTCAGTACTTGGGAGGATCACAGTTTCAAGACCAACCACAGCAACTTAGTGAGACTCTCAACTACCTAGTGAGACCCTGTTTTAAAAAAAAAAATGGCTGGAGGTACAGCTGAGAGGTAGAATGCCCCTAGGTTCAATTCTCAGACACACACACACACACACACACACACACACACACACACACTTTCTAAACATGACATTCTTTTGTGTTCTAATCTTCTTATATATAGTAATACAACTTGGTTTTTATTCAGCATTATCAGAAAAACCCATTGGGTTCTGATGGTGGCTTCCCAGTAGAGCAGAGAGAGCATTCACCTGGTGACCCACAAATTCTAGCCCCTCACTACAAAGCAGTGTCCAGGAGCAGGCCCTTAATCTCTGAGGGAGTCAAGTTTCACAAGGGTAAAATGAGACTGGAAAGGGTTAGGAGAGAAAGAACACAGTGCCGAGGCTTCCTGCTGACTGATTCCCAACACCCACCTGTGTTCTAGGGGCCAGGCCTACCTAGGAAGGACGCTGCTGGCTTGGAGCAAAACCCATGCATCTGCCATCTTAATCCAAATGGAATGTGTTTAAACTAAGGCTGAGGCCAGCCGCAGGCATTCGGGGAGGGGCAGAGGCCCAAGTGTTCACTGTACTTGCCCTGGAGGTGGAAGGGGGAACAGGCCGCCTTCTCCAAACCTGGGTACTCCAGGGCCCCATTCTGAAGCCTCAGCAGCCTACACGCAGCTGGGAGGACACTGATTCCAAGCAGGAGACAGAAGACAGACCGAGGTTAGGGGCAGCTACAAAGGAACCGCATTCCCAGAGACTGACTTCTGATTCCGACCCCCACTCAGCCCCCACCCAGGCTTCTCCCTGGGGGCCAGCTGGCTCTCGTCCTCTGGGCGCTCAGTTTCCTCTGTACCCTCTCCTCCACGTGATCCCAGGATGGACATACACTCCCACTTATGGGTTTCGCCTGCCCAGTGACTGCCCAATCTGGGGGGAAAATCTGGAGCGGGGTTCTGAGTGCCAGTCACGCTCCCAACACCAGAAGCTGCTTCAGGGTTTACAGAGCTTGGTGGAGTCCACACCCGGCTATTCCTACCTCGAGGGCACTGGAAAGCCCTCATCAGACATCAGGATGGCCCTTGCTCACCCTCCTGGAAACCCACAGCTCCTGCCAGGAAAATGTGACGCCCCACGAGCACCAACTTAACCTGTCTGGAAGATCTGGAGACAAGATGCAAATCTACCCCACCAGCGGAGACAATATTCTGGATCTTTTGTCAGAGTTTAATTACTTTTGTATAATTCTTGCAATTAAAACAGCAATTTGTATTCATCTAACACTCTGAAATTTTATTATAGGCTGCTTTATTGATTCTAGAAAAAGAGAAACAAGGGAAGAGGGAGAGAAGCGTGGGAGTGGGGGCACACTGAATGTTTAGGTCTCACCAAACCAAGCCCCACATTTTCCCAAGGCCTGCTGGAAGCATTCATGGCTTTGGGCAGCAGCCTGAGAGCTCTGAAAGGTATCACTGAGCCTACACTGCCCGTGTGCCTCTGTCTCACACCTGCCTGGCAGGATTCCCCACGCAAAGTAGGGGTGCTCCACTGAGGCCAGAACAGGAATGGGGCCCAAGGCTCACACCACGCACCACAATGAAGACGCAGGATCGCCCAGGTCTGCCTGGGACGGGCTTTCGCTTTCTAAGTCACTGTGGGGCCTCGCCCAGCCAAGCCACCCACTGCAAAGGCAGAGGAGGACGCGGACCTGAATGCCAGAACATTACACACACTTGAACCTCCTGCCAGCCTGCTCTCCCAGAAAGGAAGGTATAAATAAAACAAAAAGTCAATCTCTGACTACCTGTGGTTTCTACAGTTATACTAATACTCTTCTTGACATTGGAACTGAAAATCCTGGAACCCAGGAAAATCAGCTCTACAGCAAAGAGCAAATGGAAAGCGGTGTCTGCTGAAAGAACCAGCTCCTGGGCCCCCACACCCTCCTGCTCAATGCCTTTGCTCGGCATTGCAGCAAGACATGAGTAAGCCCAAGAAGCAGGTACTGCTGCTCACCTGGAAAGGCGGCTGATACTTACTGAGAAACTTCTCCAAGGTAACACTTCCACTGGAATTAAAACCATAAAGCCTGGACAGTATACAGACAGACTGGATGTCAGCCATGTTTCTTTCCCCAAAACCCTAAAAAGGCCTATTACCTTCCTCCTCTACCAGTAGAGGGGAAGCCCCACTGGCTTCCCTACTCCAACCTGTTAAAAAGTGATCTTCTGTACTGTGCACTTAAAATGGTTAAAACGGCCATTGTGGACATGTATTTTTTTTTTTACCATAATAAGTAATGGAAATAAAATGCAAATGGATTTCAAAAAAAATTTTTTTTAAAACTTATCTTCTGGCAAAAACCAGCCCTCTGCTGGAATCCCAAGTCCTCCCTGCAGCTGGGTGGAAGTGAACGACATGTCACAAGCTTCTCGGGGCTTTAGATAGCACCTTTGCCTGCATCACACGTAAACTCAGGAGGTGAGGCCCAATTGTGACATGCTCACCAAGGAGCTTACTCAAGACCTGTAAACACACTGCAACTTTATCTCTTTCTTCATTACCAACAGTACACTGGACACTGTAAAGGGATGCACCCCGTTTTTCCCAAACCAAAAAGAGTTAGAGATTTGGAGAGAAGGGAAGAAACACATATTCAGAAATTGCTTCAAGGCTGTCTTTTAAGAGCTCTTTTAAAAATCCTCCAGATTTTTCCAAATGATTGCTGCAATAATAACAGCCCCCAAAGAATACAGCACTTTGTTGGGACTTGCGGGCGAAATGTGCTGGAGCAGCTGTCAGCTTGGGGCAAACCACCCATCAGGGAGCCGACCAAGTGGGCTGCTCTCAGCTGGACGCCTCTGCATCTGCACCCCAGCTCTCTTCCCCAAGGCCAAGGCAGCCCTGCAGCACCTGTGGGCCCCTGCCTTCCTCCCAGTTCCCTAAATTCAGAAGACAGACAGCCCGCAGACCACCAAGGCAAGAATATTAGGGAAGAGGCATCCCTACCTCCCCGGGCAGGCGCCCTATGATGAGGGTGGGTAACCCCACACACTCATGTGAGTCTGTAATTTTAGACTAAGTCATTCATGGCTGACTCCTACATAGGAAGAGCCAGTTTTGCCTGAGGGAGGGGACAAGTATCCCCAAATCAATGGTGGGACAAAAAAAATTCGCCGTCAGTAAATTCCCGGGAGCAGTGGCGACCCACCCAATTGACTTGCCAAGTGCCGCAAGCGTGGTGTGGCCGCATTTCGCAAATAGCCCACAAAGGGGACTGCAGGGAATGGACACCACACTAGGCTCTACAGCCCCAGCGACACCAGGTGGAGTGAGAAGACAATGAAGTACTCCCGGGCCAAGGATGCATTGTTAGCACACCTACAAGTCCCTTTCTTCCAGCCATCATTTAACACCAGCACACTACATCAAAGAGAGGTGGGGAAGAATACCTGGCCCCCGATAGCCTGTCATGTTAGCCAAATGCTGGCTCTCTGCTCTGTCTGGGGCATCAGGGGCCCACGCTGGCCAGCAGCTGGGTCTCTGGTCTCCTTGTTTAATTCCTTTCTTCTCAAGGAAAAGTCACTTTCACACGGGCAGGCTGAGGGCCAGCTTGCCACATCTGACGCCACAGGAGTCTACCAATGGTTTCCATCCTGGTCTGTGAAGTCCCCTGGAACTTAGAAACAGCAAAGCTCAGATTCAGGACTGAATCTGAGAACCACATGGTTTGGAGAACCACGGGGGTAAATCCAAGGATGCCAACACTCGGACCATCCGGGGCGACAAGGATCTCACTGGACTGTATCTCATCGTTTCGACCTCAGTGAGCCAGCCCAAGCTAGCATCTCTAACTTATAGAAAGCCCAGCCACATAAGCGCAACACCCATAGCGCCCTTGTATCCTGCTGCTCAGAGAACTCATAAGAGACAGCTCACTAAGGAGATGGTCCTGCCCAGCAGCCTCTGAAATTGCAAAGACAGCATTTCCCACCAATGAGAGAACTCCCTTGTGTTTCCTTCTAAATGCCTGATGTATCCATTTTTCTGTCAGAACCCTCAAATAATGTCTATAATGCTAAGATTTATACATGTGCACTTATAAATGTTATTTCATTATAGCCTCTGCAAAACTACCTTCCTGCCTAAACATTCAATTAATGTAATTAAATTGCTACCTGATGGCATTATCTAATTTAACTTGAGATCCAAACTATTGAAAAGCATGTGCCTTTTAACACCCTAACTGGTAACGCATGTGATGAACAGAGCTATAAACATGTTGGCGTAACTGAGCTGTTTAAAAATAAATTAGCAAACTATAAAAATAAACAGCAACATACATATGTACTCAATTATGAACTAACTCTAATTTTTGTTCTGAAATACTGTCTTTGACCTTAGTCATAAACAAGCACTATTAAAAAAACATAATATCCCCACAGACAGGAGGCCAAGGATTAAATGCTCTTCCAGTTCAGCAGAATGCAAAACAAGACACCAAAAGGAAAAAGAGAAAGAAAAGGGGAATCAAAGAAAAGAAAGTGTTTGTCCTTCTTGAAAAGCTGGAAATGCGTATGAAACCTCTGAAGCCACTGTGCTCTCGTTGACTGGAAGCTGCTTCTGCTGGAGCCGGCCAAGTTAAAATCTGGTGAAGCGCTTTTGCATTTTCAAATGTTTTGGAGCCTCCCAAGAAAAGAGGGCACGCAAGGGGAAGAACTATTTCCAAATGCAGCTGTTCCAACAGCTCACTGTCTGCATAAGAGTCTCTGTCATGCAGGGCTCCTCCCACCTGAAGGAGCCCCAGCCTTCACTGCTACTTGCCTTTAAGTCATGAGCTTCCCTAAAGCAGAAATGTGGAAGTTGTCTTCCAAATAGCACAAGACGGAAAATGGGGAAGGGGCCGGTGGAGAAGCAAAATCAAGCTGTTGAAACCGTACACAGGACACGTTTTCACCCTAATCCACTGCCCCCGTAACAAAGGACGGCGTACTGTGGGATAATTAATACGGATTATTATTACCGTTTCTAAAGCAAAAGAACAAAAAAAAATTCCACAAAAGACAAATCACACACATAGTTTTCTAAAGCTTTAAAATCACAGGGTCGTTGGCTCTGACTTCTATGGGGTTACAGATAATGCCCTGCCTGAGCAGGACAGATGCAAATAAATAAATAAATAAATCACAATAAACCTGAAATTCTCTCATGTCATGGTGCTTTCTGTCCTTTATTTCACAATAAGAGTAGTTGAGCAATAGCTAAGTAGTTTTTTATCTCGAAGAACCAGCCCCAAATGCTGAAAGCCCCAAGGTTGTCTACCTGCTCCCCCAAGCAACAACAATGATACAAATAAAAACTAGAAGGAAACCCAAACTCATCCACACTTAGTTCAGAACACAGACAAAAAGCTGGGTAGGAAAGAGGAGCCAGAAAAAAGATTCTTGGGTACCCAGGCTTTAGCTGCAGGCCAAGCTCCCTGTGGTAACAGGAGCAGCCTGGTCACAGAGTCAGACTGATACAAAGAAACTTGTCAGTTACTGCTAGACAAACATCCCCAACATATGTTTTTCAAATGAATGAGGCTGTAAGGTTTTGGAACCATAGAACAGGACACTGTGCTGGCTCTTCCCTTTCTAAAAAGGAGTCTGCTCCCTCCAAGCTGTGGAGGGTATGACCTGTGGGCAAGGGACCAGAACTTAGCTGGAGTCCCAGGGCAAGTTGGTCACAAAGGTGTCACTACAAGAATGAAGTTAGCAGGGAGCCATCTGAGCATGGCTCAGACAGACACAGGCGCTCCTCTACCTGGAGGCAGGCGAGCTGAGGCCCCTGGATTTCCCCTGTCAACTGCAGCCTGGACCCTGCCATGGGGTCTCCCTTGGGTCACCTATGATCCAGACAACTGGTTTTACATGTAGGAAGGCCAGAACCGTCAAGGGAACAGAGAGTAAACCAAGACCTAACTTGTGGGAAGTTAAACTTATGCTAGAAGCACTGCTGTTTAAGGTCCTTCTTGAGACAAAGGACAAAGGGGCTCTCCTCTCCTGAGAGGCCTCTAAGAGCGGCTCAGACAGAAATACCGACTCCGGTTTTTATCAAACTCCTGAAGTCACGACTTCTGGTCTGAAGATTCAAGTTGAGGTCAAAGCAAGAATGCAGTGTGTTTGATTCAGGTCCTTGCAAATTATCCCCAAATAATTTACTTGATCTCAGCTTTGGCTGGCTCGGGTGTTGTGAGGATTCCAAGAATTATTTCACTTTTCCATTAGAGGGCTCTCCACTCTCCTTTCAAGGAAAAATGTTCTAAATGCCAGCCCACATCTTTCCAGGAATGGGGAACGGGAGGAGGCAGTCTGGGGAAAGGAGAACAAGGGATTTCCACAAGAAATCCTAGCGGGCTGGCCGGCAACCTGCCCCCAGCACACAAGACATAGTGGCGGAAGTCCCGAAAGCCAGCAGAGGATGTGGCTTTCACCTGATGGCCAGGAGACCCGGATGTTCACCTGAACCCTAAATAAACAAGAGAAGTGGAGAAGGGCAAGAAACTAAGTGTGTATTTCTCAATCAAAAGATCAAGCTGTCTCTGGTAACTAAAAACAATGGAGAAGAAAACTAAACAAAAATCTGGGAGAGGAGGAGCTGGCCTCCCCAATGGACTGGAGCTCTCCTAACAGCCCCATCACAAGGCCACTCGCTTTCCCCACCACCTTCTGAAGGGGAGGAAGTCCAGCACCCACCTGGGACCTGACAAGGGGGAGGAGGAAAAGGAGGAGTCCTACTTCTCTAGATCACCTCCCGCGGCCTTCCTGGCCCATCCCAGAGAAACTTAAATCCTCCCTCCTAGTCACCAAGCCAAACACCTCAGGATCCGCCCGAGACCCCTCTCTCTCATACCCCATGCCCAGCCAGTGAGCAAGTCCTGTTAGTTATACCTTCCAAACAGGCCCAGAATCCCGCCCTTCTCCCTTCTCTACCACCATCATCTGGCCTGGATTGTTGCCTCCTGAGTCTCAAAAAGTGGCCAAAGTGACCTTCTAGAAACCCAGGTTGTATGATGTCACTCCCCCAGTGGCTTCCATCTCCCTTGGAGTCAAAGCCAAAGTCGCCCCAAAGCCTTGAAGGCGGCCTCTCCGATCTCTGCCCTCACCCAGCTCCGTCTGCACTCCCTCACGCTGCCAGGGCCCCAACTCAACACCCCAGCAGACTGCGGCCTCGTCCTCCACCTCTGCAGGCGCCCTGGCGGGAACCCTGTCCAGGAGTCACATGGCCGATTTCCTCACTACCTGGAGCCTTTGCTTCAGGGGTTCCTTCCCTAACATTCTATTCAAAAGTGTGCCCACCACACACTCCCCTTCCCTCTTCCCCAACCTTAGTTTTCTCCAAGGCAGTCTGATTTGACATACTATATCATTCATATATTTATTGACGTACTGTCTGTCTCCTCAGCTCGAATGAGGACGCCTAAAGAGCAGGAATTTTTGTTAAGACTTTGACCACTACTATATGCCCAACTCCAAGAACAGTTCTGGGCACATAGCAGGTGTTCAAAATATTTGTTGAAAAATGAATGAGTGAACCTTCAGGATCCCAAACTGCAGGAGGCCCCTTGCCACAGTATCTATAAAACTGTCAGACGTCCAATCTGGGGCACTGGACTTTGGACGGATTCCACTCCTCCACCAGCCCTGGGGCCTAGAGGAAAGACCGCTGGCATTATCATGTAAATGATAAGGTTTATCTCTTTTGGGGAAAGGAAAAAAGTGGGGACAGAAGCCAGTAAAAGACAAATGTCTTTTTTTCCCTAAGGCTCCTGAGGAGCCTTCAGAAAGAGAAAGGGCTAGTGGTGGCGCACACTTGTAATCCCAGTACTTGGAAGGCTGAGACAGGAGGATCACAGGTTCATAGCCAGCCTCAGCCACTTAGGCCCTCTGCAACTTAGTGAGACCCTGTTTCAAAATAAAGAATAAAAAATAGGGCAGCGAGTGTAGCTCGGAGGTAGAATGCCCCTGGGTTCCATTCTCAGTGGAAAGGAAAGGAAAGGAAAGGAAAGGAAAGGAAAGGAAAGGAAAGGAAAGGAAAGGAAAGAGGGAGGGAGGGAGGGAGGGAGGGAGGGAGGGAGGGAGAGAGAGAGAGAGAGAGAGAGAGAGAGAGAGAGAGAGAGAGAGAGAGAGAAGGCTCCCACTTCCATGCACCACTCAGCGGTCCCCACCTCTCACAGTGTGAATGTCCAGATGTCCAGTGCTGCACAGGGGCTGGCCAGCACCACCCCTTGAGATGCCAGCTGCCTGGGTGAAACCCTCAGACTTTCCCTCCTCCAGGGAGTGGGGGTGAGAGAAAGGGGCAAGGTGAAGGGACAAACGCCTTACCCCTGAGAGCCAGGGATGCAGCCAGAAATGCCAAGGCATCCTTTCCTACTCTGGCATATATTTTGACAGAAGAATAAATGCTCCCCAGTTGGTAATAACAATAAGTCTGAATTAGAAGAACTTGACAATTTGGAAAGTCATGCCATTCCTTGTGACTCCATTCTATTGTCTTACCAATAAAACACCTAAAGATGCTATTCATACAAAGTACTAATGGCCACTTGTTAACATGTTTAATAATGCCAATATTTCCATCTGCTTTGCAACAGTTTCCTTCCTTTCTTCCTTCCTTCTTTCTTTTCACCCTTTCTTTCTTGTTTTGGCAGACTATTTTAAGTTAATCTGATCCAGAGTTGATGTGATTCAGAGCTGAAGACTTAAAGAGCTACATTCTCCATAACTATCAATGACAACCATTGCTTTCCAAGCCATCGAAGGCTATAGTTAAGTTGAAAATACAGGAGGCAAAGAAGTGGCTTCTAAGGAGGGGTGCCATTAATTCTCTAAGCTTTAAGCACTCTGCTTCTATGAAGGCAAGAAGCAGAGAAATGAATGGCAACGCCAGTAGGGAGAAGACTTTCTTCTTTTTTTGAAATACATTAACTAATAAGATTGTGAGGTGTTTCATCTGCTCCACCCAAAAGTCCAGGCACATTCACCAAGTTGTCCTTCAACAGCTGGGCTAGGGAGGGGACCAAACGTTAAAAAGTGGGGGGGACTCAAGGCTTAGGACTAACAGGGCCAAACTGACAGTAATCCTTCCCAGTGTCAGAGGAACTCCACAAGGGGCCGCACCTAGGCTCACAACTTTATCCAACAACCTGAAAAATGAAAAACTGCGAAAGCTGGAGAGCTGAAAAGTTCCAGAACCTTTGTGCTCATCATCCCTGAAGACCTGTCAAAAGAGGAAGTCTGCTTACTTGGAATGTTCTAGAAGGGACAGTTCAGAAGGCACCCAGAGCTCCATCTATACCCCTGCTGGGTTGCTAACAATGGCGGCCTGGTGGGGTGCAAAAAGCACAAGACTCAGAATCACTTATTTGGGTTTGTGGCTGAGCTCTGCTGGGCGGCCTGGGCAAGTCGCTTCACCTCGCTGGGCCTGTGTACTTTAGCTTTTCTGGCTGTGTGACTTGATATCAGGTGGAAAGGACCTGCCTCCTCCTATCTACCCCGTCCCCATCTCCCCACATCTGTTTCTCAATGGAGGAAGCGGCTTCAAGAGAGGGAGCCATCTCTCCAGTCCCTCCCCTCACCATGCCCATCACAGGACTTGGAACAGGGTAAGAGCTCACTGGATAAAGATGACGAGGTGAGACTATCTCCTCTCAGCTCTACATTCTCAGGTCTAAGGAAAACTAAAGCCCCAGTAACTGTGTGCTGTGTACCTAATTCACGATGGCTTCGAGAATATCCTCGTCAGGCCTTCCTTATGTGGCTTGAACTTGGTTCAGTCTAGTGAAGATGGTCATGTCTCTTTCAGGTTCTCAACTCTGAGTCCCCATTAACAAGGGATAAGAGAACGAACAAGTTTTACTACAATACACACCTAACGTGACCAAATAAACCTGACCACATAGTCACCCAGTGGCACCCCTTTGGATCACACAAGGAGAAAGGCAAAGTTTAACCTCGTGGGCATCTCAGGGATTAATCCCACCTCAAACCAAATTTCCAGGGTAGTAGCTGTGATGTCAGGGGGACCACGGCACCCTCTGTGGTTGCCTCTCAGAAAGACAATCTGATGGAGGGACCGGAGCGTTACTTAGGGGCCAGGCACCTTGTCCTGCCCCGTCCCCATCTGGGCAGCTCCCACTGCTCCAGGTGGTAGGAGGGGCCCAGGAGGGACAGGCATTTAGTCCCAGGGTAATTCTAAATGGATTCCCTACTCTCACAGTGCCTCTCCTCGGGGCCATTACCACCAGCTGGCGAGGGGTAATGTCTGCAGCAAAAGCCAGTGCCTGATGCCCCAGAGCCGCCATCCCGTGTGAGCACCTTCACAGGAGGGGTGCTGGGCGGCCTCTCACTGGAACTCCGCCTCTTCTCTTTGCGGGGAGCAGATCTTCATGTCCTCCCAAGGGCCCACTGCCTGCTTGGCTCACCACTCACACCCACAACAGACAGATGACTAATAAGCCGGGCGCGGTGGTGCACACTTGTAATCTCAATACTTGGGAGGCTGAGACAGGAGGATAGGCAGGATAGTAGTGGCCAGCCTCTGCTACTTAGTGAGATCCTGTTTCAAAATAAAGAATAAAATAGGGCTGGGGTACCCGGGCGTGGTGGCGCACGCTTGTAATCCCCATGCTTGGGAGGCAGAGACAGGAGGCTCACGCAGGTTTGAAGCCAGCCTCGCTGGCTTTAGAGACCCTGTTTCCAAATAAAATATAAAAAAAAATAGGTATGGGAGTGTAGCCCAGAGGTAGAAGGGTTCCATCCCCAGTACCACCAAAAAAATAAATAAATAAAATAGGGCTGGAGTATAACTCAGAGGTAGAATGCTTCTGGGTCCCATTTATAGTACCACCAAAAAAAAAATATATATATATATATATAAATATATATATATATGCAAATGACTAACAGAGAAAGAAAAAAGGCCTTTACACCACAACTAATACTCCCATTGGCCTCCACCTGGGGACCACAAACTACACCTCTGAAGGGGTCCCACCCAGGCTACCAGCAGCATGACAGGTGGCCCCTCTCCGCACCTTCCACAGACAGGCAGCTCCAGGGAGGAGAGGCTGTTGCCTGGCTCAAGGGATGGGCAAAATACCACGGCCTCGGTCAAGAGGCCCGGATCCTAGTTCCGCCATCTTGAATTCTCCCAGTCCATGGTTCTGTGTTCCCAAAGACGGAGGACAGACTTGGGAAAGGCAGGCACTGCCTGGGTTCGGGATGAGGCCTGCAGAGGGACTCCTGGCCACACAGGCCACTTCCTCCAGGACCCTACTAAGGCTCCCATGGAGAAGCTTTGGTGAGGAGCCACCTCCAGCACACAGGTGAAAGCTGGAGAAGGGCCATGGCTGAACTAGAGGCTGTAGGCCACCCTCCCACGACTGAGCTCCCAGGCCTAAGCCGTTGGCCTGGCTGGCTAACCCATTTCTAGACAATTCTGGGACCTGGAAAACAAGTCACCTAAAATAGGATTAACTGTGGATTCTCCCCCCTCTTGGGAAAGAAATCAGAGTTGTGCAAATAAATCAAGTGGGTCTGGCTGACTTTTCACAGCACACTGAAAAGGGTAACACACTGTAAGAGTCAGTGAGTTCCACTGATAAGAGAGGATTTCCCTACTCAAATATCAAAGGTCTTGTATACACACAAACCAAGACAGAGAGAAAGAATGAATGAATGAGAATCAGCTCTTAACCGCATCCCAGAGCCAGTGAGCGCTGCCTGAGGAGAAGCAGGACTCAGTCTGCCTGAACCCAGGCCACCTTCCTGCAATGAGGCTCTGGGCTGTGTAAGGGATGTGGCTTCAGAAACCAAACCCCCCCCATACCCTCTGCCCCACAGCGGTGGCCCAGCCCAGGGAGCCTCCCTACACCAGCCTCCACGTGGGCAGGGCCAACGCTAGCAGCAGAGCTCAGGGTTCTGCCATGAAAGGATGGTCACAGAGACTCAATCCACCTCCTGTCACAACCCTTTCATCTTCCCCACAGAGACACAGGAGGGAAATACAGTGTCCCAGCCCCACACCAGTCCACAGGGGGGAGCCTGGCCTTTCCATTTGCAATCCATCAGCCTGAACCAAGCCCATATGTGACGTATGTGGACCAGCATTGTGAAGGGAACCGCAACCCCCCCCCAAAAAAAAACCGTGCCCTAACAAAAGTGACCATTTAGGGTGGAGACAATACGAATACACAACCATGAGGCTGTGCAAACCCTACTGACCCTCTCCGCCAACCCCTAGAGCAACAGCCGCTCCAGAGGGAAGCCACTGGTCAAGTCAGGCCTTTGGCCATGACCCCCAAGTTCTCAGTTACCTAGAGGAATGGCCTGAGCAGGTACAGGCCACTCAATAAATGTCGGTAGGACCTGAAAACCTCTCTGAAACACAGTCCACGGCTCCGAGGGGAGAGGATGGCAGCTCAGAGAGGGGCCGATGTACGCAGGCCCTGACACAGGCGCAAGGGTTTCCTAAAAACTCCTGATCACCCAACATCTTAGCTTCTCCATTTCTGCTCCTGACCTGGCACTTGAGGTTGAAGTCCGCAGGCCACCCGCCCACTGTGAGATCATCCTGTGGGGATTCCCGGGCAGGACGGGAAGGAGCCAATCCATCCCAGAGGGGATATTCCCTGGATACTGCTGGAGCAACATCCTCGAAGCATACAAACACCGTAGGCGGGAAGGGCAGGGCAGATGGCTCCTCTCTCCTCACCACTTCAGTTATATCCTCATTGAACTGGGGTCCAGGAAAGGGAGGCAGGTTGGAAAGCCTGGCCTCATGACTATACACCTGTGATTACTCATGCCACATCTGTGTGCTCCAGAATATTTTCCTATGTCTGTAAATGCTTTTCATATCATTCTATACACTTACTGCCATCTCCCCTCACCTGGCATGCAGAAAAGATGTGCTTATTATGCACACTCAGGTTGTGTTGTACAACGACTACCTCCTATTCTTCGAACACAGGTTTGGCTGGCAACTCAAAAGACCTGGCTCTGCTGGCTCGCAGGGAACCTGGGCTCTGCTCTTCCAAAACCTTTGTTCTCCAGATGTCAGCAGAAAGTTATGAACAGCTCTCCGCCTGAGCTAAGTTACCGAGCCACGAGTGCGCAAAGAAAGGCCACTCTCTGTATTTCTCAGCCTCCGTGAAGCTGTCACTGGGAGAGGAGCCAAGAGGGAGGAGGCACCTTTGGAGACGGGATCATAACTCTATCACCCCGTGAAGCAGAGAGGTAGTCGGGGAACTTGTGTCAGGAGAGGAGAACCAAGTTCAAGATGGACAAGGGCAGAGAGGAGATGCCGGAAGGGAGAAATGTGCATCAATACAGCTGGGAGTGAACGTTCAGCAACAGTCCAAGATGGCTGACAAAGATCTAGTGTTCCTAGAGACCTCAAGCTGAAAGTGAGTCATCAATGAGCATTATTTTTTTTAATTAAAAAAGCAAGAATGCAGATGTAAGAGGAAGAAACATGGAAAACACTTAAGTGTCTTGCCATCGTGCTCTGAAGTCATCAGACTAGTGCCTGAGTAAAAGATCCAGAAAACCAGCAGGCTCCAAAGAAGGGTGCAAACCCAAGAAATGGGTTGAAACAGAACAGATCCATGAGTTCACATTCAAGGGATTACTCAGGAAGACCCAATGGCAGACAGGGGAGCAAAATTCTTAAATATGAGGGGCGTTAGCGAATGCTGGTGATAAGATACTTTGTCTTCTCTGGAATGAAGAGGAAATGGGTTTAAGCTGAAGCAGGATGGACTGAAGGTAGACAAAAGGAAGGATTTCCTGCTATTGAGAGATGTCTTTAAAAATAGTGTGGTGAGGAAGAGGATGGGTCGGCCGATTCTCAAGACCTGTCTGCTTCTGAGAGGAGGCAGTTCCTCCACCACCTGGCCTCCACCTACCCCGCATGTCCAGTGATCTAGTTGAGAAAGCCCCACTATTCTGTGGATACCTGCAAACCTCAGAAATGCCACTCCAGGGGAGCCCTGCCAGGAGAGATGGTGGGAAGGCTCGCCCAAAGCAGGGCAGCGACAGGGGAGGGAGGAGGTGAGCTGAAGTCACGAAGGAACAGGCGCAGGTGGCGGGGGACTTGAGTTTTACCACAGAGCCCCCAGGTCAGTGTGCCACGAGCGCCAGGCTCCTCATCAGCAAGGCCTCAGTGCAGAAAGTATCCCTTATGCTTGGCACAAGGTCCCCAGCAAGGCACAAAAGGGCCACCCCCAGTTCCTGCTGGGCACCGGGAGGCCGTATGAGTTGTAGCAGCCAGGCAGGAAGGAAAAGTGGGAGCCCCAGGCCCTGTGCCAGGTCTCTCATTCCTTGCCAATGGCCTCCGGTCCATCTCTCCTGCCTCAGCCTCAACCTTTCTCCTCTGTTAAAAGAGAGTGTAAATGGTATGACTTTGTGATTTGAGACTACATAAAAGATGCTCAATAAACATTTACTCGGCTCTTCTACAAAAGAAAATGTTCTGCTTCAAGGCCTGGACTTCCTTCTGTGATTCCTCAGATACTCTTGTCAATTACAGGAACAAGTGTATTGGCCCTCATAGTCAATGCTAGGGGTAGACATTTTTTTTAAACACTTTAAAATAATTACTGAGATTTAGCGATCTTAAGAATTAGGCTTTCTTTCTCTCTACCCAGATTTCCTCCAGCGAGCCTGGGCCTGAAATGATCTCCTCCTGTTCCCTCCATCCTGTGCTGAGCTCCCATCCTGCATAAAGCATCGTAAATGAAGGAGGCACCCAATTAGACCTACAGTTCCACACCAATGTGTTACAGCCTGTCCTAAAGGAGATCCAAGAACTATTTTAGTACTTGGTACTAATGTTTAAAAATTATTTGCTTTTGGAAGGTCTGTGTTAGAGCAGATTCAAGACCCCACCTAGAAAATAACAGAGGGCACAGGGAGAGTGGGGACCAGGTAAACCCCAAGTGTTGGAGCACACATGCATCAGCATGAGTTCCTCACATGCACTGACACAAAGACAAGGTGAGAAGTGTGGCACGAGGTCCAAAACCATCGTGCACCAGTGGGGCTGAGAGCACATGAGCCATCTGAGGATGAGGAGGAAGCTGGGGTTTCAAGACCCTATTCATCAGGGCGGGGGTCCCTTAAAAGTACACCCAGAATCAAAATGCAAGAGGAGGCATTCTGGGGGAGCGTTCTAAGGACCTAGCAATCCCTATCTGAGTTGAGTGGGGAAGACCCCGTCAGCACGCTGCAGCTCCACGGTACAAGCATTCATTCACAGCCACATTTCCTGGGGCTGCTTGTCACTGACATTCTGTCATTCAAGCCGAGACCTAAAGCCACAGTAGGCACCAAATCCGCCTCCCTAGAATCTACGGCAGTAGGAAAGTTCATCCTTTAAAAGAGTTATGGCACACATCTCAGCTCTGGAGAGAAAAATAAAGAGAAGAGAGATTTTTCAACCCTGACACTTTCAGGAAGCAAGGAAGTCTCTAGCAGGTACTACCAAGCCAAGAAGCCCCTTTTCAAACAAGTACACCAGGGGCCCCTTTTAAATACAGGAGTGGCACACACACAAAGAAGTAGGTGTGAAAGTGGGGGCAAGAAAGAGAACCCGAGGTGTGCACGCTCCATCTACAGATACCCACATCTTTCAGGCATTTTTCGGTCTTTTTGATTCTGTAACCTCCATATTGAGAAACATAAAACACAAGAACATTACACCTGTCAGGTGCTGCGCCCTGAACTATCTCCAGGCAGCTGAAAGTCAGTACATCAGACTTTTAACAATGTGAAAGTTAAAGATTAAAAACATGTTGGAACACTTACTTTAGGTGGTGCCAAAAATGTGTCCATAACCCACAAGGAGAGATGGGTGTGGGGCATCGAAGGAGGAAGATGACGGCCTTCATGCCGCAGGGGAAAACTCAGGTCCGCTTGCTTCTTGCCTGCCTGCCTGCCTCCCTGCCTGCCCGCCCAGAGAAACTGCTACTGAAATTGGACTTGCCTTGTAAAGACACTAAGCTGACTGCTCCAGAGATAAGGTTGGAACCAGTGTGCAGATTTCCAGGCCCTGTGAGTTTTTCTGGCCTGACCATGAGTTTGGCAGCCGCGGGTACAGGCACACATGTGGGCATGGGTACCTGCTTATTTAGACAAGAGCTCCAGGCCACAGCCTGGATTCTGAACTCGCCCCCCCCCCCAAAAAAAAAAAACCCTGCTCAAAGCAAAGAGAGACTTTTCATAAGATACTTCCATTTGCCAATCTATCACTTAGGAATTAATGGTGAGGCTTGGCTAACTCTTTCTTGACATAGAACATTAAAAGTTTTCATTAAAAGTGGTGGTGTACGCTTTTTAATCCCAGCGCTTGGGAGGCTGAGACAGGAGGATCGCACGGGTTCAAAGCCAGCCTCAGCTACTTAGTGAGGCTCTCAGCAACTTAGTGAGACCCTGTTTCCAAATAAAGTATAAGATAAGTCTGGGAATATAGCCCAGAGGTAGAAAAGCCCCTGGGTTCTACCCCTAGTACCACAAAAAAAATAAGTTTTAGCCTAATTGTTCTTAGCAGTAAGCAATTCTCGGTCCTCCTGCAAACAATTCAGCCTGTATCTTCATTTAGGGCTATGCTTTATCGATGCATAATCGTGTATGTGATATACTGTTATGGCTTCTATTTCTCCAAAAACTGAAAAATTCATAAAGCCCAAGATAACATAATATGCCATGAATGGCAGTCACATCCTATAGGTAAGAACCAAAAATGAAACAAATAAACTTGCAAAAGTATTTATGCTGGAGTATTAAAAAATTTCCTCAAAGAGTTCCCAAGCAAATGGGTGCCTTTTTAATTTTCACCCTTACAATAATTTCTTTTCAGGTTTTGTTTATTTTGAGGAAACATTTCACTTTTTTTCCCCAAGACTTGAGGTGTGAATGATGCAAAACAGTATTTGGATATGTAAACCGAATCATTTGCATAATGCATTACTAATCAGTGGGTATAAATTCTGGGATCTGAAGAAATGAAATCAAGTGCCGTGGAATTTTTTAAAATTTAGATTATAGAAGTAAAGAGAATCACCTTTTGGTGGAATAATGTACACATTTGCATTCTGTTTATAAGAAAGAGAAATTATCCCCACAGAGTTTTACAAAGAATTTTAAATAAGTGGCCTTTGATGTACAGGGCTTCGCTCTGACTCAACATTATGAGGCAGAAAGGTCCTAAATTCCCAGCCACAGAACACCAAAGAAAATGAAGGCATTTGCATCAAAAAGAGCAGATGTCAGACAGGCACAGTGGCCTCTGCCTGTAATCCCAGGACTTGGGAGGCTGAGACAGGAGGATCACGCATTTGAGGCCAGCACTAGGCATCTCAGCAAGACCTTGTTTCAAAATTAAAACAAAATAGGGCTAGCAATTTTATTTATTTATTTATTTACTAATAAATAAATTTGGTGCCTACTGTGGCTTTAGGTCTCGGCTTGAATGACAGAATGTCAGTGACAAGCAGCCCCAGGAAATGTGGCTGTGAATGAATGCTTGTACCGTGGAGCTGCAGCGTGCTGATGGGGTCTTCCCCACTCAACTCAGATAGGGATTGCTAGGCCTATTTTGTTTTTATTTATTTATTTATTTATTTATTTATTTATTTTGTTTTTATTTCTGTAACTCAGAAATAAAATGCCCCTGGGTTCAATTCCCAATGTCACACAAAAAGTTATAATAATAATAAAATAAAGAGCAGATGCCATCCCCATGTTGGTGCCTGGGGTACCTACAGGACTCTGTTGCCTACACCCCCCATAAACCCGACTTGGTCACCGAATGCCTCAGAGAACCAGAACCATCTACATGGCTCGCCCACTGGTTTCCGCTGGTGCTCGCGTGCAAGCTGAGCCTCATCTTTGTAGAAAAGCATTAACATGGATGTGCAAACAGCAGAAAGAAGAAAAAATTACTCCTGCTTTGCTGTTCTCTTTGTCAAGCAAGCCTGATAAAACTGAGTATAAGAAGCAATGTGTCTGAACAAATACTTTTTGAGAAAAAATGAAATAGGGAGCAGAGGAAAAGGAGGTGTGGCCTAGCGGTCAGCCCCAGACAATGGCACAGTCCCGGCTCCCACAACAACGGGAGAGGCTGGTGACTCTTGAGAGGTGAGTCAGGTCCCTAATCTCCCCAGGAGTTACATGCACACTCAGAAGTTCCAACCTTGCTCATGAGCACACACCAGCCATGTGCATGGCGCACACACACACACACACACACACACACACACACACACACTGGTGTTTGAGGGTGCCAGGTTACATTTCCACAGCAGCTGCTCCTATTGTCTACTGCCAGTGAAGCCAAACCAGCCTAAAATTTAATTTAATCTGCTGTAAGCCCAAGTGTCAGGCACTTAGATGGCAGCTAAAAGCGCCACTCTCAGATAACTGAGTGACACTTGCTAATAATAGCCTCTGCGTGAAGCGAGAGTGGGAGCGGACATTTTGTGAAACCAGAGGGACCCGGGCCTGGGAAGGACGCAGGGAGGCTGGTCTCAGCTCCCAGGCAGATCCAGCAGAGGCCAGGCCACCTGGGCTCCCTGGGACTGGCTATATGAAGCCACCAGTGGCCTGGCTTTTGCTACAAAGGGAAACAAAACGCCCCTTCCCAGCTGTGCAGTCACTGCCCAGCTCCCTCTCCCCTTCCTGGGCTGTGCCACTGTCGCCTGAAAGAGATGGTGAGGAGTCCCTGACTGTGTTCTCTGTCCCTCCCTCCTTAGAGTCAGCCCAGCCTCCTCTCAGGCGAATCATCTTTCTCTAAGACCAAGGCTCCACAGATACCTCCCCCACCTGCTTCTTCCCAACATCCACCACTAAGAAAAGAGGTACCTAGGCTGACACCCGTCAAACTCCTCCTCCTCCTGCCAGCAAAAGGCAACAACTCTCTTTTCTTCCAGGAGAATGGAGCACGGTGCACAGCACTGATCAGAGGCCCCTTCAACTGTGAATTTTCCCGACTCAAGATTGAGCTTAAAGGTACTTTCTTCCCCCCAGGACACTTGGCCCCTCTGAGCCCAACCCATGTGGCAGAAAGGCTGAGCAAGGCCATTCTGCTCCCTACATTCCACAGTGCCTTTATCCTTAGGAAATCTCAAATATTTAAGTATAGAGGGAATGGTATAGGTCAGTCCCCAAGAACACACCATCCAGCAACTCTCGGCTGTTCAGGTTTTATCTATGACCCTATCGCCTCCCTGCCCACCAGATTATTTAAGTTGATCCCAGACAGCATATCATTTCATCAGTAAATAGTTCAGTATGTATTTTTTTAACGATAAGGACTCTTTTATTCCCCTCTTAAGCACAACCACAAAACCATTACCACACCTAAAAAAAAAAAAATAAGGTGACAATAATTCCTTATCACCAAATAGGGCAGTTACTTTAAACTACGAAATACTTCTTCCCGTCTGAATTATGCTTTTGAGGAACCTTCAACCAGAAATTCAAGACCAAATCTGCCAAGGAAAGCGACCAGAGAATCACAGGCAAGGGCCCCGAGACCTCTAAAGCCACCTTGCACGTCAGCTCCGTGCAGTCCTTTGCTCTGGCGGGGGCTTTATGTACTGTCCAGGAGTCCTCTGTGACAGTCCACACCCCTCTTAACCACCTGGAGGGCTAGGAGCCTTCCTCCTTCCCCATGTGGCCATGACCACAGAAGCAGATGTGCTCCCAGTGTTCAGAACTGGGATTTATTTGTCTTCTAAGAACATGTTCTCCTGGACAGTTCTGCACAGAATTCATTCAGAGAGCATGTCTTGGATCCACAGCTGACTAGAGATGTCAGTTATGTTCCAAATGGGTTTTCACAGGTCAAGGTTCTGCAGGCAAGAGCAAATACTATTTTTAGACAGGATAAGGTCACCATGCTTTTAGAGACAGTGAGGTCTACAATAAAACCTATTGATCAGCCTCTGGAACTAGTGCTCCAGAGAGACACAGAGACTGAAAGGAAAAATTGCCTAACTGATTTTTTTTTCTGTAGACTCCATGGGTAAAAGCTTGTTGGACTTAATATCTTTCAGGAGATAAGTAAGAAGTGACTGTGTACCGATTACTGAAGTCCATTTAGCCAGATGCAGAGGCAGGTCACAGGAAGCACTCATATCAGAACTTCCAAGGAGAGAGGCTTCCAAGACACCAAGTATGGAAAAGAACAAAGGCTGGCCTTCCCAACTCAGTGGTAGCGAGGAGGAAAGGCTGCCAGGACTTCTGCCTCGGACCTTGCTACCCTACAGTGCAACTGCGACCCTCAAGCCAGGGCTGTGTAAATAACAGATGCTCGAACAAATGGCATGAGGATGGGCCTGCCTAAGGTGGAGTTTCAGAAAGGTAGTAGCTTCGTGGACAACTTTTTAAAACTTCTATACTAACTTGATGGATGATGGAATTATGGCAAATGCTTTATTTTTTTTTTTTTTTTGGCCTTGGTACTAGTAAGGATTGAACCCAGAAACATTCTGCCTCCAAGCAATACCCTCAGCCCTTTTTATTTTTATATTAGAACACAGTCTTACCAAGTCACTGAGGCTAGTTTCAAACCTGAGATTCTCCTGTTTCAGCCTCACAAGTACTGAGGTTACAGACCTGCGCCACAATGCCTGGCCGAATTGTAGTCAGTTCTAAAGGTCTTCCTGACCAGCATGGTGGCACACACACACTTGCAATCCCAGTACTTCAGAGGTTGAAACCGGAGGATCACAGGTGTGCAGACAGTCTCAAATACTTAGTGAGGTGATCTGCAACTTATTGAGACCCTGTTTCTAAATAAAAATTAAAAATTGCACTAGGGATGTAGCTCAGAGGTAGAATGCCCCTGGGTTCAACCCCTAGTACTACAAATATAAATAAATAAATAAATAAATAAATAAATAAATAAATAAATAATCTTCCTACACATATACTCTTTCTCTCTCTCTCTCTAGATGTGTATGCATGTATAAACATACATATATGCAAACATATACACTCACAAATACTACATGTATGTATGCATATAGTATGTAGTATGTGTGTTATATACATAAAAGTGCATATATACGTGCTTTATTTTATGACAAGTGTTGATAAGTTTGAAGATTTTTCTTCCCAAAAAGAGAAAATCTTCTATAGGTGTACAATACAAGACTTCATCAAGAAAAGTCATTCATTGCCAAGTTGAAACGTGAGAAATAAATTTCAAACTTGTACAAACCCATCGGAGCCCAAGTCAATGAGTCACCAAGGCACAGAGGGACACTGTCAAGTATTCAGCTGGCCCAAAGGATCATGAATTGAGCAAGGCTTTAGCAACAAACCCTAAATGATTTAAGTCAAACAGGAGTGTTTAGCAAAGACAGAAATGAAGGGGACTATCACATCTTAAACTTCAGCCAGAGATCTGAAACGGAAGTCAATCATGTCCCCATAAACACATCCCCATTATCAAGGGCACTTTATTGTTTTGGAGACCTGGGACCACAGGAACGAGTGTGAAGACTGTAGGGTCTCTTCATTCATCACCTGCTCCCATCTCACAGCCCAGCTCGAAAACAAAATATGCCATGGTAAACATAATCCATACATCACAGGTGACACGGCTGACCCCATTAGGGAGCCAAGACTGTGCCAGCAGCAGCTTCCCATCCCACATCAACAACACAGCCGCTGACACATTTGCACAGTACAGTTAGGGGTGGGAAGAGAGGAGAGACTATCAGGCTACGAAATCCTAAACTTCATGTCTGAATACATATTTTGTCGCCTATCTCCTTGGCATGAATGTTATGATGCTTTCATTTCAGGTAATAACCAAGTGGAAAGTAGAGCCTCTGGACGCTGCCATTCATTCAGTCAATCCGTTATCTTCATTGGGTCGGGTTAAGGCGAAACTTAATATTTATATTAACTTGCTTTTTTTTTCTTGTTGGGGAGAGAGGCAGCATTATTTTGGCCAGAGACAGAAGAGCATGCAGAAATCCAAAAGAGCTGATTATCAGTGCCCTTATAGAACACTCCTAATAAAAATCCCCGAAACTTTATAAATGAAAGAGGTAGTAATTTAAATAAATTACTTTTTATTGAAGCTATAGATCTCAAGAGTGGCTGGGTCCTACAAGTAACACATATTTCATAATTGATTCATTTTCCCCTTATTCTGAGCACATGGGATCATAAAAGGAAGTTTCAGATAATCATTACCCAAATGATAATTCTGAATGCTCCTTTTTGGCATGCTTCTTAAAAACATCATCTCGCGTCTAATTCTCTGGATGGTGGGGAAAACAGAAACATCCGTGCTAAAAGTCAATGGTAATCACCAAGTTTAGAAAAAGAATCGCAAAGATCACATGTCCCAGAACAGGCCATATGCTTTTACCTACATGATGAATTAAAAAAAAAGAACATTTCCCCTCAATTTATGCTGCCTTCCAACACTAACAGAGGGAGAGTTCTTCTAAACATGTTGCATCGGATGCCTTTAACAAGCAAGAATTTGAAACTCCAAGAACTCAGCATATGCAGGCTATGTCCATACAGAGAAACCAGCTTTCAGGAGAAGGAAGGAGAAAAATATCATTGAATTCAGTCAGTTAATTGAATTTAAAATACCTGGTTGTTTGAATTCAACTGACTTCTTCTGCAAACGTATTTCTATTTTGACGTAGTTACACTTGCCCAAAAGACAAGTGAGCTTGGAGAAAATACTAGTGCATTCTTTGGAGTTTATCGAAAAACAGCTTGCGACAATTAAAAGATGGAGAAATTTTATAAGGCTGGAAACTTCTGCGAATTATCACCATCCCATTATAACAGGCTTCAATTTTGCTTCCAGCAATTTAAAAGATGCCAGTAAGCTTTCTGCTGGGGGTCACGAGCCTTCATCTCCACCATCACTTCCATCTTGGAGTCAAATCAAGAAAATATTCTGCCCTCTTTGCAGCTGAGTCCCATTTTGCTACTAGACTCCAAAAAGAGGAGGGAGAAAATTGGCCAGTGGTGTTCACAATAGTACATGTAGGGAGCTCAGAGAACCACCCAGTTCAAATAATCTATTTTACAGGTGAAGAAACCAAAAAGCCAAAATGTGATAGGAACCCAAGGTCCCATAGCATGACACTAAAAGGTTGTGATTCTCAGACCGGAATTTTCCTACTATCATTACAAGTTAGTGCTTGGTTCCAGAAAATATGTAGTGCCCAAAAGGCCTCAATTCACCCCCTCAACCAGCCATAATAACTTTTCCATTGCCTTCATAGAGAGGTCATGGTCTTGTAAGGTCTTTACTAACTTTAATATTGTCTTCTTACTTAATTGTCTGATAATCAAAAATAGTTTATTGTAATATTCTCAATGAAAGTATCTTCACGACAGGCAGATAATATTATTTTCTAGTAGAGGATCACAGCAGGACTGGCAAAAAAAAAAAAAAAAAAGTTGCAGTTTTTTGGATTTTTTTTCAGAACTGAGGACTGAACCCAGGGGCATTCTACCTCTGAGCTACACCCCCAGACCTATTTTTTAATTTTTAAACAGGATCTCACTAAAAGTTGCAGAGGGCCTAAGTAGCTGAGGCTGGCCGCAAACCTGCGATCCTCCTGTCTCAGGCTCCCAAGTACTGGAATTGCAAGGATATAGTTTTCTAAACACTACAGGTTTTTCCCCCCTATATCAATGATTTCACATACTAGGTACAAAACAATCTCACAGCTTCTCTTACCCCTAACTCCTGCAAAATCTAGATTTGATCAAGTTTTAAAACTGGTGATGTGACCAAATACAGAATCCCTGACTTCAGGACGATGTGTTCTAGCAGAAAGCTATTGGTTGGCTATATTTTACTCCTTCTTCCCCAAAAGATTTTTAAATAGTTTTCATTTTTAAAGGGATTTCAATTTCAGATTGTGGCAATGCCAAAGTCTCTATACATCTAATCAATCAATAAATAAGACAAACAAAGCAGCATATGTTTACCCTTTACCATTTGGGAAGTGTACATTAATTACCGCAGATTGTCTCCTATGCCTCCGCCCCCGTCGCAGACAGCAGCACTCAAAAGGGTCCGCAAAATAAAAATGTATGGGGTAATTAAATGGATATTTATAATTAGAACTTAATAATTTGCATCAGGGACAAATGAGCTCTGATTTTAATCTGCAGCGCATTTAGATTAGCCCAAAGATAGTGTAATTTGATGGTTTATAGGCCTCCTCTCAGATTATGAAACAATACCAAGCCTTGCAGTGCGGCGAGTCTGTGTCAGGAGTGCGTTAAAAGAAGCTGCAGCAATGAAAATGTTTGACAACGTGAAAGCAACCATAAATTACATGACAACTGTGTAAAAGTCATGATGAGACAAATAAAGGGCTGACCTATAATGCGTCTGATTCATCGTGACACACACAACTTCCTGCACTAATCTGCCCGGCCAACGCATTCCTAAGCGGGGGAACTACTTAGCACCAGAAACGTTGTAAATTATCACTAGTCAAGGGCATTGATTTTTAGTCGACATTTCAATCAGGTTGAAGTAGAAATACTACCCAGTTCATCCGACAGCCTCTTAACCAGTCCGCTGCCCCTCTGAGGTCTCCTCCGTTATGGCTTTGTTAAATTTCCATTGCTCTCACCATTCAATATTTATTGTAGCTTTGCCACATCCAGGCACTTGGCCTGAAGGGTCACCAGCCTGCCTCTTGGGACATTAAATTCCTGCTTACCTTAATGAAGGCAGAACAGAAAAAAAGAAAAAGAAACAAAAGGCCACCATCAAAGATCGGGCCTGATTTTTTTTTTTTTTAAGGAAATAAAAGGAAAGCTGGGGATGGGGGAGAAACTAAGGGTTCTAAAGTAATGGTATTCCTTTTATCATTTGGCTTTCCAGTCCAGGAGCCCCTGCAAATAAGACTTGGAGCTTCTCCTCTGGGGCAATCAAAGTTTCCCATTACACTACACTCTTGGGCAGGTGTAGACAAGACAGAGCACCCAGTGAAGAGACAAGGTCTTGGGCACCGGCTGTGGAGAACGGGCGTGCCATCCCTGGACAGGAAGAAAAACAAAACTGAAGGTTTGGAGCTCTCCACCTCAGCCCCAGCTCAGAAAACCCTTGGGTCTCTGCTAGGCCAGCAGCAACCTCTTGGCGTTCCACTCAGGTGTTCCCTCAGGTGGAACAAGCCATGTTCTCTGCTGCCAATCTCCACTGCCCATGGGGCCTCCGCACACAGTAGGCACTTCCTAACTATTGCAATTGTATAAATAGATGGGGAATGTGAGGAAGGCACCTACATTTGGGCTTGGGATACCTTGTAACCCCTCAGGTCCTGCTTCAGCAGGTACTACTAATGTCGGAGCAGCCTGCATGAGCAGGGAGGCGCTATGGGCTGAAAACTTGCCTCAAGAAAGCCACCAGTGGGTCAGATGGAGTTATTGACTATAGATTCCACTTAAACTTCCCTCAGGTCTGCTGGCCTGTCTTCCCATCTGCCCTTCCACAGTGCTTCTTAGGCCAGAATCGAAAAACTCCCTCGAGCGGATTACTGTCCTCAACACTCCCTTTCCATTCACCCCCACACCCAGAGGCTCCCTCACAGGATAATTCTGACTCTCCATGCCCTTTAAAGGTGTGGCCAGAGGAGAGAATGCCACAGAGACAGTACACAGAACTGCTGAAACCAGGATTTACCAACACTTAGCCCAGCGTGGTGTCTTGGTCAGTTCGCGGTGGCCTCCTATCCAAGTCATACACAAATTTCCAACCCTCCTCCCTCTGCTTCACAAGGCCCTTGCCCTGATCTCCTGTTTATCGGGGACAGATGGGGAAGTAACTACTTGCAAAGCAGGATTCCTGACATTGCAATTCTTCCTGCCACTCCAAGACTCCTCCAATATGCCCAGGACACCCGCCCCAGGGCTGGATAGGAACATTCTTCTCTTTCCCAGAAGATTGAAAAACTTGACCACAGAACCCATGGGAGGGCCAACCATCCAGCACCAGAACTTCTTGGCCAACAAGGGCCCTGCCTCCCTGAAGAAAGCTGCAGACCTGCAGAGGAGGTAGCAGTGGGTAATGACTGGGAGCCAAAGGGATGAGTCCCTAATAGCCATGCCCGGAGCCTCAGTTTCCCCCACGATCAATGGGGCTGAGGCCAGCACATCCCTCCCAGGGTTGCTGGGATGGAGTAGGGGCCTGTCTAATACAGAGTATCACAACAGGGACTCTCAAGTGTGCTCTGCACAGCAACTAACTGACGTGCCTTCTCTCCTTCGCCCTTCTAGATGATGGGGACCCTAGGTATACTCATTTCAGAAAGGTTAAATGGTTTGTCCAAACTCTCCCTTCACTTCAATGGCAAAGAGGAAATCCGGGTCCAGAGTAACTGTGTCATACACCCAGGAATGTGCTCCTTGAAAGGTATCTGTGGGGAGAGGAATCCCATGCTCACGTCCTGGCCCTGCCCCTACCAGATCTGCAATGGCTCTGACCTGTCACCACATAAGGACCCCTCCTGCGGGCTCCCACAAGAAAACTCCATCCCGAGGCCTAGAGACCCTGAACTCTTTGGAAGCCCCTGCTCTGGTCACCCCTCATCTCAGCCCCGCACCTCATACCTGGGAAATGACAGGAAGACCCAGATCTTATAGGAGAAAGAAACATTCTCAGCCATCACTCATGATCATCATCATGACTGGCCTTTGCTAACTGCTTACCACGTGCTCAGGACCGAGACAAATGCCCCTAAGTGTTGTCACTGGTCCTAGGAGGTGCGCCCCAACATTCCCCCAACTTTACAAAGGAGGAAACTGAGGCTTGGGGGGATGAAACCCACTCAAGGTCACACTAGAAATGGCAGTACCTCGTTACCTTTGGCCCCGTGGTACTTCCTATAGTCAGGAGCCAAAGAAGAAAAGATGGTAAGATGTATTTTTAAGAGTTTATGCCCCTCTTTTTTTTATCAACACAGGTTACAAAAACTCCCGGGTGGAAGACTAAAGCTGAGTTTTGTGGGAGAAGCCCAAAGCTCCCAAATTTTCCCAGTTTCTATTTGTTCCTTAAAAAGGAGACTAAATGTTCTGCCTCCCTATGAAGCTTCAGCCCGGGGACAGAAACATGATTTTATCACATTTTCTATGAATATTCACAACGGTGGCATTTTGAGGCTAGGGTAGAGAAAAAGTGTATTATTTTGTGAATGGCATTCCGGACATGTCCCCAAACCACTTGGAAGCCCTGGTGGCCCCTGGCTTGAGTTCTGTGAACCGGCCGGACCCCGGCAGCCCCTCTGGTGGGAACCAGAACACGCCTCCTGCCAGTAAGTAACAGGGAAATTCAATTACCTCACTGCTGGTGGCAGGAGGACCAGGACTGCACATTAAAAGAGCTAAAAATGTCAGGAAGTTATTGGGCTGATGGCGCGTGCTTGCCAACACTCATATGTGGAATGCATAATGTCACAATAAACTAAAGAAACCTCACAGAAACGGACCAAAACAGATAAGATAATCGAGAACAAAACCAGCCCAAACACATGGCTTTGCCATCAACAGCTCTGCACTTCCCACAAGGGCGCCTTTCCCCCTCCCTGGTCTTTCTTGAGGATTATCCTTCCCAGCCACTAACGGATACCCTCACAGGTCCTTTCCAACAAGTTAAACTTCAGCCAGTATCTTTCGAAAAATCATTTCCACCAATGTCCTACCTGCACACGCAGGCCCAGTAGCCCTGCCCTGCCCAGCTGCGGCGCCAGCTCACACTCGCTGGCTCCTGAACACCACCAGCCCTTCCTTCCCATCCCAGGCCCGGCGGTGACTGCCTCATCACAACTCTTTTTTCCCCCCATGGCAAGCCAAGAGAGATGATAGAACCTGCATAGGTCGCCAAAAGACCGGCCTCAACTGGTTCAGAGGAGAAAAATTTTAGCTGGTGTCTTTTTATTTTAGTTTATTTATTTATTTTCTTGCCTTTAGCCAAAAGACCTAAGAGCATTTGATGTACGGTCAGCAGGTATTTAAAAAAAAAAAAGGAAGAAAGAAAAAAAAGAAAAAGAAAAAAAGGAGGGGGCACTGAAAAGGCCTGGCTGCACTGGGGCCCTGACACTCTCTCATCTAAAGCTTGGCCCCTGGCCAAGTTCATCTGTTAATGGACAGCCACAGCCAGGGCCCGCACCTCCCCCACCCCTCGCCCGCCCTCCGGAGTCTTCTCTGTTCTCCTACCTCTTTCGAGCTCCTAAAAACTAGACATCGATTATGTCTGCGCTTTTCCCTTTCTATTCAAGATAAACAAAGTGCTTCAAGTTCAGGGCGCACCCTGGGACCCTTGACAAAACAATCTATCATTCTGTCTGCTAAACCAGTCTGGCTACACCACGGCCAGGGAGAGCAACGCTCCCAACATACAATTTTCCCTTTGTGCTCCTTCTCTCTTGCCACTAACCTCTTTTCTTTACCACCTTCTCCAGAGCAGATGGACTTGACCACTTTGCTTAAGCCCCTCCTGGCAACCTCAGAAATTAAAGAAAAGACCCCAGCTTCTGGACAGCCCTCCTCCCGCGCAGGTCCCCCCCACCCCCCAGCCCGTTCCCTCACCGTCCTGCACACACGTACCCAGATCCCCATAGACCCACACAGACCTCTCACCACCAACGCTTACCCAGAAAATAAATTAAGTGCAGGGGCCGCCCCCTCCTTTGCTCCTCGCAAGGATATTTTAAGTGAGTTTTGTTTTAAATCACATCCATTAATTTATCCTGACTTGCAATTAAACGCAAGTACACTTTTTACAACCAGTACGGAATGTATTAATTATAACTACAAATGGTCAAATGAGAGCACAGTCCCTCCTAAAAATATTAATAAAATACATAATAAATAATATTAATGAAACAAAAATAGATTCATAAGCCTGGGCCAGGCCTTTTATGATTTCACACGAGGGGAAATGGAGCCAACGAAACTTGCTGCACACGCTTTGGCAGAACTCTGACCAGCCACCACCATTAAACGGTAAAGAGCGTGTTTTGGCCGTGCCCTGGCGTGGGGCTCTGCTCAGACGCCACCATGAGAAGCTCATGCTTCTAGAGCCCAAGACAGGGCTCGTCACGTCTTACCCATGTGGTCAGGAAAAGTTAGCTATAGGCTGTTCCCTCTTCCTAAGCCAGCTCAGGCTGTAATGTCAGTGCCCCCACCAAGGGCAAACAAAACCCCCAGGTCCAGGGCCAAGTTAGCCAGCCTGGCAAACTTGAAGCCTCAGGACTCCGGCACCATCAGCATCTGGCAGAAGGCACCCCACACTGCACCGGGCCGGAGGCCGCCTTTGTTCCTGCCACAGGGCCAGGCCCTGCTAACCTGTCCCCACATCACTGAGCCAGGGCCTCACCCCCAGCACTCCCGGCCCCCGCCCCTCCCCCCAAACCCAACACATCCACCGCACAATCGAATCTAATTAAGATCAGGAAGAAATTTGCATTTTCTTTTCACTGTACCCCCAGTAATCACAGAAGTTCTTCAAATTTTGAGAATTTTTGTTCCTCTGCTAATTATTTCCCTCATTTTGCATTTCAAGGCACAAAGGCAGTCTATCTCACTGGTGGTCTATTAATAGTTTGAAGTTTTGAGCGTCAGAAGGTAGTTTTTTTAGCCTCTTTAAAACTATTCTGTCATCTCCAGTTTTATTTAAAAAAAAAAAGAGTGTTGTTATTGTTGTTGTTCTTTTTCTTCTTCTTGATGGTGGTGGTGGTGGTGGTGGTGTTAATATTTCTTCAAAAAGACAGTCTGCATCATTCTGCACATTAGGATTCAGTCTCCCCCTTAATAATAGTTACTCTGCCTGGTTTACTGATTTACAGAATCTTGGTATGTGAATGGCAAAAAAAAAAAAAGAAGAAGAATGAAAGAAAGAAAATTCCTTGGCATAAGTATATGTTTGCAGATCAAATTTCGCATCATGTGTTGTTCATTATTATGACTTTACTTGAAAAACAGTTTGCCACAGTGAGATGGATTTGCTTTATATGCTTTCTGCCCCTCCACTCCCTTTAAGTACTCTGAAAAACAGTACAATTTTTTTAAGGTACATTTAAAGCATGAACTGGTTTGGATTAAAACAATGTTTCAACGTCTGTAAATTCCCTCAAAATACATTTTCAAAAGGCATATGCAAAGCCACACATGATTTTGAGGGAGCTAATGAGATTGTCCCACCAACAAAATTTAATGGTGATTTAAGAAATTCTAATACTTTTCATTTACTTCCTGCAGAATTATTTGTGTATGTGACATTTATACAGTTTTTCCATTATAAAACAATCCACCCTGGTACACTAGCTTATGCCAATCTATTAGAATGAAATTTGTACTCCACACAAGCGGAAGTTTCCAGTCGGTTGTGACTTACCATTATGCTGTAAGGTAAAGTGTGATTATAGCTGAGTATAAAGCGCAGCTACTCCAAGCTCACGTTTTTTACCTCTAATACTGTAATCTTTCTTGCTGCTTCGAGGGCTGTGTCAGTGTTTACATTCCTGGAAGTTAAATAAACCGACATGGCAAAACTCCTGGACAGACTGAATAATAAGGCTTGTGATGACTAAATTGTTTACTTTTTACCTTGTTAGGATCCCTTTCTTGTAAAGTTGGGGGAGAGGCGGAAAGAGAAGGAATGAAGGGGACTGGTATGAAATAGAGATTTATACGCTGGCTTCCATACGTCACAAAGCCCTTCCTGCCCACGGCCAAGGCGGCTGGCGCGGCATGCCTCAGTCAGTCTTGCCTGTTTGGTTTTGTTTTCTTGAATACCGGGTCACCTGAACGCCCCTTTCTCCACATCCCACCGACCCCCACCATCAAGTCTGAAGGTTTTCTTGCCCATTTTCAAATAGCAAATTATCCATTAGATTTCATCATATCTTAGTAAAGCAATTACATCAAGAAAATGATAGTGCGTGTGGAATCAATTATGCATGCAGTTGGCCGGAGACCAAAGGCTGTGAAGTCGGAGAGGGCAGCATCGCTCGACACACACAAATAAAAAGCCCCTGGATCTCACAGATGGACCCCATCAGTTCATCTTACTGCCTAAAAAGTTCATGCACTTAATAATTTATTTGTGTTCTGGATACTGTTTCCCAGCTGAATATTAACAACTTTGAACTAAAGCATGCTTTTAGCATGGTATGGATAGAAGTCACAGTAGGGCAAGGCTAGGTCCCTCCGAGGTTAAAATTATAGTTAGGTTTCTTACACACTGTTCAGTTTCCATCACAATTTATTTTCTTTCATTAATGATTCCTTTTAATCAGAATAGCAGTTCCAGTGTTCTGATTCTGCTTGTTAACCAGTGATAAACTCATAAACCAAAGAGGAACATCAATAATACAGCAGAGGCGATTCCACTGCAAAGGCAAACACCAAAATCACAGGCTCTCAAAAATCGGAAACCGTTAGTTAGCACTTTGTTTTCACAACCAGGGCACTGGTGTACCTTGGGCAGGGAGGTGGGGCTGGGGGACCATGATTTACTTTAGCCATCAGAGGAGGCCGCACTGAAACTCGGAGCAGGAAAACTTACTAGACCTAAAGATAAAAAATTAAAAAAAATCCAAACCCAGGGCCCAAACGCTATAGAGGTACTAGCCATTTATTTTAAGAAGCCAAAGCATTGTTAGGAAGGTTTGTACTTTCCTCTTTTCCAAAGGAGGAGCCTGATGTCTTAAATACTGGAACATCTAAGCTTCCCTAACCATCGAGCTGTTAACAATGAAGCTGCCCAGCAGTGTCTGTGGAGCACAGAGACAGGCAATCCATACTTCTGTGGATCTCTGGGTGTGCCTCAATCACATACTTAAATTTTACAGTCTTCTCCCCAAATGAGAACGATTTCCAGCCAACATGTCCACAAACTGTACTTAACGTTAAAAGAAAACGGATAAAACATATGTAATTACTCAAGGTTAGACTTCTAATTCCTCAGCTCACTAAAGGAAACTTGGCAAGAAGATGCATCATTTTGCTCCTTTAACTGGGGCATCTGAGGAGGAGAGCCACTGAGGCAGCTAATACACAAAACATGATCAAAAGTGATTAACAACAGCTTCATATGCAAATTGCATTAATGAAGGAGTGCAAAGTCATCATGTAAATTAAATATGTCAAATCTCTTGGTGAACTTTCAATCTTGAGAAGAAAAAACACTGCTTTAATTTTTTTACATCATCAATTTTGCAAGATTGAAAATCTAAGAATCTTGGTGCTATAAACAATTTTCACCTTTTTTTTCTCCTTCAGCGGGCTGACAGGCCAGCCTGATGTGCACCGAATGTACATGTTAATAGGCCAATCAAAAATGCAAAACAATTCGCAATTACTGGAAGGACCTAATGGTCATTAGAATTTACAACTAGGTAATGAACTGAAGTCTGCCCACACCATGCATATTCATAAAGCAATTTAGCCTTTGAAGATTAAAGAAGTGCTTAAAATTCAAATGAGCTTTAGCAAATTATCAGTAAGATTCATCCAAAAAGCAAAGGGTTTTTCTTCCTATGATTTTCTCATTTTTTTAATGCAAAATTGTTATATCTTCCAGACTGAGCTTAAACTAAACAGAGAGCTTCTAGTCAAGCCACAGGGGCTAAGAGACAGACAGAGGCTGCAAACATCGTTACGGACTTTGTTCATAAAGCTAAGCCCTTAAGAGCCAAACCTATCTCTAAACATGGTAATTTATCAAAAACAGCCCAGAGTTGCTCATAGGCAATACTGCACAGTCCTCCAACAGCACAGATTAGCACACGTCCCTCACCCTCTCAGAAAGCCTTTTTCCCCTCAAGTTGCTTTCCCTGTGTAAACATCCACCATAGTAGAAAAACAGCTTTTTCATCGGCTTGGAGTGGCATTAATTTTAGAAGTTTCTGCTTCCAAAGGAAAGAGAGCAAGAAAAGCAGGGAACTGGAAGAGGAGGCAGAGGAGTAAGAAATCCTGAGTGAAAAATCCTGTCCTTTGCTATCTGTCCTCCTGACTCCCTCCTTTCTGCACTGGCAACACTTAATCCGAGACGAAGGGGGCACGAGGACATCAGGACATCGGCGCGGTGAGGAAGTTCTCACACCATCCCACCCCAGCTCAGAGAGTATCCTGGGAATCTGGATTTTCACACTTCCCAATTACCAGTCCAGAGAATCCTTTCCTTGAATGCTGACACCTTGCTGGCCTCCTGACATTTTAAGAGGCCTAATAACACAATTCCCAGCAAGCCCCTCCTCTACCCTACCCCAAACACCCCAACCCAGGTGAAGCCCGAGCGGATGTGGAAGTCCTACCCCAGCTGGTACTGTACAAGTCAGACCGAGAATAATAGCTTTGAAATGGCCACGTGTCCATGCTGAGAGCTCCACGGCCAGACCCAAAAGGCTCTCTGCTGTGGGGATTTTGTTTGAACTCCAATTGAAAAACATTCCAGCAACTTCTCTCTGCCTCCTTCCCACCCGCCTTCCACCCCCCAGACTCAGACCTTCAATGGAGTTGGTCTTCCTGCAAATGTGGGTGCATCAAGAAGCAAGAGAGGGAAGAAAACCGCAGGTACGATTTCGGATTCCCTGAGCTCAGAAGTGTGCCACATTTTAACGTTTATTAGAAAGGAAAGGATATAGAGCTACACAGCGCCTGCGTCCACAACCATCCGCACGAGCCACAGGTCCACAGTCCTGACCAATTCCGCCTGACACTAATGTTACTCTACATGAGTAGAGTTCAATGAGGGTTGATATGGGATGTGACAGGGTAAATCAGAATTAGATTAAAAACAAAAGTTTAGAAACTGATGCTACACTGCAGAGCAAATGGGACTTGAAGGCCAAATTTCCCCTAACTGCCTTCAAGTCATTTTCCCTATTAGAGCGCTTGCCTACCACCCCTCTGCTGGCAACATGGCAATCACATCAGAAAGTGGAGTGGAATGCACAGAGGAGGACTCGGGATATTCCTCTTTAAATACAATACCTATATGTTTAATATATAGCAATTAACTTCTGGTCAGGAGTCTGCAGGCAGCAGGCTGCCCCAAGCAGATAGGAGGGGAGGAGGGCCCAGAGCTGGGACAAGCACAAAAGACAGGTCCAACAACAATGCCTGCTGTCAGCAGCTGAATTATTTTTATACAGGAATTTTTATCTCTATTGTACAAACAAGTACGTGTCTGTGCTGACTTGTTAAGCAATCCACTTGTATGTAGAATAAGATTTTTTTTTCTTTCTTGCTACCAGTCACACAGCTCTAAGATCAGAAGAAATACATAGTCTTTGAAGCTGCTCAAATGTTTTAGTTAAAAGGACAGCAGTTGTTTTCAAAGATCCAAGAGTATCTTTATCAGAATTAAATTTTTCCTTATTGATTTTTCCCCTTAACATAACAAAAACATAACATGAGAAGGTTATGATTTATTATTTAAAAAAATTTCAGCCTTTAAATCATCTTCAGTAGCCGATGCTCACTTTTAAAAATGTTAAAGTATATGTGTGTATAAAAGTGTATGTGTGTAATATATATGTGTGCGTGTATATATGCACATTTATATATATATATTAGTCTTAAGGTGGGATGAAGTAAGAAACTCCTGAGATTTCAGTCCTAACATTGGCTAGTGCATTATTTTAACTGTGAATTCAAAGGATTTGGGGTGGAGTTAAAATGGGCAACAAATGGTTCATTATGGGCTTGGCTCTAAATGTAAATAGATCGTGTAGTCATGGTATACCTTGAGTTGGTGAAGGAAAGTGCCTCAGGTTTTGTTTTATGGTTGGGGGGGGGGGGGCTTGTGTTCTTTTGTCCAAAGACTCCATATTTGAAACATAAAAGGTCAGACTTGGCATGCAGTACGTTGTGTTACAACTAAGCTAAGACTCCAAGCTACATCTCATTCCCCTAAAAATTAACAGATGTGATTTTTCCACAGCTTTTTTTATGCATCATTACATATCAAGAAAATGAACAAATGATGAAAATAAATTTAAATGCCCTGATGCTCAGCAGGAGGCTTCCTTGGGTTGTTTTTAGAAAGTTCAAAAGGAAAATGGGGGGGGGGGCGCATCAACACCTGTGTTCTTTCTGAAAGCACCTTTGCAGGTTTCACAATAATTCCATTCTTTATTTTAATGGGAGTTTTTAATCAATGGATTTGCCTCTATCTAAAACTGAGATCAAATTGTGGGTGTAATTGTTCAGGGCCAATGCTAACAACAGTGAGGATACAAACAAAAACTCATTGTGAGTGACCAAAGGTCCCCAGGCATCCCATCCCCTTCATCAACATACCTGCTCCAGGTTCCCACTGGGAATTGCCTGGCGAGAGTGATTCCTTCTGAATAACACGCTGCCAGCCCTATCTGGAAAGGGGTGTGTGGGGCGCCTTCTCACCTCTTTTACAGGAAGTTTAAACCTGATCATCTCACCTTCAGGTGGATATAATTCGTTACTTAGCACTCCAAGAATTGGGTCTTTTCTCTCTCTAAGGTAATCAAAGGGAAAAGGAAGGGAGAAGAGGGAGCGAGCTGAAGCCCAGCCTACCTCCGGTGCCCACGTCAACCGCACGCCGCGTTGCCTTAGAGGAGCAACCTGGTCAGGTGAGCGTTCCGGCAGCCTTGCATCAGATCAGTCTCTAGGGCGCACGGAGAAATGAGCCACCTCGGCTCCCTGTATGCACACTTCTAATTTGCCAGTTCTTGGCAGCTTATTTTTCCGAGTGTTTTGTTTCAGGAAACGCATGTATTTTTCTTTGTACGTTTTGTGGATTTGCCACAACTGGTTCTGACAGCTGTTGACTGTGTTAAGTGAACACATTATCAAAATCCTCTTTAAACCTCAAGCAACAGGGGACTCAAAAATATAATGGTAAAATATTTTAATGGAGTTCCAATTGAGAGTTGTTTTTTTAAAAAAAAAAAAAAAGTACAAATGAAGGTACACAAGTCCCTTAAGTCAGTACTAGATTGAAATTGAATGTGTATGTGTAGATGTGTGTTTAATGGGGAAAGAAGGGTGTTGCAAATCACCACAAATATTTACACTGTAATCCCTTTGTTCAAATCACATACTTTTAACAGGAAAAGCTGGAACTGTGGCTATTTAAAATTTTAAATATTCAAATGCCTGTAATTAACCATATGAAACAAATTATGCTGCACTTCTCCACACCAGCACATGCAAAAAAAAAAAAAAAAAAAAATCTGGTGGTGGATGGGGAGGTGACAGAGTTGGGGAGACCACTCCAAGAAGAGGAGAAGATGATGTTTTCATTTTGCCAAAGATCAAAGGAGAACAAGATGGAAACTGTGGCCTGGCGAGCATTCTTCCATAGCTGTCTTTCACACTGGGCTATCTAAGTTTATACAATTCCCCAGACTAGCTGCATATTAAGCTTGCTGTGTACAGCTTTATTATGGTGCGGTGGTGGAAGAAACATTAATATTCCGGCTTCGCATCTGACAGGGCATTTACATGCGCCCATCTGAGCGGCACCTGAGAGCTCCTCCAAGGTGCAGTAACTGCGTGCCTATTGTAAAGGCAAATGAAGCTCACCTATTCCCTGCTGGGATCAGAAGTGACCCCACCACCCCCCATGCCTCAAATCCTTCCCTTGCCAACCTAACTCAACGCCATCGCAGAATGACGAATGAGCTCAGAAATAGACCCCAAGTTACTACCCCTGCTAAGAACAGCAAAAGCCTTTGCTGAAATGTTTTAAAAATGCATAGGGAGTGCAGCTGGCCAGTAAAAAGCAGGGAGACAAATTCCAGCGAACCCAATTTGGAATATGTTACATTCTAAAACTGATTAGAAATACAGGCTGATGTTTACTGGCTTCAAATTGAGTTTGGCATCAGGCATACTGGCTTTAATGATGCTGGCATTTTTTTAGTACTAGTAGTAGTATTTTAAATCTGCCTTTGGTCTCTAGGAGCACATGTGGAGAGCTAAAGAATTCTTATTCGTCAGGTTACATTTCCTGGAAATTAAGTTTGTGACAGAAAATGACTCCAGTAGCAATAATATGGTTCGTGCTCAAATTAATTAGGTCATTGTTGTAAAAACTACATGGCAAATTACAAAGGTAAATTTACTGATATTGGCCAGTGCTCTATACCCTGGCGGTAAAAGAGGAGAAACCGTTTAAAGGTGCTCATTTACCTGGGTAAAGAAAAGAACAGAGGAGAAAGGGATATGATGGTCAATTTTCTATTTGTACCACAAATAAAAATACTAGTCATTCTCCTTTAAATTATAGAGTCTGAACATATTTTATGGACTTTATTAACGTCCTCCACATTGACACATAAAATAAAAACCTGCTTGATTTAATATTAAAAGTGGGCCCTCAGTTAAAATCTTTTTTTTTTAAATCCTTGAAATAACAACTCTGCTGACATAGCCATGACCCAAATGAAATCTGAACAAGCAGAGAGGTACTAAAGATCTTTGGTGATTAAATCTCATGCTAAAAAAGTGGCAGGGTGCCAGGCTGGGTCCAGCTTGACGCTAAGTGCTTTTTATTACACAAAGCTGGTACCACTGTATGTAAAAACAGACTTAGGCTCGGGGTAAATTTTGTCAAATGATTTCTTTGTGCAATAAAGGGTGCGAACACACCAACCAAAGTGGATTAAATTAACACCGAGTGACGCAATCTCTGTGCATCCCCCTAGCTGGGCTTTCTACTTCAGTGAAATTCAATATTTTCCCCCAATGGAAAGCCAAACTTCTTCTTCTTTGCTCACTGACGAGTATGTGAAGCTACCACTCATCTATGCCCCTTATGAAACACCTTCATTAAGAAATCACCAAAACCTGAAAAATGTTTCCTCAGGATTGGCATGTTTGTTATTGTACCCCACATGAACCAAACAACATTGAGACTGCAGTGTGAAATTAATGATTTTCCAGGACTCTAAAATGTGCCATTAGTATGCATCCGACTGGCCTCTTCCCTGAGCTGAAGGTGCCTATCCTGACCCTGCCTACACATTTCTACACCCAGGTGCATTTTCCAGCCCATGGGCAGCTCCACAATTAAATGCCACATCCGCTGCAAGAAAGGTGTGCAAAACAGATTTCAGATCCTTTAAAGGAAAAGCCCCAGCCTGCAACACAACAAGGAATGGGGTGATTTGAGAAATTACAGCACTGTTTTTTTTAAGCTTTCACAGAATAAACACAGAGAATGGAAGGGAAACTTTGTCCCCCTCTGCTCCTGTTCTTGAAGTGAATACATATTTGTGTTTCCAATAAAAGGCCATTTTTACATTAACTGTCTGTAACAGCAGGAGACAGAAAAACTAACACAATCTCCACATCACACACAGGATGATCTTCATATCACGTGGACCTATTCTCAAAACTATTATTTATAAACGACCACTAGGAAAATGCACAATACATTTTTTCTGTGTCACCAAAAGGGTGCTGTCTGAAAAACTTTGAGATCTTTGGGACCTTCTACATTTTAGATTTTTGTTTTGTTTTGTTTTTGGCTTTCCAAAGTAAATTTAGCAGCCATGCGGGCCACTGTGTTTAATTAAGCTTTCAAAAGTCCTCTGACAATGCCAACAATTGTAGGACACTTCTGCGGCTCAATCATGCGATCACTGTGACAGTTCTATTTACAATTTGTCTTAGAAAGAGTTTCTCTGACATTGTACTTTGACAAAACATCCAAGCTGCCAGTTCACAACCTTTCTCTGTCTTATTTACAAATACAGCTTGTATACAGGACTCCTAGCTTCATGACCATGAGTCTTCAGTAGTGGCCTCACAGAGGCTCCCTATGAAAATCCTAGTTATTTATTAGAAAAAAATATTATTAACTCTCTGAATTCTGAAGAGAAAATGTTTGCCATTTTATTGTCTGGGGGAGCTTGGAGGGGTTATTTTTTGTTTGTTTTGTTTTTGGTGGAGTTTCTGTTGTTTTGTTTTGTTTTGTTTTAGCTGCCAGGTTAAAAATTCACTGCAGAGGTCAGTAGATTTTATTTAGAATCACGCAAATAAAGAGAAATGAAAAAATAAGTAGTCATAGTAGGATACTATAATTTATAGTCTCATTTACAACTATACTGTAGAGTATACAAATACATCTTCCAGTTCAGTCTGGGCTAGGAAAGTATTAGAATGGGTACAAAAAGAAAATGCAAGCTGATTTTCTAAATTCTGAAAAGCATAAGTATATTGTACTTGACTTACTTGCAAGCAACATGCTAACGTATTTCAGTTCTGGATTAGTGTTTCCCCTTCATTAGAGTATCTGTCTTACAAGGCATTTATCTAGATATCAGCTGTGCTGTCCAGGCAAATATTTCAAATACCTTGATATAAATGTCTATGTTGTTCATGTATTTAAGGAGTAAATGTTACACATCGACCACACAGACTTTACAGTATTTCATGGGATTTGTCATTTTCCCTAAATATTAACTTTATGACAGTCCAAACCTAATTTAAAGAGTCTTGTGTGCAATAAGCCAAAACTTCAAGCTGACACTGTTGGATATTTGGGGGCTTTTCTATAAGGGAACCGCACTTTCACATCCACTAATCTTTGGTGAATATTTCCTGCATCATAAAAGATGAGGAAAACCTCAAAACAACACCCACACTGAAAGTTCTGACTGCCAGCCAAAGGTGCTCATATCTGATGCTGGGTAGGTAACACACACTGATGAACTGGGACCACACAATATAAGGTGCTAAGTTCCGATTCAATCAGTACTATTTCCATGGTCTCTGTGGATCACAATCACACAATACTTTGAATATCTGAATAAAATGGAAAAAGCAACACGCTTAATGTTTATGTCTACAGGTAACATGAATAGAGTGTGGGAGCACAGACCTACCTATTCACCAACTAACAAGCATCCTCCAAAAAACATCCAGCTTTGAAGAGGCCTGCAGACACTCCAGATGCACACCATTTCACTGCAGACCTTAAGATCTCTACCTTATTCTCCTATTTGAAAGCCTCGAATTCTAAGCTTTATTTATCTTACGAAGATCTGTCACAGTTTTATTCCTGCTTCCTTTCTATAAAATGGCACAGAGCACACAGTGAGCTCAAATCCAACTTACATCACTCTAATAAAGCCTTTCCTACACAGCGTGCTTAAATGACTACCTTTATATAGTTGCCAAACATATTCTTCTAGAGATTCATCAATACATCCTTTTCCTAATATAGAGCACTGCTTCTCCTTTCTTTTTGTGACATACAACTCAAATATCCTCTGAACGATTACTGTTATGGTTTCCTTCCTCACCGTAAAAAAGAAAAAAAGAAAAGCAGACTTGGAATGGTTGGAGACAGACGTGCTTTAGAGAAATGGGCTGGGAGTTCGCAGCCGTCTTTCCAGAACTTTGCTTCAGGGGCACCTGAGGGCCAGAGCATCATAATTTTATGTGCAGTGGTAGAATGTTAATTTCACCATAGGAGACTCTTAATTCATTACTGTGAATTATGAGAAGTCATGATTCTAGCTACTGACATCTCACGTTGAGATGTGACCACGCTATTTATGTTCAGCCAGTTCCAGGGTGGGAACAGGTGATTAAACACAATGAAAGAAATCAAGACTTTGTAATTATTTGTGCATGAAAGGTGTACCTCACCTGAGACGCAGCACTCGCGCACCCACTGAATATCTTATTCACGTGGCTTTTCGTCCCAGTGAAATTTTGTCATATTAGAGATCCCTATTAAAAATATTTTAAATTTGCCTTTTTTATGGCTTCTCTGGACTATGCTTTTGTACTAGTTATTTAGGGGGGGGAAATGAATGGCACCATTATGACAACCAAGGAATTAAAGCCAATTTCCTACTTAGATTCACAACTGTAAGAGTAAAAAGCCCTACCTATCTGTAAGGCCCTTCCCAGCCTTCAGATTCCTCCTTTAACTACAGAGGCCCAGAGCTGGTTAATCTGAAACTAAATAACCTATTTGGGACCTCAGAAAGAAGTGTGGTTTTAATTCTTGCCTGACAGATAAATGTGTTTTGTCTTTTAAACGAACAGCTCGATATGTAAATACGATGTTACATCACGCAAGCCTTACTCCATATTTGGTGATTTAGCAAGGCTTTGGATCTCCAAAGACGACAAATCCCCTTCCGCCTGCTCCTGCTTCATTAATCATGCCTTACACTTCTGTTCATTTTCCTTCCAGTCACAAGACAGCACATGGAAATGGTCACTGCCATATCCTACTGCGGGCAGGGGAGATAAAAATCTTAACCTATATGTCATATAAGCTAAATGTGGTCAATTCAAGAAAAACACTTGGCAAATACAACTTCTTTAGTAGAAGACTTCTAATTTCGCTAAAGGAAAAGTATCTGAGTGCTATGACAGAAAGCATTTTTTAAAAAGAAAGAAAATGCCACGTTTGATTTTTAATGATCAAATTCCAGAGGGGGAGAAGAAAGATAATATGACATTTAGTCCCCTCTGGACCACCGACCTATTATGGTTCAACTCTGTGGTCAAGCTATGTCACTGGGACAAGTTACAGTGAATCCATTGATGACAGGCACTATCTTTCCTAAACCTAAACAAGCCTTCTGCCTTTCAGGGAAGAGAAGGATGGAAGAAAGTGATCCTCTGCGGATAGGCGATGGGCGTGGCGTTTCTGTCACCATAGAATCTACATCCACACTGTCTAATGTGCTAAATTAAAACCTGTCTTAAGGGTCACTATACACTCTTGTTGTTTGTCACTGAGAGTAGGGAATTTAAGTCCCTCTGTTAGCCTTTAATTCCTTTTCTCTTGAGCTGCTGAGAAACCCACACACCTAGCTATCTCCTGGTAAAATTAACCTGAAGAAAGAACTGTTGAATATGTGTATATATTGTTCCAAGAAAAATTTTTTACATTGTGTTATAGCAGAAACAGTGGAGTCTGGACTGGACATTTGTAAGGGTGACATGTGGTTGTGTAAACCACAAACAAAATCAAGATACATCTGTCAAAACCACATCAGAGACAAGAGAGAGCACGGAGAAGCATTCATCACTGAGCTGAGGAGGCAGGCTGCAGGGAGCAGCCGTTCCTGTCAAACCAACCTTTTGAAATTTCCAACATGCCCTTAAACTTTTCGAGTAAGCATGTCTGTGCGCTTCAGCAACTGCCCTCTCTACTCTGGCCTGGCCAGTCGAAAATGGCATCTTAAAGTCAAGGTCACGGTGTCATCCCACCACCGGGCTGTGTTTAATTACAGCCCCATACGGGCTGACAGCCAATATGGATCCAAGGCTAGCCCCGGAGCTCAGTTAACTCTTTCCACCCCTCCAAGCCATCCTGACAGCCGAACCCACTTCAGGGAAGCCTTGAGAACTAACTACACCCCAGGGAGGCCCATCTAGGTATCCGGAGTCAGGCCGATCACTGGCTGAACTACAAATGGCCACTTTCCCTCTGACATGTCACCAAGGACTGAAATGGACCCTGGAAACCCAGCTTTGTGTGGGGAGGTCCAACACTTTCAAATGAGAAGGCAGGAGGCCGGAGGGAGGAAAGAAATTCAGAATCAGCAGATTCAGAGAGAAGGTGTCAGGTGTGCGTACCTATTCCATCTACATCTGACTCTGTGAGGTGGAAAATATTTATTTTCTGTGTTTGAGACATAAGCAATCGGAATGACTATTTTAACATTACAGGGCTGTCGCGGACAGTCACATGGAGAAATACAGAAAGCACTTCACACTCCTCACTGCTTGGCCACAAGCACCCTGAAAATGAAAAGAAAATATGCAAACAGCTTTTCTCCTTGCTTCTCATTTACCTGCTATGTGTTCCTGTTTGGGGCAAATTCCTCTAGATGACGTTGATAAACAATCGTCATCCTCTGGCGTGACCTGGATGCCAACCTCCACGGGATTGGATGCCTTTTTCATCTCGATTGGTGAAGGGGAAGGTGGCTTATCCACAGCTTTTTCTAAGCAGAGGCTGCCATTGCATTGTTTCCGTTTGTGCTCGATAAAAATAAGAATGTCCCCCAACGGGAAGTTCATCTGGCACTGCCCACAGGTGAGGAGGTCGTGATCCCCTTCTGGAGCTCCCAACGGACCATGGTCTGGTTCATCATCTGTAAGAATGGCTTCAAGAGGTTCGGCTGTGGTTGGAGAAACAAAAGCACAATTATTAAAGTGCCAGAGAGGAGAGAAAAGGGGGAAAATACATTCTCAACCCCACCCTACCTCATCGCATTACGCAATGTTTTTAGCTTTCTTCAGGAAACACCCAGAAATTGTGAGCGTACAAAACGTAAAGGGATGTGGAGGTTGTCAACATGAAAGCAAATTTATCAATGAGGCGAATCCTCGTGTATTTAAAGAAACCTGTCTGACTTGTGAAAACTCCAGAGAAAATACACACACACACACACACACACACACACACACACACTATCTGGTTTAGAAGTTTAGAATGTGACTTAAATAGTTAATGCAGAAGTCATAAAGAAAGCTTAAATAATAACCAAGAAAACTGGTAAAAATATGGATTGGAAACCAAATTTGTTTCTTTTTCCTTATCATGAAGTGGTCCATTGTGCCAAAGGATAAAAGGAGAGGTGAATAAAACACACATGGCCTTTGTGTGTGAATGCGCACACTCCTATGTATATAGCCAGAGCTTCGTAAATTAGAAAGTCACTGCAGCACACAGAAAGCATGCCACATTCACACCGCTGTGATAAGAAAACAGCTGCATTCACCTGTGAAACGCATCTAAATAATAATCATAACGCAGCATAAATCCCACTGCCAAAAATCCTTCTGATCTCTCTCTCAGCAGTGCCCCCAAAATCAAAGAAATACCAAATTCACTGGCAATTCTTCTCAGACACATTAGCTAAATGGGATACTTTGAGTACTTAAGAAAATAAGCCAATTAGTCATTTTTTCATTCTGAAGAAAGGAATGCCTAAAATATTCTAAACATGTTTGCACTTGGTGGCATCCATGACATAAAAGTCAGAATGGTCAAGCAAACGCCACGGTTCAGAACAAGCCTGAGAAGTCCTTTCTTTAGACTTGAAATACTTCGCCTAATGTTGTCAAAGTTGACTAATTTTCTGAATGAGCTCCAAAACGCTTCATTATGGGACCATTTCTGCACACATAATCACCAGCGGACAGTATAACAAGGTAGACATGTCTTTCCTGTTTGCTTTTTTTAACTTTGCACCAAAATACTCCAGTATCTATTTGAATAGCTCCTATCGTTTTTTTAAACTTCCAAAGAGGAAAGGAGATCTAAGAAGTGTCTCATGAAACCTTATGCTTGCTCTTTCAGAAAAAAAAAAAAAATCACAAAATACAAAACATGTCCAGGATGCTGCCAGTTAATAAAAGTGAAGCAGAAATTGTACAAGTCTTAAACAGTTAATCAGTCTGACCTTCTTTAGCAAGCTGCCAATTTCACATTTAATGAACTTAAAGCCACAGAGAATCAAAAAATAGATTTTAATTTGAGTGTAGAATATTGGAACAGATTTTGATAAAGTGCAAAAATCCAGTGAACTCAGGTTAAATTTATTTCAACCCTACCCAGGCTGAATATTGAGGGGGAAGATCTGGAGTAACTCCCAGATGTGCTGGGTGAAATAATATTGAGGGAGCCCTGCCTAGCTGCACCTGTGCTCAAGTAGGACATGTCATCATTTCTAGCCTCTGGTACGCCTCCTAATTTAACATAAGGTCACCACAGGAATATGAAGGTTATATCCGTACTAATAAAGACAGCATAGTAAGCACTTAAAGGTTTCTCTGCCCAAAAGACAAATGCAGAATGCACACGAGTGCTTCTCAAATAAAAGATGAACGCAACTGCTTCTGCATTGTGCTTTGATGTCAGTTTTCTCCTACATTTGCTTTCACTTTAACCAAGTGAAGAATGGAAGAGGGAGTCATCTCCAAGATCCCTACTATGTGAACTAAGGGTTTAAAGTACACACTGGCAAATGTGGCTTTTTTGTAATTATGTTGTTTTCAGCATTAATTACAAGTTCTGAGGTTTGCAGACCGAAGGAAGACTCAGAAAAAAATATATTTTTATTCTGTTAAAGTTAAAACATTTTTGCAAAATCTACCATTAAGATTCGGTTTTTTTTTTTTTTTTTTTTTTTAATTTCCAAGGCCTAACACGTTTCTGAACATGGGAATATTATTTAGGAGCAAAAGGAAATATTCTCCAAGGTATCAAATAGTTAAAGGCAATTCAGTACAAAACAGACTTGGTTAAAGTCTTCTAAATGTAGTGACTGAACTGATTTACAATCAAAACCAGGAAATGAAGTGGTAATTCACAGGTTGCTGATTACACCTCCACATTTCACCTAATTAATTTTATAGGAGGCAAAGTTCTTGAAAATAACAAGATGATCAAATGTACAGATATAAAACCTGTAACCCCAACATTTTCTATGCTCTTAACGTAAATTATTGCTAATTAACAAGAATTATATCCTAATGTATGAAATACATTTAACATCGGGATCCTTGAAAAACATTTGGCTAGTAATGTTCAGAGAAAGACCAAAACGTGTTTTTATTAATGCTGCTATATTATTAAAAATCAGACAAAGTGGGGCACAAAGAAAATATGAAAATACAATTCTCTTGTTGCAGTATACTGATTTGCATTGACATCTTTTCTCAGTGGCAATCAACATTTCCTTTCTGGGTATCAGATAATTTCTCTGTATTTTAATGCAAATTCCTCTTCTAAAAACATTCCTAACCTCAGTCATTTTACCCCCTCCCAAACTCAGCCCCATCCTCCTCGCCCCCACAATGCCAGCGTTTCTGCGCTCTGGCCTAACTCTGGCTGCGAAGCGGGGGTCCTCGATTGAAGTGGAAGGGAGTGGGCAAATAATGATAATAATTAGCCGCGAATTCTCCCTGCGAGGGAAGGAAGAAATAGAAAATAAAATGCATCTGCGTTCAGCCAGACATACTGGAACGTCTCAGTGTCCCAGCGGCTGACTGAGATCTCTTTTCTCTCTCTCTGTAGTTGAAAAAGAATAAATTACAAAAAAAAAAAAAAAATCCTTGTAAGAAATGTCGAGAAGGAGAAAGAAATAGGGGCTGCTGGGGGAGGGGGAGGGGACGGTAAAAGAGATAGGTCTTCAAGTTTGCTTTCCAAGTCCTTCCCCTTGAATTTTCTTAACCGGGTAAAGCCAGCGGAGGCTGAAATGCAGCGAGGAAAAGCAAAGAAACAAAAGCAATGCCAGAGGCTACAGGCCGGGCCGGGGCCGGGGGCCCTGAGGGGGTGGGTAGTGCAGAAAGTGAAGTTGGGCTCGGGGACTCGGCCACAAAGCGATCAGTCCCGGGCTGCAGGCTCGGGCCGCCGCGCTGGCAGCAGACACGTGCAGCCGCGGCCTTGGGGCTGGGGACCCAGGGGCCTCACCGCTGCCTCTACGCCCATCCAGCCCGGCCTGGGGTGAGGGTTCCCTGGGCCCGCCAGTTGGTGAAGAGGGACCGGAGGTTGGGGAAACTCGGCGGGTTAACCTGGTGCAGTCCTGGTTTCACCGCACACACCCCTAGCGCGGGTCCTGAAATTCATTCCGTGTCCACACGCTTACACTTTTTACTTTGGAGGATCTGTGCAAATGCATTTCCCCCCGCAAGTCTGGGCACCGCGTGTGCGTCAGGCGGCGGCCACGGTTATTCATTATTAATGACGCTGCTTGCCCGCATCATTATGATGATAACTATTACTATTGTTGTGATTTCGAGCTCCGAGGCGCGAGCTGCGGGAGGCGGGGAGAGGGAGCTTCGGGCTGCAGAGCCGCCCGGCAAGCTCGCGGTGGCCGCCGAGATCGCTGCTCGGCCCGGAGATGAGGGGTGGGAAGAACGAGCTTGAGGACCAAAACTTGCCAATCCCTCCCTGCGGCCGTGCCCCGGAGCCCGAGGCCGCGCACTCCCCTCTCCTTCCTACCCAAAATGCCTGGCCCCAAAGAAACCGAAAACTGCACCCTGCTCGGCGCCCCGCGCGCACCGGTCTTCTCGGCTGGCACACGGGGGTGTGCATCGGCCCCGCGCCCAGTCGCCCCTCCAAAGCCCTGGCCAGAATCGTTTTTAAAGTCAAAATGAAGAACAAAGACATAAGGGGTGATGGGGGGGAGGGAATTCTGCCTAACCGTTCGTTCCCCCCACCCCCACCTCGCAGAGCCGGTCCCTCCCCGGCCGAGGAGCGCTGGGCAGGGGGTGGGGAAGGCTCTGGTACAGGTTCAAGTTCGCTGAGCTTTCTTGATCTTGTTCTGCCTCCTAGCGACCGAATGGCTCATTCAGCCCACGTCGCCGGGGAGGGGGGGATTCTGAAGACCGGGATGGCTCCCGCCCCCTCTACGCACCCAGAAAATGAAAAGAGCGACCCCCCTACCCGCCTCCAAACTGGCACCCTAACCCAGTGCCCGCACCGGGACGGGAGCGGGGGAGGGTAACCCTCCCGTCCTGGGGTGTCCTCCCCAAACGGGCCGCCGAGGAGGGAGGAGGGTACCGGGGAGCAGCTCGGGCTGCGCGCCCCAGTCAGTCCTGGGCGCCCCCAGCGCATCCTTCCGAAGGGCCCGGCTCCTCCGAGTCCCGGGAACGCGGCCCTTCCTTCCCGCCGGTACCTGGCCGGGCTGTAACTTCACACCGCCGTGCGCCGCGTCTGCTCCGCATCCGGCGCGGCCGGGGGAGTGGGGGGCGGGGGAGAGCGGCGAGGGAGGGATGCGCGGGGGTGGGGAGAGGGAGGGCCCCGCAACGTGCCGGGGCGGGGGAGCTCCCAAAGTGTGCGACAAGTTCCAGGGAGCAGTGAAAAATTCAATTCCCTGCGCGCACCCCCCCCTTGAAAAATATAGAAGCGAGTATGGGGGTGTCCTTTAAACTTATATCCAAAATTAAAGTCACGAATGCGGGAAGAGGGTTTGAAGCGGATCCTCTCAAGCCTTTCTCTCCCCGACTCTCAAACTTTCTAAGTGCCCACCTCCCGCCTTTCCAGGCGCACCTCAGTTAGCTGGAGATAGCTACCATCCCCACCAACCCTTCCGCACACTCCCGAGGACCCCACCGCCAGGCCAGGCCCGGGTGAAGAGCCAGAGCACAAGGGTGGGGGGCAAGGTCCTGAGACCCAGCACCCCCAAAATGCAAGCTCGAACACACTTCTCTCCCCTGCCCCCACCCAACCTGGCCAGGCCGGGCCCGGGCGCTGGAGGCTGGTGGGAGGGGGGCAGGGAAAGCACGTGGTGACCTCCCTGCCATCTCGAGATCTGGACGAGAGAAGTAGGAGAGAGTACCCCGAGCTGGGTGGAGGGGGCGCGCAGAACGCGCTCTTAGAGTTGTTTTGCAGAATAAAATTTCTTTGCAAAACCGAGTTTCGTCCGGGCGGTTGCACAGCCTGGGAGGTCTGGAGGAGCTCTGGGCATTGTGCAGGGCCCCGCGGGCCAGCCTGAGTCGGGGTCCCAGGGCGGCCTGCCGCGCGGCCCGGGGTGGGCGGCGGGCGCGGGGTGGGCGATCCGGGCGCGGCGGGGGCGCGGCGAGGTCGGGCGGGCCGGGCGGCCGCCGCCTGCTCCGGGGCTGCCGCGCCGCGCTCGGTCCTCTGTCTGTTTGTTGGCAGGAGGCTCCCGCACACGCGGTGCTTGTAAACATTCAGACACGAGATTTTTCCCAATCAAAATCCACTTCCACTTTTTTTGAAAATCTTCCAAAAAATAGTAAGAGGAGGGAGTTCCTCACTCCCTCTCTGTGCCGCTGGCGCTCTAAGTTTGCGACTGAAGGGGTTTGGGGAAGGGGCTGATTGTCAATTTTTTCCGATTAAAGACTGCGAGATTTTTGCGGGGGGGGGGGGGTCCAAGAGGAAAACAGTGCATAAAGGGCTGGAGGGCCGTTTGCCTTCGGTTTGGGGACAAGAAATGGTGCGTCCTCTGGCCTCGCTGGACTTAATTTAATTTTTTCGTCCCTCCCGCACGTCCTCCCGCCGCCTCTCCGGAGCGGCCCGAGGGGCGGGCTCGCCAGCCCCGCGGCCGCGGCCGGCTCCCTCCCTCCTCCCGGGCCGCTCCTCCCCCGGCCCTCGCTCCTGCCCTTCCGCGGCGGCGGCGGCGCAGGAGGGCAGCGCGAGGAGCCGGCACAAAGGCTGCGGGACAAACACCACCTCGGGCCCGAACAAAAGGCGGCAGCGCCGGCCGCGGCTCGGCCCGCAGCCCCTCCGCCCGCGGGCGCGCCGGGCCTTCCTCCGTCCCACTTTCGCACTATTTGCGGGGATGCCTACTTTGCTCCGGCCGCACACTTGACCGCGAGCGCGTTGCCACCCGAGAGCCAGTCTCCCCTCTTTTCTCCCCAGGAGTTGTTTTTTTTTTTTAAGACTTGAGCTCCCCCCCATTTTCTTATGGTGAGTGGAAGCAACCCCCTTCCCCCAGCTCCCGCCCCCAGGTTTGCCTGTGACTCGTCCGCATCCTTAGCATTGTTCATTATTTTGCAAAACTAGGAGGGAAATCATCGCATTCCTTCTTGAAAGGAGAAATAAAGCGGCGGAAAGGAGAAAAGAGGAGGAGTCTAATTCTTGTAAAATTAAATAAAATTAAAAGGTGCGTGCCATCTCAAAAGTGCACACACGGCTGCGGGTCGAGAGGGGATGACGGGCTTTTTCCCCTTTAATCTCTTTTACTTTGACTCTCGGAGGTTTTTCACGTGAAAAAAAATTTAAAAATGCATGCACACACCCCTCTCTCCCCCTCGCTCTTGCTTCTCGTCCTGCGCGTTCTCGTGATTATTAATAATAATTATTACTATTATTGGGTTACTTACGCGAGAATTCCCGTTTGCTTAAGTGCTGGGGTTTGCCTTGCTTGCGGCGAGACATGGTGGGCTGCGGGGCGGGCGGCGGCGGCGGCGGCGGCGGCGGCGGGCGGACGACGGCTCGGTTCACATCGGGAGAGCCGGGTTAGAAAGAAGGAGACTCCAGAGAAAATATCTTCATCAGTGCCTTTTGACATCCAAAATAAATTAGAAATAATACAAAGATGGCGCAGGGAAGATGAATTGTGGGAGAGCCGTCATGGCTTTTTTTTTTAAGCAAAAAAAAAAAGAGAGAGAGAGAGAGAGAGGGAGAGAGATAGAGGGAGAGAGAGAGAGGGAGAGAGAGAGAGAGATGAAAAAAATGGCAAAAGCCCCCCTGAGCTGCAAGTTCAAGTGCGGACGTGACGTCCCTGCGAACTTGAACGTCAGGAGTCTGGATGGACAGAGACACACAAAACATGGGCAGGGCGAGCCGGAGAGAAGGGGAGGAGGGAAGGGGAAGCTCACACCAATGGACACACATCAGGGGCTGGACATGAAAAAGAGACCAGGACAAGCCAATGGCCAGTGCGGGGCGGGGGCGCGCGGGCGGGGGGCTCGCGCCGCCGGGCGGCCGGGGAGGGGCGGGGGCCGGGCGCCAGCTCTCCAGTGGCCGCAGCGGAGCGGCGGCGGCGGCGTGGCCGCCGGAGAAGAAAGGGGCGGGCTGGGGGCGGGGGGCGGCCTCGCGCCCGCTCCCCCCGCGCGCGGACCCTCAGCTGCGGGGCTGCTCGGGGGAGCGAGCGTGCCGGGGGCGCCGCGGGGGCCGGCCGGGCGGGCGGGGGAGGGGAGCCAGGTGGGGCGGCCCGGGACCCCGCCCGGGGCGCACCCCCTGCCCGCCCCCGGGGGCGCCGGGGCCCCAGGGAGAGCCCCCGGCCCGCGCCGGCGCCGGCGAAACTTTGCCCGCGGAAAGGACGGGAGCGAAAAATCACCCGAAGTTGAGCGCTGAGCTCCAAGTTACAGCGCCGCGGCGGGAGCGCGCGGGCGGGTCCGGCCCAAGTTTGCGGGGCGCGGGGGGCGGCGGGTCCGGGGGGCTGGGGCGAGGGCGGCGGGGGCCCGGGGCGAGAGCCCGGCTCTGAGCGCCGCCGAAAGCCTAGAGCCCCGGCTCGAGGGGCCGAGCGCCGGAGCCGCGGCCGGAGGCGCCCGAGCGTCCGGCTCCCAGCGGCCGAGGCGGGAGGACAAAGCGCCGCCGTCCCCGGAGCTCGGCCCGGGAACGCGCCCCCGGCGCCGCGGGAGGCCCCGGGCCGGGCCGGGGAGGGACACACCCCCTCCCGCCCCGAGCCGCCGCGGAGCCCCGAGGGGTGGGAAGGCAAGGGTCGCGGGGGGCAGAGAGCAACTGCTCCCCGGTAGTTTCCCCGGGAAAGAGAACTTGGGGAGCGGCGAGGGCACCGGGCTGGCGGAGGCCGCGGGGAGGCCACGGCGGCGGGGCCCGGCCCGGGCCTCCTGCAGACGTTCCCGGGAAATTAGGGAAGACCTGTTGGAAATAAACCCCTGTCCCTTTAATGCACACACGCACACACGCGCGCGCTGCCGCTGTCAAAAAGCGGGCTTCACTCTGGCGTGGGATACTTTCAGTTTTACGTAAAATGTACAGCAACAGCACCCCCTGCGATTGGAAAGTTTATTCAGAAACGTGCCTGCAAAGTCCCCCGGCGCCTCCCGCCTCCCAGCCTCCCAGCCCGCCTGCACCTCCCCGCCGCCGCCGCCGAGACCGCGCTCCGACTCCAACCCCGAGGGCCCGCAGAGGACCGCGCTGGAGCCCGAGCGAGGCGGAGGGCGCGGGGTGCAGACGGGGCGCCGCGAGCCCGAGCTGCAGGTGGACGCGTGTGAGTGTCTGCAGACCCGGGAGCCGTCCTCGCGGCTCCTCCGAGCGACGCCACGTCCCCTCCTCGGTCCGGGGGTGCCGCCTCCGTCGAGGCACCCACCCGGCGGGGGGCTTTATTGTTTCAGGCGAGGGCCCGGGGCTGGCTCGCCGCGCGCGCTCCTCCCAGCCTCGCCAGCCAGCGGCTGTCTATCCCTGTGTCGTCCGAGGAAAGTTTCAGACCTCTTACAGGAATGACTGGCCTTCCTGGCTCGGTGGAGCTTCGGGCCCCACTGCACAAGAAAAGGAGGCTTTGATGGCCAACGTCAGGAGAGGCGTGGGCTGGGCTGGGGTTGGGTAAATGGAGTTTGTTGTTATTGTTTCCCTCCAGTTTTAGGGGGAGGAGGACCTCAAATCCTGTTTAAGAAGCAGGAAGACCCACCCGCAGTAAAGCTCTGTAGCGTGTGCGTGACACCATTTCCCCTTTTCACTGAGTTCTCCTGAGCAGGTCAGCATCTCTCTTCCACTACTGTTTCTTGTCTTCTTAAAGCAGCCTCGGGGCCACCACAGGAACGCCTCGCCTCGGCGTGGGGAGGCGGGAGGCGGGACAGCCAGGTGGACGGCTGGAGGGAAGGTAGAGAGGCAACTGGGAGGCCTTTGAAAAAATAAACAAATGAATGGAAAAACGCCCCTTCAGGTAACAATGGTGAGCCAGGTTCTCTCAGAACGGAGCTTTTCAGATTTGAATGTTGCTCCTGTCCACCCATAAAAGTCCATATAGAGAAATGATGTATAAATGGGCGAATTGTGTGGTGGAAATATATACTGTATATGTGTGATTTATATATGATGGTGTGTGTAAAGCTTTTCAGGGTTGGCTGTAGTGTAAAAAGTAATGACTTTATTACCTCTGAAAGGTTCTGTGGTCCACATTTAACAGTCTTCTGAATTACAATTCATTACACAATTGTGTGCTCTCTAAAACCCGCACCCTATCAGGGCTGCTATCTGTGGTTATTTCCAATAAATAACTGGCAACATTTTATTGATTTTCTTTTTTTAAAATATCATAGGAAATTAAGCACTTAGTTACAAGTAGGTCTGCTATGTTATGGCACTTGTTTCAGATTCCAGGGGGTTCCTTCCGAAACCACATCTTAAAACATACATTAAAAAGCCAGCTTTGCAGCTGTTCCCCGGGTGCCAATGGAGAGGTGAGCAGCGACGTTTCCACCATTAACATATATTTAATTTCACCATCATAAAATGCCCAGGGTGAATTGAGAACTGCCCTCAGCCCGCGCCCCTCCCCCAGGCAGATTTCACCCAGCCCTGGAAAGCCAGGGCCGTGCGTCGGCATCCGATCGCCCCTGGTCGCCGACCCCCCCCCCCCTCGGGTCTCTCCGGCTCTCCAGCGCGGCGACGCCCCCTCCCCGGTCGCTGCCGGACGCTCACCAGCTAGCCCAGGCGTGGGGGAGGGGGAGGGCTCGTACATGTGTTTAAAGAAGTAAAACTGCGTTGTTTCAAGAGACTTAAAAATGCTACCTAAGTATTGATTAACAACGCAGGTGGTTTCGTAGAGGAGGGCCGAAAGGTCACTTTAAAACGTGCGCGCTTGGATACACAATAAGTATGTTTACATTTCCAGAAGTGGCTTTTAGAAAGTAGTAAATTATGACAACGTTGGAATTGTTTCCCGGTCGTTCAGTTAACTCCGTTTGGCGCTGTAGAAGCTTTGCTGCTTGCATCAAGAGAGTAATTATGCTCCTTGGGCTCCGTCCCTAACCTTTGGTGACTACGGTGCGTGTACACTCCAGGCCAGCAGCCGACCCCTCCCCTCCCCTCCTCCCACTCTTTATCTTGCCGGCGGAGGAGACTCCTCAGTACTTCCTGCAGTATATATTCTGCCTCTGATCTCCGTACTTAATAGCCAAGTCCTGGTTTATGCTTTATAATGTGTTGACAAGTTTTCTAACAGACTTTCTGAAATAATGCACATATATTCACGTCGGTTAGAAACCCACCGTATTTTTAGAGTCGAGTAGATCTATACCCTAATGCAGCGAGAGGGTGTAAATCACAGAGGATTTCATAGTCCTTTCAGTAGTTTTCGGTATGAAGTATGAGCCGCGTGGCCTCCAGACGTAACCTTTTAGAAAAAAAGACAGTGCTTTTATTTTATGGTGTAAAGTGCTTTTAGCTCCAGGGCTCTGAACGTGAATGTGGTCAGCAAACAGCTCGGAAGAGGGAGACTTAATACAGTCCTAGCCTTCGTGCGGTGGGTCGCCTGGCGCGGGGGATTCGGGCTGAGCTGGAGAAGGAAGGGTTAAAAGGTCTGTCTCGATGGAAACTACAAGATTAAAATAAAATATTCACTGACTGCCTTTAGGGGAAAACACTTTCATAGACTTGAAGACAAATGAGTGGTTGGATGGATGATTAAAATACAATCGGCCCCACCTTGCTTTTTACTTCATACTTTTTTCTTTTTATTTTATTATCCTAATCGGCAGATCAGAAATTAGCAAATGGGCAGTTTTCTTCATAAGAGTGAAACTTGTGTTTGGATGCCACACTTGGCCCGGGTTTCACAGGCAGGTGGGCGTGCCGGGGTGCTGGATAATGGGAAGTGAGCTTGAGAGGGAGGTTGTGTTTGAGGAAGGGGGAGGGGGAGGCTTCCTCTTCTTCCTCTCTTCCCAGTGTGACCCAGAGCCTGGAGAGCAGGGTCTACGCCTTCTGCAAAGCACAGGCTTCCCCAGGAGAAAAGAAAAGCCGCCTAGCATCCTTCTCCAGAGACTCTGGGCCTTTGGGGGTCCAGAGTGCTGCTTCATTCATATACCTGGATGGACCCATCCAAAAGAAAAGAGAGAAGGGAAAAAGGAAGACGGGAGGGAGGAAGAAAGGAAGGAAGGAAGGAGCTGAAATAGCTCTTAAGTAAATCTATACTTGCCTCCAGACTGGGCTGATATGTGCTGACTCAATCATGTATGGGGGAGGGGGCAGTAGTATCACAGCTTAAATAAGAGGCCCCTTTGAAGAGACTAGGAGTTCTAGTTAGAGCATTTCTGAATGCAGTACTTAATTTAGCATCCTAACATTGTCATCAAAGACACAAAGGTGCTGTGCAATGCTGCCAGTCCAAAGAATGTACTACACTAGAGACATCCAATGCAATACTCAGCACACAGTAGATACTCAATAAATGGTGTCTCGGTGAATAGACTAATAAATCCGATCGACACATTCATGAAACAAACACAACCATCCAAATTCTATTCATGTCCCCAGAAACCAATAAGGCTTTGATCCGGCAACCCTACTGTGAGAGTGTATTTAAGCCTAAAAGTGATTCCCACCAAGGACAATAAGCTCAAAAAAAGATTATCCCAAATATCAGAGCAGCTGTACAATTAACAACACAACTCAGGATGCTTTCAGCATCTCCAGAAACCTGGGTTATCACGTATCTCTCAAATAAGCCAGTATCAAGAACCCAGGATCAAAACACTCATTTTTAACATTAATTTTGGATATGCACAAATCTGCTTTCCCAAATGAGAGCGTTTTTCTAAAGGGAAAAATGCAATCAAAACAATAACAAATAAGAGCTATTTTAGACTTTATTCTCTGTGTGCCCCTCGTGAATCTTTTGCTTTTTGCAAGAGAATAATTTTTTTCCATACATGTTTTTCACACCCTGTGTTAAAAACTACCTCCACCTATTTTTTGTAAATAAAAGGGAAAGCAACACACACACACACACACACACACACACACACACACACATCTGGTCTGACATTTTGTACAGCAAGTTTCAGCCCAATGTGATTTAAAACAATGTGAGTTAAAAACCTCTTAAAATTTGGGTTTATAATGGAAACGCTGACAGACTCTTAATTATAGCAGCTTCGCCAGACACTGCTATAATGAAATAGTTGTGCTTTCATTACTATAGAGGCACTATAGTTAAGGGTCTGTCAGTGTTTCTATTATAAACCCCAAGTTTAAGAGGTTTATAACTTGGGCTATTTAAATGGCACTGGGTGGAATTCAAGTTATCAGTCCAGATGTGAAGTTGTTTTTTAAAAGGCAGAATAATTCAGCTGTAGAAGATTTCGTCTCTCTCTCTCACTCTCTCTCTCTTTTTTCTCTCTCTCTTCTTCCTCTCTCTCTTACAGAGCATTGCAGAAATGATTTTTAGTGGTTTCAGATGGTCTTATTGCCAACTTCTAGCCATGACTTCACTGTCTAAAAGGAAATTTTATAGGCAGTTAGCCCTTTATTTGGACAAATGCTCTTTGCTATTATATTATTATAAGTTTTATTATTTTATTATCTGGAGTATTTATGTGTAGGTTTTCTGTGCCTATATACATATATGTACCTATGTGTATGTGTGTATACATATAAATACATACATATCCGCACACACAGAGAAAGAAACTTGAAGATTAAATGCCAAAGGATATTGCAGCCTCATACATATACACAAAAGTAAATATATCCTGTGTTGGGTTCTAATATTTTTTTTCTGTACTGGGGATGGAACCCAGGGGCATTGTACCTCTGAGATATACCCCCAGCCCTATTTTTCATTCTTTATTTTGAAACAGGGTCTCACTGAGTTACAAAGGGCCTCACTAAGAAATAGCGGAGGCTCCTGTCTCAGCCTCCCAAATGCTGGGATTACAAGCGTGCACTACCACGCCTGGCTTAGGTTCTAATTTTTTAAAGTACAATTTTACCAAAGAAGAGAAAGCACCTCAGATCTTCATCTCCTCTACCATGTACTAATAATAAAGGAGTTTTAATATTTTAAAATGTTTTCATTTTTAATTGCCACATAGTAATAGTGCGTCTTTGTGTAGTGCAGTGTGGCACTTCAATCCATGTGTACAACGTGTCAGGATCAGATCAGGGTAAGTGGTGTATCTATCACAACTGGCAGGTATCATTTCTTCATGTTGGGAGCTATTTTAAAATATTCAATTGATTATTGTCAACCATAGTTATCCTACAGTGCTATAAAACTTTAAAGTTACTCCTCCTATCCAGCTGTACCCCTGAACCCATTAACCACCACGTCTCCATCCCTGTCTCCTGTGTACCCTTCCCAAACTCTAGTAACCACTAGTCTATTCTCTATTTCTTTGAGACCAATTTTTTTTAGTTTCTACATGTAAGCGAGAATCTATGGCATTTGTATTTCTATGCCTGACTTGTTTCATATGACATAATTATCCTCCTGTTTTGTCCATGTTGCTGCAAATAACAAAACTTTGTTCTTTTCATGGCTGAATAATATTCCATTGTGTATATATACCATATTTTCTTTACCCATACACCCATCTATGAACACCTAGGTTGCTCTGTACCTTGGCTTTTGTGCGCTGCAATAAACATACAAGTGGGATGTAAAGAGTTAGTATTAACATCTCAGTTTGTAAATTTTGTAGCTTTCCTGATATTATTTGATTTGTTTAGAAACCAATAGCTAACATGATATAGTCAACACTGAACTACCCTAGAACTATACATAAATAGCATATATTTCACTGCTGTCTTTGTTGACAGATTGATGAAAAATATACCTTGAGTTATCTAATGGACCCAAGTTTTTTGTTTTGTTTTGTTTGTTGTTCGTTTTGGCTTTTTTTTTTTTTTTGTAGTAATGGAATTTGAACCTGGGAACATTCTACCTCTGAAACCCTAGTGTGTGTGTGTGTGTCTGTGTGTGTGTGTGTGTGTGTGTGTGTGTGTGTGTGTGTGGTGTGGTACTGGGGATGGAATCCAGGGGCATTCTACCTCTGAGCTACACCCCCAGCCCTATTTTTTATTCTTTATTTTGAAACAGGGTCTCACTGAGTTGCAAAGGGCCTCACTAAGTAACTGAGGCTGGCCTCAAACCTGTGGATCCTCCTGTCTCAGCCTCCCAAGTACTAGGATTACAAGAGTGCACTACCACACCCTGCTAGACCCAAGTTTTGAAGTATGTATTATTAACCTGGCATATCACCACCATAATATGTATTTAATGTTTACTAGTGGTGAGGTATCTGATGTTGATTCTATGCAAGAAGAACACAAGGATGATGGTGGTCATGGTGATGCTGATGGTGACGATGACAACGGATGGAGACCTGGTGGTGACTAGTGGTGGTGGCGGTTTCTCTAGTTAAAACACACCCAGCAGAGGGTGATAGAAGTAGGATGAAGATATGAACTAAGAAGCTCAAACCCTTCTCCAACTTTTGTGCTTTAGAAAAGCGATTCCATAAAGATCAGGAGAAAGGTGAATTAAAATGAAGTTTTCAAATGCATGCACTCTGTGCCCTCCTCCAAGGTCCAGGCTTGCTGGGTGCTATTGGCTATCCACAAGGTCACTGACTTCACACAGTAAGACCCACCGAAAGCAAAAGCGGTGCTGTGACCACATCTGCATTTAGAAAGCAACTCACTTCCAGAAGAAGAACAGTTCCTTTTCTCTGCTCTCTGCCTGCGATCAAACCGCCAAATCAGGCCAGCAAGTACCATAAGGCTTTGATCATTCTCACTTCACACTAGCTTTAGTTGGTCTTCTCTGGAATTAGCTGGGCGACAAAAGAGAAGCAGTCATCCACACGTGTCACCAGGCTCCAGCTCCTCCTCTGCCAGTTTCTTGTAACCCCCCCCCCCAGTGCTGGTCCAGAAGCACGCCAGTCATCCCCCAGGGCGCTGGCTGATTCAGCTGGGGCTATTATCTCTTTTCTAGAAGTTAAGGTACCTTGGTTTTTGTTGTTGTCCTTGTTATTTTCCTGATAGTCATCAGTATTTTTTCCCTTGCGATTCGGCAAAGGGAACTTTCCTGGTAGAAAAATGCCTCTCCCTTTTCCATCTTTCTTTGACAGCTTAGTAGAGAATAAATAAGATTCTCTAGTCCTGTATTCCTGGTTATATAACAATTTGCTTGTTTTCTGGCTTTCTCTCCCCACCCCTTCCCCCTCTCTCCCTTTCTCTTAAAAAAAAAAATTTCTTGCACAAAATCAGTTATCTAAACCTCCAGGTTCCTGTAGAATAAAGGCTGGTCCTAAGAATTGTTAGTATCTCTTTCTTCACAGAGCACACACCAAGCAAACATGAGCTCTGCTCCCCAACACTAAGACACATACACAGGCACAGGCGTGGCGCGTAGAGCTCCCAGTCACAGGAGCCACGGCCACACAAACGACCGCGATCTGTTTTGTGTAGCTTTTGCTTCCTATTGCTGGTCTGAACAGTTCTAAACAAGGATCTGGGTGAGGAGATACAGCTCTGGTCACTTCTGACACCAGATTTTTCCTTTCTGGAAAAAGAATTGGGCTCTCTCAACAGAAGAATGGCAAATAATGAGGTCTGATCATGCCAAGCTATTATTTCCAGTTTTATAATGTTATCAAATAGCTTAACTTAAAACTTTTGAAAAATGCACTTTCTATATTGCCTTTTGTTTTGTGGGCAACATTATAGATAACTCCTGGCATGCATATTGTGAATGTATCATCCTTGTTAAAATGACATGTGTCTGTTTCCTAACACATAGTAGGCATTTGATAATGCTGTTAAAGTAAGGAATTAATTCTGTAAAAGCATTTTCAGCTACTGCTGCAGGTGGTGAAAAAGACACAGATACTTCTGTCTGCTCACTAATAAATACATAATGGGAAGTTATTTCACTTTTTAAATAGTTAAAAATATGAGCTATTTGCATTGCTATCCAATCTATATACTATAAACTGCATGTCCATTTGCATCAGATGGAAACAATTACATGCCTCTCTGGGTGTATTTTACATGATAACTTACTTCATAAACGCCGCCACAGTGCCCAAGTCCTGAGCTATTAGTGCTCGTGATGGCCTGTGTCGTTTCTATTTCACCCTCAGCGCAGAGTAGGTGCTCAGGAGAATGTGTCTGATACTGGAATAAAGATTTAGAAAATCGACCACTTAGATTTCCGGGAACTTAAAAAAAATCTCTCTACCCTAAGCAAAATGTCCTTTTTATTATCCTCAATTCTCAGATCTTTGAAATGCAATAAAATATTTAAACAATCAAATACCGTTTGCACTGTAACACAGAGTAACTCTCTGAGATGAATTCTGGGGCCTGGTTCTCCAGGTACCACCTTCTTTAAATATCGAGGCCTATTCTGACTGGTTCTCACTCGAGTACTAGAGCCAGTTCTTGGTGATAAAGCTCACACTGCCTGATATTAGCAACGCCCCCATCACTCCAAACAGTGATGTTTAAGAGAACAAGGGAAATACCAGTACGTGTTCTTAAAATGTGATGCATAAACAATCATGACCCTTTCTTCTCAGAATATTGAATACAAAATCGGTGGACTTTCAAAGTAAACTCCTCTTCTGATTATGAACATTTTGGGAAAGAACATATACATTGACTGGCTGACTATTAAATGCATAGAAGAGTTTTGATATAGGTTATAGTTTTTTTTTTTTTTTTTTGTGGTACTGAGGATGAAACCCTTCTATCTCCAGGCTACACTACCAGACCTATTTTATATTTTTATTTGGAAACAGGGTCTCTTAAGCCAGCACGACTGTCTTTGAACCTGCGCAATCCTCCTATCTCCGCCTCCCAAGCGCAGGAATTACAAGCATGTGCCACCACGCCCAGCTTAGGTTATAGATCTTTTGCACGTGTTGATTTAAAGGTTCTAGAAAATTAGAGATACGCTCATTTCAAAACATAAACTTTATAAGTTGACTCTCCTAAATGGGACTTCTAAATCTCTCATTTATTTATTTATTTATTTATTTATTTATTTATTGCTTTGTTTTAGCAAAACTAAACCAAACTGAGGAGAAGCCTCAAGCCAAACAGGAACTGTTTTGTTTTAAAAATTGATAGGAGTTTTGCCGGGCATGGTGGCACACGAGGCTTGTAATCCCTGTGCTTGGGAGGCTGAGACGGGAGGATCACACAGGTTTGAAGCCAGCCTCAGCTACTTAGTGAGGTTCTTAGCAACTTAGTGAGATCCTGTTTCCAAATAAAATATATATATTTTTAAAAAGGTCTGGGAGTATAGCCCAGAGGTAGAAAGCCTCTGGGTTTCACCCCTAGTACCACAAAAAAAAAAAAAAAAATGATACGAGTTTTGACTTGGGATTTTCTCTAAAATTCCAAAATGTTTTTTTTTATTTCCACTGATCTTCATATATAGGGGTATTCAAATCAATGTAACAAAGAAAAATTTAAATGCTGAATCCAGGCCTGTGTCTTCAGCTATTTTATCCCTCACTAAAACTGACATGATAGCTGAATTGTAGAAAGAGCAAAAATTAACACATGTGTGACAATGCTAAAACGTTGTGATTTATTACTTCCAAATTTTAAATATTTTAGAAGAAAGAAATTTTTCACCATGGGCTCTAGAAGGTACAAGAGTCCCTGACTTCAGTTGGTTTTCTTCACTTAATTTTTAAGGGATGACAGATTGACCACAGCAAGAAAATAAACATTCATTCTGAAGTATATGTTTTTTCAATATAATACCAAATTTCTAAAGGTTGTGGATAAACTTGCACTGAAATGATGGCAATAATTAGTTTAATGAGAACTCCTCCCGCCAGAATAACAGATATATTACCTAATATTACATGGAAAGGTATCACACATGTACACATACCGTGGTGAAAAATGTGTAATAAGAGAACCCTCTGCTCAGTTTGAGCATTTATGTCACCATGTGTTATTGATAGCACCTATTACTTTACTACACAGTGCCTTTATTACATAAAGTCTAATTGCAGGAAAAATTTTTTTTATCCTCTTGATTTTGATAGGCATTCCCATAGAAAGGGTGAGATACAGAGAACTGTGTGTTGAGGAATTCCACGATCTCTGAGGATGTTTGCTGATACCAGTTCTGTGAGCACTGCTCACTGGCCTTTTAAGAAAGACGGAAATTAAGTGTAATAGACTTATGATAAAATAAGCATGAGCTTGTGATGAAGATACTCAGAAGCAAGACTACTCAGAATTAGAGCTTCAGCCCCTGTGCTCTTCCCTGAGTATTCCTGCATTCAGGTATCGCCAGCTGCAGAGTATAGGAAATCTCTCGCTGAACTAAAAGCCCTAACACAACTGCACATGAACTGCTTCTTGGTCCTGAGGTGGAGATAAGATCCAGTTTTTCTGGGAGTAATTTCAGTTATGGTGCTTACTTTGGTGGAATGCTTTTCCAGAGAGCAAGCAGAGAAACAAAAACTTCTCATCCAGAACCCAACAAGCCTATGTCTAGACCACGACAGTTTCCACAAAGAAGGTCAAAGGGCTGAAAGAAAGGTGCATCCAAGGTAGCCATGGCCAATAAAAATGAAACCATTCTCTTCGGAGACCTAATTAACTTTTATGTCCAAAGGTACACTGCACATTTGTTCATTGCTTATGATGAGAACTAAAAAAAATATATGTGCTATGGAGCTGGGCTTTTAAGTGATCTATTGAGTGGCTTTTCTTTGCCTGCAAGAAATGTTCTGTTCTTTAGAGGTAGTCATTCAATGAAACATTAAGTATTTTCCTGTATCTCTTTTCAAGGAATCAGAAACTTAGTCCTATCACTTCCAAAATATTCTCTTCAAATCCTAAAACAAAAACAAACAGAAATGTTCAGGAAACAAATTTTATGCTACGGGCTTTACAAGGATTAGTCTCCTATTAGAGGCCCTATTCCTATATGATCCTTTTTCATGTTTTAAAGGAGGATATATATTTTTCTGTTACCTTTCCTGACTGTAAAGCAATCACAGGAACCTGCAGGAGGCACCATAAATATGCAAATTTCTGAGAGATAACTGTTTTCAGTGGTTATGCCTCCAAGTAGTGAGGGAAGCCAGAGCTGGAGCTGCCTACTTCCAAGTAATTCGTATGTTGGTGGTGCCCCCTGCTGCAATCACAGGTAGTCCAAGAAAGGGAGAATAAAACTCTGAAGCATTTCTCTCTAGTTAATGTGTGGAGTAAATGCCCACTGCTGCTGCTGCAGGAGCAGCCATATCTAAGTCCAGAGTTCCTCCTGCCAGCCACAGCTCCACTTTAAACACTTAGCCAGCCTAAAATTTGGAAATTTTGCTTCTATCTCAAGCCCTTTTAATATGAAGATTCCATCGAGACTAATTTTCTTCACACACACACACACACACACACACACACACACACACACACACTTCATCAAGATCTAAATCAGCATTTTCGAAGAACGAATTGTTCTAAGAATTTCCTAGAGATTACCTAATGATAATCGCGAACTAGAAGAATATCCTGCGAGCAATGAGAATATTAGAGCAGAAAGGGAAAAGTTAAAGCTAACCGTATGCAGAGCTATTACACAGTTTAAAATCACGTCATTTATTAAAGGAAATTTTTGTGGGCTATTAATTTGTATTGTGGACTGGAATTTTGCTATTAAGAATAAGATGAAGTAAAAATAAATACCCCAAACAACCAAGTTGGAAACATTGAACAACTGATCATAACAGCCGTCTAGTCACTCTATCACAGATTTTCATATTAAGACTGAGGTGGCACTGATAGAACAAAATAACATGATACAATTCAGACTTGTGACGGTCTACTGAATACATAATATGCATTTTTAAATTACCTGAATATATATCCACACAACAGAATCTAATGGGTTTAGGAGGAGCCCTTGCTCTTGATCAAATCATAAAAACTGTTATAAACTTGTCTATCATATTAAATCACATACGCTTCTATCAGAATTGTTTTTTTGTCTTCTTGTTTAAATACTAGAGCTGGAATGGCTAAAAGGAAATTAAACCTACAAAAAAAAAATCTCCATTCGGTGGGCATTAGAAACAAACACACCTGATAATAGAGTCACCTGTGTCTGTTGGACTGCCCTTAATCTTCCCCAACACCCACCCCCGCCCCCAGTTTGGCTATTTTTCAACATCAGTCTCAGAATCATAAGCTCTCTCCTAGAGTAAACATTTCTCAGTGGCTATGTACTGGAGTTTGAATTTCGAATTTCAACTTAGCTCACATCTCGTTTCCATATTCAGATCTTCACAGCTAGAGCAAAGTAGAGGACTGAGGAAATTACCTACATCATTTCAGCAATGAGGCTGCCTTTATCTGCATCGCCCAGGGAATCTTGCGTCCTGTCTGTTGAGCTCTGACCTGAGAGCCCACAGAGCGAGAGGAAGAGGAGCTGGTGGCTACTATTTATCAGGCAGAACTAATGAGACACAGATCTTGATATTAAACATCTCTATCTTTCTCTTAACTCAAAACTTAAACGAGCGCCCATTACTCTATGTGATGAGGGGAATTTTTAAACCCCCACTCTGGGTTTTTATTGAGACACAAGGCGAACTGTTAGAAAAAGAAAACCAGTGCACAAAACAGCAGTTGGGAGTCGAAGCTGCTCTTTACCAGAACCCCTGCCATATACGTTCTGTCACTAACCTTCTAGATTCTCACTACAACCATTCAATCTATTGAATCAAGAGACTGTTTGATCTTATCTGCATCTGTGAGCTGACTGTCAACCTGCTTAGGCTGCATATTAAATCATCTATAGTAGCTGTATCAAGCTGGGATGATCTGTTAATTCTAAATTTATTAACCCTTGGAGTACAGTCATCATGTTTAATCTAGTGTAGCCCGCATTTATTTTACAAGACTAAATCCTTCTTTAAGATATGGCGGTACTGTAGGTTAAAAACAGCTAATGTGGGTTTCATTATGCTAATTGGGGGAGAGACTGTCTGAAAAATGTGAATGTGGCTACCCGAACAGGCTGGGCCCAGGCTCCCTCTTAGGCTGAGGTTTGCCTCTGAAATGAAATTTTTCTCCAGCAACAGTTCTGCCTCTGAAAAGAAAGCAAGAGGGGAAAGAAGCAAGGGAGAAGCCTCTGACTGACTTCCAGTGGTCCAGAGCTACGGAGACGGGTCACCATGGCAGTAGCAACACCTGCCTTCACACCTAAGAAAGAAATTTCCAAAGGCAAACACCTGGCACAAAACCCCAACAAAATTCCTTGAGTGAGTCAAACTTTTGGATCAGTAAGGATCACCTATTTCTGGTCAAAAGATGTTTTGCACCCCTATCTCCCCCCACCCAATAATTCTAAGCCCTCCAAAGGATAGGTAGTCCTCTTGGAAAAGAAAAAACAGGCATGTTCGTTTAATATGTTAATGTGGTTTTCAGACCAAAAGAAGAGAAACATCCATCTCTCCTACTTGCCCATTACTGATGTTATCAACATATTCATAGCTTTTCTTTCAGACACAAACTGCTAGGCATGCTCCCTTTTTTGGTAACCACGTGCCTGATATCTCTCTAATGTAGCCTAATAACAATTTTAGCATTCAGATGAAGCGATTTCATTCTGTGACTGCCTTTTCTATTAGATTTGATTTTGAGAAGCCCCAGTGGGTGCCTTCGAGGCAGAGATCTATCTGTGAGGCTGCTACCGACTCAATAGCAGCCTGGGCTAACCTTGACCTTTCCCGAGACCCCGCTCCATCTGGTGCCAGCCTGCTTTCCACCACCACCCCCTCCTTTCTTGCTTCATAGTCAACATTGATCAAGGCAGAACGGAGCGCTTCGTCTCCTGCAAGGGCTGGGCAGACTCAGGAGGACAGCACATTTCAGTATATGGAAATGATCAAGCCTCTTATGCAATCATAAATCTACATAGGAGTCTTGTGATTTGATGTTTCATTCACCTCCAAAGATTTTTTTTTCCCTCCCAACAGGGATTTATAAGCTCTGTAAGAGCTCCTGGACAACGGCTTTCCCAACACCTGGAAATTATCAAGCTTGCTGCTTGGTGAATGATGCTAACAGCTCTAATGCTGCAAATTCATTTTTAACAACTCACTGGCTTTTATCTAGGGTGTGTGTGTGTGTGTGTGTGTGTGTGTGTGTGTGTGTGTACACGCATGCCCGGGATTGTGCCTGTGCCTTTCTTTAAGAAAAAACCTACCAAAGCAGCGCAAGTATAAAGATACCAAAATCAAATGTGGCTTGAATATCTCCACCCCCACCCCCATTATGTATTTGGAGAGAGATCCGTTTTTCTATCTCTGCATTTTGTCCCTTTTCTAAACCATTAGGAGGGAAAAGATAAAGAGGATAAGAGAAGAGTCAGGGAGGAGAGAGAAGAGAGCGCAAATAGAGAGAGGTAAAGATGTAACCCTGGCTATTGAGCTCAACACCCACCCCTCCCTCGCTGGGCCACCTTCCCCCTTTCCCAAACATCCTAGCGCACCCAAATGCCCATGCCCCTCACATTCTCCTTCCCCCTCTTCTCTGTATCCAGGGGCTGGGTGGTAAAGACCCTGACTGAGGCGAGTCACGTGGGCAGCCTGTGGGCAGCGGCGGCGGCGGCAGCTCAAAAGAAATTGACTGACTGGCCGCTTGGGCGCATTTCAATATATGGAAATGACCAGAGGCTTCTGCAATAAATCAGCGCTCAACACTTTGTCATTTTTCTAGTTCTGCTTCATTTTCCTGTTTTCCTCTGCTTCTCGCAGAGGCTTCATTTCGTGCCTCCTGCCCGGCCACCTCTCGTTTCACCTGCAGCCTGCACCTCCAAATTTCGCCCCTGCCTCTCCATCCACCCCCGCCCCACCCCCCTCCTGTTCTCCGGCTCCTCGTAATTGGAAACATCCGGTTGGCAAGGAGTTGTGGGGGTTTTCCTCCCTCTTTTCTTTCCCTTTCAAAATTGTTCTAACAAAATCAGGCAGCATTTGCTATCCTGCTTCAGATTTTGTACAAGAGGCGCCCGGGAGACGCTCACAAAATCCTCGGGATGAGAACTCCAAGCCCGTTAAGATAAAGAGGGAGAAGGGGGGGGGTAGCCCTTGTCTCGCCTTTCTTCACCCCAATCTGTACTCCCATCCGCAAGGACTTCCCTTAGCAAACTTAAAAGAATATCAGGAGCAACTTGTGACATGAAACGCCCCGATCGCGCTCGCTGGATGAGTACCCAGAAGAAAGCGGAGGGTGCAGCGGGAACCTATGTAGGTTTGCAGGGTCCTGCTTGGCTTTAGCGGATCCCCGGATGCCCTCCACCTAACCCTGCCCTTGCGCCTCGGGTCTTTTTTGAACTAAAGCTGCATGTCCCCGCAATCTGCAATTACTCTGAATGTTTTTCAGGAGCGAAAAGCAGCCTGAATATCGTGGCGCGTGCAAGAAGCAAAACCACACAACTGCACGGGTTCTTTGGTGTTTTTGTTTTTGTTGTTGTTGTTTACTTGTCTTGTTTAGCTTTTGTTTTTTTTAAAGTTCAGTGCCGGGGCAAACACTACCTAGCTTCTTCCACCCCCTCTCTGCTCCAACTTGAGGTTTCTAATCATTCAACTTGGGTTCCTCTCCTGGCTACTAATTCATTCATATTCTCTCTCTCTCTCTCTCTCTCTCTCTCTCTCTCTCTCTCTCTCTCTCTCTCTCTCTCTCTCTCCCTTTCTTTCTTTGAATCTGGAAACAATAGGCATGTAAAGGGTCAGTGGACATCACCCTATAAAGCTCAGAATCTAATTAATTTTATTAAAGGAGGATCTGTTTATGCAATATGACAGCCTGGGGGAATTAACCATTTGAGGACCCAGGCGCTGCCCAAGCACCCGAGAGCCCCTGCTCACATCTGAAGCTATCCTTCCTGCCTCATTTGGTCCTGGGCAGCACCATGATCCAGGGTTTTTGTTTGACCTTTAAAGAGCTTATCGAAATCCCAGGGTCTGTTCAGTAGGAGGGACACTCGGGAAACCCATGCATTCCCACTGCCAGGAGAGCCTTGAAGTGCTGACCCACTCAGTTTGTGGCAGTGACAGCTCAGAAAGTCTCACTGTTGGGAATGGGGGTGCGGCACATCCTGAAGAGGAGATGTGGTGCTCTGAAGTGCGCCACTTGGAAATTATGTTGCATGTAATCCAATATGCCTTCTCAGGAGCAAAGGAAAATATAAATGTTTTTAAGTTATTATTTTTTTCCCTGCCACTCTGTTCATTTGAAATACATTTTTAATAACCTCCCAGAAAAAAAAACAATTTAATAGTTCAAACATATTGTTCTTTTACTTAATATCCCTGTGCATTCCTTAATTGCCCAAACAAAGTTTATTTCATTTACAAAGGCTAACTTTCTATCTCCTAGGAATTCTAATGTCATAGTCTTGTGTTTTTGTGTGGTTTTTTTTTTAATCATCACCTTGGATTTTGCTCAACAGGGATCTAGAAATGTATAGCATATGTATAGAAATAGATATGATAAAATATTCAAGAGCTCTCTGAAGGAAAATGTGCTTGAAAATAACCCCCTCTTTTATGGAATTTGTTTTGATTTAGATCTATAGATAGTAAAAAGAATGAAAGAAACTGTGAATTACACTGAATATAAGATGTTTATCACTTTAATATTACACTTCCTAGCTTCCATATTACAGAGCTTTAGAAAACTCCCCAAACTTTCAGATTGAAGCTCTGCCTTCTACCGTCTTGGGTTTGTCTGGAAAGACCTGCCAGCACATGCCAACTAAAAATGAGTGTCAATTAATAATAATAAAATTCTCCCTTACTTCTACACTCGTGTAATTTAACAGGTTTGGAGAGGAACACGGATGACAACAGTTGTGAGAACATTCCAATATATGCAGTTCTAACAGCTTTCATTCTAAGACGCCAAACCTTCCTAAAATAGAATGGTTTAACATTTCTTTTTTATATTAAAAGTCCAATCTACACTCCACATAAAATGCTTTTTATCACAAAATATTTGTCTCTAACAAAATGCACTTTTTGTTCTACCCAAAAAGCAAACATCTTTAAACAGATTCTCCCAGCTTTTTACAGCTCCCAATTGCAATTTTCTGTACTATTTTCAATCGCCCTCTACCCCACATGAGATACTTTGAACACTGGGATAAAAATAATTACTATTGAAATACCAAACTAGAATGCCTGTTTTCCAATATTGCTAATAAAATCTCTAATTCTCAAAATGCTCTCTGATGGAACTAGGCAAACTGGGGGGACTTACGCTGATATTTCTAAGTGCAGTTTGTTGTTTTAAAAACATATTGTACTGATTAATAAAAATGTGAAATAATTTGAGTTACAAATTTTGAACTACAGATCGCCATCTGCTCAAATGGGGAAAAACCAAAAATTGCCGAATATATTTTCTCACCTCTTCTTTTTTTCATGATAACATAAACAACATTCCTGAATAATTAAAAAAAGAAGCTGACTACACTTAATGCATTTTTATAGTTCAACAACTGCTTGGTGAGTCCACCTTCTCAAACGTGCAATTATTTTTTCTTAATTATTTACATATGTTCTGTCAAAAGATTCAGGTCCTAGTGTTTTTCCTGTGTGTTCTGCAAATCTGTTTAGCTCTGTCTAGTAGGGCTCTAAGCCCCTGGGTTGAAATGATGGTGTAGGCTACATCGGCCCGTATGGCCAATTTGGTCCTAAGTATTAACTCTATCAGAGACCTGGGAGAACACTCAGTGTCCTCTGAGGGGGTGGGGGAACCTCCTTGAACCCAGGCTTGGAGGAAAAAGCACAGCCAACCCATCGACTAGGTACAGAGATACAAAAAAGTGTGGCAAACTCTTTAGCTGGTCTTTTGTGGGAAAGGAGGAAGGCAGGCTTGCCATCCCACTGAAAGCGTTGTTGATGGTCTGGCATCCAGAACCCAGTGGAATTCATTACTCCCCCGACAGAAACTAGGGGTAAGTATCTAGGATGTACAAAAAGTTGTTGGCATGTAAGTGATAAAGATTATAAATCAGGAGCCAATGCAAAGAGTCTACCATAGAGTGTCAAATATGCTGCTTTCATTATTCAAGGCTTCAACCTGCCATATAAAACGAGCTGATTTTCAATCACCCTAAACATTAAAAAATGCAATTCTATTAGTCATAGAATAACATATATTTTTTCTTCCTTCTTCCTTCCCTCTCTTCCTTTACTTCCTTTTTGTTTGTGTGTGTGTCCATGTGTGGTACTAGGGATGACTGAATCCAGGGGTATTCTACCTCTGAGCTACTATTTTATCTTTTATTTTTAAACAGGGTCTCGCCAACTTGTGGCGGGCGTCACTTAAGTTTCTGAGACTGGCCATGAACCTGTGATCCTCCTGTCTCAGCCCTTAGCCTCCCAAGCCTTTTCTTTTATTTTCTTTTTCTTTCTTTCTTTTTTTTTTTTTTTTTTTTGTGGGTCTGGGGATGAAACCCAGGGGTATTCGACCTTCGAGCCACACCCCTGCTCTGTTTTTTATTCTTTATTTTGAAACAGGGTCTCACTAAGTTATGAAGGGCCTCACTAAGTAGCGGAGGCTGTCCACGACCCGCAGTCCTCTAGTCTCAGCCTCCCCAGTGCTGGGTTTACAAGGGTGAGCCACCACGCCCGCTTCGTTTCTATATTTTTAAAGCCTGATTGTGTTGGGGACAGGGAGGTACTCTGTTTTGGGGTTTTGTTTTTCTAGAGCGACACTGGCCCCATGATCAAAAAGCCACAATTTCATAGGTCATTCTTGTGTGTATTGGCCATTCTTGTCTGTGCCTGGGAAGGGAGGAGTGGTCAGTGGCACCATTCCTTCGTGCCCACCACCATCAAGGTCCAGTTTCAGTGCAAGGAAAAGTGAGGATGTGAACCACCAGGCCCTTGAGAGGAGGTGGAGGCTGCTTTCTCATGCTGGAGTGGGAATGAGGAACTGGCCAGAAAATGCCTCCAGCCGACCTTCCCCACCAACTGATTCCACATCTCCCTGCTTCAAGTCCAGTCCCTGGCGTGACAGCTGCTACTCTTGTTTTGCTTTTCATTCACAACTGGTATCTCTAACCTAGAGTATTGAGTATTGTTGTGTATAATGTGAAATGTGTATAATGTTAAATTGATTCTAAATAAGAATCAATTTAACAGCAAGTGGAGTGTCACAGAAATGTAGCAAGTGTGGAGAGAAGGAAAGAAGAAGAAGAGGAAGAGGAAGAGGAAGAGGAAGAAGAAGAAGAAGAAGAAGAAGAAGAAGAAGAAGAAGAAGAAGAAGAAGACGGCATGGTGGTACACATTGTAATCCCAGTATTTAAAAGGTGATGACAAGAAATCACAGGTTTGAGGCCAGCCTCAGTAAGTAGTAAGACTTTCATCAACCTAGGGAGATCTTGTTTCAAAATCAAAATTAAAATAGGGCTAGAGGTGTAGCTTAGGGGTAGAGTCCCTCCTGAGTTCAATCCCTAGTGCCACAAAAAAACAAAGAAAAGAAAAGAAAAGAAAAGAAAAGAAAAGAAAAGAAAAGAAAAGAAAAGAAAAGATAGAAAGAACAAAGAAAAAAATATCCATGACCTGGAGTAGACCAGAATCCATGAAAAAAAAAAAAAAAACTCATATACATCCATCTACGGACTGGGGAACAGGCATAGAAAAGGAGGTCCAGGAGGCACTCCAAAGCAGATTCTTGACTGCTAGGAGAGAATAAGGGGGCTTTGCTATATGTGAAGATGGGAGAAGAGCATTCAGAATAGAAATGCTGGCCTGAGCCAAGTTCAGGCAACATGAACTGGCTTGGGGAGTTGGGGATTCCAAGTGGTATTCCTGGTGTAGCAAAGTCTTACAGCAGAGTGTCAGGCGGATGTCTGGAAAGGGAGGTTGGGGCAAGTTTGGGGTGGCTGCAATGCCCTTCACGTCTCAATCTGAGCTATAGGCAGTATAGCAGTGGAGGTTTTGGAGGAGGGGTTGTGGATAATAGGCTCTTTAGAGAAATAAAATCTGGCAGCAATTCGAAGAATGGCTTGGGCTAGTTGTTCTCCGCCATTCAACCTGATTTTCTATTGGCCAGAAACAGTGGTCCATCAGCAAATGAAGGGACTGAGACCTCAGGAGGGGGGGATGGAATCTCCATTGCTTTCTCCTTCAAAATTGAGGACAAGGATTCTGACAGTGCTTCCTTTTCACATGCACAATATGGCTGGCTTTTGGAATACTCACATAGCAAATTTGTTCTTTAAGTACATCTATACTTGGAATCTTTATGTCTATGAACCTAATTTGTTCTTCTCTGGAAGAGGCCAGAAGTTCTTGCCTACAACCCTCATCCCTTCTCCTGATCCAATTTAATAAAAGAGAAGACTCAAATTCAGAAGGAACCCCTCTTTTCTATCTCTAGGAATAAACATTTGAAGCTATGTAAGTCTTCTGACTATACAATCATATTTATTCGGCATCCACTCTAGGAACAGCCCTTTGCTGAATCCTAGTTTTTATTTTTATTTTTATTTATTTATTTATTTATTTATTTATTTTTGGCAGTACTGGGGGTGGAACCCAGAGGCTTTCTACCTCCTGGCTATACTCCCAGACCCATTTTATATTTTATTTGGAAACAGGGTCTCACTAAGTTGCTGAGAGCCTCACTAAGTAGCTGAGGCTGGCTTCGAACCTGCACGATCCTCCTGTCTCCGCCTCCCAAGCGCGGGGAGTACAAGCGTGCGCCACCACGCCTGGTTGGATCCTAGTTTTTAAAAAAAATTAACTCAAACATAGACATTAAAAAAATAAGGATGAATAAAGACATTATAATTTTTATTTTAGGTTATTTGTTAGAAAAATAACCTAAAATCAAATGACTGAGGAGTATCTGTTGTGCCCTGTTAAAGAGCTGAACGGTGAGCTAGTTTTTATTTAGTACAATGCCCTTGGCATAACAAAGCTAAGTTTTAGAAACTAAAAACCTAAAATGAGATTCTGTCTTTACAATGCTGAAGAGACCAACTTATAGAACTTTATGAGGTTTAACCGCTTTTGTTTTAGTTTTCTAGCTCTGCCCAATAGAAAATAACAGTATGAAAAATGGGACACCATGCTGCATTTCAAATAGCCTTCTGCTAATTGGAAAATTACCCTGTATCATTATAAGGGCTGCCAGCATTGTTTTAATATGGGTCTGCTAATATTCCATTCCGAAGGCCCTAATTTAAAAATCTTGTATCTTGGCTGCTAAAACCACTGCAGGCTGAATCTTGTCAAACATGAGGAAACTTGGTTTCTAGTCCTGGACATGGAACACAGTGCTGTCATTTTTACATGCCTGGAGTGTGCATGCGTGCGTGCGTGCATGCTTGTGTGCGTGCATGCGTGCGTGTGTTGGGGAGGGGCAAGAAAATTGTCCTTAAATGCTTTCCTCTGGACACATCTTTGCTGTGATTGGAACCTAGTTCTTTTGAGAATGAAGACTGACATTTTTAGTGAGAAAAATCTCAAGCCACTCATGAATTTCTCATATAGAATTTGGCTAAAATGTATGTTCATGTGGGATTTCAAAGAAGTAATCCTATTTGTAATGTAGCCGTTGCTATATGTCTCTCTCTTAAGTTATTTGTTTGGATTTATATAAAATCTTCTTTCAATAAGAAGGAACAAAAAGTGTGGATCTCAGTCAAGTCAACAGATATTTCATGTATATTAGCAAATTTTACAAAATACATAGAAATATATAGTATGTCCACTTTAACATCAAAATTGGACACTTAGGGTCTGACTTTAGAAAAATGCCAGAAAAAATAAACTTAAATACTTACTCCCATTCTTACTTGTTCCATGTTATTTCTATATGGTTCTCTACTTCAAATATCAAATGGTAAACATTTTAATTCACTTTAAATGTTATATATACCTAGTGTCAAGGCCAAATGCAAAAGAGTTGTAGCACAGAAAACTTTCCGTCTGAACCCCGAAACATCAGGCTTCAGACTTCATGTGGCTAGAGTATTACTTTAACATAGATTGGTGCATAGATATAATATTATTCAAAGAATACTTATAAATAACTGTATTGGTGAAGATCTAACTCAGAAAATTAGTCTTTATCTTTCCCTTTCTTTTTTCTTTTTTTTTTTTTCTTGGTAGCTACGTGTTTCCAAATGTTTTATCTTCTAAGCAACTTCTAGTTAAACATAAATTCTGATGATTCCTTTGAGTTATCTTTATTTAAGTTACAGACAAATAAGTGTTGCTTTTCATCCTTGGTAAAAAATAAAAATAAAAAATAAAAAAGTATCAACTGAAGCCATCTCTATCTAAGAAACAAGTTTAATCGTTTACAGTGTGTGGCAATTTGAGTGTGATGCTTACTTCCAAGCTCTGTAAGCATTCATTAGCTTAGTTTCTTCCCGTTAACTTGCAATAAAAATAATAATATTTGCCATTTAGTAGGGGCTTCTCACCCTCAAAATGCTTTACAGTTATCAAGTGGTTTATTTATTAATAATCTATGTTTCTGCTTAATAAACTAGATTTCTATTTATAATCAAAGAAAAAATTAGAAAATGTTCTGCTTGCAATAAGTAAAAGGACTTGCTAACAGGCTATCAAATTACATGTTTATTTTGCCCTGACCATTATTTTTAAATAACTTTCTGCTGGCCAATTAAAAATTTCAAGGTCCTAGGCAATGAAATATAGAAGTCTGTTTTATGTCTATTTGTTTTTCTGATTTGGGAGGAAGTAGGTTATTTTCAAAATTTTGACCCTCCAATTTATTCATGCAAAAGGAAACTCGGTTTCAGATACTACCAGATTAGACACCAAAAATATGTCCTTTCATTTTGTTTATGAGAATATATCAGGAGCTCCGTGCTGTAGGAGGGAGACCAGAAACTCCTAGGGTGTCAGCTGAGGGGCCATGGGTTCTGTCCCAAACTGAGTAGGAACTACAGCATGTATTTTCTTGACCCAAAGCCTCCAGGAAGTCTCAATTTTCGTTCTTGGAGCTGACTTCAGAGTACCAGGCAAATGTCACCTAGCCCAGCTCTGAGGTAGGTGACCTCCACAGAAGAAATCAAACAAGCTATCTGGAGTGGGGGTGCTTAAGTGGCACCCACAGACTCATAAACAACAACGCCTTAAATAAACCCTCACACTGTGATTCTAATTGATGGTCACATCTCATGCCACGCCATTCCCTGAAGACTAGCGTTTAGTGGGAACCACTTATGACTCTTTTGACTTTACCATCCAGAGTTCTCATGAGAAACATTTTAAATGTTTGCAAATATCTGAAGATTCCTTTGAGATGGCACAGAATAAAAGGAAGGTAGAAACTGGTTTATACAGAGATCTAAAATGGCTTACTGTCCTGTAACTTAGACACATAAACCTATGAAGCATCAGAAGGCTGGACGACAAACCAGGTGTGGTGGCATACACTTGTGATCCCAGTACTTGGGAGGCTGAAGACAGGAGGATTGCAGGTTTATGGCCAGCCTCAGCTACTTAGTGAAGGCTTCCACAACTTAGTGAGACCCTGTTTCAAGATAAAGAACAAAAAATAGGGTTGGGGGTGTAGCTCGCAGGTAGAACACCCCTTGGTTCAATCCCCAGTACCCCCCTTCCAAAAATAAAAAGCTGAAAGACATTATGAAACAGTTGCAATCCGGCTGTGCTGTCTTAAGGCTTGGAGATAATTATCATAATAAGAATACAATGTGTGGTGGGAGTTTACAGTTTTCATATTTCCAGATATATTTTCTTTCTATTAAGCTTGTTGGCTCTCCTATATATTTGTTGTGTTTCTTCTGATAAGAATGGGGTAAGGTAACATCACCCCAGTGTGTTTGCACAATGCTGCCTTGTTATGATTAACTGTATTTTTCAAAGGTCTCTTAACTAGCCATAAAAATTTACTCGGAGCTAAGCTTGGAATGTTAGGGTCTGATCCTGCAAGCCAGTCATTTCAAACCCCATAATACCCAGAGTTGAGGGATTTGTTTTTTTCCCGTCATTTAAAAACATGCACACATGAAACAAACTCTTCCAGTGGGTTTCTGGTTTGTGGATGACTTGGTGTGCCTCCCACTCATATTTGTGCAAGGAATGGATGCGTTTAAAAGTTAATCTGGGTCTTTTTTTAAAGGTTGAACAGAAATGCTGGAGGCAAAAATAGGTTTTGTGATTCACCTTTGGTTTGAAAGGGTAATTTCTGTCTTCTGGGTGTCTAACAACTTGTCCCCATCTTTGGCCACAACCTTCCAGTGAGAGGGGAGAAGAGGGCAGAGGGGGTGGCCCTCTCACCCAGCATACATGCCTCCCTTCCAGCCCTGCCCAGGAAAGAGACACCGACAAGCAATTGCAAAATATCCACAGGCAGGACAGAAGCCAGGTGCACCGCCATCTCACAGTCCTTCTGACCAGTGCCGGAGGAGGTCCGCGCCTCACAGCAAAGGGCCCGACGCACACCTGTACCAGCGGGACAGAAACCGGCGAGCTACGAAGCTCTTTCTGTATAACAAGCCATTTGCTGTCTCGTTTCTCATCTTTCTCCAAAAGCAGCATTCAGATAAAATTGCCAAGTTGGTCAGGAGTGGAAACAAAATTGCAATTCAATTGCTTTCTTTTTACATGTTGTAAAATAATGGCAATAAATTAAATAATCAAAATATTTAGCTGTATAAACTGGCTTCTGCCACTTGTGCGGTTGCTTCTTTTCATAGGGAAGGTTGCTTTACATACCAATAGGTGTTTTTTAAAATTATCTCGATGTCTATTTAAACATGCTGTACTAGTAAGGTCCTCTGGATTTTTCAGTTGAAATTAATATTTGCTAATAAAAGAACTGTCAGGACTTTGAAGTAAACATTCATTTATGTACCCAAAAGAACAGGCTGTTTCTAGTTCTCATGTGTGCTGTGTTCCTCTGCCCCAGCAACTCAGTTACCCAGCACGGCTGCAGCTCAGACCACAGCTGGACACCCAGTTCAAGGCAAGCTCAAGAAGACCAAGAGCCACCTCCTTGAACAAGGAACGTAGAATATTGAATTAATTCATTTCACTAGCCCTGTATGTTCCCGGAGAAAACAAAGACAGTGTGTGGGCTGGATTTTGCATTTACTCATAAGCTATAAGGTGTTGGCTATCAGAGCAACTGTCAAAAGGCAATTGTAGCATAACCCAGGAGAATGAGGGGCGGTGGGGGGGACCTCCGGAGGAAAAATGCAATCTCACACCTACTAAATTTTCATATCTATTTCAGGCATAAATGGATTCTAAAATTTTGTGGCTTAAAAAAAAAAAGTTGAGTGAGCACAGCAGAATCTGAACACTAAGACATTTCCACATGGAGATCTGGCGGCTCAAATCAGACTGTGGAGCTGATGTGGGCAGATCACAGTCCAAATCTGAGATCACAGATGGGACTGTCACCCGGGACGGGCACCCTCGAAGGTCCCTGGTACTGCCGCATGGCATCTTAGCCTGGACCTCAGATTTTCTTCCCAGACCTTCTCTTCCACCTTTGTCTTCCTTCCTCAGAAAAGCCCACACAATAATTGAAAAAAGAAACAATTTTGTAATACTTTTCAAGGATTACCAAGTCAATTACTGAGACAGGAAAAAATAAAAAGGAAATAGTTGAGCGTCGCGTGCTAGGGCACATTCAATCCAAACAGCTCCCAGGGAGTTAAAATTCTCTCTATATGGTGAACAGTGTGTGCCTACATGTCGTTGGCAAGCCTGCAGCAGTTTAAGGTAATATTTTGGTCAGCAGGTGTAGACCCCAAATGAACGGTGGTTTAAGACCTGGATTGCAAGAGGCAGGCATGTGCTGAAATTAGAAAAGCATTCTCGGGCTATTATTTAACATTCTACATATGTGAGATACAGAATGAAAGAATGAGAATTATCTTAAAATCCCTGCTAAAGCAGAGCCTGCTTTCTCAAGGCAATCTCAAGCTTTAGTAGTTCAGACAGATTCTCTAGCTGACAATTAATATTAATGGGTAGATTTCACAATGTGGCATTATCACACGGGAGATGGGTGGGCACACCATCTGGGTTTTGGCAGGTATTAGATGTAATCAAAGGGATTACTTGGCTCAGAGAGAAATAGAAAACCTTGGGTTTGTTTAGTCTCTTCCCTCTTTTGTTTGGACTTAGCTCTAGGTGTGCTTAACTATTTTCCCCCTTGCTCTTTATTTGTGGTTGGGAACGTCTCCAGGGCAAAATAATAACAACAACAAAGAGGGATGGACATTCTGGAAAGACAGCTCAGGTGGAAAATAGTGGCCCGTTTCCCCTTTTCACTTAAAAGTCACCAAATATTTGTTGAATTCCCAATATGGGCAAGCAACCTGCCAAGACGCTTCAACCAGTCCCAGCTCAAATAAGATGTCAGTGCTCACAAGGCTATTTCTGGATACTTCAAGTAGAAGGGTGCTCGGGACCTGCAGGATCAGCTTTTCCCACCAGGTCTCTCATCCATACACACGAGCCATTTGCTTGCTGTTTAGAAGGTAAAAAGGGAGCATCTACATCAGACTTTAGAAGATCATAGCATAATTGGATTGCTAATTGAAAACCTTCAAAACGGGGAAGCTATGCTGCCGGGCATGGTGGTGCACGCTTGCAATCCCAGTGCTTGGGAGGCTGAAATGGGAGGATTGCAGGCTCACAGCCAGCCTCGCTACTTAGTGAGGCCCTCCACAACTTAGTGAAACCCTGTTTTTAAATAAAGAATTTTTTAAAAATAGGGCTAGGAGTATAGCTCAGAATTAGAATGTCCCTAGGTTCAATGCCCAGTAATGCAAAAAAAGTATACATGTTTATTTTCAATAAAATAAATGAAACTGGGAGGTGGTGGCATACCTATCATCCCAGCACTTGGGAGGCTGAGTCTCCAACCTCGAGCTCAGTAACTTAAGTTGGAGACCAGCCTCCGAAACTTAATGAGACCCTGTTTGATTCAAAATAAAAAATAAAAAGGGCTGGGAGGGTATCTCAGAGGTAGAATGCCTCTGGGTTCAATTCTCAGTACAAAAACAAAACAAAACAAAAATAAACGGAAGCTGTTGGCTGGTTTACATGCTGATGGCCGCCACAGGTAACCTGTGAACTGTACTCCCCACTTTTGCTGAGACGTTGGGTGGGCTCACCCCCAACACACACCAACTCCTGAGAAACAGCCCTTACCAGCCGCTTCTCTCCCCAAGACTGTCTCGCCCCTCACGGGTGCACGCCTTCTTTGTCTCTGTTTCCTATTTGTCACAAGCCCAAGGAGAACAGCCAACTAACCCCAGCCGCTCTGTTGAGTGAGGTAAATAAGGGCCCTCCTCCGCACCTCCTCACAAGCACACAGGACACAGAAGATCCCAAGTTCTGTGAAGGTTATTTCTGGGTCTGATTATCTTGTCCCAAGAAACGCAGCATGTGGGATGTGTGTACTTAGCCACTTAAAAGATGACGGTGATTATGCCCCAAAATCCCTCTAAAGATGGATCAAAGATGGGGAGCCCTATGTGCAAGAACCGCAAGACATTACAAGGGCCTGTTTCCTTTTCACCTGCTATTGCATGCAACCTCACCCCACACAGGCCACCCTTGACCCTCTCCCCAAACAGTTAAAATAAACTCTGTGACTTGCAGCAGCACTTAGAGACTATATGTCTCTTTCTCTCCCTCCACCCCCAGCTACTTCCAGGCATCTTTTCAGGTGCAACAAGCACAAGCTCCACGTTTTATGTGAATCTTCATAAACTTTACTATTAACAATGTAACTACAAATTCAGCTGCCCAGGTCAACTTGAACCCTTAAAGCTGCAGGATCCAGTACCGCAGCCACTAGTCACATGTGGCTACTTAAATCTCAGCGCATTAAAATTAAATGCAACTTACAATGAAGCTCTTTGCCACCCCGCAAACCCTCGGGAGTCGCACGTGGAAGGGGCTACCCTATTGGATGGTGAAGATATCGAATATTTCCACCATCACAGAAAGTTCTTCTGGCCTTCTGGGCCAGCTGGCATGAGGTCAGGAAAGGAGAGAAGTTTCCCTGGACCCCGAGGAGCCCTGTTGGAGAGGAAGAGGTCAGGCGCCCTCGGCTTCCCTGCAGTGGACCTAAATGTGCACAGGACACCTGGGCCTCTAGCGCTCCAGCTGGGGAATTGGGCCACTGGCGATAAACCAGATACTAAGGCCGGAGAAGCTTCCTGGGCAGTCTTTGGGGGCGGCGTACTCTCCCCGCCGCCGGCCCTTAACCCGAGCTCTCCTGGCACCCAGACCGATCTCCAGTGGACCCCGGCCTGGAGCCGCCCGCACCCAACGTGCTCTCGCCTTGTCCTTTAGACAGGGGCGGGCAGCGCAGGACAAAGGCTCCCGAGGCAGCTGCCGGGCTCAGCGCGCAGGGGCGGCCGCGGCCACCCGGGGCGCCTGCCGCCTCCACCGCCCGGCGCGGGAGGCCGGGCGCCCGCCTTTGTCTGCCCCGCCGCCACGGGCCGGGTCCGCAGGAAGCGGGCGCCATCGTGCGGCCCGAGCCGGGCACTGCGCCCCCGGAGGCGCCGCGCCGCGACCGCAGAGCTGGGCTCCAGTCCTCTCCGGGATGTCGGCGTCTTCGTGGTGTCTTCGTGGCAACCGCTGCATGGACTGTTACAGTGCGTTCTATTGTGCGTGCAATGTATTGTGTAAACAGATAGACACTTCTAATAAAGGCATCTGGGCCAACGCCAGCAGAAAAAATAGAAGGAAGTGGACTTACTTGGCTACGTATAATGCACAAAAATATCCACATAGTTATCCTCAAGAACACTTTCTATAGTTGCTTGAATGTCACTAGAAAAGCTGATTACAGTACTACCCAGGAAACCTAAGGAGACAGTGTGCCGGGAATATTAGAGTAGGAGAAAGGCTTCTGTGCCTCTGGCTTTTGTAGCATGAGCACATACTACCCGGTCAACACTAAAGCACTGAATAATGTGAAGACATATTTAACTAAATGTGTCTGGGGCATATAAATAAACGTGCCAGGTCCCTGCCCTCTGGGGACCCCGAGTACATGGACACCAACGAGTCACAGATACAAAATTCAACCATATTTCTTTTATATTTATTTATTTATTATTTATTTATTTATTTATTTATTTTTGTGGGTCTGGGGATGGAACCCAGGAGCATTCGACCTCTGAGCTACACCCCCTGCCCTATTTTTTATTCTTTTATTTTGAAACCGGGTCTCACTGAGTTGCAGAGGCCTCACTAAGTAGCTGAGGCTGTCCGCGAACCGCAATCCTCCAGTGTCAGCCTCCCGAATGCTGGGATTACAAGCGTGCGCCACCACACCCGGCGTCAACCATATTTCTTAGAACAGTTGAGTTTTAAAATTTTTCCTAAAATTCGAACAGGGTATAGTATGACTTCTGCTCAGCAGGTGAAGCTTTTGCAGTTTTAGCAAGGATAGGAAACATGTCTGTGGCCCTACATATTTGACCAAACTCACTTTGACCTTGATTTTTGTCTCAAAAATGAGCACCTGCAAAAGGTGAGAACAGGGGCTTTTTACCCTCTGGCTTATCTTAGAAACTCAGAGTAGAACTGAAGCGCTCAGGAAGGACACTCCATCTCCTCCCGACTCACCCTTCTCTCTTAAACATTCAACCCTGTCTTCTAGCACAGGTCCAAAGCCTTCCAACAGAGTTATAACCAAGAGTCCATTTAACAAGTTAGAATTGAGCCAGGCATAGGGGTGCACTCCTGTAATCCTAGTGCTTGGCAGGCTGAGGCAAGAGGATTGCAAGTTTGCAGCCAACCTCAGCAACTTAGCAAGACCCTGTTTCAAAAATAAAATGAAAATAAGGCTGGGGGTGTGGCTCAGAGACAGAATGCCCCTGAGTTCAGACAGCCAGGGGTTGGTGGTGCACGCTTAAAATCTCAGTACTTAGGAGGCTGAGACAGGAGGATTGAAGGTTCATGGCCAACCTCATCTACCTAGTGAAGTCCTGTTTCAAAATAGAGTAAAAAATTGGACTGGGGGTGTAGCTTAGAGGTTGAATGCCCCTAGGTTCAATCCCCAGCACACACACACACACACACACACACACACACACACACACACACTAAAAACAAGTTAGAATTGGTTACATTTAAGCTACTTCCAATCCCAAGAGCCTTGCTTCTATGATTTTTTTTTTTTTTTTTTTTTTTTTTTTTTTGCAGAATCAGGCATTGTAAGACAGTCCTGACCCTGCATAGCCCCAGCAGAACATTAAACCTGGCTAAGGCTAGAAGGGTACACATGGGGCCAGAGGAGCTCCTACAGGGAGGGACCACACCAACACTCTTTCTGAGCTCCCAGTTTCTAGTAAGATGCCTAGAACTGTATTGGACTGGATGCTAAATGTGTTGTTTATTTACATGCAAGAGCGATGCAGGAGTCAGAAGACCCTGCAGTTGGGCTGGAGGAGTATGGACAGCGAGGCCGGGCGTAGCAGCTGAGGGTGTCTCCTGGCCATAAAGAAGGCTTAATCTGCATTCTACAAGGGGTCTGCTAGAGTCCTGAGAGCAGGGGAGTCGCATCCAGGAGAGAGTTCAGCGGGCCCTGAAGTCGTGGCCTCCCGCTGAGGAAGCTGTTCTCCATGGGAGCATGCACGTGCGTGTTGGGGACCCTGGTTCACCCACCTGCTTGGAGCACAGGGTGTGATTGCAGGAAGCAAGCCAGCTTCTCTACAGTGTACACAGATGCCCCAAATGCAAGGCTTAATGTTAATGTTAATCCCCATCCTGGATCTCTGGTGATCTCGAGCTGGGCAGGAGAGCCCGGCAGGGCTGGGAGCGCATGGCCCGCGTTTCCTCTGCAGTAAGGGAAGGCAGTGCAGGCACATTCGAGGCCCGAGGACGTAGGAGGCATGCAGTGGGAGAGCTGGGTTCTCTGTTTCCCCTTCAGAACACTTCAGGTAGGGTTGCCCTTCTGTGTTCTCTGCTCCTGTCAATAAGGTCTCTCTGAATTTACTTTGATTGTCCAGGGTTCTGATTCTGATGGGACATACAAAGAAAAGTAGTAGCAGGAAGGAGCCTACTTGCTGGGAAAATCTACCCCGCCAAATAAAACGTACAATCATCCCTCAGTAGCCATAGATTGGTTCCAGAAATCCCTGCAGATACCAAATCTGAGGATGTACAAGTCCCTCATATAAAGTGTATATCCTCTCAAGTCTTGTATTCCAATGTGATGTATGATTACAATGCACCAATAAAAACATAAAAAATAAAGTGACATAGTATTTGCATATATCCTATGCACACCTTCCAATATACTTTAAATCTTGACTAGATTACTTATAATACCTAATATACCATAAATGCTATGCTCATAGACTATACTGGAAGCCGGGAGTGGTAGCGCACGCTTGTAATCCCCGCGCTTGGGAGGCTGAGACAGGAGGATTGCACAGGTTCAAAGCCAGCCTCAGCTACTTAGTGAGGCTCTCAGCAACTTAGTGAGACCCTGTTTCCAAATAAGTTATATATAAAAAAAAAAGACTATACTGGGTAGGAAATAATGACCAAAAAAGTCTCTACTATACCATTTTTTCTTTTACCATTTGGATTCATGATTGGTTGAATCCGTGGATGGCAGAACCCTTGGATCTGGAGGGCTCACAGTCTACTCGGGAAAGGGGGCCAAGTCAGCTTGCAGCAAACTCCAATGCAGTGCCCACTTATGGAGCACCTTCCTGTGTCCAGCACTGCCCTGAGTACTCCCAAGCCAAGGGTCATCTTCCATACTGTTTTCTGGGCACCCTGTGAGCTCACGAAACTAGCGTGGACCCACCTTTTTCTATCACCCCAGTGAAGACGTCACTTCCAGTGGCAGTACATCTGGGAGGACGGCGTCCAGGGCAAGTGCTCCTTGGCCAGCCCATCAGATCAGCCTTAGGCTGTGGTTAGTTGCCTTTTGCTTCAACTGAGTCTGAACTGACAAGTCAGGAACCAGAGGCATCCTCAGCTCCTCATCCACCACCGCCACCCCCCAGTACGACCTCCCCTTCTATCCTCCAATAAAAGATCGCAGCTTTGGTCCTTGCGGAAGATGGAAAACGTTGGCCTCCTTGCCTGTCCGCCCAGTGGGGAGGCCCTTTGTGCTCTCACTGGGGGAGCCATGAAGTTTCCAAGCCTTGCCTTGGGCTCCCCGTGGGCTCCTGGCTCGTGGGAGGCAGAGGTTGGTGAGAATTAATTGTGAAGTGCATTGAGAGGCACAAATGAAAACCAGTCCCGCGGCGGAGAGATTATTACTGTTGGCAATTTGGGTTTTCTGAAATAGCTCTTAGGATATGACTGTGGCGGCCCAAACCCCAGAGGTGAGCTCGAGGCTGATAGATTTTCAGAATGGCCCCGTTTTGCTACAGCCTTCGGCTCTGCCTCCCTCCAGGGCCAGGGCTTGAGCCGGGCAGAGAAGGGCCGGGGCTGGGGACCACCACGTCCTCCAAAGGCTGGAGAGGGGAGGGCGGCCAGCGGCTGACCCCGTGCTCCTGAGAGAGGGTCCCCCGTCTTCCCGCATAATTTCCTTCTCACTTCACTGTTCCCTTCCCTGTCTGAGATGGCAGGTGACCTAAGAGGGATCGGTGTGCAAATTGATTTGGAGGCGATCAATGGCTTGGGGCGCGGCCCCGGCTTGCTGCCCTGTCGCTGAGCCTCTCCGAATCGATTCACACACCATTCTCCCTCACACACCTGCCATGTCAGATGGAGAGGGACGCGTGAAGTGAGAAGAGAATTCCATGTTCGTTAGGCCGCCGCCACCGCCGCGGCAGCCCCTTCTCCCGGCACTCACCGCAGGCCGCCGCCTCCTCCTCCAGGACCCAGCCCTCCATGCGCTTGTTTGGTACGCCCAGAGTCCCTCCACATCTGAATTTAATTACATTTGAATTAAGTCACCTAACCATCTACCCACCCTGGCCTTCAATTAGAATGTAACCCTGTAGACCCCTCCAAGGTGTCCTGGCCGGGGACCAGGTCTGCTCCTCAGACTTCTAAATTATGTCCGAGACTTCTCCACCATGGAGAGGACAGTCTGCTCAAGGAACACCAAGAATAGAGCGAGCCATGGTACGGAAAGAGAGCAATTAAGGTCACAGAAAGACTTGCGTGGCTTTTGAAGATGGACCACTACAGTTCTGGCTGTCCACAAACAGCCCGCCGCTGGTCCACTGGGAGCTACGAGGCTTGCAGCGGCGTGCGAGTGGACCGTGTCGTGAAGCACAGCTTTCCCACAGCAAGACTTGCCCAGTGGAGGAAGCACTGTATTTTGTGTTCTGGTGCAGCCTCTGGACCAGCACTTAGAGTGAGGACCATTGACCATAGCAGGTACAGTGCCGAAGGCCCGGCAAAGTTAGGGATTGTGATGGGCTGAATAGTGCCACCGCCAAAGACGTCTAGGGTCTAATTCCTGGAATCTGTGGACATGACAAAAGGAACTTTTCAGAAGAGATCAAATTAAGGAATGGTAGATGGGGGAATTATCCTGGTTTATCTACGTGGGCCCAAATTAATCGCAAGATTCTTCTAAGTGAAAGGCTGGAAGGGAAAGAGTGGGCCAGGGAGATGTGCTGATGAGAGTCGGCAAGAGACGGAAGGTGGGAGGGGCCCCAGCCAAGGGATGCAGGCGCCTCCCAGAAGGGCAAAGCAGCTCTTCTCCGTGTGTCTCCAGAAGAGGCCACCCTACCAACACCTTATTCCAGCGCAGTGGGACTGACTATACTCCTGATCTCCAGAACTGCAGGCCCATGAATCTGTGTTGCTTGAAGCCGCTGTTGTGTGGTAATCTGTTGCAACAGCAATAGGAAACTTAACAGGGAAGTCCACCAAAAAAATTTTAATTTTTTTCAAAAGAGAAAAAATGAATTTTAGGCCAAAGAAAACGTTTGAATGTATAACATTAATGTATTCCTCTTCATACCAATACAGTTGTAAAATAGAGTTTTCCATTTTTTTATGGCAGAAGGGGCTCGTGAAGTCAAATATACCACAGGCCCACAAAAATCACAATGTAACCCTGCTTTAAATAGTAATGACCTTGAGAACCCCTCTTTTCTAACAATTCTAGAAGGATAAAAAGCACAGAGCGGATGAAGAACTAAACAATCATTTCATCACCAGTCTTGAAACAGGCGTTTTATAAATCCTTCAAAAATCAAATGTCCTTCAGCAGTTTAAAAGTGAGCTGGTTCACTTCCCCGAACATGTGCAAATCGCTCACTTATAATAAGAAGGCTGAGCTGCCTCTTTCTGTCTCTTACAGTCTTCAGTTTTGCAGAAATGGTATCCCTGAAGATTCTTGGTGTTTCTCCATTTATAAGTGAGGATTCCTTTTGTTTGAAAAAAAGCAGCCTGGGAGATTTCCAGATGACTCCAAAGCTAAGTAAACTGAACATTTTTTAAAATCTTTTAATCCGGCTTTTACCTGCGCTGGAGCCACTGAAATCAAGATTTTCCCACAGGCAGAGCACCAAAGTGATTTCTCTCCTCAAACTCTTTGACTTCCTGTCCAGGTTCCGACACATTCCTTTGCCAACAGCAAATAAGTGAGAACTGCTTCCAATGAGCAGCGGCACTTCTCATTTGTAGAAGGGAGTGTCAGCCCAAAAATAGTGGCCAACTGTTTTAACGTAAAAAGCAAGAATTTCAGGCCAACTGCAGCCAAGGAGGCTATTCTTAGATGTGCATAGGAGGCTGAGAGGTCCCTGTGTGGGTGGTTGGGAAGTGGTTAGGGATTTGTGACTTTTAAGTGGCTCTTGAAAATGTCTGGAGATGAACAACCCCCTGCAGGTCCCCATTCATAGCTCCCACTCCAAATCCACCTGACTTTTATGGCCTTTCCCAACACCAGCGAGTTTCCAATCGGCCCCCATAACCCGAGGGTGAACTTGGACGGCTCCTTCCTGCTCCTGATCTCCCCGGTCCTTGCCTCAGTGCTGTGGACTTGGATGTTGCCTTCACAGTCGACTCAACATTGTCCTCATCCTACCGACGTTCTCAGAGGCTCTAGAGGTGGCCGAGCTCTTCCTCTCCCGCCTTTTCTAGGCTGCCATGACACCACAGGAGCCTGGTTTTCCTCCCCCCACTGGCCTCTCCCATCCATATTCCATTGCTAATCCTCCGTCTCAAACGAGCCTCCAAATGCTGAAGGACCTCGGCGCTCTGCCTCTGCCCTTTGCATTCTCTCCCTGGATGACCTCATCTGGGTGAACCACGGCTGCATCATGGCTGCCAGATGCTGTCTCCAGCCTGGCCCTCCTCCCGGAGTTCAGAGTCATTTTCAACCACTCACCTAGGCTCCCCCGGAATGTTCTGCTCCATCCACGACATACCAGGCTGGCGAGGCCGAACTGCACTTCCCAGAATTCCCTCCCTTGTATGCTTCTGGTTCAGATGGACAAAAGAAGATCTTAAGATATTCTCCCATTTGCCACTTTGTAGCTTTACAGGTTTTGTTGCTGATCTGCTAATTCACTCCCCCAGTGTGAAGCAGGGTGTGAAGCAGCTCGGGGGCTGTAGCATTCCACCTCCCCACAACATTCCCCCAGTGCCTCTTGAATCCCAAGTCAGGCCCGGTGTGTGTTGAGCTCCATGGCAAAGAGCTCTGGCTTCTGCAGGGTATCTATATACTCTTTCTGTCTCTCTGTCTCTGTCTCTCTCATTTTTATACACATACATATATATGCATATATATAAATATATATGTATACAGGTATATGTGTGTATATACATATTTATACATGTACATATATAATGTATATACACAATTTATGTATGTAAAATGCACATATTTATAAATACATATATAGAGACAAAAATATGCATACATCTTCTAGTGGTTCTGTTTCTGTGGTCAAACTCTGAGTGATGTGTCTAAGAGGCTTCTCAAACATCACGTGGCCCAAAGAGAATTATTTCACCCCCTCCTCCAGTTCCCATCTCAGTCATGGCAGGAGGGAAATCACAAACTATTTTATGCCTTGGCCCTGAAATGGCCTCCAACCTACACTGCCATTCTGACTGCCGCTACCTCCCCTGCTGCTGAAGCCCTGGCTCCAGCCTCCACCATCTCTCATGTCTCACCATTGGTGGCGAGTGTCCTGACCGCTCTGCTCCCTGCGGTCCACCCTCCACACAGTAGCCAGAGGATCTTCTTAGAGCTGAGGCCGGAACCCTTCTTTCCCTTCCTTAGAACCTTCAATTACATCCCATTGCAGTGAAACAGCGATCCCAGTGCCTGGAGGCCCCATGTGCTGGCCGCTGCTGCCACGGGACCTCGTTTCCCCTGCAGTCCCTCCTGTTCTCCATCTGTAGGAACACACCACTCTCGGGCATTGGCTGTTCATACCCTAGAGCCTGGACACCAGCTGCCCCTCCTGCCTGGAATGTTCTTTTCCCAGGTCTTCACTTGGCTCCTCCTTCTCACCACCCAGACCTCAACTGCCAGGTCTCCTTCCCTGACACGACAGAGCTCCGCACCACGCTCGCCAGGTGCCCTCCACCACATCACCCTAGCTTGTCCTTTTCACAGGACTTCACTGCACATGAAATTCCTATATTGGTGTAGTCCCAGGTGCTTTGTGGGATGTTACCCTCTCTGGGATGTGAGGCTTTTGAAGGCTGGGACTCTGTCTGGTTCATTGCTGCAACCTGGGAATGAGAAGGGGGCCTCCTCTGTGAGCTGCTGCTCCGGGGTCAGAGGCATCAGGACATCAGATCAGCAGTCCTGTCTCAGAGATCTGGTCCTTGGAACACAGGAGTTCCCAAAATAGAGTAGCAGCTCATCGCTGGCTCCCTGCTCTGCTCAGTGTGCTTCCGTTATTTTGCAAATGGCATTTTGAAGGACTTTGAGCCATGATGGTGATCTCACAGCCTTGTCTTGAAGGCTGGAAGACAAAATACTTCTGGTGTTATATTCTGAAGTATGCGGTTGAGCAATTACTTGAGGAGTTTAAGTCAGAAGTCTCTTCTCTCAATAATGGAGCTTTTGCCGTGAACTGTCTGGAAAGCACCCAAGTCCTCGGCTCTTTGCTCTCTGTTGCTCTTTTATAAACCCAAACAAATACAAGTAGTATATTGGGGGAGGGACGAACAGGTGTCCTGAAGGGTGGCCCAGCTGCCGCAGAGTTCAGTAGGGTAGGGACTGACAGACAATTCCTCCATCATGGAGGAAGAAGCACCAGTGGAATCTTACCAGAGGGGTAAGTGAACTAAGAAATGGCCCAGGGCTCTGTCCAATAAGGCAGGAGAGAAGGAAACTGAATGGATGCAAGAGGTCAAGAAAAGGGGGCAGGGCCGCCGGCAGACCTGGCATCCCATGGTTTGCTCCAGTCCTGGGTGGCCTTTGCCAGACCTCCTTCACCTCACACTTACATTACCTGAATGGTCCTTACCCACTTTAGAGTTTCAGAAACCAAGGTCAGTAAAAGGCCACCAGCTCAAAGGTAGTTAGCAGCTCAGCCTAGAGCCCTGTCTACCTGGCCCAGGGTTCAAGAAGCAAAGAGAGCAAAGCCCAGAGAAAAGGAAGCCCCACACGGAGGCCTGGGGCAGAGAGGGCGCCAACAGTGCGCCTGTCGCCACCTCCGCTCTCGTGGGTCACGTGCTGTCTGGAGAACCTGCTGCTCTTGTTCCCAGCCTCTGCTGGGCACTGCAAGGACACGGAGGATGATGCTGATTTCCAAGGTGTGCAAACTATCACCAGAGAGGCAGCAAATTAGAGAACAGCAGAAAAATTTTAAAAATACCTCATGGTTGGGGATGCTGTGAATCCTTCTCCAACAGCCACTTTCTGTCTGTCTGTCTGGAATCATGATTCCAAGGGAGACAGCAGGACTCAGAAGGGCTTTGCTTAGCATCTCCTGGAATCATCCCTAGCAGACTCCCCAAGACAAGAGATGATTAAATAAGCGTAACGGGCAGCCAAATGCTGGTGCCTCAGCCGAGGTGCTCATCATTCTATTCTGGAAAGAGCATGTCTTTGGCCAGGCTGGGCAGAACCACGGCCATATCCTCTTTGTGACATAGGAGTCATTGAGTTATTCCCAAATAACAGTTTGCTTAACTAGGCAATCGCATTACTGATTTCATGACATGTGCCTGGAATATCACAAGGACAGGAGATGACCCTTGTAGAGGTAACTCGTCATATTTTTTGAGGTCTTTTGTTGAGTCTTACTTGCCAGAAACTACATAGACCAGCTGTCATCCAAACTCCCATTCCCTTATCACCTGCTCTGAAATGTATCTGAAGTCGAAAGCAATGGGATGCCCAAAGAGAAGTGGCCAAATATGGGAGAAAAAATATGAATCTACACTGGGGCCACAAAGACCAAGATTCCTTGGCTTTCCCCCACCCCTGATACTGGAGATTGAGCACAGGGGAATTCTGCCTCTGAGCCACACCACATTCCTTTTATTTTTTATGTTGAAATAGGATCTCACTAATTTGCTGAAGGTCTCACTAAGTTGCTGGAGCTGACCTCAAAACTGTGTTCTTAGCCGGGCGTGGTGGCACACGCTTGTAATCCCCACACTTGGGAAGCTGAGACAGGAGGACCGCGCAGGTTCGAAGCCAGCCTCAGCTACTTAGTGAGGCTCTCAGCAACTTAGTGAGACCCTGTTTCCAAATAAAATATAAAATAGGTCTGGGAGTATAGCCCGGAGGTAGAAAGCCTCTGGGTTCCACCCCCAGTACCACCAAAAAAAAAAAAAAAAAAATAACTGTGTTCTTTCTTTTTCAGCCTTCCAAGTACTGGGATTATAGGCATGTGCCACCACACCTGGCTCCCCTATTTTTTAATTAGGATTACAGAAAGTGAAACTCACAAGGTACATAAGAGCTGATGGGCGTTATGAGTTGTAGAGCATCTTCTGAAAATTAATTTCAAATCCTAACCCCCAATACTTCAGAATGTGACTTTATTTGAAAATAAGGTCATGGCAGATGCAATTAGTTAAAATGAGATAAGACTGGAGAAAGAAGGGGGAGCCCCTAATCTGATACAATTGATTTGTTTATAAAAAGAAGAGATTTGCAGACAGACACGTGCACCAGGGCCAAGTGGCAGGGTGGGGCAGGGGTAGGGGGTGCCATGGGACCATAAAATTAGAGATCAGCTAAGGAGAGTCAAAGATTGACAGTAGATCACCAGCAACCAGGAGAGAGACAGAAAACAGGTTTTCCCTGATCCTTAGAAGGAGCCAACCTGCTGACACCTGGTTCTGGGTGTCCAGGCTCCAGAAGTGTGTGACAGAGGTGACTGCTGCCCCAGCAGAAAAATACAGGTTGGCCTAGTTACATTTTTTTCACCTTAAAGCAGTAATTCTCAACCAGGTGATTTTGCCCCCCGCCCAAGCCCCTGGAATATTTATTTATTTATTTATTTATTTATTTATTTATTTATTTTTGGTGGTACTGGGGTACTTGGAAGCCCTTCTATCTTCGGGCTACACTCCCATGGGCTACACTCCCAGACCTATTTTTTAACTTTATGTGGAAACAGGGTCTCTTAAGCCAGCGAGGCTGGCTCCGAACCAGCGCAATCCTCCTGTCTCTGCCTCCCAAGTGCAGGGATTACAAGCATGCGCCACCACGCCCGGCACCCCTGGAATATTTAGAGAAAGCCCAGAGACAGTTTTGGTGGTCTCAACTGGGAGGGGCTACAGCATTCAGTGGGTGGAGATCAGGAATGCCAGAAAACACCCAACAATGTGCAGAATCTCCCTCAACCAAAACATCATCCGAATCAAAATGTGATGACAGTCCCCGATGAACAGTGGTTCAACTTACAAATTTTCATATTTACAATGATGTGAGAGGGATATGCATTCAGCAGAAATCGTGCTTCCAAGTTTGAATTTTGAATTTTGATCTTTTCCTGGACTAGCCATATGCGGTGGGCTGCTCTCTCACGAGGCTGGGCAAGAGCCACAGTCTCGGCTCCCAGTCAGCCACACGATCACAAGGATGAGCAACCAGGACTCCGCAGTGCGCCGGGCTGCTAGGCAGGAGGTTTGGGAATTGGGTGTATTGCCTGCATTTTGAACTTGGGATATTTTCTTTTTTTTTTTTTTTTTTTTTTTTTTTTTTTTTTTTGGTGGTACTGGGGTTCCTGGAAGCCCTCCTTCCTCCGGGCTACACTCCCAGACCTATTTTATATTTTTGAAACAGGGTCTCTTACGCCAGCACGGCTGGCTTCGAACCTGCGCGATCCTCCTGTCTCCGCCTCCCAAGCGCGGGGATTACAAGCGTGCGCCACCACGCCCGGCGAACTTGGGATATTTTCAACTCACCGTGAGTTCACTGGCACATAACTTCATGGTATGTTGAGTAGCCGTAGTGCCACAATTGAGAAACGAACCAAGGCTCAGAGAGTTTAAGTAGTTCACAAGATTACTCAGAAAACTGGGGCAAAACTGGAATCAGGATCTCAGCTATTGGCCTGGAGAGTAAGAACAGATTAGCCCTAGCAAAAAGCATGGGGTAACCATGTTCTAAGATATAGGCAGGGGGGAGAAACCCATCGAGGAGTCATATATATATAATCTCATTGGTGTCCGTGACAACATGGATCCCAAGCATGAAGAACTCTGCAAGATGCCATGGAGCTAGTGAGCAGGACGTTACTGAGTGCCTTGAGGATGGCAGGCACCCAGCCCGAGGTGTAGAAGCAGCGATTCAGACAGCAGTCTAGCAGTGAGAAAGGTAAAGGAAGTCAGCCAGGTATGGTGATGCACATGCCTAAACCCAGCGACCTAGGAGGCTAAGGAGGACCACAAGTTCAAGGCCAGCCTCGACAGCCAGCCTCGACAACTTAGTGAGACTTGTCTCAAGATAAATTTAAAAAGGAGGGGGGTTGGGGACGTAGCTCAGAGGTAAGGTGAACTGGATTCAATCCCTAGTACTGGCCGGGCATGGTGGCGCACGCTTGTAATCCCCGCACTTGGGAGGCAGAGACAGGAGGATCGCGCTGGTTCGAAGCCAGACGCGCCGGCTTAAGAGACCCTGTTTTCCAACTAAAAAGTATAAAATAGGTCTGGGAGTGTAGCCCGGAAGTAGAAGGGCTTCCAGGAACCCCAGTACCACAAAAAAAAAAAAAAAAAAAAATCCCTAGTACTGGAAAAAAGAAAAAAAGATGGAGGAGGTAGAACATCCTAGAAGAGAAAACTTGGGGAGGGCTTGCAGTTCAAGACAAAGGGACCTGAGGGTTAGAAGATCCAGAGGGGAAGGGTGAACTCCAGGACGGCCAGGGAGGATGGGCTGCTAAGGAGTGGGAGTGGGGGGCAGAGCTGGGGCGGGGGGATCAGCTTAGACAGGAGGAGAAGAGCCAAAGAAATTCATGGAGTTTAGCTTTCAGAAGGAATCAAGCTCTCTCCTCCATTCTGCTTTCATCTTACCTTATTTTATCTCAAGAATAATGTTTGTTAATAACTAGTGAACACAGTGGGGAGCTCGAGAGGTCTGTGTTCAAGGGTACGGAGGGAGCGTTATTTCAGGAAGGCTTCCACTTTTCCCAGCCATTCCATGAAGTTTGCCTACTTCCTCCCAAGCATGTGGTGGTGGCGCCGACTCCAGTCATACAGAAGGTTTTCAATAGCAGATGGGTGACTGGCAAGGCCGCTTCTTGGGCTGTGGCCACTCAGCCTCGCTTGCCCTGTGCTCAGCAGAGGGCCCAGGTGTAGGGTGTAATGCTCTCTGACACCACCTCAAAATCACTAATAACATAATCTCTGAATACACGTTTTGTAAGTGAGTCTAGTGGAGTAAAAGCACGTGCTGAGGGCTTGCAATCTCAGCTGGGCTGTCTCGCCTCCTGCCTCCCCAGGATGGGGTCCTACCTCCTGCTCTCAGCCCCGCCAAGAAGCTGCTGCCCCTCAGAGTGAATGAGTGGGTGGTTTAGGTGCAGGCGCGGGCAGCCTCAGGGTGGAGTGCATGGGATCTGCACTCTCCCTGCAAGCAGCCCTATGCTGAGGGGGCACTACACTAAATCGCAAATAAAAACCAAACAGCAGAATGGGTCAAGAGTGAGGGGAAAGAAAACAGCTCTTTACCTGCTCTTTGAACAAGGGGCTCACATTTCCACTTTGCACTGGAATCACAAATTATGTAGCGGTCCCCAGGAGCTAGTATAAAAAGAGACTGAAAGCTCCGAGGAGCAGAAAGCTTCCTGGGGTTCGCATCATTTATCCAACTATTCCTTTCCAAGCACCTACTAGGCCCTAGGGATAGAATGACCAAAAAAAAAAAAAAAAAAAAAAAGACACAGTTCCTGCTTTCCATGAGCATCAAGGCTGGTGAGGCTGTGGGGGGAAGATAGGAAAACAGATGGCGGAGGTTCAGTGTGGCAAACATCACCAGCGGGTAGCTTGGGGTCCTAGGGAGGGCCAGGAGGGACCCCCATCCACCCGGAGGAAGTCAGAGAAGGCTCCTCAGAGAACACCTCACCTGAGCAAAGTCCCAAGTGAGTACCATTCAGTGGAAGAAAAAGGAGCTGTTTCAAGAAGACAGGAAATACACCATCAAGTTTAGAAGCTGCAACGTGTTCAAGTAGTTGGAATCCAGGAAAGAGGCATGCTGGGAAAGGAGAGCCAGACCAGCACAGCTGTTCTCCAAGCAGAGGAGCCAGCTTTATCCTGAAGACTGTGATGAGCCACGGGGAGCTTTGACCTGGACTCACCTACTTGGATTGGGTGCCTTAGAAACATGGCTCCATCTCTGGTAAGCACCCAGATTGGAGCTAGACAGAACATTGAGGAGTTTATTCCAACCCTAAATCTAGGCAAGAATCGAGGCGAGTCTGATCAAAGGGGGTGGCAGAAGAAATAGAGACATGCTACATTTCTGTGGTTTTATGACCTTGAGAAACACTCAGGAGATGAAATGGAAGCAGGGCGGGTGAGATGGAGGAGAAAAGGTAAGTCTCCGATTCCTGGTATGAGCCAGTGGGAGGATGGTGCTGCAAACATTATTCATGTAGAGAATAAATTCATATGGAAAGCAATTTTCTAAGATGGTCCCCAATGATCACCTTCTGGTATTTGATGCCCTTGTGTAATCCCCTCCTTTTAAGAGTGAGATGGACTTACTGATTCACTTCCAATGTGACAAAAGTTATGTCACTTCCAACACTAGGTTACAGAAGGCTGATTCATCTTATTCTGTCTTTCTGTCTGTCTGTCTGTCTGTCTGTCTGATGTCTCTCTCTCTCTCACTCTATCACTCACTCACTCAAAGGAATTCCAGCTGTCATGTAGTGATCTGTCCAGTGGAAAGCCCAGATGAGAACAAACCAAAGAAGGTCTCTGATCGCTAGCCTGAGAACAACACAATCCTGCCAGCGGTCCCTAGAGTGAGCTTGCAAATAGATCCACCCAATTAATCTTTGAGATAACTACAGCCTCCGCCAATTCCTTGCAGTCTTGCAAGAGGACAAAAGCAGAGGACCCAGCTAAACCACTTGTAGATTCCTGACCCTCAGAAACTGTAAGATAATCAATGCTGCTACTTTGAGCTACTACATTGTGTGTGTGTGTGTGTGTGTGTGTGTGTGTGTGTGTGTGTGTGTGTGAGTGTTACTGGGATTTGAACTCAGGGGCATTCTACCTCTGAGCTACACCCCAAGCACTATGTTTTATTCTTTATTTTGAAACAGGCTCTCACTAAGTTGCAGAAGGCATAAGTAACTGAGACTGGCCATGAACCTGCAATCCTCCTGTCTCAGCCTCCCAAGTGCTGGGATTACAAACTTGCACCACTATGCCCAGCTAAACCACTACATTTTGAGGCAATTTGTTACTATTGTAATAAACAAGATAGGGGTATTTTTTTTTTTTTTTTTGGTGGTACTGGGGGTGGATCCCAGAGGCTTTCTACCTCCGCGCTATACTCCCAGACCTTTTTTATATTTTATTTGGAAACAGGGTCCCTCTAAGTTGCTGAGAGCCTCACTAAGTAGCTGAGGCTGGCTTCGAACCTATGCAATCCTCCTGTCTCAGCTTCCCAAGCGCGGGGATTACAAGCGTGCGCCACCACGCCCGGCGGGGGTATTTTTTTTAAAGATAGGGTTATCTTCACAAAGACTAAGAAAAGAAAAATTTCAAGTACATTTGGAGAACTTCGGGAACATTGGTTTATACATAATAAAGTTTCTATGTATGAGTTATATTTATGTATTTATTTGACAGGTTCCCTAAGAGCCTTTACAAACAATCTTTAGAGGGTCTCCCTACATTGCTGAGTCTGGTCTCACACATGCCATCTCCTGTCTCAACTTTCCAAGAGATTATCCTCATGGACCACCATGCTGGGTGAGCTATAAGATCTTTGAAGACAGAAATCCTTTTCTGTTCAGCTTAGTATCCTTAACACATAGCATGGCATGTATTCAATGGTGGCTGAGTGTTTACTGAATGAGATTCCAGATGTTGGGTATTTTCAAAATTTCGACCAGACTTTTGTTTGATTTGAAATTATGATCATTAATTTAGTTCTACACCCCCCAAAAAATATTTATCTAAATTGAGTTTTGGTAAACTGAGACTAGCAGAGGTAGAAAAATTAATAAGAAAATGTTTATATTCTCCAGTTTTATTATTTGAAAAAAATAAGGGAAAAAAGTAGGTAAGTATAACTTCTATATATATTTGCCCAGTTATGGATTGTCTAAAACATGGGAACTCTAAGAATACCTAAATATTTCAGAAGGAACTTGAAATTGCAAGGTATACAAAACAGCTTCTGCTACTGAAATTCCACAGATTCATAAATTCATTTATTTAGCAAATGGTGCTCTGTTTTGCCATTTCCTATGGGATTTTGGACAAATTCCTTCTCACATATGGATCTAGTGTCTTCAATGTCAAATAAAAGACAAGTTGGCCAGATTATGCATTTTTAAATTTCTACTTCATGCCAAGTTCTAAAAAATTACTGTGACATTGTATTCACTTAGACCCCAAGCAGACCTGGGTCTGCATCTCAGTTCTGCTTTCCAGCAAATAAGTGATTTCGGTCTGTAAGCCTCAGTATCCCCACCTATGAAAGGAAAATGTTGGTAAAAATTGGAAATGATAAACACAAGACACCTCTCCCCACTCCCACACCCCAAAATACAAATCTAAAAGATAGCCATGACCAATGTGCCCAAAACATAAGACATTGCATCAACTTTCAAGAAACTTCTTGTATGGGTGAGGACATTAGCGTTTATACCGATACTTTAAAATATCCCCCAGCCTCCACCAGGTAACTATTATCTAATCTTGCCTGAACATGCACATATTCATTAACATGAAATTTTCCTGACGGTGTTGAGAGTCGGCCAGCACACTCCATCTTAATGCTGAATTTCCGGCCTCAATACCTGTGGAAAGCCACGGCTTCTTTTTGCCTTTAGCTTACTTTTGCTGCCCTGTAATTTGATTCTTTCCCTTCACTCCTGGATCCTCTCCTTTCTTCTCCAACAAGGGCCTACTTTGGTTTTGACCAAACCCTTCATCTTGTTGGATTTCTCAGCTAAATCATTTCTAACGCTTCCCCTTCTCCAACATAAATAGTTCCTGCTCGCTCATTGTCCCACCCTGCCTCACCTCTGGCTCCAATTAGAGCAATATTTATGTTTCCTTTTTAAGAATCTCAGTGGCCTCTACACTTAGAAATGAGGCAGCCGAGCTTGTGCTAAAAGCCCTTTATCATGGTCACAGAAAATCTGCTCTGACAAGATCCAGCTCGGCACGAGTGTGTTCCTGGAGATCCTTCGCTCATTTCATCAGCTCCCTTTCTAGGTCAGACCATTCCCTGGTACCTGAAGTGTTGTCTGTTTGTATAGACTGTGCGGACATGGAGCAGTGGGATGCGGAGTGAGTGCCTCGTGGTGCTGGAATGTGGTAATGTCTCTTCTAATTTCAATGAAGGGTGCCTGCCATTTTCTGGAGCAGGAAGATGAAAACACACACACACACACACACACACACACACACACACACACACACAACTACTTTTCCAGATATTTGATTTCCATGGCTTTTTAAGGGATGAGAGCAGCCCACAGACTCAGACTTGCTATCACAAGAGCAGAGGTCAAACCTTTAAAAAGGTGTGAATGTTCCCTTGGAATCTTCCAGAGACACAGACAGCATGGAAGGCCATGCCGGGGCCACAGAACTCCAGAATGACCCTATAGCTCCGATTCTTCTAGAAAGCAGTTGGTCACAGAGCAAGACAGAGGGTGTCAGGTTGGCCCAGTCATCCTCTACTCTATTTCCTTGGTCCAATTTGTCAATTCCTTCCACCACCATAATCATAATAATATCTACTGCACGCTGCAGCTACCAGCATTGCACTATACTCTTCGCAAACACACACACAAGGGGGAGGGCCCCATTATGACCATCCCCACTTAGAACAAGGAAACGGAGGCCTGGCAAGCTTCAATAACTTGCCTAGAGGTTCAAAGGAGTAAGAGCAGACTCTGGATGTGACCTGGGACAGTCTGGGTCAGAGTTGAGGCTCTTGGCTCCAGGTGAATCGTGACCCCTTGAGAAAACTCTGGTGGAACCCTGACCTCTGGCACCTCAGAGTGAGACCTTACCTGGAAATAGGGTCCTTCTATAGGAATCCTGTCAAAGTGAGGCTATCCTGGAGGCCTAATCCAATGTGACTGTGTCTTTATAAAGAGGGGGCATTTGGACACAGAGATAGACACAGTGAGTGAAAAACCAGGTGGAGGGGACAGTCGTCTGCAAGCCTGGAACGCGCCTTCTCTCCCAGTACTTGGGAGGCTGAGCCAGGAGGATCACAGGTTTGCGGCCAGCCTCAGCTACTTAGGTCCTCTGCAACTTAGTGAGACCCTGTTTCAAAATAAAGAATAAAAAATAGGGCTGCTGGTGTAGCTCAGAGGTAGAATGCCCCTGGCTTCCATCCGTAGTGCTGCAATAAAAATAAAAAATTTTAAAAGCCTGGTGGAGGACAAACATGGACGATGCCTAAAAACCACAGCAGATTCTGATCTATAATGGGCAGCATAGTGCAGACAGCATGTTTTTGGGGAGTGGACTTGTGGGCTGTGGAACCCAGGCAAGTATCTTAACCCCTCTGAGCCTACGTTCATCCTCTGTGAAGTAAGTATAAAATCTGCCTTGCAGGATAATGACGAGTACTACAACAATGTCTAGGAATAATATAGTGCAGGGCCTGGCCATTGTAGTTGTGAAATAAGTAGCCATCATTAATACAAAGCTGATTATAAATGCATTCATAAGTAAATGATGCCATTTGGGTAAATACACCATGTATTCCCTTATTCAGCAAAACTCCAAAAAGCTATATATAATCAAATTATTTATTGAGTAATTCTGTTCAACAAATATTTAGTAAGCCCCTATCGTGTGCCAGATCCTGGGGTTCTAGCAGAGAGCAGGACTTCAACTAAGAGATGCCCATGGGGCCTTGTAAACATGAAGGAAGCCTTAGGTGAGAGGAAGAAGGAGCAGGAGACAGTCATCCTACGCTGTGACTGGCCCACCGCGGGGCACAGGCATCCACCACAGGATCCCACTTTGGAAGAATCTGGAAGCTGCCCAGGGACCCGACTCACATGAGGCAGGCCGGAGAGCACAGGATGGAGCACACACTCAAAAGCTGGTGCAGAGCAGGGCCACGGGCGGCGAAGCTGGACTTGCACAGCCCTGGAGAGAACACCATAGATGCACTTGGAGGCCGAGCCAGGAGGATCACAGGTTCGAGGTCAGCCTCAACCACTTTGCAAGACCCTTAGCAAAGACCTGTTTCAAAAACTAAAAATGAAAGGGGCTGAGTATAGTCTGGAGGTAGAATGCCCCTAGGTTCAATCCCCAGTATCACACAAACAAACAAAAGAATGGATTCATTTCTTAGGCCTGCCATACAAATCACTGCAAACTTGACGGCTTAGAACAACGTATCCTCTCACTGTTCCGGAGCCATCGCCGGGGTTCCCTCTTTCTCAGGCTCAGAACAAGATCCATTGAATTCCCCCACCCATTACCCAATGTATGTAACTTTTTTTAAAATTTATTTTTAATTTTTTTATTGGTGCACTGTATTCATACATCATAATGGGATAAAAAAAAAAAACTTTTGTAGACATACATGCACACATCACCCAGTTACCCCTACCCGATCCCCACCCTGTTCCCTCCGCATCCCTCCTTCCCATGCTTGGCTTAGTGGTTGACATCTAGTATTTTAGCAATTTATCCAAAATTAACAATGATAATCTCACCTAACAGTTTCATTTGTCTGATACCAAGCTTTTGATGACTTAAAGATAACATTTCAATATTTCTTTTTGCTTTCTTTCTTACCAGAGAATATTTTTTAAGTGAAACTATCATACATTTATTTATTTATTTTCAGAAAAAATCTATCCTAATATGAAATATGAACTCTAGATATCCAAAACAATCTCAAAAAAGAACAAAGCTAGAAGATGTATATTTTCTGATTTCAAACCTTATAAAGCTACAATAATTGAAACAGTGAGTACTCTTATAAAGGCAGATATATAAACCATTGGAGTTAAATAAAAGCCTAGAGATAAATTCTTCCATATATTGTCATTTTTGACAAGGTTTCCACGAACATTTGGTGGAAGAAATACTAATCTTTTAACTAAATATTGTTGAAAAATAATAATTACATGAAGAAGAATAAAATTGGACCCTTACCTAACACCATATACAAATATTAACTCAAAATAGATAAAAGACCTAAATATAAATCTTACTACTATAAACTTTTAGAAGAAAATCTGAGTCATAAAACCTCACAACATTGAAATTGGCAGTGATTTCTTGGATATGATTTCAATGGCACAGGCAACAGAAGAGTATACAAACTCCCTAAAAAATAAAAAAAAAATATTGTATATCCAAAGACAATGTAAACAGAGTTAAAAGTTACTGATAGAATGGGATAAAATATTTCCTAATGCTATATCTGGAGGTATATTAATATTCCAACTAGAAATCCTAAAAATTAGCAACAATAAAAGCAAACAATACAATTTAGAGATAGGTAAAAGACTAACATAAATAATGAATCTCCACAGATAACCAATCTTAGTTGTCTGTTGGATGGAAAATCTTGTTTCTCTGTTTCTGGTGTGTGTTACCTATTTCTTCTTTGTAGTTAATCTCTTTGAGTATTTTCTCTAGCGCTGGTTTTGAAGACATAAATTCCTTCAGTTTTTGTTTGTCGTGGAAGCTTCTTATTTCCCCATCTAATTTGATAGAAAGTTTTGCTGGGTAGGAAATTTTTGGCTGGAAGTTGATTTCTTTCAGAGTTTGGAATATGTTACTCCAAACCCTTCTGGCTCTCATGACTTGGTTTGGGAAGTCTGAAGTGATTCTAATTGGTTTGCCTCTGAATGTCACTTGGCCCTTTGTTATTGTTGCCTTTAAGATTCTCTGCTTGGCTTCCACATTGGTCATTTTGACAATTATGTGGCATGGGGATCCTCTTCTCTGATCCTCTCTAAAGGGAGTTCTATAAGTTTCCCGGACCTGTGTATCGACCTCTTGCTCTATGTCTGGAAAATTTTCTGCTATTACTTCCTTGAAGAGATTGTTGATCCCTTTGGTTTCACCTTCTTTTCCCTCCTCTATTCCAATTATTCTTAGGTTAGCTCTCTTAAAATGGGCCCATATTTCTTCAATGTCAGATTCCTGCTGTCGGATTTTTTTTCTAGATTAGAAACTATGCGTTCATTTTTGGAATGATCATCTTCTAAGAGCGAGATTCTATTCTCCATGTGGTCTAATCGGTTGTTTGTACTTTGAATTGAGGCCTTTACTTCATTAATTGCATCCTTTATCTCTCTTTGGCTATCTCTGAATTCTTTTCGAAACACCTCTATTATTTCTACAGTTATTTTCCTGATTTGATCTTCTAGAAATCTCTGAATTTCTGTTTTATCAGGTTCTGATGTTGTGGGGTTGTGTGCATTCATTGCTCCATTGTTATTCCTCTTTCCCATGATTTTGGAAGTTTGTGCCTTCTCTGGGTTCTTCCCTTGGGTCACTACGACTTCACTTACGGTGCTCTGGATCTCGAGTCTGTGGTATCTCAGACCCCACTACTCCTTTACTGGGTTGTATCGCAGAGTCTCAGACCCAGGGAGTCAATCGAGGCTGTTTAGACGATGGGGGGTGCCAGGTTGGGCATTCTCCTGTGGGGAATTGTGACAATGGTGTGATATCTCTGCCACCGCCACTCCCCCACTCGGTCAAGTCCCTGGGAGTACAGTACTGGGATTTCTCCTCTGGGGCTCGCAATTTGACTCACTGTTGTTGAGTGCGCTGATGGAGCTGTAGTGGACTTGGTGAATTCACTGCTGCTGCCACCGGTAGCAATATGGCACTGCTGTCATGCCGTCAGCCGTGGGGCTGGCATATTTCTTCTCTGGTTTTGAGCTCCGCTCTGAGTCCCTGCAGGGTGTGCTGAGCTCAGGCCCTGGGAGCTTTAGACGCTCCCTGCACTAAAAAATTTGCCGAATTCCACCTGGCTGATCCGCAGCGGCTCACCTCGGCTCGCTGTCCACCACTCCTCTCTGGAGCCTGGTGGGTTGTTGAGTGCGTTGGTCTGGTGCCGTCCGGTGAGCTCGTCGCTGCCGCCGGCAGTATAGCACTACTGCCACGTCCTCGGCCGTGAGGACTCCTCTCTGGCTCTAAACTTCGTTCTGAGTCCCCCTCCTCTCTGGGGCCTGATGCTGCAAGGGAAGATGGCACTCACGCCACTCCGCACTGCGGCTCCGGCCGCAGCACTACGGTCTAGTTTTTTTCTGGTGTCTCGTTTTTCCAGCCCTCTTTTTCTCTGTCCCTTTTAATTACATTTTTTGTTTCTCTGGTGATGGTGTTTACTGGCTATGAAAGGCACTGATTTTGTGGTAATAGAGATTGGTTGTTAGCGAGGCTCGTAAGCCCCGCTTTTCTCCGTCGCCATCTTCCCGGAAGTCCCAATGTATGTAACTTGATCATATCTGCAAAAACTCATTTGCAACTAAAGTCACACTCAGGAGTTCCAAGTGGACATGAACTGTCTTTTTTTATTTTTTATTGGTTCATTGTATTCCTACATCTTAATGGAATTCAGGATGGTGGAGCTATACACACACACATCACCCAATTCCCGCCTCATTCCCTCCCCCTCCTTCCTTCCTTCTCATGTTTGGCTTGGTGATTGACATTGATATGTTTGTTAGGAACTCTAGATGAAGAAGGAGATGCTATAGATGAGCAATTAAGGCGACTTAACTCAGGGATGGGAGGGGGAAGAAGGAGATTCTCTAATGTACATGATGAACCAACTTTCCAGGGATAATCTTTTTTTTTTTTTTTTTTTTTTTTTTTGCGGTACTGGGGATGGAACCCAGGGGCACTCTAACTCAGAGCTACACCTCCAGCCCTGTTTTTTATTCTTTATTTTTGAAACAGGGTCTCACTAAGTTGTGGAGGGCCTCACTAAGTAGCTGAGGCTGTCCATGAACTGCGATCCTCTGCTCTCAGCCTCCCAAATGCTGGGATTACAAGCATGTGCCATCATGCCCGGTTTCTGGGGCGCTCTTTAACCCAGTCCAGAGATGAGAACCCTGGGGCACATAGTCAGTCCTCTTTCCCCTCACCACAGGCTCCCTTGCCCCATATCAGAGATTTTCACATCCAAACTGGCATGAAGGACCAGGTGGCAGGGCCAGTGGCCATCCTTGCCTTGGTTTCACAATGCGGAACCAGCTTGGATCTGGTAAGGGACCCCAAGTTGAGCCTTCAAGTCCCCAAATAATGGAATTTTGATTTTGCCTAAGAAGTAACCTGCTGAGATAGGAGGATTGCAGCTTTGAGGCCAGCCTGGACAACTTAGACCCTGTTTCAAAGTAAAAAATAAAATAGGGCTAGGGTGTAGCTCAGGGGTAGGGCACCCCTAGCTTTACTCCCCAGCACCACACACACACACACACAGTGTAGCCCCACCGTGTTCCCACCCAAAATACCACTGCACTTCCAGGAAGCTCTGGAGCCAGCACCAGTGTATTTGAGTGACTCAGAGCTCCTGATGGCCAAATCAACCAGGTGAGGTTGCAAAATCAGCTCTCAGGACCTAGAGTCATGTGACAGCAATCTAGAGAGAACAACCTGGTGAACTGATGGTACTCCTTTTCTTTCTTTCTTTCTTTCTTTCTTTCTTTCTTTCTTTCTTTCTTTCTTTCTTTCTTTTGTGGTACTGGGGGTGAAACTCAGGGGCTTTTCTACCTCCAGACTATACTCCCAGACCTATTTTATACTTTATTTGGAAACAACACCTCACTAAGTAGCTGAGGCTGACTTCGAACCTGTGCCATCCTCCTGTCTCAGCCTCCCAAGTGTGGGGATTACAAGCGTGCGCCACCACGCCCGGCTTGAGGGCACTCATTTTCAAAACGGTTAAGTCCAATAAATAACCAGCACAATTCACTAACTTTTTTGTAATTTCTTTTGAAAAAATAGGTTTATAGTTACTAACAGAAAAAGCTGTCCAAACTCTAGTATGTTAAAAAATAGGTGACCATGAGCTGGGCATGGTGGCGCACGCTTATAATCCCCGTGCTTGGGAGGCTGAGACAGGAGGATCGTGCAGGTTCGAAGCCAGCCTCAGCTACTTAGTGAGGCTCTCGGAACATAGTGAGACCCTGTTTCCAAATAAAGTCTAAACAATAGGTCTGGGAGTATAGCCCGGAGGTAGAAAGCCCCTGGGTTCCACCCCCAGTACCGCCAAAAAAAAAAAAAAAATGGTGACCAAAAAAAGTATGTAAGACTTGATCCTAATTGTATGAAGAATAAATTATGGCAACATATTTAGAAATAATAAGAATAATGATAGCAATAATAAACAAATATTGAACATGTTCCATTTTGCTGACCCCGCTCCAAACATCTTATATATTTGAGCCCTCACAGCAGTCCTACAGTGGGGCTATTTTTATCCCAAATTCACTGCTTTCAATAGTATTGGCTTAATCAGCTACATAGTAAATGTGACAATAGCAATATTCACAAATCAAGAGAAAAGAAAGGACATTAATGTAAATATTTTAAAATAAAAATCAAGCCCTATAAATCTATAGAAAATCATAAGTATAAATTTAAAATAAGCCCATATATTTTTGCTTTACTGTATTTTGAGTTTGGGGTACATTTTGATCTTTCTCACATATAAACATTTAGATTATGTTTTCTTTCTTTCTTTTTTTTCTTTTTTATTGTGTATGTGATACTGAGGATTGAACCCAGGGGCATTCTACCTCCAAGCTATAGCCCCTTCCCCTAGGCCTGTTTTTAGTTTCTATTTATTTATTTACTTATTTTTTGGTGGTACTGGGGTTCCTGGAAGCCCTTCTACCTCCGGGCTACACTCCCAGACCTAATTTTTATTTTTGGAAACAGGGTCTCTTAAGCCAGTGCGGATGGCTTCGAACCTGCGCAATCCTCCTGTCTCTGCCTCCCAAGCGCGGGGATTACAAACGTGCGCCACCATGCCCGGCTTTTGTTTTTATTTTGAAACAGGGTCTCATGAAGTTGCTGAGGTCAGCCACAAACTTGTAATTCTCCTGTCTCAACCTTCCAAGTACTGGGATTACAGGCATGCACCATCACACCCCACCACAGAAACTATTTTCTTTAGGAGAATTCCTTAGCCTTAGAGTTCATATTCCTATTCTTTAATTCATCCAATTGTTTACCATTCTTTCATCAAATTAAAAAACTCAATAAACAAAACAAAACAAAATGCTTCTTGTGGGGAAGGGTTAAGAGTTGCTCTGTTTCATGGGGAATAGCTAAGTCCTTTTTCAAGACTTGCCATACATTTCCTGCCTCCCTCACTGGGGGCAAATAAAAAACAGGAGATTTAGGAGACAAATTATCCCAGTGAAAGCCCCCTAGAACAGAGTAAAAATAATTGAAAAATGATAACAAGTGGCTGAAATGTTTGGAGAGATAACCGTGATTTATCATGGAGCACATAAGCACAGACATGAAATTGTAGCTGCAGACTTCCCTTAGCATCTGCGTGACCTTCGGAGCTTTCAGGAAAACTTCCACCACACGCGGACTCCCATGTATTTCTGGTCAGAGAGGAGTCCTGGCTTATGTTCCACTTTCTCAGACACCTTTTTTATTTCTCTTGTTTTGTATTTTAATCCATCTTGAGATGTGGTACTTCTTAAGAAAGTCACGCAAGAACTAAAAATAAAACCTGTTCTGAATCCATACATTGTGAAGCTGATTTGAGTTCTCATGTATGAAGATGTGAAAGATTACTTTATGTGAGACACTTTTCCTTCTTGACATATTTGCTAAAAGAAAAAAGGACAAAAAGAACACATGCATGTTGCTTCATTGTTATCAGTGAGTTGGTTTTAAATTTCTGTCTTTGTAGCATTTTCTCCTCATATAGCTGATTTTCTCACCACTTCGCTACAGAACATGAGACAAGCACCATCACAAGAGAGATAAAAGTTCCCAATAAGAGCCTATTGCTCTTTGGTATGGAAATTTGGAGTTTATGCTTCTATGAGTTTCTCTTTTTTTTTTCAGTTTAGCAGCCAAGAATTCAAGAGTTAAGACTGATAAAACTGCATTAAGATTATCTCACCTGCCCAAGTGTGGGAGAAAACACGAGTCCAGAATAAATTGCTTTTCACAAAACAGAAAGGCTTTCCTGGTTTTATTTGGCCTGGGAACAAAGCTGAAAGGTAGGCGGAGCTTTCCCCTCCAACATCTGCTTCTTGGATCTCTGGGAGGCTCAGAAAATGGGAATCCCCCAAGCACCTTTATGGATGAAGTGAGGGTGCCGGCTCTCCCACAGAGCCGAGAGCAGGAGACGGGGCACCAGCAGTCACAGGGCATCCTGCATCCCCGAGCTCACAGATGTACCTAATATCCAGCCAGGCAGGGTGGCACACGCCTATAATCCCAATACTTGGGAGACTGAGACAGGAGGATATTAGGTTCCAGGAGAGCTTCATCAATTTAGCAAGGCCCTGTTTCAAAACAAAAGAATAAAAAGGGCTGGAAGTGTAGCTCGGAGGTAAAATGTCCCTGGATTCAATCCCCAGTGCCAAAAAAGAGAAAATAAGACAACAAAAACCCCTGGCACGTCCTCTTGAACAGAGGACGACCACAGTTAATACCTGTTGAAATAAATATAATACATATATCTGTATATCTTTTAAAGACATACTTTCAACAACAACAAAAAATTATTCTGAGGTTAAGAACAACCCCAATCCCAACAAGTGTGCTAAGTACACACCTTATGTCTGGTACTGGGCAGCCAAGCGCTGCTGCTTTCTCCGCTGCAGCCCGTCCCATGTGCGGGGATCACGGATGCGGCACAGTACAGGATGCTAATCCCGCTGTAGGCGAGTTTTCTGAACCTCACGGCTCATCTGTCTCCTTGGGCTGTGCTTATCCAAATCATCATCTTTAAACTCCAGAACTGTGTCCATACAGCTTCTCAGTTCCTTGTAATCGTTGAGCTTTTTGAAACCACCATCTTCACAAATCAGGCCTGCTAACCAGAAACCAGTTCTGAAACATTGTTTATTTAGAAATTTAAAATTGCCATTTAACTGCACGCACCATGGGATCATGGACCAAAAGCCCAAATGGAGAATAATCATTTTTTAAAACAGCAGCACCGGGTAAGAATGACCTTGTGAAAATGTATTTCACACATGTTCCATTGGCGAATTTTTGCTGTTCTTCTTCTTTTTTTTTTTTTTAATGGAAGCCGTCGTTTTAGGAGGTAATATAGTAACCTTAGTTAATTCGTATGCAGCTGTTCAATCGGAGTCTGAAAGCTGAAGGCCAGGAGGTTGCACTGTGATGGAAAAAGCTGTTTTTTTTTTTTTTTTTTTTTTTTTTTTAGTACTGGGGATTGAACCCAGAGGCTTTCTACCGCTTAGGAAAAAAAAAAAAAAAAAAAAAAAAAAAGGAAAAAAACCAGTCCTATTTTTTTTTTTTTTTTAATGAAACAGGGTCTAACTAATTTGTCAAAGGTCTCCCTGGATTGCTGAGGCTGGCCTCAAAGTTGCAAACCTTCTGTCTCAGCCTCTCAAATCCTGGGATTACAGGTGTGTACTACCATACCTTGCTGGAAAAAAGCTGTGTGTGTCTGTGTGTGGGGGGGGGGTGGGGGGGTCCTGGAGATGGAATCCAGAGGCATTCTACCTCCAAGCCCTATTTTTTATTATTTCTCTTTTTTTGGTGTGTGGTACTGAGGATTTCTGGAACCCAGGGGCATTCTACCTCTGAACTATACCCCCAGCCCTAATTTTTTATTCTTATTTTGAAACAGGTCTCACTGAGTTGCAAAGGGCCTCACTAAGTAGTAGCTGAGGCTGTCCACAAACCACGATCCTCCTGTCTCAGCCTCTCAAATGCTGGGATTACAAGCATGCACCACCACGCCTGACTTGGAAAAAAGCTTTTGAACTGGGTTCTAATGTGAGCTACAGCACTGTCTATGAGAGAGCAAACAAGTCACTTCATCTGCCTGTGTCTCAGTCCCTCCATCTCTAAAACAGGGATCATGGCTCTGTACTCACACATTCAGGGTTCTTCCAAACCCAAAGTAGAGACAGGAGTAGCAGCCTGTGGGGGATTAGGCCCACAGTCCCTCTGCCACGTGTTTGCCACTGCAGAGCTTTAGCCACACCTTCTTCAGACACCAGCATCCAGGCTGCAGAGTGGCCCGGCGCAGGGCTTGTGAGCCTGGGCACAGAGGCTGACCAGCCTGTGTTTAAATCCTGACCCGCCATTCATAAGCTGAGTGACCTCGGGCAAGGCACATGGCTTCTCTACTTCCAGAAGCCACGTCTGTAAGGCGGACGTAGTTATATCGAGTCTTGGGTTGTTGTGTGGTCTGAATGAGTCACAGAGGCTAGGTATACCTCATAAGGGCATAACAATGTCATCATTATGCTTCTTGGGGTGAGGCAATTAAGGAGATAGTCTTTTGTATAAAAAGTACACTCAGTCATTGTGTCCATACTCTTGTGCTGCTATAGCAGAATATCACAGACAGATAAAATGCCATTTATCATGAACAGTTTATTGGCTCATGGTTCTGGATGCTGGGAAGCCAAGGGATCAGCATTGGTGAGGCTTTATTAAGAAGCTGCAGCATCCCATGGCAGAAAGAGGAAGGCAAAAGAATGTACACAAGAGGAAAGAAAAGGTCTATGGTCTCAAGGCCTTTCATAATCAGCATAATCCATTTGTGAGAGTGGATCCCTCACAACCTAAATACCTTTCATAAGGCCCCACCTCCCAATACTGTTGCAGCTGTGATTAAATTTCAGTGCAAATCAAAATCACAAGATATTACTTCACAATCATTAGGATGGGCACCAATTTTTTAAAAATAAGAAAGAAGAAGAAGATAAGTTTTTGCAATAATATGGGGAAATTGCACCCTTTATACACCACTGGAATCCCACTATTAGTGGGAATGATTCAGTCACTAAGAAAAACAGTTTGACAATTACTCAAAATTTTGAAAATAGAATTATTAGATGATCCATCAATTCCACATCAGGGCATATAAACAAAAAATTGAAACCAGATATTAAAATATCTCTTAAAGAGATATTTATATGTCAGTATTCATAGCAGCATTATTCACCGTAACCAAAAGGTAAAAACAACCCAAGCATCTATTAATGGGTGAATTAATCAACAAATTATGTTATATACACACAATGGAACATTATTCAGTCCTAAAAAGCAAGAAAATCCTGACACATGCTACAACATGGAAGTTCCTTAAAGAAATTATGCTAAGTAAGAGAAGCCAATTACAAACAGACAAATAGTGCATGGCTCCATTTATATGAGGCATCTGAGTTGTCAAATTCATAGAAATGGGAAGAGAATGATGGTTGCCAGGGACTGAAGTGGTAGGGAAAATGGGAAGTTTGTTTAATGTCTACAGAATCTCAGCTTTGCAAGATGAAAAGAGTTCTGGAGATAGATGGTAGCAATGGTTGCACAGCAAGGTGAACATCCCATGTATATACTGGACGCCTTAAAAGTAGCTACAGTGGTAAGTGCTATGTTTTATATATTTTGCCACAATAAAAAAAATACATAGGTGTCTCAGTCAACATTCTCAGTGCTATGATCCAGAATGACAGACCACATAACTTAAAAGATGGAAGATTTAGCCGGGCGTGGTGGCACACGCTTGTAATCCCCGCGCTTGGGAGGCGGAGATAGGACAATTGCGCAGGTTTGAAGCCAGACGCTCTGGCTTAAGAGACCCTGTTTCCAAAAATAAAATAAGTCTGGGAGTGTAGCCTGGAGGTAGAAGGGCTTCCAGGAACCCCAGTACCACCAAAAAAAAAAAAAAAAGATGGAAGATTTATTTTCTCACAGTTTTTGGAGATTTCCGAGTTTCAATCCATGTCAAGTTGGGTCTGTGGAATTCAGGGCATGGCAGTGGGGAGTGGGGAGAGGGGGTTGGGGGAGACACATACTCTCACATCATCCTAGAGACTGGAAGCAGACAGAGAGCAAGGAGAGAAGAGACCTTACACAATCCCCACGGCCACACCCCAGGGACTCCTTATTAGCAACCAAGCCCCATTTCCAACATTAATACCTTGTTTCCATGAGGGCTAAGGGGACATTCTAAATCTAACCATTATAATGGACAACAACTGAAAAAAAATTGTAGTGATGGCTACGAAACTGAATATATTAAAATGTGAATGTGCTAACTGTATAGTTCAAATGAGCTATTGTGCTATATATCATTTATATTTTAATAAATGTGCTTTTTGGGGGGAGCAAAATAAGTCAAGTAAGACTAGAACTGATCCATGTTCATCATGACAGCTGCAAGGACGACATTAGTGATGTTGGTAGTTTCACTGGAGTGATGGAGAAAGAAGCCAGATGGCAGAGTGAGGAGAGAGTAGGAGCAAAGAGCTGGGTGAGAGTAACTCACAATGAACACACAACTCGGGTGCAAAGCTTCTTCCAATAAGAATGGCTGGGTGGGTAGGCAAGAGGAGGAGGTATCTGGAAAGGACATGTGACCAACAGAGAGCAGTTTATAAAAAGAGAGATTTGATGCCTGCAATCTCAGTACTTGGGAGGCTGAGACAGGAAGAGTGTAGGTTCACAACCAGCCTCAGCAACTTAGTGAGACCCTGTTTCAAAATTTAAAAAATCGACTTCCGGGAAGATGGCGACCGAGAAAAGCGGGGCTTAAGAGTCCCGCTAACAACCAATCTCCATTACCACAAAAAGAGCGCCTTTCATAGCCAGAAAACACCATCACCAGAAAAACAAAAAAAAAAAAACCACCAGGCTCCAGAGAGAAAGCGGACTGAGAACAGAGCTCAGGGCCACAGAGGAGACACACGAGCCCAAGGACGCGGCAGCAGTGCCATACTGCCGGCAGCAGCGGCGAACTCAACGGACGGCTACAGCAAGCCAGGTGAGCCGCTGCGGAACAGCCAGGCGGGATCTTTCGGCGCAGACAGCATTTAAAGCTCCCAGTGACTGAGCTCAGCACACGCTGCAGGAATTCAGAGTGGAAATCAAAACCAGAGAAGAAAAAATACGCCAGTCTCATGGCCGAGGGCGTGGCAGAGGCGCCATATTGCCACCGGCGGCGGCAGCAGCAGTGAATTCACCGAGTCCAGTACAGCTACATCTGCGTACTCAAGAACAGTGAGTCAAATTGTGGGCCACAGAGGAGAAATCGCAGTATTGGGCCTCCTGGGACTCGACCCAGTGAGGGAGTGGTGGTGGCAGAGATATCACACCATAGGAGAACGTGCAACCTGGCACCCCCCATAGTTTAAAGCAGCCTCTATCGACTCCCTGGGTCAGAGACTCTGTGATACAACCCAGTAAAGGAGTAGTGGGGTCTGAGATACTACTGACTCGAGATCCAGAGCACCTTAAGTGAAGCCATAGTGACCCAAGGGAAGAACCCAGAGAAGGCACAAACCTCCGAAATCATGGGAAAGAGGAATAACACTGGAGTAATGAAGGTGCACAACCCCACAACATCAGAACCTGATAAAACAGAAAATCAGAGATTTCTAGAAGATCAAATCAGGAAAATAACTGTAGAAATAATAGAGGTGCTTCGAAAAGAACTCAGAGAGAGCCAAAAAGAGATAAAGGATGCAATTAATGAAGTAAAGGCCTCAATTCAAAGCACAAACAACCGATTAGACCACATGGGGAACAGAATCTCGCTCTTAGAAGATGAGCAATCCAAAAATGAATGCATAGTTTCTAATCTAGAAAAAAATATCCAACAGCAGGAATCTGACATTGAAGAAATATGGGCCCATCTTAAGAGAGCTAACCTAAGAATAATTGGAATAGAGGAGGGAAAAGAAAGTGATACCAAAGGGATCAACAATCTCTTCAAGGAAGTAATAGCAGAAAATTTTCCAAATATAGAGCAAGAGGTTGATACACAGATCCAGGAAACTTATAGAACTCCCTTTAGACAGGATCGGAGAAGAGGATCCCCACGCCATATAATTGTCAAAATGACCAATGTGGAAGCCAAGCAGAGAATCTTAAAGGCAACAAAAACAAAGGGCCAACTGACATTCAGAGGCAAACCAATTAGAATCACTCCAGACTTCCCAAACCAAGTCATGAGAGCCAGAAGGGCTTGGAGTAACATATTCCAAACTCTGAAAGAAAACAACTTCCAGCCAAAAATTTCCTATCCAGCAAAACTTTCTATCAAATTAGATGGAGAAATAAGAAGCTTCCATGACAAACAGAAACTGAAGGAATTTATGTCTTCAAAACCAGCGCTAGAGAAAATACTCAAAGAGATTAACTACAAAGAAGAAATAGGTAACACTCACCAGAACCAGAGAAACAAGAGTTTCCATCCAACAGACAACTAAGATTGGTTATCTGTGGAGATTCATTATTTATGTTAGTCTTTTACCTATCTCTAAGTTGTATTGTTTGCCCTTATTGTTGTTAATTTTTAGGATGTCTAGTTGGAATATTAATATACCTTCAGATATAGCATTTGGAAATATTTTATCCAATTCTATTAGTAACTTTTAACTCTGTTTACATTGTCTTTGGATATACAATATTTTCTTTTATTTTTTAGGGAGTTTGTATATTCTTCTGTTGCCTGTGCCATTGAAATCATATCCAAGAAATCACTGCCAATTTCAATGTTGTGAGGTTTTATGACCCAGATTTTCTCCTAAAAGTTTATAGTCTTAAGATTTATATTTAGTTCTTTTATCTATTTTGAGTTAATACTTGTATATGGGATTAGGTAAAGGTCCAATTTTATTCTTTTCCATGTAATTATTATTTTCCAACAATATTTAGTTAAAAGATTATTATTTCCACCACCAAATGTTCGTGGAAACCTTGTCAAAAATAATTTGACAATATAGGGAAGAATTTAGCTCTAGGCTTGTATTTAACTCCAATGGTCTATATATCTGCCTTTAGAACAGTACTACACTGTTTCAATTATTGTAGCTTTATATGGTTTGAAATCAGAAAATATATATCTGCTAGCTTTGTTCTTTTTCAAGATCGTTTTGGGTATCTAGAAGTCATATTCCATATTAGGATAGATTTTTTTCTGAAAAATAAATATATAAATATATGATAGTTTCACCTAAAAAAACAGAAAAAAATATTCTCTGGTAAGAAAGAAAGCAAAAAGAAATATTGAAATGCTATCTTTAAATCATCAAACGCTTGGTATCAGACAAATGAAACTGTTATGTGAGATTATCATTTTTAATTCTGGATAAATTGCTATAATACTAGATGTCAACCACTAAGCCAAGCATGGGAAGGAGGGATGGGGAGAGAATGGGGTGGGGATGGGGTGGGGGCTGACTGGGCGATGTGTGCATGTATGTCTACAAAAGTTTGTATCCCACTATGATGTATGAATACAGTGCACCAATAAAATAAAATTAAAAAAAAAAATTTAAAAAATCAAAAGGGTTGGGGAAAGCTGGGCGCATCCTTGTAATCCCAGCATTTGGAAGGCTGAGACCAGAGGATCGCGGTTCGCAGACAGCCTCAGCTATTTAGTGAGGCCCCCCCGCAACTCAGTGAGACCCTGTTTCAAAATAAAGAATAAAAAATTGGGCTAGAGGTGTAGCTCGGAGGTCAAATGCTTCTGGGTTCCATCCCCAGACCCACAAAAAAAAAAAAAAAAAAAAAAAAGGTCAGGGAAGCCGGGGATGGTGGCGCATGCTTGTAATCCCCATGCTTAGGAGGCTGAGACAGGAGGATCGCACAGGTTCAAAGCCAGCCTCAGCTACTTAGTGAGGCTCTCAGCAACTTAGTGAGACCCTGTTTCCAAAAAAAATATAAAAGGTCTGGGAGTATAGCCTGGAGGTAGAAAGCCCCTGGGTTCCACCCCCAGTACCACAAAAAAATAAAAAAATAAAAAATAAATAAAGAACAAAAAATGGGGCTAGGGGTGTCACTCAGAGGTAGAATGCCCCTGGGTTTCATTCCCAGTACTGGAAAAAAAAAAAAAAAAAGGTTGGGGATGTAGGTCAGAGGTAGAATGTTCCTGGGCTTAATCCCTAGTATCACAGAAATAAAAAATAGTAAAGGAAGGATCCAATCAGATGCAGAGGCATCTAGGCCTGGATGTGCTCCTGTGCTTCATGGTCACGAGCTGCCTCCCATTTAACAGGACCAACTCTTCACAGCTGCAGGAGAAGGTTTACATGTGCGGCAGGACATTCCTTCTCATGTTGCCACCAAGGGAGGAGGCATCATCAACCAGTTATGGTGGACCCCATGCAGAGGCCCACAGCAGACTGAATCATGGGCAGCCGTGGCTGAGCCAGGGTGAGGAATATTCACTGACCCATTCTTGGGAACTCCTTCCAGCCACCTGAACCTCGCAGTTGTGAAGCTCATGTTTTTCATGGGTTAGGATCAACAGGATACTGGCTACTTAGTGGGGCAATGCCTGAACTTCTGATGCTCTGCATCAGGCAATCCGGGCAGCAGCTGCACATCCCAAGCTAAGCTGGAACACTGGGAGGCTGGGCCTCCTCTTCCCCTTGCAGATCCGGCCACCTTCTCTGTCCTCCCAAAGATGAGGGCAAGCGAGCTGCCCTCCGCCCTGCCCCCTCCATGCCCTCTGAGCATCAGCTGGCTGAGGAGGACAAGCCATCAGGTCAGAGGGCAACAGAGGAGCCAGCCTGCCCGCCATTCCCCTCTGTGGCCTGCAGGAGAGGACTCCTACTCCCAGAATAGTCCCAGCATGTCCCCACGGTCCCCAGGCCAGCCCCTGCAGGGGCAGCAGTGGGGGAGAGACAGAGACACAGAGCAGTGCATCCTTTGAGGGTACATCAGAAAAAGAAAACTCCCTTCCCACCGGCCACTCTGGGTGGAACCGAGGCCTGTAGTCTTGACAACAGGCAGGCCTGGAGGGGTGGCCAGGAGAACTGCCAGCTGTGTTATACAGACATGTGGCTGCTGCATGCTGGCTCCAAAGACAGGCCCCGATTTCAAAATGAGGTGGGTCCTGTCCTGGAGACTGCTCCACTCCAGCTCTCTTGCATGCTCCCTCGCTCCCTCCGACTCTGACCGGTGTCGGGCATTCTTATTTTCAGGACTCATCTACTTCCATCTTGAGCTCGGTGAGAACTAGCAATCCCCTATGGAGAGCTCCTGTGTGCTACTAGGCTCCCAAATACACACATCATTCTCTCTATGTTCTTTTCACTTATGCAGGTGCTGCCTTTTCTAAGATCCCAGAGAATTCCTCCATTGAGATCACTGGTCCAGACCTTCAGGCTGTGACCTAGGGTACCGATCTGTATAGGGCATGACAACATCACAGAATAACCTGAAAGTATGGTGTCAGTTAACTCAGAGTTCAGCCAGGATTCAACATAACTTGAAGCAATACAATCAGTCCTTTTCACGGGTTGAGTTTTTGTCCTTTCCAAATTTACCTTGGGTCTTAACTCCCGGTACTTCACAATGCGACCTTATTTGGAGAAATAATCTTCTTCTATTTTAAGGGCAACAGAGTTACAATGGGGTCATTAGGGTGGTCCTAATACAATATGAAGATTAGTATCCTTATTGAAAAGAAAACTTGGACAGACACATATAAAGAGAGACGACTATGTAAGGTGGAGGTAGAGACTGGACTAATGCATCTGCAATTAGAGGCATTTCAAAGAACTGCCGGAAGCTACAAGAACCAACCCTGCCAACAACTTGATTTGGATTTCAAGCCTCCAGAACTTGGAGACGATAAATTTCTGTTGTTTAAGCTGTTGGTGTCTGGTAATTTATTACGGCAGCTCTTGTAGATGAATACAGTCCTATTTCCTAGAAACAGGAGTCTGGAATGGAAACTTTAAAAGAAAACCCTGGTAGTCTTTTAAAGTTTGCAGGAGCACACCGGGCGTGGTGGCGCACGCTTGCAATCCCCGAGCTTGGGAGGCGGAGACAGGAGGATCACGCAGGTTCGAAGCCAGCCGCACTGTCTTTAAGAGACCTTGTTGCCAAAAATAAAATAGGTCTGGGAGGGTAGCCCAGAGATAGAAGGGTTTCCAGGAACCCCAGTACCACCAAAAAAATAATAATAATAATAAAGTTTACAGGGGCTGTTCTGTGGTGATAGGATAGTTCTGTGTGTTATTTGTAACAACAGCACATAAATCTATACATGGAATAAAACTGTGTGAAATTACATGCATATGCAAATGATTGCAGGCTTAAAAATGATGGAAACAATAGAAAATAATCTAGTTAACAGAAATACACCAAGATCAACTTAGAACTTTGATATTATACTATAGCTCTATTAGAATTCACCTTTGGGGCGAGTTGGATGCAGAGGATATGGGACATTTACTCTTTAACTTTTTTAATTTTTTCTGAAAATTCTCATCAGTCTATAATTACATCAAAATAAAATTTCCCCCAAACAAATAAACAATGGCTCTCCTTGCCACAGCTGCCCTCTCGATACTGGTATTTTTGCACCACTCATGCACAAGCTACACACCAACAGAGAGGCTCGCCCTGCAAGACCAGCCGCTGACAGTGGCAGGCAGAGAAATCCCGGAACATCATCATGCAAGACACAGAGCTCCTATCCGGCAGGTGCCACAGCTCATCTGATTCCTTGTGCTCCAATACTGCTCCTCCAGAAAGTGACCAAGCCCAGCCAAACGCCTACAACAGAGACCTGAAAAAAAGACAAGAACAGAAAGGTAGAAAACATTTTGCTGAATTTCTTCCCAAATACAGATGCAGCTTCAGCCAAGAGAAGTGAATGAGTAAAGAAATTGTCCTGTGGGTACAATTTTTATTTCTAAAAAATCAGCATTTTCCTTACCCTATTAAATACAAGGTAAAATTTTTTAAAATTTTGATATGTACATATACAAAACTAATACCAATCTCAACAACATGTATGGGGAGGAAGAGGGACTGGGTTGGGACCTGGGGGGAAACTCACCAAACTTCTGTGTGCATATATGTTTCAACCACTCTGAGCCTCATTATGATATATCAATATAATACATCAATAAAAGAATATTTTAGAAGAAAGGAAAAATATTAGGTTGAAAGGAAGTCAAATTATTGGTATGACTGAGCACTTTCAGCATTGTGGGTACTTAGAGATGTTCAAAGCAACGTACCTTAAATAAAATAAATCAGATGTGGGTGCACAGGTACGTGAGTGTCGCCCTGTCGAGACAACGGCTCCTCTTGGACCCATCAGCCCAGTGAGCGCGCTTTCACTCTCTCACTCCCCGCTTTTGCTCGCTGCTCTCTCCCTCTTCTACCCCTCTATTTTCCTATTCAGTGTGTCATGGAGGAATGTTTGCAAAGGGTCAATTCCACCCAGCATGGTTCTAGTGGAGATATGAATCACCATCAGTAGCAACTACCTGAAGTGGATAAAAATTATAGGATGCTCTTCTCAAAGGGAGTTATAGAAATAGAATGTGTCACAACCATCCCGAAGTCTCAGGCTCGATCAACACTTAAGAGAATAGAGCCACAACTCCTGGGGCTGTGTCTTTGGTCAAAGGTGGCCATTATCCTGGGATGATTAACTTCAGCATCTTTGCTGAAAACAGGTTCTCCTCTGTTTGTCAGATGGAAAAATAAAATTCTCCCATTTCCAAAGAAGGTAGTTGATTACTAGGGACACTTTTGCCCAGTGAAATTATTTTCTCTCCTACGTCCTGGTCTGGAGGTGGCACAGGGGCTTCATCAGGTGGATGTTTCCATGGAGAGAAATCTCTCTCGGAACTCTCATTGCTTTCAGACATGGCGTTTTGTTTCTTAGTAGCCGTTAATGAAAACTTTCACTGTGGTTTCAATGTAGATGGATTTGCTTTCCTGAATAAAAGTATCACAAATGGCTTGCACAAAAGCTCAATGCTCATCAGTCTGCACTTCTTATAAAACTACGTACCTCCTTACTTGTGAGAAGTTGATAACAGTGGTTAAAGCCGGGCGTAGTGGCGCACACTTGTAATCCCAGCATTTGGGAGGCTGAGACAGGAAAATTGTGGTTTGCGGACAGCCTCAGCTACTTAGTGAGGCCCTTTGCAATTTGGTGAGCCCCTGTTTCAAAATAACGAATAAAAAACCAGACTGGAGGAGTAGCTGGGAGATAGAATGCCCCTGGGTTCTATCCCCAGTACCAAAAAAAGAAAAGAAAAGTAGAGTTAAAAGTAGTTATGCCAAGCTGGGTATAGTGGCAAATACCTATAATACCACCTCCTTGGGAAGCTGAGGCAAGCGGATCACAAATTCAAGGCCAACCTAGGCAACTTAACAAGATCTTGTGTCAAAATAAAAAAAAATAAAAAGGACTGGAGTGTAACTCAGTGGTAGAGCAACCCGGGTTCAATCCTCAGGACCAAAAAATAAAATAAAAATGCCATAAAGGAGCAACAACAATAAATAGGGCTTCATCAAACGTGTGCCAAGGTATACCTGTTTTGATTCCATCCTTCACTCCTTTATCTTGGTCCCTATCTGGAGGACATAAGCTACATGTCTTCGTCAGCTTACTAACAGAGCTTTCCTGCCTGAGACAACAACACTCCTTTCAGCTTGGCACAGTGCTTTCCTTGTTGGGGGCTTCCTGGTTTAGCCTGAATTCAGTCCTGTCCTTGCTAATAACCAGCTGTGTGACCTTAGGTAAATCACTTTGCATCTCTGGGCTTTTTTATTCAACAAAGACTTATTGTGCATTTACTTTGTGCCAAGCACCATGATAGCAAGCTAAGAGAAGGTCCCAATCTTAAAGAAGCTTCAAGATTTATAGGAGAAAAATCAAAGAAAGGAAAGAAAGAAAAAGAGAGAAAGAGAAAAAGGAAAGAAAAGGAGGCAGGAGTAAGTTAAGCTGTGAAGGGGAGTCTAGCTTTCATTTCTTCATGTTTTTATATCAGCATCACTAAAAGGAGAATGCAAAGCCGATTCTACTGTCCCATATCCAGGCCAGCTACCTCTCCCATTCCTAGAGACCTTCTTCCTCTTCTTCCTAAGAAGCATTCAAAGCTGCAGGCAGCTATAGCTGTTAAATGAGGCAGAGGGGCTAGCTGATAATACCCAAGAGCTCCAGGAGGTGAGCCAAGAAAACACTTATGAATCAAACCCATGAAGGCTTAGGAATTTGAGGTTTTTTGTTTGTTTGTTTGGGATTTGGTTTTTTATTGATGTTTATTTCTTCTTTCCTTTTCTTTCTTTCTTTTTTTATATTCTACCTCCATGATACACATCCAGCCCCTTTTTTAATGTTTTATTTTGAAACAGTCTCACTAAGTTTATGAGGGTCTCAGTAAATTGCTGACGCTGGCCTTGAACCTGCGATCCTCCTGTATCAGCCTCTCAAGTCCTGGGATTATAGGCATGTGCCACCATGCTTGGCTAGGAGCACTGTTTTTTGTTTGTTTTTTTGTCTTAAGTCCTTCCCTCCCTCCTTTCCTTCCTTCCTTCTTGTGTGTATGTGGTACTAGGATTGAACCCAGGGGCACTCTGCCACTGAGCTACACCCCCAGCCTTTATTTATTTATTTATTTATTTATTTATTTATTTATTATTTTGAAACAGTGTCTTGCTAAATTATCAAGGTTGGCCTTGAACTTGTGATCCTCCTGTTTCAGTCTTCCAAGTACTAGGGTTATTATTATAAGAGCAACTCGTGTTTATTAAAGAAAAGGAAGATAAGAAGTCAGAAAATGCTCATGGTCCCCACACCCAGGCAACCATTAACAACACTTTTACTAGTGTGGATCATTCCCCTCAAATAAAAAAATGCATGGATTTGTTTAAATTTACCAAAGTGGGATTATACAGTTCTTATTGTTCGGACACCTGTTTTTCTCCCTATGTAGAAAGACAAAATTTTAATTTTAGACACATTAATAAAAATAGATCTTATGTACAGATTTCCTAAATTAGTGTATTTTAGTTACTTTTAATGACCAGTCTTGTAGAGAAAACAATAATCTGTCTCAATGGACAACACATGCTGCTCTCACCTTCAGGGAAATGTATTTAGAAAAGAAGAAAAGAAATTGAATATGAAAAGCCTGTAGTACATGCATTTGTTTTTAGTGTCAAGGGCCAAGAGAAAAAAAGATTTATGAACTAAGATGTTTCATGATTACCAAAAAAAGAAAAAAAAAAAGAATCTGTTTGCTTCTTAAGACTGATCTTTTCCACATGCCATGAAGAAGTTCAATCACATTAATAAATCATATCCAACCTTTTGAATTAAGGATATAAGGAAATTCATTCCCAACAGGTTAGCAGGTTTTACTGAATAAAAAAATACATATGCTTGTAATCCCAGCATTTGGGAGGCTGAGATGGGAGGATCGTGGTTCAAGGACAGCCTCAGCTACTACTTAGTGAGGCCCTTTGGAACTCAGTGAGACCCTGTTTCAAAATAAAGAATAAAAAAAATAGGGCTAGGCCTGTAGCTCGGAGGTAGAATGCCCCTGGGTTCCATTCCCAATACCAAAAAAAAAAAACAAAAAAAAACAAAAAAACACTGTTCTGCACTGTTCAAGTTTTCAGATGGTAAAAATTCTTCATTCTTGAATGGCACAAAATACATTTAATGTAAAAATGTCTCCAACTGATGTGAAGATTCATTGGCTCACCTGCTTATTATGTGTGATGATTCAGAAATACTATCCACCCTTTAGAAAGATCTGACCATGGAGCATGTCAGCTCTCTGCTCTTCTGCATTTATTCTCAAAGGGATGAGTGAAACTTTTGAGATGTTCTAGAAAGGTGTGATTCAGTTCCACCATTGTCCAATGATTTCCCTTTTGGAAAACATAAGACTTAAAGCAATCACAACCTGATGTCTTCTTAGAGACACCATGATTCTCTTTCATTCGTGTGCGTTTGGGCACCGTAATTCACATTCACACCCCTGACATCGCTGTCTCATTAGCTGGAAGATACAAGTGATGCTTTCGTCATAGGCAGATCTTGGCCAGTCTCAGCCCTGGCAGTAGCCTTTTTAATCTGCACAAGGATGCTAATGATAAGAAAGGATGCGATTCAGAATGTCATTCACACACACTGAAGACAGCTCCAATTTGGCCTTCTCTGTGCTGGGACAACTGTATTTTCTGTGCTTGTCTATAGTTTTACAGAAATTGAACCCTCTTCTGGGATTGAGGGTACATGCCTGCAATTTTATTACTTAGTAGGCTGAGACAAGAGGACAAGTTCAAGGACAGCTTCAACAATGTACTGAGACTCTCAGCAATCTAGGGAGACCCTGTTTCAAAATAAAAAACAAGCCGGGTATAGTGGTGCACACTTGTAATCAGTGTACTTGGGAGGCTGAGACAGGGGAATCACAGGTTCGTGGACAGTCTTAGCAATTTGTGAGACCCTCCACAATGTAGTGAGACCCTGTTTCAAAATAAAGAATAAAAAATAGGGCTGGTGGTGTAGCTCGGAGGTAGAATGCCCCTGGATTCAATCCCCAGTACCGCTAAATAAATAAACAAATAAGTAAATAAACAGGCTAAAGATAGAGCTCAGAGGTAAAATGCCCCTGGGTTTAATATCCAGCACCAGAGAAATAAAAAGAGAGGAAGGGAGGGAACCCTCTGCATTGCATTCTCCTTCTTGTTGCTATTTAAGCTAAACATAAGTCCTCCTTTCATATTCACTTTACAACCACCCCTTCCCTGAAGAATGCCACTCCACACCTTCTTTTCGTGGTATTTTATGTCTCATTTAAGGAAAACAGGATGAATGTGTAGGACAGAATGCATGAGACATGTAGACCATGCAGCGCAGCAGATAGTGATTTTTTATTTTATTTTATTTTATTTTTTAATTGGTGCATTGTAATCATATATCACATTGGAGTACAAGACTTGAGAGGATATACAAGCACACATCATCCAATTAGCCCTCATCCAGCCCCCATCCCATTCCCTCCCTCTCCCTCCATCCCATGCTTGTTTGGTGATTAACTTTGATACATTTGTTTATGTACCTCCTGCGTTTTAAAGAGGCTCCATCCTCCCCTATTCCATACCCTCTGATTGGTCACCTTAATTGCTTCACAATAGGGCCCTTTCTATAGCTCGACCTCTTCCTGTTGCCCCTTTTCTCCTAGTTTTTGCTGATTAGGGGAAGCATCTGATTTTTATTTTCTGCGATATTTCTCTGTGCATGCCGCGTTGCAAGTACCGATCCCACTCTTGACGGCCCCAGTAGTGGCCTGGCTACCCAGTGGACTGATCCAGACCTCGCTGGCTCAAGCAGCGGCCTTGCCCCATGGGAGGCCCTGATTCTGGTCTCGCTGGCCCCGACACCAGCCTAACCCCTCAGCTGGCTCCGATCCTGGCCTCAGAGGCCCCAGTAGCGGCCTTGCCTCACGGCAGGCTCCGATGCCAGCCATTGGCCCCAGCACTGGCCTAACCCCTTGGCAGTCTCCGATCCCAGCCTCGGAGGCCCCAGCACCAGCCTAGCCTCCTGTCAGGCTCCGATGCCAGCTGTTGGCCCCGGCATCGGCCTAACCCCTTGGCAGGCTCCGATCCTGGCCTTGGAGGCCCCAGCACCGGCCTTGCCTCACAGTGAGCTCCGATCCCAGCCTTGCTGGCCCCGGCACTGGCCTAACCCCTCGGCAGGCTCCGATCCCGGCCTTGGAGGCCCCAGCATTGGCCTTGCCTCACGGCAGGCTCCGATGACGGCCTCTCTGGCCCCAGCCCCAGTCTAACCCCTCCGCAGGCTCCGATCCTGGCCTCGGAGGCCTCAGTAGCGGCCTTGCCTCAGGGAAGGCTCCGATGCCAGCTGCTGGTCCCGGCACCGGCCTAACCCCTCGGCAGGCTCCGATCCGGCCTCAGAGGCCCCAGCACCGGCCTTGCCTCAGGACAGGCTCCAATGCTGCGGATTGTGTTTTGAATGGACTCAAGCCTGCGAAGAAATGAGGCACCTCTTTCGCTTGAGAATCGGAAGTAATCATTCCAGGGGCTCGCCCACCCCTCGCCCAGTGGAACAAGTGCAAACCTCCAGCCAGGAGACCTTCCATGGTGCATCAGTTCTGGTCTGGAAGTCATAATAACTCAAGAGGTTATAAAAATAAAAAAAAATAGCCCAATTTAAGCCAAACAATCCTTGCTTTTGATGGACACAAGCAGAAAGCTCGGGTTTAATTCCTCATTCCAGGAAACTGGCCCTCACCTGGCTGAGTATTATTGCCTGTCTCTTCTAGTATCATACCAGGGATAAGCACCCACCTGCCTTCCTTTACTCGATAGCATTCTGGGAACACAGCTCTCGTCTTTAAATATTTGTAAGTCAAATGCTAAGCACAGTTCAGTTTCCCATTTCCCAGATTCTTAGCAATATTTGTTCAGTAGGAGAAGAAAATTCAAGACTTAATTAGAGCAGATGAAGCACTGTGAACATTGGTTAATGTGCCCCTCTAATGATCAAGATTTTATTAAACGTGCTCTGTACGCAGATCGTTGTCAGTCTCAACCCTGGTGGTCGCCTTCATAATCGACTTGGGGATGGCAGTGATTAGGAAGATGCAGTTCAGAATGTCATCCACACTACTGTAGTCCTGTGTGAGGCAGTTTCCACTATCTACTGTAACTGAAACTATTACCTTCTCTTATTATTAAGTGTAAGATTACAGAAATAGTTCAACAATAGGTATTAATTACCTTTATTCCCTTTTAGTTTTTGCCAAAGTTTATGACATTCATTCATTTAACAAATAAACATATATTGAGCACCAATTTTACTAGGCACTGTGTTAAACATGGAAATAAGCACTAAAAACACAGATGTCTGCTCTCCTGGAAGAATATGTGCTATTGGCCACGAAAGTTGGGAGTTACAAGGAAAAGGTAAATTCTGGAAAGGAAACCCCTCACCACGTTTCAGTTTTAAAACTAGCTTTCTGAGACCTTGCCCAGAGTTGTGGGTTAAGTGGTCTCCTTCTATATAAATCACTCTAATCTTACTATTTATTTATTTATTTATTTATTTATTTATTTATTGGTAGTACTAGGAATTGAACCCAGAGGATTCTACCTCTGAGCTACACCCCGGCCCTATATTATTTTAATTTTTAAGTTATGGCTGGCCACAAAACTGTGATCCTCCTGTCTCAGTCTCCCAGTTACTGGGATTATAGGCATCCTTCACTGCTTCTGAATGATTATGTAATTGTTTGTTTGTTTGTTTGTTTGTTTTGCAATACTGGGGATTGGACCCAGGGGCATTCTACCTCCAAGCTACACCTCCAAATATTTTTTTTTTTAAACAGGGCCTCACTAAGTAGTTGAGGCTGGCATGAACCTGTAATCCTCCTGTCTCAGCCTCCCAAGTACTGGGATTATGAGTGTGTACCACCATGCTCAGCTAACTCTTTGTTGTTGTTTTTTTGTTGTTGTTGTTTTGTTTTGGTGGTACTGGAGTTCCTGGAAACCGTTCTACTTCCAGGCTACACTCCCAGACCTACTTTTTATATTTTTATTTGGAAACAGGGTCTCCTAAACCACCGAGGCTGGCTTTGAACCTACGCAATCCTCCTGTCTCCGCCTCCCAAGCACGGGGATTACAAGCGTGCACCACCACACCCAATTAACTCTTCGTTTTTAAAACACTCTTCCACTAGTCAAGTGAAGGCTGGGCCTGAAGATATTTTTTTCCCCCTTGTTTTCTCATATTCTTTTACATCATGACAGAAATGGGTTAATACACAGGAAAACCAAGGACTGTCAACTCAGTTTTATCACTTAAGAATGCTTCTTAGCCGGGCATGGTGGCGCACGCTTGTTGTCCCAGCATTTGGGAGGCGGAGACTGGAGGATTGCTGTTCATGGCCAGCTTCAGCTCCTTAGTGAGGTCCTTCACAACTCAGTAAGACCCTGTTTCAAAAATTTAAAAAGGCTGGAAATTCAAAATGGCAACTGCGGGACACAGCACATCTCAGTAGTTAAAACAAAGTTCAAGTACCAAGAAGGCAGTGTCTTGACAAACAAAATAAATACAGCTAATGAACCAAAACAAAACCAGGAAACTTGGCGGAAGGAATCCAGTACACCGAACTGCAAGATCCACTGCAAAAAGCCTGAGTGTGCAACGGACCTGCTGCGGACCCAGCCAGGCCACTGGAGCCATTGTGGGCCCGCCGCGATCCCACTTCTAGCCACGCTGGTACAGCAGCCCAAAGAAATCCAGAAAAAATATTCCAAAAGCTTGAAAGCAGCCACAGAGCTCCAACATCTTAAGCGGCAAGAGATGCCCAGAATCATGCTTCAGGGATGCAGAAGACCCAAAAGCCTGTGAGCTAACTAGAGGTGGCACCTACAGTGGCACAGTGAGCCCTCCAGACACCCGAAGTGGGGAAGCCAGGTAACCACTTGCGTTACTTGGTACTCCACAGAAGACTGCCTAGAGGAGCCATGGGACCTAGTGGGCTCGTCTAATTAGAACCTCAAGAGACACAGGAAAGGTGCTCAAGGTGCGGTACCTGCACAGGGTCACAGGGGTTCTTCCCAAAGCTACACCGGATGCCCTCTACCCCTGCAGGTAGGGAAGTTCAGGTGCAGTATGGGTAGGGAAGCTCAGGCCTGAGCCCAGGGTGGAGAGTGCAGAGGCCCAGGGCCCGGACCACACTTAAAAACACCGAATCCTGGACTTACACGGAACTCATTAACAGTGACACCTGATGCCCTGACACCTTAACGCAAAGCTATCAGAGGCCAGAGAGGGGTGCAAACACCCAGAGAGTTGGTTCAATAGCTGACAATAGGATACAGAGCAAATAAGAGACATTGGAATATACTCCAAAATCTACCACAGTGATCATACAGATATTATATGGGCCCAGCCCTAAACTCATAAATTAGTAGGACTATTGCTTTTTTCTTTCTTTTCTTTGGGTGTTTGTTTTGCTTTGTTGTCTCACAATGTCCCTGATTCTTTTTATTTTATTTTATTTTATTTTATATTTGTCATTTATTTTTTCTCTCATTCTTATTCCTTTTTTTATTTGGTTTTTTGTTTTGTCTTTGATGTATAATTGTTAACATTTGTATCTTGTTTTATTACTTTATTTGTGTTTTTTTGCTCCTTCCCACCATTTCTTTTACAAACTTCCTCACTCTAGCCTATCTCCTCTCTTCTCTCAAAACCTTTTCTCCCTTACTATATTTCCTTGAGTAATATTCAAGGTATTTCACATCTCCATACTTAAATACTGTAATAACTACAAAAGTCCTACTATCTAAACGTCTCTCATTCTCAACTACATATTACCTTATTATACTTAAATTCTTACTCAACCTAATCATATCCTCTACCTTACCTGAATCCTGTACCCATCATCCCAGCTCCTCCCACATTACCCAAACTTCACCACTGGAAAAAGCACTGCTTACCTGCTGACACCTCTAAATTCCTACTACAAAGATTGGATTAGATATAATACCCACAAAAGACGCCATGGCATCAGAAAAACAAGCCTGAAAACCTTGAAAATACAAGAACTAGGAATAGTGAAGAAATAACAGAAATCATGAATACTGACCTACAAGAAATGCAAGAAAGAGACTTTTGAATCCTGATCTACAATATGATGAAAGGCCTCAAAGCAAGTGTACAAGAAACAAAAGAGGAAATTGAGACACTAAGAATCAGAAAGAGGTCTGGAATGAAATGAAAGAGTCAATAAGTGAAATGAAGGCAGCAATAGAAATACGGGAAGATTAGGTGAAATGGAAAATAGAATATCACTATTAGAAGACAGTTCATTCAGAACTGAAAGCACAGCCGGGCATGGTGGCACATGCTTGTAATCCCCCCGCTTGGGAGATAAAGACAGGAGGATCATGCAGGTTTAAAGCCAGCCGCGCTGACTTAAGAGACCCTGTTTTCACGCCGGGCATGGTGGCACACGCTTGTAATCCATGCGCTTGGGAGACAGAGACAGGAGGATCGAGCAGGTTCGAAGCCAGCCGTGCTGGCTTAAGAGACCCTGTTTCCAAATTTAAAAAAAAGTATAAGCCAGGCGTGGTGGCGCAAGCTTGTAATCTTCATGCTTGGAAGGCGGAGACAGGAGGATCACACAGGTTCAAAGCCAGCCACGCTGACTTAAGAGACCCTGTTACCAAAAATTTTTTAAAAGTATAAATTAGGTCTGGGAGTATAGCCAGGAGGTAGAAGGGCTTCCAGTAACCCCAGTACCACCAAAAACAAAAAGTATAAAATAGGTCTGGAAGTGTATCCTGGAGGTGGAAGGGTTTCCAGAAACCCCAGTACCACACACACAAAAAAAAGGACCCTGTTTCCAAATATAAAAATAGGTCTTGGAGTGTAACCCAGAGGTAGAAGGGTTTCCAGGAACCCCAGTACCACAAAAAAAAAACAAAAACAAAAACAAAAAACAAAACCAAAAGCACAGTCGGCAGCATACAAAAGTCATTACAGCAACAAAACCTAAACATCCAGCAACTATGGGACAATATGAAACATTCTAACTTACGGATAAAAGGCATTTAAGAAGGGCTAGAAGTACAGACCAAGGGCATTTGTAATCTCTTCAGAGAAATAATTTCAGAGAATTTTCCAAACATGGAAATATACTTGGACTTACATGTTCAGGAGACAGACAGAACACCATTAAGACAAGATAAAAAAAAAAAAAAAGGACCTCCCCATGCCATGTAATAATCAAAATGACCAACATAGAAGCCAAGGAAAGAATCTTAAAAGCAGTGAGAACAAAAGAACAGGTGACATATAGGGGCAAAACAATAAAAATCACCCCAGACTATACAACCCAAGTCATTAATGCCAGAAGAGACTGGTATGATGTGATCCAGACCCTGGAAGAAAACAACTTCCAACCAAAACTGCTATATCCAGCAAAATTATTTTTCAAAATTGATGGAGAAACAAGTGTTTCAAGATAAACAGAATCTCAAAAAATTTATGATTTCAAAGCCAACACTAGAGAAAATACTTAAAGAAATAAATCATAAAGAAGAAAAAAGAAATTTTCAGAACCAGAGAAGAGATGAAGTTGATCAGCGGGGCATCTAAGTAAAGAAGAAATAACATACCAAACAGAAGATAGAACACAAAATGACAGAAAACAAAAATCATATTTCAATAATAACTTTGAACATCAAAGGACTTAACTTACCAATCAAAAGACATAGGCTGGCGATGTGGATTAAAAACCATAATCCAAATATATAATGTTTGCAAGAAACTCACCTTACATCCAAAAACATTCATAGACTGAAAGTGAAAGGATGGAAAAAGATAGATCATGCTAATGGAGACCAAAAACGGGCAGGTGTAGCAACACTGATACCCAACAAAATAGACTTTAAGCTAAACCACATCAGAAGAGACAAAGCAGGGCACTTCCTTTTATTAAAAGGAACAATCCTCCAAGAAGATATAATGATAGTAAATATTTATGCCCCAAATGTGAGTGCAGCCACATGTGTAAAACAAACCCTCCTGGTCATCAAATTTCAAATAAATCCAAATACAATAATACTGGTAGACTTCAACACACTTCTCACATCACTAGATCTATCTTCCAGGCAAAAGATGAGTAAAGACTCTTTAGAACTAAAGAAAACTATAAACCAAATGGACCTAGTAGACATACAGAATATTTCAATCAGGAAGAGCAGATACACATTCTTCTCAGCAGCCCATGGAACCTTCTTCAAAATAAATCAAATCCTGGGCCACAAAACAAGATATAATATAATTCCCTACATCTTTTCAGACCATAATAGAATGAAATTAGAAATCAACAACAGGAAGACCAAAAGAAACTATTTAAATACATGGAGATTGAATGATACACTATTGAACAACAAGAAGGTAAGATCAGAAATAAGGGATAAATAAAGAAATTTCTGGAATTAAATAAAAATAAAACACAACTTACCAAAATCTATGGGATACTTTGCAGGCGGTGTTAAGAGGAAAGTTATAGCATTGAGTGCCCACATAAGAACAGAGTCACCAAGTAAACAACCTAATTACACATCTCAAAGACCTAGAAAGACTGCAAAAGTCTAATCCCAAAGATAGCAGAAGGCAGGAAATTATTAAAAATCAGAGCAGAAATAAATGAAATAGAGAACAACAAAAAAAAACAATTCAAAGAATCAACAAAACATAAAGCTGGTTCTTTGAAAAGATTAATAAGATTGACAAACCCCTGGCCAACCTAACCAAAAGAAAAAGAGAGAATCAACTCAAATTATTAAAATTAGAAATGAAAAGCCAGGTATGGTGGTGCATGCTTGTAATCCCCGCACTTGGAAGGCAGATACAGGAGGATCGCGTACTTTCAAAGTCAGCCTCACTGGTTTAAGAGACCCTGTTTCCAAATAAAAATATAATATAGGTCTGGAGTGTATCCCAGAGGTAGAAGGGTTTCCAGGAACCTCAGTACCACCAAAAACAATTAAAAAGAAGACATCACCACAGTGGAGAAATTCAAAGCATTATCAGAAACTATTTTGAAAATTTATACTCCAATAGACTGAAAAACATAAAAGAAATCTATAGATTTCTAAGCACATATAACCTACCTAAACTGAACCAAGAGAACATAGCAAGCCTAAACCAACCAATCGCAAGCAAAGAAATAGAAACAGCAATAAAAATTCTGCCATCAAAGAAAAGCCCTGAGGAGTTTCCCACTGAATTCCACAAAACCTTCAGTGAAGAACTAATACCAATACTTCACAACTTGTTCTGGGAAATTGAAAGAGATGGAATTCTTCCAAGTTCCTTCTACAAGGCCAGTATCATATTAATCCCCAAACCAAATAAAGATACTCCAAGAAAGGAAAATTACAAACCAATATCCTTGATGAACATAGATGCAAAAATTCTAAACAAAATACTACCTATACACATTCAAAACCATATCGAGAGAATTGTACAACATGACCAAGTTGGTTTCATCATCACAGAAAAATAAGGCTGGTTCAACATACTGAAAAAAATACATGTTATTCACTGCATAAATAGAACTGAGAACAAAAACCACATGATCATATCAATAGATGCTGTAAAAGCATTTGACAAAATCCAATACTCATTCATACTAAAAACACTGCAGAAAGTTGGAATACAAGGAATGTATTTCAACATCATTAAGGCAATATACAATAAACCCAAAGCCAACATCATAATGAATGGGGAAAAACTGCAAGAATTTCCCCTAAAATCAGGAACAAGACAAGGATGTCCACTATCACCATTCCTTTTCAATATAGTCCTCGAGACTCTTGCCATAGCAATAAGACAAGAGAAGAAAGTCAAAGGAATTCAAATAGGAAAAGAGGGATTAAAACTATCCTTATTTGCACATGACATGATCCTTTATCTAGAAGACCCAAAGAACTCAACCAAAAGACTTCTGGAGCTGATTAACCAATTCAGCAAAGTTGCAGGATACAAAATCAATCTAAAGAAATCAGCAGTGGTTTTTCTTTATGCCAACAATGAATCCACAATGAAAGAAATAAAGAAAACAAGTCCACTTACTATAACCTCAAAACCAAAAAAATATCTAGGAATAAACCTAACTAAAGATGCAAAAGACCTCTACAACAAAAAGTATAAAACACTAAAGAAAGAATTGAAGAAGACCTTGGAAGATGGAAAGATCTCCCTTGCTCACGGATAGGCAGAATAAATATTATCAAAATGGCCATTCTGCCAAAAGTGATCTATATATTCAATGCAATTCCTATTAAAATACCAATGACATTCTTCATATACCTAGAAAAATCAGTCATGAATTTTATATGGAGAAAGATAAGACCCAGAATAGCCAAAACAATCCTCAGCAATAAGAACCATGTAGGAGGCATCAAAATCCCCAACTTCAAATTATACTATAGAGCAATAGTAATAAAAACAGCATGCTATTGGCACAACAACAGGCATACTTACCAGTGGAATAGAATAGAAGATACAGAAACAAACCCACACACCTATAGTCAATTGATCTTTGACAAAGAGGCCAAACTCATACACTAGAGAAAAGACAGCCTTTTCAACAAATGGTTCTGGGAGAACTGGCTATACATTTGTAAAAAGTAGGAACTAAATCCTTACCTCTCACCATGCACAGGACTCAATGTGAGATGTATCGAAGACTTAGAAATTAGACCAGAGACTGTGAAGTTATTAGAGGAGAGCATAGGCTCAACACTCCAACATATAGGCAAAGGCAGTAACTTTCTCAACAAGACCTCCAAAGCACAGGAAATTAAAGCAAGAATTAACAAGTTGGATGGCATCAAACTAAAGTTTCTTCTCATCGAAGGAAACCACCAAGAACCTAAAGAGAAAGCCTACAGAATGGAAGAAGAGCTTTACCAGCCACCACTCTGATAAAGGGCTAATATCCAGAATATACAAAGAGCTCAAAAGACTCTACACCAGCAAAACAAACAACCCAATCAAGAAAAGGGCAACTGAATTGAATAGATGCTTTACAAAAGAAGAGATACACATGGCCAATAGATACATGACAAGATGTTCAACATCATTAGCCATCAGGGAGATGCAAATCAAAACTATGCTGAGATTCCATCTAACCTCAATCAGAGTGGCAAGCATAAATCAAAAAATAACAAATGCTGAGGATGTGGGGAAAGAGGAACTCTTTTACACTGTTGGTGGGAGGGCAAACTAGTTCAGCTGCTATAGAGGTCTGTGTGGAGATTCCTCAGAAAACTGGGAATAGAGACACCATATGATCCAGCTATCCCACTCCTGGGTATTTGTCCAAAGGGGTTGGAATCAGAGAAATACAGTAACATATGCATACCCATGTTCGTAGCAGCACAATTCATAATAGCCGAAATATGGAACCAACCTAGGTCTCCATCAACAGATGAATAGATTGCAAAATTATGGGAAATACACACAATGGAATTCTACTCAGCTATAAAGAAGAAAAAAATCATGTCATTTGCGAGACGATGGAAAGACCTGGAGAGCATTATGTTAAGTGAGATCAGCCAGGCACAAAAAGAGAAGGGACATATGTTCTCTCTAATATGCCCAAACTAGGGAGTATTAGAAATACCAGAGGGACTCCAGATAATGGAGGGGAAACCTCAGCAAAGCTAAAATGGAAGGGTAGGAGAGGAAGAAGGCTGAGGTTGAATAATGGAGGACCTATATCCAAATATGTTTAAAAGTATGAATATAGCATGGATAACCTGAACACTCATTGTTGGAAGGAGGAAGGGGAAGTGGGGTGGGCAGAGAGGGTACCAAGCACAGCCTGAATGTCATTTTTAATATGTTCCACATAAAAATTAAAAATAAAATAAAATAAATTTTAAAAATTAATTAAAAATTAAAAAGACTAAAAAATAGGGCTGGGGGTGTAGCTCAGAGGTAGAATGTTCCTGGGTTCCATACCCAGAACTGAAAAAAAAAAAAAAAAAAAAGAATGCTTCTTAAGCTGCTACCTGTACATGGCCCAGTGTTAGCTGCTTTTGCTAGTGACACAAAAGTGTGTGTCCTTTCTCCCTACAGGACCTTGGCACACACCAAACTTAACAGAAAACTGCAACTCGAAAGTCCACACTGAACACTGGGTGTAGTGACACACACTTGTTATCCCAGTTCTTGGGAGGCTGAAACAGGAGGATCGCAGGTTCAAAGCCAGCCTTGGCAATTTATTGTGGCTCTCGGTAACCTAGTGAGACTCTGTTTCCAAATAAGAAATAAAATCAGGCTGAGGGTGTAGCTCAGAGGCAGAAGGTAGAATTGCCCTGGGTTCAATCCTCAATACCAAAAAAAAAAAAAAAAGAAGAAGAAGAAAAAAAATTCCGTACATATTCAGGATCTCTGGTGGTACCTGCCTATTAACCCAGTACTTGGGAGGCCCAGACAGCATGATCATAGGTTCATGCCAGACTCAGAAACTTAGAGAGACCCTATTGTTCAAAATAAACAGTAAAATAGGGAGAGTATAGCTCAGTGTAGAATCCTCTTGGCTTTATTACCCAGTGAAACACACACACACACACACACACACACACACACACACATACACACACATACACACACACACTCACCATGCTGAGAGTGGGTTTGGGGTTTTGGATGAGACTTCTTACGTGACTCTTTTGGGGAAAAACAGGCAGACATGGGTCTAAGGTTAATTACATCCTGGGGAGCTCACACTCTGAGGGACATTGAAGGGAGGGCCCAGCCATTGACCACACTGGTTAATGACACTATTATATATTGGAAGGATCTATATTGTGTCAATAAAGAGATGGACTTGATTTTAACAAAGACATGCTGGCCATAACTGCTCCTCTGGTGCACTGAGAAAAGGCAGTGAGAATGTGAACAGACACCCACACTCTCACAACAAGCCCACGCAGGCCCACTGCAGGGAGACTCCCTCCACGCTGTGCGGCCTCTCCAACGACACATGGTTAGAATTGGGAGAACTTTACTATTCTTTGAATGTTAGGTGAAACCCTTCTGAAGATTACAAAGTGCTGAAGCTCAGTATGAAAAGAGCTCGGGGTCTTCTTAGGGTGGGAGTCCTGATGCAACCTAATAGTTTCTATCATTCTTTTCTTTTTTTTTTTTTTGCACTATTGGAGATCAAACTCACCCCCAACCCTATTTTTATTCTTTATTTTTGAAACAGGATCACATTGAGTTGCAGAGGGCCTCACTAAGTAGCTGAGACCCGCCACTAACCTGTGATCCTTCTGTCTCAGCCTCCCAAGTATTGGGATTACAAGCATGCACCACCAAGCTCAGGTTCAACGTAAAAGTTTCTAAACTAGACCCTTTGGGGAAGGGTCACCAGGGCAGTAAAGCTATGTCTGCTTCACCTTGGTCTGGGTATGAGCACATGCCCATAGATACTTACTAAGCGGAGGCTCTTCAAATGTAAAAGCTATGCAAGGCCTCTCTCTACCACCCCAGGGCAGGAACAGAGCAAAGAAAGAAACAGGAAAATGACTATTTATTTGAGTCTCCATTTTATTTCCTTTAAAATGGGGTTATCACTGGGCACGGTGGCACACGCTTGTAATTCCCACGCTTGGGAGACCGAGACAGGAGGATTGCAGAGGTTCGAAGCCAGCCTCAGCTACTGAGTGAGGGTCTCAGCAAATTAGTGAGACCCTGTTTCCAAATAAAGTATAAAATAGGTCTGGGAGTATAGCCTGGAGGTAGAAAAGCCCCTGGGTCCCACCCCAAGTATCACAAAAAATAAGAAATTAAAATGGGATTATCAAGCCAGCCTGGTGACATGTGTCTATAATCTCAGAACTTGGGAAGCTGAGACAGGAGGATCTCAGGTTCAAGGCTAGCCTCCGTAACTTAATAAGACCCCGTTTCAAAATACAAAATAGAGAGTGCTTGGGGTGTAGCTTGGAGATGGAGGCTTCTGAGCTTAATACCAAGTACCCCCCCAAAAAAATGGAGTTACTGCCTCAATCCTCAGAATCATGTAGAACATACCTGAAGATATTTTTTAATTATTAGGAGTATAATAGGGGGCTGGTGATGTAGTCCAGCGGTAGAGCTCTTGTCTAGCATCCACAAGGGCCTGATTTCCACCCTCAGCACCACTTTAAAAAGGATTTTATATGTAAAAAAATAATTTCTATTGAAAGGTTAGAAACTCTTAAATGTTTCAACTTACTAAGGGTAACAGTGGAATGCTTTAAAAGAAGATGTTCTCAGCGGGGTGTGGTGGTGCACACATGTAATCCCAGTACTAGGGAGGCTGAGACAGGAGGATCACAGGCTCCAGGTCAGCCTCAGGAATTTAGCAAAGCCCTCAGGAATTTAGTAAGACCCTGTTTCAAAATTAAAAAAAAAAAAACCAAAAGGGCTGAAGGTGTAGCTCAGAGGTAGAAAGCTCTAAGTTCAGAATATTCAGTAAAAAACAAAGATTTTTAATGTAAATATATATGTCTAATAGAGATAGATAGATGATAGATAGATAGATAGATAGATAGATGATAGATAGATAGATAGATAGATAGATAGATAGATAGATAGATAGATATGATACATTCATACATACATACAAACAGCAAGTGAAGACAGGGCAGGAGGACTGTCAGGGCCCCCATTCATCCCAGTTTGCCCAGGACTGAGGGGCCGCCCTGAGCACTATTAGAGCTAAAACCAGGGCAGATGAGAGCAGACCTGGATGAGTTCTTTGCCCTGGTCTTTTCCAGATCTCTTAAATCCATGGCCTATAATTTTAGCCCTCTTGATTCTAACACAGTTTCAGTAACCCAATGAAAACGAGGGCGACATCTTTAAGTAAGTGGCGGCAAAGCGGCTGCTGTGGTTCTTGTTGGGTGTCAGCGGTGCCGTGGGAGCAGAAGGGAAAATTTCCTCTTTGCTTGTTATTCTCCCAGCCTCCTGTTATCTATCTTTGAGAAGGGCTGTGAATTAAACAAGCACAACCAGCACTGTCCACCTGAAATCAGTCACTGTGAGACTCCCAAGCTCTGCGACCACAAATCCAGAGTGTCCAGGGTCCGTGGGTAGCATAAATTCCACTGAACACACCCATGGAGGTGAGTCAAGATGTTTACCTGATGAATGAAGACGGGGAGAAGGCAGTTGTATTTCAAATGCATCTAACACATTCTCATTAAGCCACAAAACTTGCAGTTATTAATCATCAAAATAAATGTGTCCTGCCCTTAGAAGTGTGCAACCTTCCACAAGAGAAACCACCGGTACGGCGCTTTCTTTCATCAAATTATTGAAGATGAAATGAATTTTGAAGCCACCTCCCAGGTGAATTTGACATGCAGCTACTTACCCAGAGGCTTTGCTGGGACCCTCATTTTTATTTAGAGAACTCAGACCCTGCCAATAACTCTGCCGTCCTGTTCGCATCGCCATTCTTTCCTGGCCAGGAGACACCGTGGCTATTGGCCAGTCCTTATCATATCTTGGTGTTGGAAAGGGTTTTGAGCACTTCCCGCCGAGCCAAGAGTCAAGTTAGAGATCTCCCAGGCAAAAAGGGGTGGGCATTCCATTATTTCACAATATAGCCGAGTAAAATAAGCAGGATTTCATTTAGGCCGTGTTTCTCTTTTAGATTAGGTTAAACGGCCAAGATGCTAAAAGCCTCCTATCTTGTACAAATCGAGTGCCTCTGTCTGCTGATCCTAACCGTTCTGGCTGTAAAGTCCTATTCTGAAAAGCTTTTGATAAGCGTCGTAAGTGTAGAGACATCTCATGTGTCTTGCTAAGAACGGGCACATTTTCATATCGAAAAGGTACTGTGCCTGTCTTAAGTGTCTTTCTTCCTTCAGGGCTACTTTAAAGGCGAGATTGAGAGTTTTAAACTAGACTGTAAATCTGAGTTTCAAATGTTAGCCCCAGTTTGAGGAAAATATTTCAAAGAGAACCCCTCAGAAAGATCCCTGTTTAGGAAGAGGTTTCTCGGAACAGAGTGCTCATTTCATGGTTTAAAAAAAGAGAAGCAGCAACAGCCTTGGTACACCTCATTTCCGTCCACTCATCTGTAGACTGTCTGGCCACGGGTACAAGGCCCCCCTCTCCCTTCACGGCCAGAGGGAGGGTCCCTCTGGCAGCAGAAAATCCTCTTGGGCCCACTGGCTGATGCTCAAAATTCTACTATTAGGGCCTAATCCCTTTAGTTTCAGCTTTGATCCCTGTTAAAATGCAAACACCTCTGGGTGGGGTAATATTTACACTCTTATCAGCCCTTCACAGTCCAGGAGGAGGAAGGAGCGGGAAGATTTCACTAGGGCTGAGGGGAAGGATCTGCAGGCCCAGAGTGGTGGAGGGTGAAGGGCCAGCACCAAGGGAACAGGACCCAAGGGCCAGAAAGCAAACCCGTATCGCCACGGGACCTGACACCAGGAGTCCTACTTTGACTGAACAGGGCAGCATACATTTATGTAGAAATCCACCCACCAACGAATCTAAAAAAGCGTTAGCCAAACAATGGGGCAAGCTCCTGGTCTACTGAAAGATGATTCAAATATGGGGGCCCGTTCTGCGATCAAATATAATGGCTAATCCTCAGGGCTCAAGCCTTTTGGTTCTAACTTTAACTAAGGGAAAAAGTTTAGCCTTGTTAAAGCTATTATCTGTTCCTAAATTGCATAGTATATAAAATGTAAATGTGATCACACCACTCTTAAATTATTATAACAATACGCCATTCTGTTTTCTTCCCCTTGACATTTACAAAATTCATTTGGAAGAGTGGGATCTACCTCACGGAGATTAGTGATAAATCATGTATTTTTAATGAATATCAATAGGAGAAACCCCATGACATAGCCCACCATCTAATTTGATTAAACTGTGCTTAAGGCAACACTACCTCTCTGGCTAGGGAATAGCTCCATAATGACTTTGTGAGCATTATTGCAGGCTGTTTTAATGATTTAATGAACTGCCTCTATATTTAGTTCAATAGCCTTAAAATGATTAGTGTTTAAGAAAAATTAGCTCACTTTGATTTGATTCTATTTGATGGTAAGTTTAAATAACCTAACCCTTCAAAACACAGTGGAAAAAAAAAAATCCTAGAATCCCAGCCAGCTAACTGCTAGAAAACATTATGACCATCATTAATAACCGTTCATTTATGTTTAGCTACAGTATCCAGCCTGACATGCTCATCCATGGAGCCAGGCCGCGGGAACAGGGGTTCCTGCTGCACTCCATCTTCTCTCCCCATGACCGGAAAGGGGACAGAGGGGAGAGGCAAGAAAGCCTTCAATTTCACATGTTGGGCTAGAAGGAATTTTCTCTAGCTCAAGTCCAAAGTGGGTATCTGTCTACACTTGGGAGAAGTTCTGGGTTCCTAAAGGAGGAGGAGGGAGAAATTGGTGTGAGGTTTTGAGCTGCGTCCTTGCTGTGCTGGGGGTGCTGGCCTGCTTAGGGTTGAGCCCTGTGGTCAGGAAGGTCCCTGGGACACCCTTTGAGAGTCAGGGAGGAATTCTGCAAAGAGGACCGAGACAGATGGCATTTTTTAACAAGGGTAAGTGATCTGAGAGTTGGCATGACACAGCAGGGACCAGAGTGCACTCGCACTTCAAAACAAAGAGGATCACGGCACACAAACAGAAGGCTGTTGTGCCATGCCCCATAGGCAACCCACTGCCCAAAACATAGAGAGCGACTGTGGTACTGGAGACCAAGGACTGCACTTCATCTGAATACATCCAGGCCAATGGTCTGATCCCGCAGAGCACAATGTTAAAAGAAGCCATCCTGATGCCGGGTGTGGCGGCACACACCTGTAATCCCAGTCCTTGGGAGGCTGAGACAAGAGAATCTCAGGTTCAAAGCCAGTCTCAGCAACTTAGCAAGACCCTGTTTCAAAATAATACAAAAAAAAAAAAAAAAAAAGACAGGGCCAGGGGTGTAACTTGGAGGCATAATCTTCAGTACCAAAGAAAAGGGGGGAAACCATCCTTAGAAAAAAGTGACAAGTTGGGTAGTTCATTTAACTTTGAGCTTTGGAATAATAATGGGTCACACTACAGCACTTACCACATGGCAAGCACCACGTACTCTTCACACCAACCTTAAGAAATGGATAGGGTGCTGTCCCCCTTCCCAGCATTGAGAACAAAGCTCAGAAAGCCCCGCACAGCTGCCTCCAAGAAACACAGCTTAAGCAGGGACAGCCGTTGAGGGGAACACACATCTAGGAATGAGCCTTCCCCTTCTCACTACTCGGTCGCACGGCCTTTTCCTTCGGTGTCTGCGCCATGTGAGATGCAGCCTGTGTTCTGAGCAAGAAGCAGGAACAGACTTGAGGAGAATGGGTGTCAGAGGAAGGCTGGTGAATCGCCAGCGATTCACCAAATGAGGCCGTGCACCACGGCCTCATTACTCAGAGCTGTCGCTGCAGATGCCTGGGCCTTGGGGGCAAAAATGCAATCCACGAACCATCACGGCTCCTTGTCTTAGTGAAAGGAGGGGAGATATTTCTAAATGAACCATTGTCATCTGACAACAAAGCCCTGGGTTTCTTGGCAAGCACTGTATACTCCTAAGATGCCTCTCCTCTTTTCTGTGTCCTCAGCATGTCCACCCTTCATCCATCCCCCCACCTGCCCCTTCCCACACTCAAATATGCACCTGCAATATGCACACACATGTGTGTACATGACAAGCACATTGTTCAAACTTACCAAGCCCCATGTAGAACAGGTACTGTGCTGACACGGAAAACACAGACAGGAATGAAATAAGGTTTCAGCCCTTGCTCTGCACGTGAGAGAGCTCTAGCTCCTAGAGAAAAGGGACTGGTTCAAGTAACCATGAACAACATCCCAAGGCCACAGCACCCTCACTCCCATAGGTATAATCTCAGGCAACCAGAACCTTTCCCAGAATCCTCTTTGCAAAGGTGTCAAGCTCCCTTGTGTGCCCCAGAGCCCAGCCACTCTCCCTCCAGCCCTTCCTTCCCCAACACCACGCCCAAACCGAGGACACCAGCCAGTCCGACCTCCAGACTCATTTTCTCCAGGCCAGTGGTTCTGACATGCTCATTCTGGACTCACACAGAAGGGGAGAATGTACACCTTTCCCCTCCCACAGAGGCCACAAGCATCTGCGTTCAGCTGTTGCAGAGATCAGGCCATTTGTGCAGGCCACTTCCTGATGGCGGAGTGGCGTGTCCTTGCACATGGCAGGCGTGGAGGAAGCTGCATGGGAACTGGCAAATTGGACCTACACGTCCCACCTACAAGGGCTGGCACCACTAAGCGACAACCCCATTGTTACCCACAGGCTGGCCAGAGCACTGCAGCTTTCAAGAACACCGAGTCTTGATTTTTATACAAAACATTCTGCCTTAAAAATTATTTTAAAATGTGCAAGCTAAACGAACACAGCCTGCCACCACCAGTGGCCATCTCTGCTCTAGGACATGTGGAGCAGAAGTTCCTAGGACCAGGACCACAGCTCAGCGCGGGGAGATGATGCTCTCCCCGAGAGCTCACAAGCAGCGCTCTGGTCACTAAAATAAGCACGTAGCATCCAATGAGCTTGGCACATGCTCTTGGGGGGAGCCAAGGAGACTCTAGATGTTGCTGCTAATAACTTTTCCCATAACCCACCCGAATTTCTAACTCTTGATGAAAATAGAAAAAAAAAAAAGGCTCCCGGCTGTGCATATGCAATATCCAATTGGAATTAAAAATCGCTTGACCTACATTTAGATCTTCTGACTCCATTTCTGGGTGCCGTGTTCTTGAACCAGCTGCTGCTGACAGAAAATTCTGACCCCACTTGTCATTTGCTTCTGCCCTGCCTCCGAGAGCTTCCTGTAATCACAAATCCAGTTGTTTTAACAGAAATATGAGGCTTCATGCAGAAGACAGGCTTGGAAATTTAGAAGGCTTTATGGGAAAGTGGTAGGCCATGATTTTCCTGGGGTGGGGAATCCCATAAATTTTCCACTTTAAATTCCACCCTTCCCTGGCAAGTGGAAAACCTGCCCTGAAAACTGGGGTAAAGAGATGGATCAGCAGTTTTGGACCCAAAAGGGAAAATCTCAACAGGTTTCCTGTATGTGCAAAGCCACTTGAAATTGAGTGTGTGTCAACACAGATTTAATTAACTCCCAGCCAAGGCCGATTGGAAATGATCCCAGAAAGTTGGGACAAAGGAGAAGGTGTTAATTTCTCAGCAGGAGAGAAAGTGCCTTTTAACTGCACTGGATTATGGCTTAGGGCCTGGTGATAGAGCGGTGCGTTCACAGATGATCTGTTTCAGGTGGGCTGGAAACAGGTGGCAATAAAAATCAACAAGTCAGTCCCCACTGGGCAGGCCAGAAGATGCAGGACAGGGTCTGGCAATCGATACCACAAACATCTCCCAATCATTCAGTGCACGTGTTGTCACAGAACGCCTGGTTCCAGGAGGGACAGTGGCGAGACGACCTCAAAACTTCAGATCCAGGTGGAACATATTAGAAAACTTAACGGTCATGTGACTGCCCTTCTGTGGGAGGAAGCCAAGAGGCTCCGAGAAGATACGGGACCTCAAATCCCAACTGATAATGGTGGCCCCTAGGTTAGGAACAACCCTCACAAAGCCTCACAGATCCTCAAGGGGAGGAAATAAGACAGAGATAAGCCAGGCCTTTGGCATAAGGATGATGAGTACTGCAAATGTCAAATTGCCTCTAAATGATGGATGGGTGGATGATAGATAGATAGACAGACAGACAGCTAGATAAGCAAGCACCCGTTGAGGCTGTTTAAATAATCACAGCATAATCTTGAGGAAGCAGAATTCAACGTGATTATAATTCAGTTAGACACCAAAGCAATTACATGCAACTCTATTAGGAGAAAGCCTGGAACACAGAGGCAAGTCCGAGTTGATTCTGTGGGTTGGTTGGTGTTCAGGTGGGGAAGTACTTGTTAAATCCAGGGCTTGGGAACCTTCTGAGAAGTAGACTCTGGGGCCAGGATGACTCATAAAGCCACATGGTGGAGAAGATTGAACACTCTTATTTTTTGTTGTTGTTGTTGTTGTTATTTTGTTGTTGTTGTATTTTGTTTTGTTTTTTAATTGAACCCAGAAGTGTTCTACCTCTGAGCTACAACCCCAGCCCTATTTATTTTTCAGGTTGAAACTGGGTCTTAGTAAGTGGCTAAGAGTCTAAGTTGCTAAGGCCGGCCTCAAACCTGCGATCCACCTGTCTCAGCTTCTCAAGAACTGGGATCACAGGCATGTGTCACCACACCTGGCTTGGATACTCTTCTTAACACTCTACTTCCCCTGTGCCAGGATTCCAGGTTACCAACACTTTCCCAAGACATCGTTCTCCTACGAACCAACCTGCCCTGCGTCTGCCTCCCCAGGTCCAATCTGCCCCATTCAATGCCATGCCAGAGGCGATAGTACGCTCACTTTGTGTGTGATAGTAACTCTGATCTCATCTAGAACTCGCTCGTGTGCCTAAATGCTCTCCCTGCGCCCAGTCCTGCTCTAGGTGCTTGAAGCTGATAAAACATGTTTCTTGCCTTCTAAGATTTGCAAATCTACTTGGAAAATAAAATGAGACAGGAAAAACAGAATAATATACAATAGCGAGTAATCAAATATTAGATGTGGTGCATCAGACGGTACCTGTGTTAAAGTGGAAAGAATGAAGCACCTTTGGCACTAGGTCTGTGATAGAAGAAATCATGATGTGTTTAACTTTATCACACTTCATCATCAATAAACCAAGTATATGTATTTTATCTCATTCAATCCTCTCGCCAACCAGTTGCAACAAATGCAATCATTCTCTCATTACAGATGAAAATTCTGAGGACCAGAAAGTGAAAGTTACCTGGTCAAAATCACACAGCTAATTAATGATCAAGCCAGAGCTTCTGACCCCAAGACCAATGCTCCGTCCACAATAACAGTGGAGAAAAGGAGAGTAAATGGGACCGAGCCAAGAACATGAGCTGGTCCCTGACATTAGGGAGGCTTCCTGAGACAGACAGACAGAAGAGGCTATGACAGGGACAAGGTCAGACTGTCCTCCCAGAGGCTCCTGAGGTGTCTCTGGGCTGTGTCTTTGTGCATTTGGAACAAAACACCCATCGGTGCCAGAGCTGGATCTGGGTCTTATGGAGCCTGGGGTTTGCAACACTGAAGAAAAGGAACATAAACAACAATGCAAAAGCCCCCGGTGTTGGTTCCACAGATCTTTAGCACCCCATAAACCCACTCTGGTCAGTCATCTGATATCCAAAGCCCCAGACTCTATTCAGAAACCATTTGTTAATCTGCTTCCAAAGCTGTGGAAAGCAGAAGCTTTCCCCAGGACCAGATTTTTTTTTTTTTTTTTTTTTTGTGGTACTGGGGTTCCTGGAAGCCCTTCTACCTCTGGGCTACACTCCCAGACCTATTTTTACATTTTAATTTGGAAACAGGGTCTCCTAAGCCAGTGCGCGCGGCTGGCTTCAAACCTGCGCGATCCTCCTGTCTCTGCCTCCCAAGCGCGGGGATTACAAGCGTGCACCACCACGCCCGGCTGGGACCTGATTTTTAAAAATGACCTATATTAGTTAGGATTCAGTTCAGCTACCAGTGGCGACAAAAATAGCAATGCCAAAATAGTGGCAAGAGGCCGGGCATAGTGGCACACGCCGGTAATCCCAGGACTCAGTGGGCCGAGACTGGAGGATCAAAGTTCGAGGTTATTCTCAGCAACACAGTGAGACCCTCAGAAACTTAGAAAGACCTTGTTTTAAAATAAAAAATAAAAAAAAAAAGCCGGGCGTGGTGGCGCACGCTTGTAATCCCAGCATTTGGGAGGCTGAGACTGGAGGATCGTGGTTTGCGGACAGCCTCAGCTACTTAGTGAGGCCCTTTGCAACTCAGTGAGACCCTGTTTCAAAATAAAGAATAAAAAATTGGGCAGGGGGTGTAGTTCGGAGGTCAAATGCCTCTGGGTTCCATCCCCAGACCTGCAAAAACTTAAATTAAATTAAATTAAAAACACAGGGCTGAGGGTATAGGTAGGAGGTAGAATGCCCCTGGGTTTGATCCCCAGTGCCCCCCCCAAAATAAAACAGTTGCCAGGGGCCTGGTCCCTTGTACAATGGTGCTTACTAAGTGTTTTTTTGAGAAGGACTATGGCATTAGGGTTTAAAGAACAAACCTACAGCCGGGCGTGGTGGCGCACGCTTGTAATCCCCGCGCTTGGTAGGCAGAAACAGGAGGATCGGGCAGGTTCGAAGCCAGCCATGCTGGCTTAAGAGACCCTGTTTCCAAAATTAAAAAAAAAAAAAAATAGGTCTGGGAGTGTGGCCTGGAGGTAGAAGGGCTTCCAGGAACCCCAGTACCACCAAAAATAAAAAAAATAAAAAATAAAGAACAAACCTACAGCCACTAGCTGTGTGCCCTTGGATAAGTTACTTCTTTCCCCTGGTTTCCTCATTCGTGCAAAGAAGAGAAAAATGGTACCAGTCTTATAAAGATGCCATGAGGATTAAATTAATTACTAGCTAAAAATTGCTTAGAGGAGGCTTGGCACCTTTTTAGCAAGGAATAACTTTGTGTGTGTGTGTGTGTGTGTGTGCGCGTATCTGGGGATGGAACCCAGGGGCATCCGACCTCCGAGCTACACTCCCTGCACTATTTTTTATTCTTTATTTTGAAACCAGGTCTCACTGAGTTGCAGAGGGTCTCACTAAGTAGCTGAGGCTGTCCGCGAACCGCGATCCTCCAGTCTCAGCCTCCCAAATGCTGGGATTATAAGCGTGCAACACCATGCCCGGCTAAGGAATAGCTTTTAACCAGGAGTTCCACTTTTCAAATGAATGTAAGTAGAGTCAGTTGAGGTAGAAACTGGGCTGAGTCTGAGGAGCTGCCCTGGAATGGCTGCGCTCGCTCTCCACGGTGAAAACCTGAACACTGTATCTCCTGACGACCTACCGCCCTGGGCTCGACCCTGGGCCTCCTGGGCCCCAGCGCTCCTGTGATGCTCATTAACAGGAGAGGATGAAGATATTTTGGGTGTGCCTGGAGACAAATCCACAAGTCCATAAGAACTCAAATTCATCTTCCACAAGAGTCCGCCAGCAATCTGTGCATTTCCACAGCCTCTGAGGTTCAGCGTGTCGCGCTGCTGAAAGTAGCTTTCTGGAGGCTGAGGGGAGTGTCAGGAACTCGACAATGTGTTATTTTAAACCCGAGATAAAAAAAAAAAAAAAAACAGTCCCCTCCCTCCTCGTGCTTGCCCTGTGCACCTCAGCCACAGGCCCATGTGGATGGCTCCACCCCAAGGTCACAGTCCGAGAGGTCAAAACTGGGAGAAACTGAGGCACCCTGACCGTGTCTTAACGTGTAAAGCAAAGAACAAGAACGATCTCCCCTTTCTGAGATCATGGTGAAGTCCCATGATGTATTTAATTCAATAAAAAAATTTCACTCTCTACACTTCCGCTGTCTATATTTTCACTTTAAAAGATTAAGCAGAGCCAGGCACGGTGGTGCATGCTTGTAATCCCAGTACTTTGGAGGCTGAGACAGGAGGATCGCAGGTTTGTGGCCAGCCTCAGGAACTTAGTAAGGTCCTGTTTCAAAAATCTAAAAAATCGGGCTGGGAGTGTACTCAGAGGTAGAAATCCCCTGGATTCAATCCTCTGTACCATAAAATACAGTAAAAGTGGAGTATGTTGCCCTGATTCCTCTCTTGCCGTGTCCTGTTACGTGGTCCATTTTCAGGCCTCCACCAGCAGTAGTGGGGTGCTCTTTAATATCCCTGCTGGGCTCTCAGGGTCTCCCCTGCTCTTCCTTCTGCCCCCAAAACTAAACCTCAGACTCCGGCTCACACTCATCCACCCAGCGTGTGAGGGGGGAGGGGAAGCTGAGTCTGGAAGCACTGGCTCTGAAAGGAATCTTGGTTCTCTTCTAGAACCATCACTTCATCTTAATGATTAGGAAGCTGACTACAAAGAGGAGGCAGGACTTAGACAAGACGATAGCAAATAAGTTTTAGATACAAGAATCTCACTTAGACCTCTAGACTTTCATTTGTGCATGCATTCTCCAGCTAGGCTACTTGACAAATATTTCCAAGTTTCTATGAGGTGCCAAAACTAGACCAGTGAGACAGACAGAACCTTATCCCCACAGAGCTTTCATTCTCTCGGGGGACATGGACAGCAAATGGACCAGTTCTGCATAGAAGTGTAGTACTAATTTCTTTCCCCTGCGCCTCACAGCTGGTATGGTACACAGATTTATTGATGGGAGGTGGGACTTCCGCAGTAGAGGTTCACGGCATTCACGAGAATGACAAGAATAGGAGCCAGGCATGGTGGCACACTCCTGTAATCCCAGTAGCAGGGAGGCTGAGGTAGGAGGATCACAGGGTCGAGTACAGCCTCAGCCACTTAGCAAGACTTCTGCAACCTAGCAAGATCCTGTTTCAAAACAAAAAGAAAAATAGGGCTGGGGATGTAGCTCCAAGGTAGAATGCCTCTGGGTCCAATCCCCAGTACTACACACACACTAAAAGAAAAGAATTACAAGAATAGCACCACTAGTCATTCTAATCATTGGATCTACAATGGCAAAAGCAAAGATAAAACTCATACACAAAAATATCACCTTTCCACCCAGAGACAGCAAGAGACAAGAGCACAAACGGAGGAGTCAGAAACACCTGGATCTGAAACTCAGCTCCTTGTGAGTACTAACTAGCTCTCCGTGAATACTAACTAGCTCTCCGTGAATACTAACTAGCTGTGGCCACAACCAGGACTTCACCTCTCCAGGCCTCGATTTTCTCACGTTAAAAAGCAGGTAACGCAGACCTGTAATCCCAGTACTTGGGAGACAGAGACAGAAGGATTGCAAGTTCAAGACCAGTCTTAACAACTAACAAGACTTTCAGCAACCTAGCGAGACCCTGTTTCAAAGCAAAACAAAAATTAAAATGAAATAAATAAAGGCTGGGGGTATAGATCAGAGGTAAAATGCTCCTGGGTTCAAACCCCAGTAGCCACCCCCTCCAAAAAAAAAGGAGGCCATAATGCTGTTGCATATGGTTAGTACAGTGTTAATTGAGGTGGTGGACTAATGAATGCAACACACTCTACACAGCGCCCCACATACGATGCTCAAAAGACATCTGCAACTGTTCTTCCCCCGCCCCTACCCCTCTACGGTTAGCACTGACAGTTCCACCGTGGTCCCTTGGAGAAAAATCATGGTGTTTGAAAGACTCAGTGAACAGAGGATTGCACTGGTATAAACAAAGCCCCCAACCAGTCTTCCTTCTATTTCCTTTTTTCTTGAAAGCTAATTTCTTCGCACACTTATTGATGAGTATGACAGCCTGCCCCCTGGTGGTCATAAGACGCAGTGCCAGCCTACGTCAATGACAATCCTGTCCCCTCTCTCCCATCTGGGTCTGATTAACCTTCCATGCTGCCTCTTGGCCTAGTCGCAAGCGATTTTTATCTCATCTGAAAAATTAAACAGGAACAACTGTGACTGAAGTTAATAAGATTGATTGTTTAACGTAGAGGTTAATCTTGGCTGCACATCATAATCTCTCTCTCTCTCTCTCTCTCTCTCTCTCTCTCTCTCTCACACACACACACACACACACACACACACACACACACGCACACACATGCACAGACACAGAGTCAATGCCTGGACCCTACCCCAAGCCAGTTGACTCGGAGCCTCTGGAGGGAGGGTCTGAGCTTGGAGAGTTTCGCCAGCTCCCCAGGCAGTCCTGATGAGTAGCCAGGACTTAAGAATTTGAGCTTTCAAAACTCTGTTGGCACTTAACAAGTGAAGACGCTGACCGGCCCTTGGAGGCAGCACTCCCAGAAGCCTCTGCCCACTTCAGAGACCTGCCCTTGCTCAAGAATGGTTTTGATCTCCTCTTTGGAAGTTGCTTTCAGATCACGCAGTATAAATTTTGGCACATGCAATACTGGCAAATTTTTCTCTTTTGACAGTGGATTTGAATTTGGACAAAAATCCTAAAGTGATTCCCAAATCCTGAGAGCTGAAGATGCTGGGCCATTTTGCAGGATAAGCTGGGTAAGACCATTTTTGGTCAAAAACAACATATGGCCAAGGGGATGAATCTGTCTCCCGCTCCTCATAATTGACACAGAAGGCAATTCCAAAAGAGGGCCACAAACATTTTTTTATTAGTAACAGCTGTATTAGAGCCATGCACTGCTCCCCAGAGTACTCTCTTTAAAAGACAGTGTACATGTGGACATTTGAGGGCCAGGGGGGCTACTAAAATCTGCCTCATTACTGAAGGGTCAAACCTGCATTTAGAAGTGAAAGGGGAGAACTGGTGGGAAGGGTCAGAACAGCCGGCCCTACAGTTAGCGCTGGCAGTTCCATCGGGGTTTATGGAACCCCCTGTTCGTCATCCTACATGGTCAGAATCCCAATACACCGCATGTGAGAGGGATCCATGCTGGGCTGCAGACCAGCCAGGAGTGCAGGGGTCTCTGTGCAGGGGACCAGACTTTCCTTTCCAGGAAACCACGTGACTAGGTGAGATAATTAAATATCATAATGTAATTTTTGTTTGCCCTCTAAACCCTCGTAATGAAATTCTCTCACAACCTATCAGATAAATTCCAACTGGTGAGTATACCAGACACTGTTAAGCCCAGAGAGTCAATCGTAAATCAATTGGACTTTATTTCCAACTCCAACATTTTGCAGTCGTTTTCTTTCCCAGATGAGATTCTATCCTCTCCCACCTCCTGGAGCACACGTGAATGTTAGCCATCGTGCCCCCCGCCTGGGTCTCCCGTCTCCAGGATGGTGTTCCCAATGTGTGTGTTCTGAGGAACACTGGTTTCACAATACCCATTCATTTCTGCGCTTATTCAGTATTTATTTGTTGAGCACCTGGTACATTCCAGGTAGCTGTAGATCTAGGTTTTATGAGCCCTGAAGTTTTTAATAATTGTAAGGTCCTCTTTAAAGGCGAGAACACAAAACTGAGAACACAAAATTAGGGACGGGGCCTTGCAAGGGTCTGTCCAACTGAGGGGCCAACTAAACTCCATCACTTCTACCCTTTCTCTTCTGGGTGTGAGGCCAGTATTATGAATAAAACACAAAACCCTGCCCTTGTGAAGCTGACATTCTGAAGGGGTAGAAATAGGAGCTGGAGGGGGATGGAGAAGTACAGAATGTAGTAGTTGAAATCATGCTATGTGTGTACATAAAATTACCAATTCCAAGCCAGGCATGGTGGTGCACACCTGTCATCCCAGTACTTGGGAGGCTGTGATTGGAGGAAGGCAAGCTTGAGGACAGCCTCAGCATGTGGTGAAATTCTCATCAACCTACTGTGAAACTGTTTCCAAATAAAAATTTAAAAATAGGGCTAGGGATGTAGCTCAGAGGTAGACTACCCTCAGATTCAATCCAATTGGTTAATTGGATTGAAATAAAATAATCAATTCCAATCTCAAAGATATGTATGGAGAAAGGGAAGGAGAGGAGTGTGCCCCCGGGGGGGGTGGGGGGAGTGTGTGTGTGTGTGTGTGTGTGTGTGTGTGTGTGTGTGTGTGTTGGAGATCAATAGAAGTCGGGGAGGGAAAATTCCATGCTCATCTGTTTGGGAACTAAGAAGCTAAATGAAATGAAACGGGCCTCTCCCGAGTCGCCCCTGGTACTCCAGCAGGTGATCGTGCAGCATCCTTCCCAGATTTATTTCCCACAGATTTCTTCTTTCGCAAGGCACCCCTGAGGATTGAGTTCTCTGCAGCCCGCTTTGGGAGCCCCTGCTCTGTACGGTGCCCTGCTCAGCATGCAGACGTCATCTGTATGCCATGGGCCGCAAAACCGGGTCCCTTTCTTCGGGAAATGCATTCACTTCCTGCACTGAAGAAATCACTTAAATCGCTTTTCATTGTCGTAGTTTTCTAACTCTTTTCTGACTGTTTTAGGCATCTGGAACACTTATCTCATCTCCTCTAACATTTCAGGCCATAAATCTCAAAATACATGTTTCAGAAGATTTCCAATCAGGCCTTGGATTTTTGCATCGCATGGGTTCCTCTTAAAGAAACACGAATTCACCTTACGAAGGGTTCCCAAATTTGGAAATGAAAAATACCAGCATACCTTATGGCTTCTAAGTCATCTGTTATTTCCAGGAATCAGAGAAATCAGCATTCGGGGTCCTAAATCTGCTTCATGCCCCCCTTTAACCCCGCCACCAGGGTGAGAAGGTTCTTGCACAGCACCCTGCTTTCCAGGGGTAAGAATTATATTTGTCTCGAGTGCTGGCTCTGGAGACATCTGTGATGGCAGCCCATCCAGCCCTGTTCTCGGGAGCTAACTTTAGCAGCAGATTCTGCATCTGCTGGCAGAGTTTGACACAGCATATGTTTTCCAAAGCAGCCCTTCCCAATAGCTGACTCCCTTCTCGTGCGAGGACATTTAATATATCCTGAGAACTAATCATCTCCCCCCCCCTTCCCGAACATTCAAGCTATTTTTAATTTCATCCAACTTAAGAAGCAGCCCTGTCTGGAGCCCATCTTTTTATTTCAAAATAAATAAAAAGGATTGTCTATGACTCATACTAGATTTCACCTCTGGGCAGGCTGGTGAATTTATCCACACCTTTCTCTCACATGTTCCCCGACCCTCCTGTTACCCTTCAACTTCTTGAAGGGATTAAATACAAACGAGCCCCCATTGTAGTGGTCTTAAAATACACCCACCATGTCTCTGACACTTCTCTCCTCAAAAAGTGGAGCTTAATTCTCTCCTCTTGCATGTGGGCTGGACTTGGTGTTAAGCTTCTAACAAAGAGAATATAGCAAAGTGATGTGTTTGACTTCTGAGTCTTAGTTATAAAAGGATCACTCATTCTGGGGAAAGCCGGCTGCCATATCTTAAAGAAACTTGGGCAGCTCGATGGAGAGATCCACATGGGAAGAAACTGGGGCCTCTGCCAACAGCCAGCAAGGGACTGAGGTCTGGGCCCACAGCCACGTGGTATTCTGTCTTAGAAGTGGATCTTGAGTGCTAGTCAAGCCTTTGTGGGGCTGCAGCCCTGAAGATACCTTCACATTAATTTCATAAGAGACTTTTAAACAGAATCATCCAGCTAAGCTGCTCCTAAATTCCCATGTACTGCATGAAATGATAAATGCTCTGTTGGTTTAAGCCATGAAGGGTGGGGTGATTTGTTATGCGCCAATAGCTAACGCATACAAATACCCTATGGGATCTTACATGGTAACCCAGCTGCACTCCCTGAAATGCTTGTCTACTCTGTCTGCAACAATTGCACTGGATTGGCCAGGAATGTAATTACTTGAGTTATGGGAAGGATGCTCATGGACTTCATTTTGGGGGTAAAATTAAGTCCTTTTATTTCAAAAGTGATAGCTTCTATTAGCCCTATGACCTGCTTTAAAGATTCCCAAACCCCTGGCAGAGGGGGAGGCAATGCCCACCATACCTTCAGTTTAAATCTGCGTGTTTCCCATGGGCCACGCAGCCACCGCAGCTCACCTCCCGGGCTGCCACCTCTTGGCTGCTGAGTCGCACTCCCTGGCCCATCTCTGTCACTGAATGCTGGGCTGGTTTTGTTGTTGTTGTTTTGTTTCGTTTTATTGTTTGTTTGTTTGTTTTTTGGTGGTACTGGGGTTCCTGGGCTACACTCCCAGACCTATTTTTATATTTTTATTTGGAAACAGGGTCTCTTAAGCCAGCACGGCTGGCTTCGAACCTGAGCGATCCTCCTACTCCGCCTCCCAAGCGCCGGGATTACAAGCCTGCGTCACCACGCCCGGCTTGGGCTGTTTAACAGTGACCTCTCTAGCCTTGTTTCCTGCAGAACAGCTTCTGGGCTCACAAACGACCTTCCCTCCCGCAGGAGGGCGCCACTACCAGGGTGCGGCACCCACAAAGCAGCTGGCACTTCCGAGAACCGGCACTCCCTTTCATGTGTGTTGTCTTGTGTTCCTAGAGGTTTGTTGTTGCCTTTTGGGTTTTTTTTTTTATTTGGGGGTTTGTTTTTGCTTAGGGGGTTTGTTGGTTGGTTGGTGGATCCTTTGTTTGTTTGTTGCCCGACTGGAGATTAAACCCAGGGCCTCCCACACACCACGCACTAGGCAAAAGCGCTCTACCACTGAGCTACATCCTCAGCCTATCGCTCACTTTTGACTACCAAAGTCCTACTGCTGAATTTGGCCAATCATATCTAACACTTTTGTTCTTTGAAATAAAGTCTCTCCCAGACCCAGGAGTTCCCTCCTCCATTTTTAATAATCCTTACCAGCAGCAAACACAAGCCCATCAAGCATCCCTGAACAAATATGAATCTTAGTCATCTATCTTATTCAGTTTCCTAAATGGCTTCCTTGGCCCCTATAACAACAAATAACTCTTTATCTACATAGAAATCTTGCAAATTTTAATTTTGATAGCCTTATTTTTTTAATATTTCTAGCCAGGCATGGTGGTGCACACTTGTAATCTCAGTACTAGAGAGGCTGAGATAGAGGATTGCAGATTCAAGGACAGCCTCAGCAAATAATGAGACTTTCATAAACCTATTGAAAACCTGTTTCAAAATAAAAACAAAATAAGGCTGGGGGTGTAGCTCGGAGGTAGAATGCCCCTGGGTTCAATCCCCAGTACTGGGATTATAAGCAGCCTTAGCAACTTAATGAGACCTTGTTTCTGAATAAAAAGACTTGATATGTAACTCAGAGGCAGAATGCCCATGGGTTCAATTCCCAGTACTACAAAAAAGAAAAGGGCGGGGGGGGGGGGATCTGGACGTGGTGGTGCACACATGGAATACAAGTACTTGAGAGGCTCAGACAGGAGGATCACGGGTTCGTGGCCAGCCTCAGCAACTTAGTAAGGTCCTTTGCAACAGTGAGACCCTGCTTCAAAAAAAATGGGACTACACCCCTAGTAGGTAGAATGCTAAAGAAAGAAAGAAACAGAGAGAAAAAGAAAGAAATAAAGAGAGAGAGAGAGAAAGGGAGAAAGAAAGCATACAAGGGAAAGCATTCCTTAAAGACAAAGATCTGGAGGTCCAAATAACTCAAAGAACAAAATAATGTTTTGTTAATAACTAGTCTATTTTCTCCCCATGGACAGAAAGAATACAAGTGTGCTCAATGGATTTACTGTGGCTAAGTCAAATGGAAATTTGCTCTCAGTCATTAAACTAAAATCCAATCTCCCATCTTAAGCCTCAAACTGAGAGCCTGGGGTTTCTAGGCAGAGATTCACGAGCATCAAGACCCATACCCTATCCTTCCCTTTAAAACACAAAACCCAAAACCATAAAGAGTCTGGATTGAAGGAAAGTGGGAGATGAGGGAGTGAGAGAGAGAGAAAAAAACTTTATTCTTTCAGCATTGACCCATTTTGTTCAGGTCTAACAACTCAAAAGCAGCAGAGTCATTGAAACTCGATTGTAAAACTATAACACTCCTCAATTACTTCTTGTTGGCCAGACAAGCAAAACCTATTATTTGACAATGCATCATGCTCCAAGATAGTAAACTTTATCATACAGAGGTCATGAGAAAAAGACCACAGGTACAGTTTGCTAACCTCCACTAGATAATTTTTCACAGTTATCATCCAAGCACTGTAAAAGCACAAAAGATATGTTATCTTCGGGCTCAGTTTATTATAACGTGTGGGTGAAACGCCCTATAAAACCACTTACTAGGTAACTGTTGCACGTTCTCCTGCACAGAAAGTCAAATCAGTAAAACATCTTTTTGACAGTGTCTTTTTAAGTGTCAGAAATAAAAGGACGTGCTCTTAAAGGAGAGGTAGCGCGCTATTTATCATCCCCCCTCGCTTTCCCACACGTACACAGGAAGATCCCCATCGCCTCTCTGCATGCCAGAGACACTCAAAAGAATCCTTCTCAGTCGCCTCGTTTCTTTTACAGCTGAGTATTTCACAGCAGAATTGTTCCTGGATAAAGCTGCAAGTAACATTAACTTGAGAGATACTATAGGTGCCAGTATTTCAAGTGCTACCAGTTGCAGTAATTTTCCCCACCTTAGGGTCATTATACTGAGTTAGACCCTGGGAGCCGGGCGTGGTGGCGCACGCTTGTAATCCCAGCATTTGGGAGGCTGAGACCGGAGGATCACAGTTTGCAGACAGCCTCAGCTACTTAGTGAGACCCTCTGCAACTTACCGAGACCCTGTTTCAAAATAAAGAATAAAAAAATAGGGCAGGGGGTGTAGCTCGGAGGTAGAATGCCCCTGGGTTTCATCCCCAGACCAAAAAAAAAAACAAAAAAAAACCAGGAAATACAAAATAAAAGGATAATGTATTCCCTCAGCAAATGCTCTCAAGAGCCTCGAATTTAATCTCAAAGCCTAGGTAGGGTCATGAAATTACATAACTCAAATCCTGGATATTTCTAAGAGTCTACCTTTATCCCACAGTAATGTCTTTGTGGTCCCTGGGAGCACTTTAGGGAAGGTGGGGTAGTCTTGGATGATTAAATCTCAGCATGTAAAACGATATCCTAGGAAATTAATAATTCACGCTTCTATCCCCAAAAGAAGAGTTTAAGAGTATACGATGGAGCTAGGTGTGGTGACACACACTGTAATCCCAATACTTGGGAGGCTGAGACAGAGACAGGAGGATCACAGGTTCAAGGCCAACCTCAGCAACTAAGTGACCTAGTAAGACTCTGTTTCAAAATAAAAATGGTTGGGGGTGTAACTCAGAGATAGACTGTCCCTGGGTTCAATCCTCAGTACCAAACACACAAAGAAGAAGAAGGAGGAGGACGAGGACGAGGACGAGGAGGACGAGGACGAGGAAGAGGAGGAGGAGGAGGAGGAAGAGGAGGACGAGGACAAGGAAGAGGAGGAGGAGGAGGTGAAATGAGGAATTACTCACAGAATACAATACAATTCTCTTTAGAATTCACTTCTAATAGTACAAGAAGTCTACTTATCCATTCAAGGCAAGCAAGCAGCTTTCTAAATGGGTTTATGTGAAAGCAATGATTTTTCAAAGAAAACCCACAGTAATGTGGAGGTAAGTTATGTTTCCCAATGAAAACCTGCTGAATAAATATTAAGGGGTTCATGTGTTCCCAAAATAAAATAGGGACTGTGAGAAAATCAGAAGAAAATAGAATATTCAATTTTACAAGATGGTGACTACTATTAATAACAATGTTTGTAGCCCTAAAAATAGCTGAGAAAATAGGTAAGTGTTCTTAAACACACACACACACACACACACACGCACGCACGCACGCACACACTCACACTCATACAACAGGTATGCAAGGTAAAGTATATGCTAATTATCTCAATGTAACCATTCCATAACCTAGAACAGAGATGGTCATTCATATTCTTGGGTTCCACGATGGAGTATTTAACCAATATCAGACCAAAAATAATTTTTAAAAATTCTTAAAAAGACAGTGGCATCTGAATTGAAGTGTGAAGATTTATGGAAACTAACTAGTTGGAAAGGGAAAAGGAAGAAAATCCATGTTAAGGGCCAAGAGGCTTGGGAAAGCATGATGTGGTCACAGAGCTGCAGATCATTTGATTAGAGAAGATAGAAGATTCAGTAGGAAGAAAAGAGAATTTTTGCGTAAAAAATCTGGGAGGTTTCATGGAAGAAGTTTGGAGCTGAGCCCTGGCAAATGGGTAGAATTCCAATTAGAGGAAGTGAGAAGCTGGGCAGGGGGCAGTGTTCCAATGTCCTCCAGTTTCCTGTACATTTCTCAGATGACTAGATGCTCAAAATACATTATTAAAGGTTGAAAAGCTAAACAAGGTACCAAGGAAGAAGATTCATCTCAAGGCATGTTTGAAACAGTGAATAGTCTGGTTTTCTGGATGCAACAGAACCTTTACAGAAAAGATAGAGCAGCCGGGCGTGGTGACGCACGCTTATAATCCCCGCGCTTGGGAGGCTGAGACAGGAGGATCACACAGGTTCAAAGCCAGCCCCAGCTACTTGGTGAGGTTCTCAGCAACTTAGTGAGACCCTGTTTCCAAATAAAATATAAAATAGGTCTGGGGTTACAGCCTGGATGTAGAAAAGCCCCTGGGTTCCGCCCCCAGGACCACAAAAAAAAAAAAAGAGCAGATAAGGTAGGAAAAGTAAACTGAGGCTAGACTAAAGAAGTCATGACTGTAAAGAAAAAACTCCCCTTCACAGTGGCTAGCCACAGTGAATAGGATAGTGGAGAGGTCAAAGTGTGCCAGAGAGAGCTTTTGAAAAGGAAGGAAGGGAGGGGCCAAAGTCCAGAGACAAGATGGTAGTGACATGATCCAGAGTGAAATTACCCAAAGCCCTGCTAGATGGGGCAAGAAGAACGAAGATTTGTGGACTAACTAGTTAGAAACAGAAAAAGAGGCCTGAAAGAGGAGTTACAACACTCTGAAGGCTTTAGGTTCCATGTTCAGAAATAGCTAACCTTGCATAAAACACCACCCCAAACTTAGAGACTATAACAATAGTCACAGCTAGGTATGATGGCACACCTATAATCCTAGCTACTCAGGAGGCTGAGAGAGGAGGATGCCAAATTCAAGGCCATCCCGGGCAACTTAATGAAACCCTATCTCAAAATATAAAATAAAAAGGTTGAGAATGTAGCTCAGTGGTAGAGTATAACTTCGTTCAGTTTCCAGTATCACACACACACACACACACACACACACACACACACACACACACACACACACCACATCTTTTGAGGTTGCCTACCATGTATAAGACCTTGGGTTTTGTTCCCAGCCTGTAAAATAAAACAGTTCAAAGCTGGGGCGTGGTGGAGCACACTTGTAATCCCAGCTTTTGGGAGGCTGAGACAGGAGGATTGTGGTTCTCAGACAGCCTCAGTTACTCAGTGAGGCCCTTTGCAACTCAGTGAGATCTTGTTTCAAAATAAAGAATAAAAAATAGGGCTGGGCGTGTAGCTCGGAGGTAGGATGTCCCTGGGTTCCATCCCCAGTACCTCAACAAAATTTAAAGTTATTATAAAACAAGAATTACAAGCCAGCAATGTAACCATTCTCCAATCCTACTACTTGAGAGGCTGAGACAGGAAGATCACAGGGTTGAGGACCGCCTCAGCAAGTAGTGAGACTCTCATCAGCCTAGCGAGACCCTGTTTCAAAATAAAAGATAAACTAAGGCTGGAGGTGTAGCTAGGAGGTAGAATTCCTTGGGTTAAATCCCCATTGCCACCAAAAACAAAAACAAAACAAAAAAAAAACAAGAACTTCTATTTTGCTAAGAAGTATGCAGCTTGGGTGAGCTGAGTGTGAAGTCCTCCGTGCTCCACAGGGCACCCTCTGGTGCCCTGGGGCTCACTGCTGCTGGGATCTCAGCTGCACCTCCTCTCCACATAAGGGTCTTAGTATGCCTGGCTTCCTCACAGCACAATGGCCATGTTCCAGAGGCAAGCACTGCAGGAGAGAGATGGATGTACAGAAGTCGTACACCTTTTATGACCTACCCTTGGAAGACACAGTGTCACTTTCCCCATATTCTGTTAGTTGAAAGGATCACAAAGGTCCACCCGGGTCCAAGGAGGACCTTCTTTTCTGTCTCCCTTAGTGGGAGAGTGGCAGGTTTCTGGAAGGCTGCATGGGTAGGAAGGATTATTGTGGGCTGACTGGTGTTCTCTCACTCCCAACCCCACGTCTACCAAGACTTATTTGGAAATGGGTCTTTGCAGATGTAATTAAATTAAGAGGAGGTCACAAAGGATAAATCCAGTGACTGCTTGGCTTATAAAGAGGTTTCAGCACAGAGGAGAAAGACACAGGAAGGCAGAAGCAGAGGCTGACGGGATGCCACCACAAGCCAAGGAATACCAAGAGCCACCAGGAGCCAAAAGAGGCACAAAAGGGTCATTCCCTTCAGCCTTCATAGGAGCGTGACCCTGCCAACATCTTCATGTTCAGACTTCTGGCCTCTGGAGCTGTAAGAGAATATATTTGTGTAAATATATTAAAAGATTAGTATATGTGAAATCAGGCCTTTTCAAAGGAAACCAACAGCAAAGTGGGGTGGGGGGTAGTTGTATTTCCCTATAAAAATCTCTGGATAAATATTGAGGGGTTCATATGTTCCCAGAATAAAATAGGGACCGTGGGAAACTCAGAAGTAATAGAATATGTGATTATACAAGACAATGGCTGTTAGTAACAACATGTATCCCTAAAAATTGCTGAGAGGCTGGGAGTGGTAGAGCACACCTATAATCCTAGTACTTGGGAAGCTGTGACAGGAGGATTGCAAGTTCAAGGACAGTCTCAGCAAGTAGTGAGACTCTCATCAATCTTGTGAGACCTTGTTTCCAAATAAGAAATAAAAGCAGGCTGGGTGTGTTATACTAAGGTAGAATGACTCTGGGTTCTATCCCCCGTACCACCAAAAAAAAAAAAAAAAAATGACAGGTGTACAAGGTAACATCTATGCTAATGAGCTTAATGTGGCCAGTCCATCCGTGCACAACCTAGACACACAGGTGGTCCACCAGCCTGCACTGATCCACGTGGCAGCCCTCAGAACCAACACTCAGCCTCTTTTAGAGAATGCCACCTGCCAGACCTGGTGAAATGACACCTGGAGGGACAGTCCTGAAACTTGCTGCCTAGAAGCCCAGGTTCTAATTCTAGGATGGGCTGAGGAATGTGTCACCAATACCAGCAGGGGGCTAGTTGGGAAGCCTGGGCTGGGCTAGAAGCTCAGCACAAAGCCAGACACTCTGCATTGCCACCTCCTGGGGCTGCGTCAGGTGACCGCACATCTTTACATTTTAATTATTTATAGTGCACAGTTTAAAGTGGTGTTCGACCAGCCTAATGACTCAGGGTGATTGAATCAAAGGGAGAGAGCGCTACATGGAGATTTCTAATAGACTTCTCCGGAGTTCACAGCTGAAGGGAAGACCAGCTCCCCCTGCTTGCTAATAGACCAACAAACCTCTCTAAATCTCCTCCAAGACCCCAAAGGTACCCGCCAGTTGCTCCTTCCTTCAAGAGCCAAAATGAGTACAATAAGTTTTGCAGCTGGCACAGATGAAATTAGGAATTTGTTAGTGAAACGTTCTTTGCGCTGATCTTCCTGACAACCCTCTCATGGTCGCAGAGAGCCGTCCCCGATCAACCAGATGCCAATTAAAAGAGAACAGCCATTTCATGCATCCAAATATTTCCACTCGGCATAGAATGGATTCCAAACAGTCATGGGGTTCTCGGGGATGCTTTAAACCCTTTTTTCCTATCTAGACAGTCTTTTCGGTTTTCTGTTTAAGACTCTCACCCTACATCACAAAGCTCAAAGAGAAATTACAGCTCGGCTTGGTTGGCCTCCCCCGCTCCCCTCCACACCCTGTGGAAGGGCATTCATTAATTTTGATTTCCTGGGAACTCGAGTCCCTCCTGGCCAGCACTGGTAAAGAAATCCCATTAAAGATAATGAATTTTTTTTCTCAACTTTTTGGGCTGATAGTTTTGCTGAAAGGTGCAGAGGGACAGAATTTTCTTTGCAAGGCACAAAGCAGAGACCATGGTGGATGAGACCCTGGAGAAGTCTGCAGATGAGGAGAAGATGGAGAGAGGGGCTCCCTGGTGAAGCAAAAGGGGGAAAAGCCAAGGAGGAAGGAAAGAAGATGGTGAAGGGGGAAGAAAGACACAAAGATCCCTCGCTGGCACACAACCAGGAAGTTTCTACAAGTGTGCCGTAGGTTTTGAGAGCAAGAAAGATGCAGACAGAGGCACGCTCGGGTTCGGGCTGGGTGGGGGGAGTCCCAGATTCCAGAAAAGCAGGAAGAAAGAAGATGGTGGGCCAATCCGAGGAAGACCTGCTGCAGAACCTGAGAAAGCTCCTGTCCTCCCAAGTGAGAGGTACACCCTTATAAACACTCTCAGGATAAGGGAGGAAGGGGGCGGTCCCTGCCATTCTAGATCAATCTCTAAATAAAGACTGATTTTTTTTGGTTGATGGGGGAAGTGGATTCCTGGTTAAATTTTAACTAGAAATGTGAACCCATTTTTTTTTTTTACAAGTTATAGAGGATAAAGATGGTAATACATATTTAGAGTCAGCCAAAAATTGTATTAAGTACTTTATGCACATTGTCTAATTTTCACAAGGTCTCTATAAGGTTAATACTCTTATTGTCATGCCCATTTTTAGACACAAAAACTAAGGTATAGACAGGTAACAAAATTGGCCCAAGGACACTCAGAGCCAAGATTTAAACTAGGAAGTCCAACACCAGACCCCTCCCCCACCTTCGAGCACTTCCTGTCTGTCTGTCTGTCTGCTACATCATTGTCTAGGCTAATTTAATAGTCTTTAGAAGGCCAAACATATCAAAATAAGCTAATGATGAGAGTTCTTGCTGAGTCCTCTGGTACAGCATATTGTGGAGCAAAGGTTACAGGGTTAGAGCCTCTAACACTGAAAAGACTTCTGTTATCACTAGTACCAGTCAGGGAAACCGATGCCGTAGGATGGCTTGCCCCAGGTCTCAGGACTGCTCCGGCTGGATTAGAGCTGGAGCCTCCTGAATCCTGGCCTGTTACAAGGAGGGCTGATAGGGCAACACTGCTCATCTCCCAGAATTGACCAGTGGTGCCCTGGACCGGGAAGATACGTATGGAAACATCCAGGTGCTCACCCCCCACCCCAGCCCCGGAGAAGAAGCACAGGAGAAAGAGCTGGTCACAGAGGCCTGCAGAGCAACGCTGGAGAGAGAGCGTGTTTGTTTTACCCTCACCTTCTGTGCGTGTAGACCCCAAATCCCAGGCCTGTCATTGAGAACACAGAGGGAAAGAAGCTGCTGATGAGCGGACCCTCTAGGGGCTGGAAAGTTTATCTAAACAAATGGTAAAGGAACTGGAGCTGCAAAGAGAGCGGAGCTGCAAAGGGCTTCTTATTTGTGTTAACAAAATAATCAAACCTTTCCTTGACTCCCTTTATGGCAGATTAAGAAGGCTTTGGGGGATCCCGACATACCTGTCACGAAGCATTTGCATCTCGCACTGCAAAAACCCTTTAGATTAACGACCTCCCTATCTGCAAGATATTCTTGTCTTAATCGTCAATTTATGTGTAATGCCAATCCCACCAAGATTAAAGAGGAAAGAATTTCTGGTACAAAATTTTGCTAATGACTGACGAAGACATAAAACCTAGCTGCAATAAATTTGCATGTGTCTCCTAATATGGACCTACTGATTGACTCGAGGTAATATTGCTCTGAAACCACACACCTGGGCATCGTCAGAACCCCCCCACCAGTAACGGTGGGTTTTATATTTATGCTTAGCTGCGGTGAACCCTGAGGACAGCCATCTGGTGCCGCAAGTACCAATCACCCAGAAGAGGAAGGTGGCATTTCTGCAATATTTCAGTAAGTTATCCTGCAGGCAGCATGCAGGGGAGAAAAAAGGGTACCTCCTTGGCCTGTGTCCATCACCCAGCAACCCTGCACTCCCTTTCACCAGCTTCTGGGTACTAGACATTTTGACCTGTTTTGTGGGTATTGCATACCTTTGAAAGACCAACAAATTCTATGGGTGCTCTATTCTGCTTGGATAAGGCAACCCAGCATGGCAGGAAACCAGAATCTCCTGGACCCCAAGCAAAAGGACTCTGACCCTACGATGGTGATTCCAAGTCCCAGTTCAAGTCCCAATCATGACACTTGTTATCCATGTGGTCTTAGACAGCTGACCTCTCTATAGCTTAGCTTCCCCATCTATTAAAAAAAAAAAAAAGCCTACATAAATCACTTAGAATTGCTCCTGGCAGATAGTGGACCTTCAGACGGAAGGCATGGGGCTGGACCCCTTCTTCCTTCTCATTTTTCAGCCCGGGCCTCCATGCAGAGAAAAGAGGTGACCCTCTGTGCTCATCAATAATGTAGCACTCTTCATGAGGGACTCCGAAGCCCGTGACCTGAGGGAGAGAGCTAACGCTCTACTGAGGCATTTATTTAAATCTTGAGCCCAATAAGTAGGACAGCGGGCATTGCTTCACATTACTAATGACTGAGCCTAGCTGCCTGCCCAGGGCCGGGTGTCCACAAAACCCGAGGCTGTATCCCCACCAGGCCGCTCCCCTCCTCCGCGGGTTTGTGCTCCTGGGTCCCAGGTGATTTAAGTTCCTGCAAACGCCGGCCTTTCAGAGTTGTGCTCTTTTTTTGGTTCCACCAAGGCCCTTTTCGGATGCTTGCAGTTTCAGCAGCTGCATATGGAAGTCTATCCCTTAGCTTTGCAAACACATATTCAACCTGTTCAACCTGGAGCACACAGTGGAGGCCCTAGAGACGAGTTTCAGAGGCTGGGACCTGGGCGGGGCTCAGCTCAGCTCACATCTCTTATCTAGATCTCTCTCATCAGTCCCCAGGAAGAGAGGGTGCCTGCTCTCCTCCCGCCCCTCTCCTTTGGGGAGTCTGGCTCACAGGGCACTTTTTTTAGACCAGAGGGGCCCTGGCATCCCACTACTCACCCTGTTTTAAAGGCATTATTTGTCTTTATTTTACCACTGAAGGAACGCAGACATTTGTGACGATGGAGCACTTAGCTGCTTAAAGTACATGCAGTAAAAACAGAGCCCGGTATAAGACGGTAGCCAGTGAGGCGCCCACCAGAGAGAGCTGCCTCACTGCCTCCCCCATGCGCACCTCTGGTGGGCAAGAAGGGAGAGAGTGATCTGGAATAGAGCCTTCCTTATCAGTCGCCTTGGACATCTTCCATGTCTGTCCATTAAGAGTGAACATAGAGACTTTTCCAAGTCAGTTATGTGTCTGGCACAGCCTGAGCCATTGGTCCTGCAGAGATGCTTCAAAACACTCTTAGAAGAAAAATAAAAAAGCCCTACTATAATCAGGTTTACCAGGAGATTTGGATAGGAATGGGGTTGATGAGAGTTGTCTATAATCTCAGTACTTGGGAGGCTAAGACAGGTTTGAGACCAGCCTCAGCAACTTAACTTAGTGAGACCCTGTTTCCAAAAAAAAAAAAAAAATGAAAAGGGCCAGGGGTGAGGTGGCACAGAATTATAATCCCAGCATTCAGGAGGTGGAGACCGGAGGATCAAGGTTTGCAGACAGCCCTGCTACTTAGTGAGGCCCTTCACAGCTCAGTGAGACCCTGTTTCAAAAAAATAAAAGACTAAAAATTAGTGCTGGGAGTGTAGCTCAGAGATTGAATGTCCCTGGGTTCCATCCCAGTACCACAAAAATAAATTAAATAAATAAATAAATAAATAGGGCTGTGACTGTAGCCCAGAGGTAGAATGCCCTTGGGTTCTATCCCCAGTCTATATACATAAAAATACATAGAATTAACGAAGAATAAAACCAGGAGTTCTGATAAAAGAAGTGGAGCTCTGAAAGGTTCGATCGCGTCAGGCCTGCTCATGGTCACCGTTAACGAGCTTACCTGAGTACATGTGAGACAAGCGTCAGTCTGCCTGGAACTTAAACATGCCGTGTTAGGGGGAAATGGAACATCCCTAAAGCTTTGTACAATGGCCTGAATAAATGCATCTGTGAGATGCACCACCCGCACTTCAGCACTGCGTTGTGTTCCCCCAAATCGATCCTTTATGATGCAGCAAATTGCCTCCAAATCTCACCCGGCCCACGCTCCTTAAGAAACCTGAGAAACAAGGTTGCACGGAGGCCGTGGACAGGGTCCACATGCTCACCTGGATCCTAAAAGTCAGTAAGTGTTTGTTAAACAGTTTTTTTTAAAGGAGCAAATGAGAAGGAGGGCGTGGTGGCGCACGCTTGTAATCCCAGCGCTTGGGAGGCTGAGACAGGAGGCTTGCAAAGGTTCGAAGCCAGCCTCAGCTACTTAGTGAGGCTCTCAGCAACTTAGTGAGACCCTGTTTCCAAATAAAAATATAAAATAGGTCTGGGAGTATAGCTCGGAGGTAGAAAAGGCCCTGGGTTCCACCCCCAGTACCACCAATAAATAAATAAATAAATAAATAAATAAATAATGAATGTGGAGGTTAAGTGTCTGGGGTATTGACAGCTTAACTGAACTTTTACCTGTTCTCCCTTTACACATACACACACACACACACACACACCAATAAATAAATAAATAAATAAATAAATAACGAATGTGGAGGTTAAGTGTCAACACACCTGTCTGGGGGTATTGACAGCTTAACTGAACTTTTACCTGTTCTCCCTTTACACACACACACACACACACACACACACACACACACACACACACACACAACACACGCAGGCCCAGAAGGGCCTTTCTGGGCTCCCACTTCCTGAAGACTTCTGCTGAGGGGCTAGAATGTTGCCAGCAGTCCTGGATCTGAGTGCCCCCTCAAGACTAAATTGATAGACAGAGAAAATGTGCTCCCTGGGCTCCCTGGAATGCTGCCCCCAGCCCTGCCATGTCTCCCCTCCTATTCTGCTCTCCCAACTGGGGCTTTCACCGAGAGGATGGCCCAGCAACATGGTTCCTAGATATTTTCCTTCAGTTGTTCAAAGTTTTGGTTTTATTTTTTAGTGTTTTGTTTTGTTTTTGTGGTACTGGGGATGGAACCTAGGGGTTTCCTACCTCTGGGATATACTTCCAGACCTATTTTATATTTTATGTGGAAACAACGTCTCACTAAGTTGCTGAGAGCCTCACTAAGTAGTAGGTTGGATTAAAACCTACGCGATCCTCCTGTCTTCCTGTCTCAGCCTCCCAAGTACTAGGATTGCAAGCATGTGCCACCATGTCCAGCTTCAAAGATTTTGACTAGAACATTTTCCCCAGTATGTCTCCTGCATTCCTGTTTACAAACCCAAGCAAGTGTGTGTGTGTGTGTGTGTGTGTGTGTGTGTGTGTGTGTGTGTGTGGTACTAGGGGTGGAACCCAGGGGTGTTCTGCCTCCAAGCTACACCCCAGCCCTATTTTTTTTAATTCTTTATTTTGAAACAGGGTCTCTCTGAGTTGCAAAGGACCTCACTAAGTAACTGAGGCTGTTCGTGGACCTAGATCCTCCTGTCTCAGCCTCCTGAATGCTGGGCTTGGCTAGCAAGCAACTTTAAGGCAACAATAACAATGATATTTCTAGTTGTTTTGGCTTATTTCATCAAAGTAAGCAGAATTTCAAGATAGTCTTCAACTTCTGTCCCCTGGTGGACATTTCATGTATAACACCCTCCCCTTGAATGCAGGCAGGACCTATTAATGTGAGTGGTTATGTTATAGTATACGGCACAGGGACTTAACAGAGGTAATTAAGGTCCCTAATCAGTTGAATTTGAGTTAACCAAAAGGGAAATTGTCTTCAATGGGCCTGATATAATTATATAAGCCCTTAAAAGATAAGAAGCATCTATAGACACTGTGCTATTGGCCTGATAATAAAGCAAATGGCCACCTTGTGATCCACCTGTTGGAGGGGGCCTTGTGGCGAGGGCCCAACAGCATCCTTAGGAACTGAGAGCAATGCCTGCCAATAGCCAATAGGAAGACGGCGTTCAACCCTATACTCACAAGGAGCTGAATTCTACCAAAACTTGAATGAATGCGGAAGGGAACACTAAGCTCTAGATGTGAACACAGTCCTATTGACAACTTGACCCCAACGTGAGAGACACTCTGAGCAGAGCCCAGGCCACTGTGCCAGTCCAACCTACAGAACTGTGGGTATGGTTTTAAGCCACAGGGCCACAGGTTACATAACAACATGAAACTGATACACTTACTGCCTTAGTCCATTTTCTGCTGTTATAACAAAACACTCCAGGCTGGATAATTTTTAAATAAAAGAAATGTATCTCTTGTAGTTCTAGAGTCTGGGAAATGCAAGAACATTGTTATAGTCTGTATCTTAGTGGCCTTCCCCAGGCTTACGTGTTAAAGCTGGGTCTTCAATGCAGCAAGGTTCAGAGATGGGCCACAGCTGGAGGAGGTGTGCATTGGTGTCATGGCCTTGAGGATTACCTCTGTCCCTGGTCCCTTCTCTCTTTCTCTCTCCCCTCTCCTTCTCCTCTCCACTTTGTGCTGCCACAAGTTGAGCAGCTCTCCACCACCCACTGCTACCATGATGTTCCTACCTTGGAGCCAGCCAACCATGACTGAACCTCTGAAACCATGAGCCAAACAAAGTTTTCCTCCTCTAAGCTGTTCTTGTCAGATATTTGGTCACAGAAACAGGAGAGCTGACTGACACAAAAACTGGGTGGCTCTGCCTAGCTTCTGGTGAGAGTGTTCTTCTTACTGCCTCAGAAAATGGTGGGGGCAGCCGGGCGTGGTGGCGCACGCTTGTCATCCCCGCGCTTGGGAGGCAGAGACGGGAGGATCGTGCAGGTTCGAAGCCAGCCGCGCGCGCTGGCTTAGGAGACCCTGTTTCCAAATTTTAAAAAAATGTAAAAATAGGTCTGGGAGTGTAGCCCGGAGATAGAAGGGCTTCCAGGCCAGTACCACCAAAAAAGAAAAGAAAAGAAAAGAAAATGGTGGAGGGCAGCACATGGCAAGACAGAGCAGGTGTCCTACCTCAGGCCTCTCTTCTCCTTACAAAGCCACTAATGCCATCATGGGGTGACCTTGTCCGATCCTAATTACGTCATAAATGCCCCACCTCCAAATATTAACACCTGACTGTGGAGATTAGGTTTTCAACACATGAATTCACTCCACACCCAAAACCGGGCACTCACCCCGGGGCTTCATCATATCACACACTGCAGGGTGGGGTCTCACTAATGCAGTCCTGTTTCTGTTTAGCTACATCATCATTAGTCTTTTCCCAAAAATACTTTTCACAGGTTTCTTCTTTCAGCTTTGAACTTTCTTTGTCTTTTTACCCATATGTTTTCAAGTCTTGGCTTATTATCCTGCTTTAAAACAATTGGTTAAATAGTGCATCCAGACACCATCTTCCAGAAATGCCTCCCATGCTGTGGCAACTTGCTTGGTTCTCTGATAGCTCAGCATCTCCATCTCAGCTCCACTGTATTCTGCTTTACTTATCTTTGTCTACACAACATTCTCCAAAAAGTATTTGAGTGGAGTCCCCAAATTTGGAGATTGCAAAGTCGTCTTGGCTATATCCCCTTGAGGATATCAAGAAGCCGGTGTGCCTTGGAGTGGCACAGAGGATAGTCACTGGCAGAAATAGTAGCCAGTATTCTCAGTTAAAGGAGGTATTTGAGTGAATGACATCAAGCATGAGTAGAAGCTCTTAATGAGCCAGGGGAAGCTGCAGAAATGAGGTTTCACTGTATTCGATTTAAACTGCAGTAAGTTCTTCTATGACCGGGACAAGCTCGTGATGAGCAGTTTTTAAATGGATGAATTTATGAATGAACGAACTAAACATTCTACTTGAGCAGCAACAGAATGAAGGACCGGTGAGAATGGCACCTAATTAAACATCAGCATTCACAGTTTCTTACCTCGTGATGAAATAAGGTGTCGCCTATTTAAATACATTTGTCGGTAACATTAGTTACCATTTCTGCTCAGTTGCTTTAATAAAATGGCTCTATTTTTTAATAACATTTAATTGATGGGGAGGATACGCTCACTTTTCTCTGCATATGCCCAAAGGGAGAATAGCGAGCTAGTCCACAAGATGGTAACCAAGTCCCTGCAGGCGACAGACGCAGCCACCACAGAGGGCAAAGCACCTTAGAGAAAATAATTGGCCATCTGAATATTGTCCCTGCAAAATCCCAACCCACAAAATGGTAACAAGCAACTTAAAGCTTCTTCTTAAATATTTTATAATTCTCAAAAAATTGGCACAATCTAAATATCCATCAATACAAGATTGGTTGAATAAATTAAGTAGCATGCAGTCATTAAAAATAATGGTAAAGATCTATAATTATTGACATGAAAGGTTTTCATAACATATTGTTAAGGAAAAGAAAAACAGGTTCGAAAATAGTATTTATAGAATAAGCATTAAAAAATGACTAAAGACTATGTGACAAACATGTCAGCTATGGCCATCCCTGGGGAGTAGAACTTATAGGTGGGGCGACCATATGTCCTGGTTTGCCAGGGACAGTCTAGTTTTAAGAGCACTCTGGTTCACTCCCAAAAGCATCCCTATTTTATGATAAATTATATGGTCACCTTAGCACTTGGTAGTTTTACTTTATTCTTGTTTTGTTTGTTTTGTTTTGTGCTGGGGCTTGAACCTCGAGGCATTCTGCCTCCAAGCTACACCCCAGCCTGTTTTTATTCATTTGGAGAGAGGATCTCGCTAGGTTGCTGAGAGCCTCTCTAAGCTGCTGAGGCTGGCTTTGAACCTGCAATCCCCCTGTCTGAGCATCTCAAGTACTGGATTACAAGCATGAGCCACCACACCCAGCTTTATTCTTGTATATTTGCGTCTTAGCATGCTTTCTTCTTATAATCAAGAATATAACTGTTTTCTCAGGGTGGGGGAGAGCAGTTTGTAGTTTTTACTTCTCAGTCATTTAAACTGACATCTCCCAGGTCAATCCAGAGTGTCTGTCCTGGCTCAGTTTAGTGGTGCTTTCTAATCACCAGGCCCCTTGCTAGCCCGGGAGTGACAAGAATGGATTCCGGCAGTCCCCACCCCCCATCACTGCTGTCTAGGGGCCCCAAGAGTCACTTGACATGGAATTTCTCCTCTGGCCCTTGCAACAACTCTGTGAGGAAATCACTATCATTATGCCCCTCTTATACCTGAGGAAGATCCAAAGACATAAAGCTGCTTGCTCAAGGTCATAGAACTAGAATGAAATTCAGACAGTTTGGCCCAGAGACGGAGTCCTAACTACATAGTCAGTGAGTGCAGGCAAAGAGGCCAATGCATAGCGCCACCTGATGTAGGGCCCGGGAAAGGGGAAGGCTCAGCAGGTGGCCTCACCCAGAAGAGGGGAAGTTCTTGATCCTTCCTTCCTTCCTTCCTTCCTTCCTTCCTTCCTTCCTTCCTTCCTTCCTTCCTTCCTTCTCATACTGGGATTGATTGAACCCAAAACCAAGCTACACCCCAGCCCTTTTTATTTTTATTTTGAAACAAGGTTATGCTAAGTAACTGAAGCTGGCCTAGAACCTACCATCCTCCTGTCTCAGCCTCCTGAGTACTGGGATTACAGGTGACTGCCACCATGCCCGGCTGAAATGGGGGTTCTTAAAAGTTGAGTAGAAAGCCGGGCGTGGTGGCGCACGCTTGTAATCCCCGCACTTGGGAGGCAGAGACAGGAGGATCACACAGGTTCGAAGCCAGCCTCAGCTACTTAGTGAGGCTCTCAGTAACTTAGTGAGACCCTGTTTCCAAAAATAGGTCTGGGAGTATAGCCCGGAGGTAGAAAGCCTCTGGGTTCCACCCCCAGTACCACCAAAAATAAATAAATAAATAAATTATATATATACTAAAGGTTGAGTAGAAAGAGGAGGAGGAGAGTATGGATGGGAGGACACTGCAGGCAGAAGCAACAAAATGAGTGCTGTATACTTGGAGTCTTGGAGCAGCAGGAAGCAGAGGGCTGGCAAGCTGCAAAGGGGAGGGAGAGGCCGGACTGTGCAGGGGAGCCTGATGCGCCTCACCTGGGGAGGTGGCTGCTTACAGCAGGCCTGAGGAGGCCAGTGCAGATCAGTGAGCCCCAACTTCACACAGACCTCCTGCAGCTGAGCCTTCTAGGCCAGCACCAGCAGAGGCCCCTTCCAAGGACTATTTCAATTCTGTACTCATAACTTATTTATTTATTTATTTATTTATTTATTTATTTATTTATTGGTACTGGGGAGTGAGTTCAGGGGCACTTTTTACCACTGAAAGCTACACCCCTACTCACATATATATTATATTTTTTTTCTATTTTATTTTATTTGCAATATTGAGGATGGAACCCAGGGGCCTCTACCTCCGGGATATACTCCCAGACCTATTTTTTGTTTGTTTTTATGTGGAACGTATTGAAAATGGCATACATTCAGGCTATGCTTGGTACACTCTCCCCACTTCCCCTTCCCCCTCTCAACAATAAGTGTCCAGGTTATCCATGCTATATTTATATTTTTACACATATTCGGATGTAGCTCCTCCATTAGTCAACCTCAGCCTTCTTCCTCTCCTATCCTTCCATTCTAGCTTTGCTGAGGTTTCCCCTTCATTGTCTGGAGTCCCTCTGGCATTCCTAATACTCCCTATTTGGGCATATTAGAGAGAAAATATGTCCTTTCTCTTTATGTGCCTGGCTGATCACTTAACATAATGTTCTCCAGGGCTTTCCATCTTCTTGTGAATGACATGATTTTCTTCTTTTTTATTGCTGAGTAGAATTCCATTGTGTGTATTTCCCATAATTTTGCAATCCATTCATCTGTTGATGGAGACCTAGGTTGGTTCCATAGTTTGACTACTACGAATTGTGCTGCTATGAACATGGGTATGCATATGTTGCTGTAGTTCTCTGATTTCAACCCCTTTGGACAAACACCCAGGAGAGGTATAGTTGGATCATATGGTGGATCTATTCCCAGTTTTCTGAGGAATCTCCACATTGATCTCCATAGTGGCTGAAGTAGTTTGCCCTCCCACCAACAGCGTAAAAGAGTTACTCTTTCCCCACATCCTCAGCATTTGTTGTTTTTTGATTTCTTTATGCTTGCCACTCTAACTGAGGTTAGATGGAATCTCAGCATAGTTTTGATTTGCATCTCCCTGATGGCTAGTGATGTTGAACATCTTGTCATGTATCTATTGGCCATTTGTGTCTCTTCTTTTGTGAAGCATCTATTCAATTCAGTTGCCCTTTTCTTGATTTGGTTATTTGTTTTGCTGGTGTAGAGTCTTTTGAGCTCTTTGTATATTCTGGATATTAGCCCTTTATCAGAGTGGTGGCTGGTAAAGCTCTTCTCCCGTTCTGTAGGCTTTCTCTTTAGGTTCTTAATGGTTTCCTTCGATGAGAAGAAACTTTAGTTTGATGCCATCCAACTTGTTAATTCTTGCTTTAATTTCCTGTGCTTTGGAGGTCTTGTTGAGAAAGTTACTGCCTGTGCCTATGTGTTTGAGCCTATGCCCTCCTCTTATAGCTTCACAGTCTTGGGTCTAATTTCTAAGTCTTTGATCCATCTTGAGTTGATTCCTGTGTATGGTGAGATATAGGGGTTTAGATTCATCTTTCTACAAATGGATAGCCAGTTCTCCCAGCACCATTTGTTGAAAAGGCTGTCTTTTCTCTAGCATATGAGTTTGGCCCCTTTGTCAAAGATCAACTGACTATAGGTGTGTGGGTTTGTTTCTGTATCTTCTATTCTATTCCACTAGTCAATCCTCCCAGACCTATTTTATATTTTGTTTGGAAACAAGGTCTCACTACGTTGCTGAAAGCCTCACTAAGTAGCTAAGTCTGGTTTCGAACCTGCACAATCCTCCTGTCTCAGCCTCCCAAGTACTGGGATTACAAGCATGCGCCACCATGCCCCACCCTAGCCCTATTTATTATTCTTTATTTTGAAACAGGGTCTCACTAAGTTGCAAAGAGCCTCTCACTAAGTAGTTGAGACTGTCCTCGAACCACGATCTTCTTATCTCAGCCTCCCAAATTCTGGGATTACAAGCATGCACCATCAAGCCCGGCTATACATATATATTTTTTTTCTTTTTCTTTCTTTCTTTCATGATACTAGGGATTGAACCCAGGGGCATTCCACTTCTGAGCTATTCCCTGAGCCCTTTTTATTTAATTTTTTTTATTTTGTTTTGAGACAGGATTTTGCCAAGGAGGATTGCAGATTTGAGAATAGCCTCAGCAAGTAGTGATGAGACTTTCATCAAACCAGTGAGATCTTGTTTCAAAATAAAAAATAAATAAATAAGCTAGGCATGGTGACAGCTTGAGACAGGAGAATCACAGGTTCTTGGCTGGCTTCAGCAACTTAGTGAGACCCCCGTTTCAAAATAAAAGAATAAAAGCCAGACATGGTGACACACACTTGTAATCCCAGCCTTTGGGAGGCTGAGACACAGGAGGATCGCGGTTCATGGACAGCCTCAGCTACTTAGTGAGGCCCTTTGCAACTCAGTGAGACCCTGTTTCAAAATAAAGAGTAAAAAATAGGGCAGGGGTGTCACTCAGAGGTAGTATTCCTGTGGATTCCATCCCTAGTACCAAAATAAATAAAATAGAGTTTAAGGTGTAGCTCAGAGGTAGAAATGCCCCCTGGGTCCCATCCTCAGTACTACCCAAAAAAAAAAAAAAAAATAGAGCTGGGGTGGAGTAAAATGTCTCAGGGACCAAAATAATAGCACCAAACAACAACAACAACAACTGTGTCTCACTAGGTTTCTGGGAGTCGCAATCCCGTCTCCGCCTCCCAAATACTGGGATTACAGGCATGTGTCACTGTGTCCTGCTATTTTTTATATTTTGAAACAGATCTAAGTTGCAGAGAGCCTCACTAAGTTGCTGAGGCTGGCCTTGAACTTGCAATCCTCCTGTCAGCCTCACAAGTGCAGGTATATGCCACCACACTCAGCTTGTACCCATAATTTTATGGCTTTTCTCTTACAAATCCTCTCTCACCAAACTCTTTAAGGGCAGGCCCCCAAACCCAGCTCTGCCCCTGTGAAGGGGGACTGTTTTCTCATGCAAACTTCCACTACCAGTGCTGCGGTCAAATTCATCTTCTTTAAATTTCTCTTTTTCTTTAGTTTCTCTTCCTCTATTTTAAGAGAATACCTTGCTTTTCTTAATAACCGAATCTATTCTTATCTTCTTGTTTTCATTTTGCTGCCTACTTATATTTGTTACTGTCAAACTTCTGCTGCACCTCATACATTTCCCCCTCTCTGCTGAGCCTCATAATATTTTAAAATGTAAACAACAACAGAATCTGGTGAAATGGAAACAGAATAATGCTGCCCAGAGCTCCGTGGTGGAGGCCTCCTGCAGGCACCCGCCAGCCAGGCCCCCCTGCCGCTTCTTGCTAACCCTCTGACCAGCCTCCCCCTGGCCTTCCTCTCCATTGCAGCCTGCAGGGCCTGCTGGGAAGGCCAAGCAGAGAGCACAGAGTCCCTGAGTCACAGGCCTAGGCCACCAGGTCTCCCCGTGGGCCAAATCCCCTTCTGTTTCTGAGAGTAATTTTTATCCTCCCAAGTCAAAACAGCCAAATTAATAACCACAACCCCAGACTGAGGGTGTCAGACCCATCAATGCAATTAAGGGTCTTGCTTAAAAACCAGATGGCTGCCAGGCATGGTGGCACACGCTGGTAATCCCAGTACTTGGGATGCTGAGACAGGAGGATCTGGGTTCCCGGCCAGCCTCAGCTACTTAGTAAGGCTCTCTCCACAAACTTAGTGAGACCCTGTTTCAAAATAAAGAATAAAAAATAGAGCTGGAGGCATAGCTCTATGGTAGAATGCTCCTGGGTTCAATCCCCAGCTCCACAAAAAAAAAAAAAAAAAAAAAAGACAAATGGTTGGAACTGGTAGGGTTCTTGCTTGAGCTACTTAAGATCAGTGTTCGCATATGTATCATGGTCCCACATCGGTTGTGCTTAAAAGATGAGTGAGAGAAAAGTCATGGGTGTTATCCAGGGAAAGGTAGCTGCTAGCCCTTCAAGAGACCTCAGGACTGGAACTGGTCTTGATGACTATGCCACCATCCAGAGAGAAATTCCACCTTGCATTATTTGAAAATGGTCTCGGTCTACAAACCCAGAGATGATCAGACTTTCAGAAGTAAATACCAGTTAAATAAATTCACAAGAGACTGAAATAAAAGTCAGAACACCAATTTATCCTTTTTTTTTTTTAAATGGGCTATCTTTTTTCCAGAAGCCAGAAACTTCCAGACCACTAACCCAAGCTCCACCCTTTCCTTGTGTCATGCTGAATTAATGATCTAAGTATTTCTTGGTGAGATGGAAGCAGAGCCCAGGGGTTGGAATGTATTGAGCTTTGTTTGTCCACAGCAAATAATTCTTCTCAAGAAAATGCCTCATCCCACCTTTCTCTACAAATACCCATGGCTAATTTTTCATTGCCCATATTCCTTTTCTTTTCTTTTTGTTACTGGGGATGGAACTCAGAGACATTCTACTTCTGAACCATAGCCTCAGCACAATTTTTTTTTTATTGGTGCACTGTATTCATACATCATACTGGTATAAAGAAAATACTTTTGTAGACATACATGTACACATTGCCCAGTTAGCCCCTACTCGATCCCCACCCCATTCCCTCCCCATCCCTCCTTCCCAACTTGGCTTAGTGGTTGACATCTAGTTTTATAGCAATTTATCCAATATTAATGATGATAATCTCACATAACAGTTTCATTTGTCTGATACCAAGCTTTTGATGACTTAAAGATAACATTTCAATATTTCTTTTTGCTTTCTTTCTTACCAGAGAATATTTTTTTCTTTTTTCTTTTTTTTAGGTGAAACTATCATACATTTATTTATTTATTTTTCAGAAAAAAATCTATCCTAATATGGAATATGGACTCTAGATACCCAAAACAATCTCAAAGAAGAAAAAAGCTAGAAGATGTATATTTTCTGATTTGAAACCATATAAAGCTACAATAATTGAAACAGTATAGTACTATTCTAAAGGCAGATATATAAACCATTGGAGTTAAATAAAAGCCTAGGACTTCCGGGAAGATGGCGACCGAGAAAAGCGGGGCTTAAGAGCCCTGCTAACAACAAATCTCCATTACCACAAAATCAGCGCCTTTCAAAGCCAGAAAACAACATCACCAGAGAAACAAAAAAAAATCACCAGGCTCCAGAGAGAAAGCGGACTGAGAACAGAGCCACAGAGGAGATCCTCACGCCCAAGGACGTGGCCTCACGCCCGAGGACGCGCAGCAGCGCCATACTGCCGGCGGCACCGGCGAATTCAAGGGACGGCCACAGCAAGCCAAGCTGAGCCGCTGCAGAACAGCCAGGCGGGATTTCTCGGCACAGAGGGCATCTAAAGCTCCCAGTGGCTGAGCTCAGCACACGCTGCAGGAATTCAGAGTGGAAATCAAAACCAAGAAAAAAAACGCCAGCCCCACAGCCGAGGGCATAGCAGCAGCACCATATTGCCACCGGCAGCAGCAGCAGCGAATTCACCGAATTCAGTACAGTGGGAGAGGGGCGGTGGCAGTGATATCACACCATAGGAGAACGTGCAACCTGGCACCCCCCACGATCTAAAGCAGCCTCTATCAACTCTCTGGGTCAGAGACTCTGTGATACAACCCAGTAAAGGAGTAGTGGGGTCTGAGATACTACTGACTCGAGATCCAGAGCACCTTAAGTGAAGTCATAGTGACCCAAGGGAAGAACCCAGAGAAGGCACAAACTTCCGAAATCATGGGAAAGAGGAATAATACTGGAGCAATGAATGCTCACAACCCCACAACATCAGAACCCGATAAAACAGAAAATCAGAGATTTCTAGAAGATCAAATCAGGAAAATAACTGTAGAAATAATAGAGGTGCTTCGAAAAGAACTCAGAGAGAGCCAAAAAGAGATAAAGGATGCAATTAATGAAGTAAAGGCCTCAATTCAAAACACAAACAACCGATTAGACCACATGGAGAACAGAATCTCGCTCTTAGAAGATGATTACTCCAAAAATGAACGCATAGTTTCTAATCTAGAAAAAAATATCCGACAGCAGGAATCTGATATTGAAGAAATATGGGCCCATTTTAAGAGAGCTAACCTAAGAATAATTGGAATAGAGGAGGGAAAAGAAAGTGAAACCAAAGGGATCAACAATCTCTTCAAGGAAGTAATAGCAGAAAATTTTCCAGACATAGAGCAAGAGGTCAATACGCAGGTCCAGGAAACTTATAGAACTCCCTTTAGACAGGATCGGAGAAGAGGATCCCCACGCCATATAATTGTCAAAATGACCAATGTGGAAGCCAAGCAGAGAATCTTAAAGGCAACAAAAGCAAAGGGCCAAGTGACATTCAAAGGCAAACCACTTAGAATCACTCCAGACTTCCCAAACCAAGTTATGAGAGCCAGAAGGGCTTGGAGTAACATATTCCCAATTTTGAAAGAAAACAACTTCCAGCCAAAAATTTCCTACTCAGCAAAACTTTCTATCAAATTAGATGGAGAAATAAGAAGCTTCCATGACAAACAGAAACTGAAGGAATTTATGTCTTCAAAACCAGCGCTAGAGAAAATACTCAAAGAGATTAACTACAAAGAAGAAATAGGTAACACACACCAGAACTAGAGAAACAAGAATTTCCATCCAACAGACAACTAAGATTGGTTATCTGTGGAGATTCATTATTTATGTTAGTCTTTTACCTAGCTCTAAAGGGTATTGTTTGCCTTTATTGTTGTTAATTTTTAGGATTTCTAGTTGGAATATTAATATACCTTCAGATATAGCATTTGGAAATATTTTATCCCATTCTATTAGTAACTGTTAACTCTGTTTACATTGTCTTTGGATATACAATATGTTTTTTTTTTATTTTTTAGGGAGTTTTTATACTCTTCTGTTGCCTGTGCCATTGAAATCATAACCAAGAAATCACTGCCAATTTCAGTGTTGTGAGGTCTTATTACCCAGATTTTCTCCTAAAAGTTTATAGTCTTAAGATTTATATTGAAACTTCTGGGAAGATGGCGACCGAGAAAAGCGGGGCTTAAGAGTCCTGCTAACAACCAATCTCCATCACCACAAAAAGAGCGCCTTTCATAGCCAGAAAACACCATCACCAGAAAAACAAAAAAACCACCAGGCTCCAGAGAGAAAGCGGACTGAGAACAGAGCTCAGGGCCACAGAGGAGACACACGCGCCCGAGGACGCGGCAGCAGCGCCATACTGCCGGCGGCAGCAGCGAACTCAGTGGACGGCTACAGCAAGCCGAGGTGAGCCGATGCGGAACAGCCAGGCGGGATCTTTCGGCGCAGACAGCATTTAAAGCTCCCAGTGGCTGAGCTCAGCACATGCTGCAGGGATTCAGAGTGGAAATCAAAACCAGAGAAGAAAAAATACGCCAGCCTCATGGCCGAGGGCGTGGCAGAGGCGCCATATTGCCACCGGCGGCGGCAGCAGCAGTGAATTCACCGAGTCCAGTACAGCCACATCTACGTACTCAAGAACAGTGAGTCAAATTGCGGGCCACAGAGGAGAAATCCCAGTATTGTGCCTCCTGGGACTTGACCCAGTGAGGGAGTGGTGGTGGCAGAGATATCACACCATAGGAGAGCGTGCAACCTGGCACCCCCATAGTTTAAAGCAGCCTCTATCGACTCCCTGGGTCGGAGACTCTGTGATACAACCCAGTAAAGGAGTAGTAGGGTCTGAGATAATACAGACTCGAGATCCAGAGCACCGTAAGTGAAGCCATAGTGACCCAAGGGAAGAACCCAGAGAAGGCACAAACCTCTGAAATCATGGGAAAGAGGAATAACACTGAAGTAATGAATGTGCACAACCCCACAACACCAGAACCTGATAAAACAGAAAATCAGAGATTTCTAGAAGATCAAATCAGGAAAATAACTGTAGAAATAATAGAGGTGCTTCGAAAAGAACTCAGAGAGAGCCAAAAAGAGATAAAGGATGCAATTAATGAAGTAAAGGCCTCAATTCAAAGCACAAACAACCGATTAGACCACATGGAGAACAGAATCTCGCTCTTAGAAGATGAGCAATCCAAAAATGAATCCATAGTTTCTAATCTAGAAAAAGATATCCAACAGCAGGAATCTGACATTGAAGAAATATGGGCCCATCTTAAGAGAGCTAACCTAAGAATAATTGGAATAGAGGAGGGAAAAGAAAGTGAAACCAAAGGGATCAACAATCTCTTCAAGGAAGTAATAGCAGAAAATTTTCCAGACATAGAGCAAGAGGTCGATACACAGATCCAGGAAACTTATAGAACTCCCTTTAGACAGGATCCGAGAAGAGGATCCCCACGCCATATAATTGTCAAAATGACCAATGTGGAAGCCAAGCAGAGAATCTTAAAGGCAACAAAAGCAAAGGGCCAAGTGACATTCAGAGGCAAACCAATTAGAATCACTCCAGACTTCCCAAACCAAGTTATGAGAGCCAGAAGGGCTTGGAGTAACATATTCCCAATTTTGAAAGAAAACAACTTCCAGCCAAAAATTTCCTACCCAGCAAAACTTTCTATCAAATTAGATGGAGAAATAAGAAGCTTCCATGACAAACAGAAACTGAAGAAATTTATGTCTTCAAAACCAGCGCTAGAGAAAATACTCAAAGAGATTAACTACAAAAAAGAAATAGGTAACACACACCAGAACCAGAGAAACAAGAGTTTCCATCCAACAGACAACTAAGATTGGTTATCTGTGGAGATTCATTATTTATGTTAGTCTTTTACCTATCTCTAAATTGTATTGTTTGCCTTTATTGTTAATTTTTAGGATTTCTAGTTGGAATATTAATATACCTTCAGATATAGCATTTGGAAATATTTTATCCAATTCTGTTAGTAACTTTTAACTCTGTTTACATTGTCTTTGGATATACAATATTTTCTTTTATTTTTTAGGGAGTTTGTATATTCTTCTGTTGCCTGTGCCATTGAAATCATATCCAAGAAATCACTGCCAATTTCAATGTTGTGAGGTTTTATGACCCAGATTTTCTCCTAAAAGTTTATAGTCTTAAGATTTATATTTAGGTCTTTCATCTAGTTTGAGTTAATACTTGTATGTGGGATTAGGTAAGGGTCCAATTTTATTCTTTTCCATGTAATTATTATTTTTCAACAATATTTAGTTAAAAGATTATTATTTCCCCCACCAAATGTTCGTGGAAACCTTGTCAAAAATAACTTGACAATATAGGGAAGAATTTAGCTCTAGGCTTTTATTTAACTCCAATGGTCTATATATCTGCCTTTAGAACAGTACTACACTGTTTCAATTATTGTAGCTTTATATGGTTTGAAATCAGAAAATATACGTCTTCTAGCTTTGTTTTTGCTTCTAGATTGTTTTGGGTATCTAGAGTCCATATTCCATATCAGGATAGATTTTTTTCTGAAAAATAAATATATGATAGTTTCACCTAAAAAAAAGAAAAAAATATTCTCTGGTAAGAAAGAAAGCAAAAAGAAATATTGAAATGTTATCTTTAAGTCATCAAAAGCTTGGTATCAGACAAATGAAACTGTTATGTGAGATTATCAGTTTTAATTTTGGATAAATTGCTATAATACTAGATGTCAACTACTAAGCCAAGCATAGGAGGGGGGGATAGGGAGAGAACAGGGTGGGGATCGGGTGGGGGCTGACTGGGCAATGTGTGCATGTATGTCTACAAAAGTATGTATCTTACTATGATGTATGAATACAGTGCACCAATTTAATAAAATAAAAATAAAAATAAAAAAATAAAAAGAAGAAGAAAAATAAATAAATAAAAGCCTAGAGATAAATTCTTCCATATATTGTCAAGTTATTTTTGACAAGGTTTCCACGAACATTTGGTGGAAGAAATACTAATCTTTTAACTAAATATTGTTGAAAAATAATAATTACATGATAAAGAATAAAATTGGACCCTTACCTAACACCATATACAAACATTAACTCAAAATAGATAAAAGACCTAAATATAAATCTTACTACTATAAACTTTTAGAAGAAAATCTGAGTCATAAAACCTCACAACATTAAAATTGGCAGTGATTTCTTGGATATGATTTCAATGCACAGGCAACAAAAGGGTAAACAAACTCCCTAAAAAATAAAAAAAAATATTGTATATCCAAAGACAATGTAAACAGAGTTAAAAGTTACTAACAGAATTGGATAAAATATTTCCAAATGCTATATCTGGAGGTATATTAATATTCCAACTAGAAATCCTAAAAATTAGCAACAATAAAAGCAAACAATACAATTTAGAGATAGGTAAAGACTAACATAAATAATGAATCTCCACAGATAACCAATCTTAGTTGTCTGTTGGATGGAAAATCTTGTTTCTCTGGTTCTGGTGTGTGTTACCTATTTCTTTTTTGTAGTTAATCTCTTTGAGTATTTTCTCTAGCGCTGGTTTTGAAGACATAAATTTCTTCAGTTTCTGTTTGTCGTGGAAGCTTCTTATCTCCCCATCTAATTTGATAGAAAGTTTTGCTGAGTAGGAAATTTTTGGCTGGAAGTTGTTTTCTTTCAAAATTGGGAATATGTTACTCCAAGCCCTTCTGGCTCTCATAACTTGGTTTGGGAAGTCTGGAGTGATTCTAAGTGGTTTGCCTTTGAATGTCACTTGGCCCTTTGCTTTTGTTGCCTTTAAGATTCTCTGCTTGGCTTCCACATTGGTCATTTTGACAATTATGTGGCGTGGGGATCCTCTTCTCCGATCCTGTCTAAAGGGAGTTCTATAAGTTTCCTGGACCTGCGTATCGACCTCTTGCTCTATGTCTGGAAAATTTTCTGCTATTACTTCCTTGAAGAGATTGTTGATCCCTTTGGTTTCACTTTCTTTTCCCTCCTCTATTCCAATTATTCTTAGGTTAGCTCTCTTAAAATGGGCCCATATTTCTTCAATATCAGATTCCTGCTATCGGATATTTTTTTCTAAATTAGAAACTATGCGTTCATTTTTGGAGTAATCATCTTCTAAGAGCGAGATTCTGTTCTCCATGTGGTCTAATCGGTTGTTTGTGTTTTGAATTGAGGCCTTTACTTCATTAATTGCATCCTTTATCTCTTTTTGGCTCTCTCTGAATTCTTTTCGAAACACGTCTATTATTTCTACAGTTATTTTCCTGATTTGATCTTCTAGAAATCTCTGAAGTTCTGTTTTATCGGGTTCTGATGTTGTGGGATTGTGGGCATTCATTGCTCCATTGTTATTCCTCTTTCCCATGATTTTGGAAGTTTGTGCCTTCTCTGGGTTCTTCCCTTGGGTCACTATGACTTCACTTAAGGTGCTCTGGATCTAGAGTGTGGTATCTCATTCACCACTACTCCTTTCCTGGGTTGTATCGCAGTCTCAGAACCAGGGAGTCAATCGAGGCTGTTTAGACCATGGGGGGTGCCAGGTTGGGCGTTCTCCTGCGGGGTGTTGTGACGATGGTGGGATATCTCTGCCTCCACCACTCCCCCACTGTGTCAAGTCCCTGGGAGTACAGTACTGGGATTTCTCCTCTAGGCCACAATTTGACTCACTGTTGTTGAGTGCGCAAATGGAGCTATAGTGGACTCGATGAATTCGCTGCTGCTGCTGCTGCTGCCGGTGACAATATGGCGCTGCTGCCACGCCCTTGACCGTGAGGCTGGCGTATTTCTTTTCTGTTTTTTGAGCTCTGCTCTGAGTCCCTGCAGGGTGTGCTGAGCCCAGCCTCTGGGAGCTTTAGATGCTCCCTGCACCGAGAAATCTGCCAAATTTCTCCCGGCTGATCTGCAGCGGCTCACCTCAGCTCGCTGTCCGCCGCTCCTCTCTGGAGCCTGGTGGGGTGTTGAGTGTGTTGGTCTGGTGCCATCCGGTGAGTTCGCTGCTGCCGCTGGCAGTAAGACGCTGCTGCCACATCCTCGGGCATGAGGCCGGCTTATCTCCTCTCTGGTTCTGAGCTCTGTTGTGAGTTCCCCTCCTCTCTGGAGCCTGGTGCTGCAAGGGAAAATGGTGCCCGCCCCAATTTTTTTTTTTTAAACAGAGTCTCACTAGCTTGATGAAAGTCTCACCATTTGCTGAGACTATCCTTGAACCTGCGATCCCCTTGTCTCCGTCTCTTCAGTCCTGGGATTATAGGCCTGCACCGCCACATTCGCTCCACTCACATTCCTTTTTTATTTGTAACAGATTTGTTGAGATATAATTCATATACCATGTAACTTGCTCGCTTAATGTATATAGTTCAGTATAGAGTTGTGCAGTCATCACCACGATAAATTTTAAAACATTTCTCTCATCTCAGAAGGAAACCTGAGCCCTTTATTTTTTTTAATTTTTTTTTTTTTTTTTTTTGGTGGTACTGGGGGTGGAACCCAGAGGCTTTCTACCTCCGGGCTATAATCCCAGACCTATTTTATATTTTATTTGGAAACAGGGTCTCACTAAGTTGCTGAGAGCCTAACTCTGAGGCTGGCTTCGAACTTGTGCGATTCTCCTGTCTCAGTCTCCCAAGCGTGGGGATTACAAGAGTGCGCCACCACACCAGGCAACCTGGACCCTTTACAGCCCAAATCCTCCCCTAGACACCCTCCTCCACCCAACCTACCACGAATCTTTCCATATCTATGCACCCACCCATTCTGCACATTTCATATTCATGTAATCATACAGTGTGTGATCTTTGTGATTGACTTCCTGCATTTAACATATGTTTTCAGGATTCATTCACCCCGTGGAATGAATCAGTATCCCATTTCTTTCCATTTTTTTAATCCCATTTCTTTCTAAGGCGCCAGATATATTTCCTTGCATAGCTTTATTTTGTTTATTTTATTTTGATTCATCAGTTGGTGGACATTTAGGCTGTTTTTACTTTTTGATGTTGATTGCAGTGAATAATCCTGCTGTGAACATTTGTGTGTAAGTTTTTGTGTGAACATGAGTTTTCATTTCCTTTGTTGTATACCTAAGAGTAATACTGCTGGGTCGCATGATAACTTTATGTTTTACTTCTCGGGGAACTGCCAAGATGTTTTCCAAAGCAGTCACCTTCCCACAAGCCATGTGTGCAGATCCCGATTTCTCTGCCTCGTCATCATCTCTTTTCTTGACTGACTTTCTGATTACAGCCCCCTTCTTAGTATAAAGTGGTACCTCTCAGCACTGAAGCCAGGGACATGGGGCTCTTCTGTGGATCAATAATCGTTACACATTGGGCGTGGTGGCTCACACTTGCAATCCCAGTACTTGGGAGGCTGAGACAGGAGGATCGCAGGTTCACGGCCAGTCTCAGCTACTTAGTAAGGCCCTCCACAACTTAGTGAGACCCTGTTTCAAAATAAAGAAAAATTAGGGATGGGGTGTTGCTTGGAGGTAGACTTCCCCTAAGTTCAATCCCCAGTACCACACACAAAAAAATTATGATATATATTGTTCTCTTTCTTTTTGCGATAGTGGGAATTTATTTATTTATTTATTTGCAGTACTGGGGATGGATGGAACCCAGGGGCATTCTACCTCCAAGCTACACCCCCAGCCCTATTTTTTATTCTTTATTTTGAAATGGTCTCACTAAGTTGCAGAGAGCCTCACTAAGTAGCTGAGGCTGGCCACAAACCATGATCCTCCTGCCTCAGCCTCCCAGGTACTGGGATTACAAGCGTGTGCCACCACGCCTGGCTTTGTGGTACGGAGAATTTGACTCAGGGAAATTCTACCTCCAAGCTGCATACCCAGTCCTAATTTTTATCCTCTGTGTGTGTGTGTGTGTGTGTGTGTGTGTGTGTGTGTGTGGTACTGGGGGTGGAACCCAGGGTCATTTCTACGTCTGGGCTATACTCCCAGACCTGTTTTATACTTTTTATTTGGAAACAGGGTCTCACTAAGTTGCTGAGAGCCTCACTCAGTAGCTGAGGCTGGCTTCAAACCTGTGTGATCCTCCTATCTCAGTCTCCCAAGCACTGGGATTACAAGCGTGCGCCACCACACCTGGCAATTTTTATGCTTTATTTTGAAAATAAATCACTAAGTTATGGAGGGCATCACAAGTAGCTGAGGCTGGCCACGAATCTGCAATGCTCTTGTCTCGGCCTCTCAAGTCACTAGGATTACAACATGCGCTATCACACTCCACTACCACAAGGCTTTGAGTTGCTGTTCCAGGGTCACAAACTAAACCTCTCAGACACCTGCCTAAAAATGCGCATGAAGAAGGAATGGGTGGGAAGGTCAATGAAGCTAATTTGTTGTCATCTTAAACTCTTAACACAAGGCAGGACTTCCAAGAGGATCAAGTCCAGTGGTTCCCAAAATGAAGTCCACAGGTCCCTGGGGCTCTCCAAGACCTTTTCAGGGGCATCTGGAGGATCAAAGTTTATTTCATAATAATATGAAGACACTTAGCTTTTTTACTGAGATAATATTTGCACTAGTGGTAACAAAAGCGATGGTGGACAAAACTACTGATACCTTCGTATGAGTCAAGCCAGTGGTACCAAGCTCTAATGGTCCTGGTAGTCTTTGCCACCACATAGCAGCAGTTAAAAAAGGAAAAAGGCCAGGCTGCTGGGGATGCAGCGCTTGCCTACCATGCACTGTGTCCTGGGTTCAATCCCCAGCACAAAGAAAGAAAGAAAGAAAGAAAGAAAGAAAGAAAGAAAGAAAGAAAGAAAGAAAGAAAGAAAGGAAGAAGAGGGAGGGAGGGAGGGAGGGAGGGAGGGAGGGAGGGAGGGAGGGAGGGAGGAAGGAAGGAAGGAAGGAAATTCAGTAACCCTTAAGAATGCAATTATGAATTTCATTAAATTTCAACCTTGAGTTAATATTCTATGAGACAAAAATGAGACCCCCACACAGCACATTTGCTGCATTCTGATACAAAGATCCTGAACAAGTGCACCGCACAGTCTTTGAGTTGTATTCAACATGTCTTCACAAGACACCCTTCTTATTGGAAAGAACAATTAACACATAGTATTTCTTCAGCCTGGGTTTATGAGGAAGACATTTTCTCCAAAAGGGCTAACTGATCACATTACAATTGACAGTATTTCTTTGCCAGTGATAAAATTCAAGCTTCTCCGTAAATTTTGAAGTTTGGAAGCCAGGCATGGTGGCGTTTGCTTGTAATCCCAGTACTTGGGAGGCTGAGACAGGAGGATCACAGGTTTGTGACCAGCCTCAGCTACTTAGTGAGGCCCTCTGCAACTTAGTGAGACCCTGTTTCAAAATAAGGAATTTTAAAAATTGGATTGAAGGTAGAATGCCCCTGGGTTCGATCTTCAGACTATATATATATATATATATATATATATATATATATATATATGTACATTATATATATGCATAATAATATATATGCATAAATATATATTGAACTTTGGAAAACAAGTGCCCACCATGGTGAGATTAATAGTCTTTGAATACTTTCCCTATATCTTTCAGAGGAGATTTCTGGAATAATGTATACTTGTTACCATATACTTTTTTATCTTTTTTTTTTTTTTGGTATTGAAGGTTGGACCCAGGTTCATTGTACCTCTGAGCTATACCCAGACCTTTTTTATTCTTTTATTTTGAAACAGGATCTCATTAGATTGATGAGTCTCACTGCTTGTTGAGGCTGTCCTCAAAACTGTAATTCTCCTGTCTCAGCCTCCCAAGTACTAAGAGTTCAGGTGTGAGCTACCACACCTGGCTTATTTTTATTTTGAAACAGGTTCTTGCTAAGTTACCACATGCTGGCCTTAAACTTGCAATCCTCCTGTCTCAGCCTCCCAAATACTGGTATTAAAGATGTGCACCACTATGCCTGGCTATTTTTTGTTTATGAAAATACAATCACAGCCAGGCATAGTGGCACACATCTGTAATCCCAGTACTTGGGAGGCTGAAACAAGAAGAATGAAAATTCAAGGCCAGCAAAGACCCTGCTTCAAAATAATAAATAGGGCTCAGGGGTAGAACATTCCTGGATTCAATTCCCAGTACAAGAATAAATATATACATAAGGAAACAAAATACAGTTACCTTAAAAAGATAAAGTATTTATATTAGCATATAATTTGCTTATTATTGCTTTTTTTTTTTTCTTTGCAGTACTGGGGTTTGAACCCGGAGGGATTCTACCTCCGAGCTATAACCTCAGCCCTACTTTTTATTCTTTTTATTTTAAAACAGGGTCTTACTAAGCTGCAGAGAGCCTCATTAAGTAGCTGAGGCTGGCCGAAAATCCAGATCCTCCTGTCTCAGCCTCCCAAGTACTGGGATTACAAGCATATACTACCACACCCAGCTTATTATAGCTATTTTATTTATTTTTTGTGGTACTAGGGGTGGAACCCTGGGGCTTTTCTACCTCCAGGCTATACTCCCAGACCTATTTTATACTTTATTTGCAAACAGGTTCTCACTAAGTTGCTGAGAGCCTCACTAAGTAACTGAGTCTGGCTTCAAACCTGTGTGATCCTCCTGTCTCAGCCTCCCAAGTGCTGGGATTATAAGCGTGTGCCACCGCGCCCGGCTATTACAGCTATTTTAAATTAACAAACATTTAAGCCGGGCATAGTGGTGCATGCTTGTAATCTCCGCGCTTGGGAGGTGGAGACAGGAGGATTGCACAGGTTCGAAGCCAGCCGCACTGGCTTAAGAGACCCTGTTTCCAAATAAAAATATAAAAAAATAGGTCTGGGAGTGTAGCCTGCAAGTAAAAGGGTTTCCAGGAACCCCAGTACCACCAAAAAATTAATTAATTAATTAACAAACATTTAAAATGCATTCTTTTCATGCCTAATATAAGTAACAATAGAATAACTCCCATAAACAAAAGCTCCTCAGAGTCTTCGATAATTTATAAGACTCCTAAGAGCTGGGCGTGGTGGCGAACGCCTATAATCTCAGTATTTGGGAGGCTAAAACAGGAGGCTCACAGGTTTGAAACCAGCCTCAGCTACTCAGTGAGTGTCGGGGCCAGTCCAACAGTGGCGGAGCTGAGAGGGAAGATAAGCATCGACGGCCCGATCACCAAACGGAGCCGGGAGATTTGTCAAGCAAGATCTCGTTTATTTTCTTTTAGGCAACCCAATTTAAAGCAAAAGGCAAGGGGGGATTTTCCGGTCAGGAAATTATTCTAATCTGCCAAACTAAAGGTAGCGGGGGCAAGGAGACGCCCCCTTGCATCCGTTCGGTGCTATTTGTTGCAGGTCTCATCGGAAGTTCCGGCCTTCGCTACATGCAGCCCATTCATTGATAGCTCATTTCCCGCTACATGTAGCCCATTCATCAGAAGTTTTGACAGGTGGCCAGCGTGCTTGGCGCTACCTGTCATCTGGCAGTTGAGCAGATGTCAACGCACTTGGGCTACATGTAGCTAATTTATAGGAAGTTCTGTCAGGCAGTTTGAGCAGACCCCAACAAGTGAGGATTGCATCAGCTTAGCGAGATCCTGTTTCCAAAGAAAACACAGAACAGGGCTGTGGATATAGCTCAGAGGTAGAACACCTTTGAGTTCAATCCCCAGCACTACAAAAAAAAAAAAAAAAAAAAAAAAAAGACTCCTGAGAAGAAAAAGTTTGAGAAGACCTTGATCTAGTTGAACATTAACCAACCACATTCCAGAAGTTATTGTTTTCTTTAAAAGAAATAGAGAGGCTCTGTATAGATGAAATAAGTTTGAAAACTCCTGCATTTCAAATATGTACATTTTTGTGTGTGTGGTATTGGGGATGGAACCCAGGATCATTGTACCTCTGAGCTACAGATTAGGACCCCCTGGTGTTCAGATTGCTAATCTAGCACGCTTTCACTCATCCCTCTAGACCCATCTTCACTGGAAGGGATTAGAGCACCAATGCCAGTTTATTAGCACAAACCAATGCTTCTAATCTGTTGTCTTTGAGAGAGAATCCTGCAAAATGCAGCCGAATGTGTACTGCAAAACCTGCAGAGATTACTTCTGATGGAAGAAGGATTATTTCTGTAATCCAATTAGCACAGCAAGCCATGAGGGGAAGCACAGGCTTTAGATTAGCACTAGGGGGATGAATTTGGACAAAAAGTTAATTCCTATTAACAGGTTCAAAAACCTCTGAAGTGCATTTACAGTTTCCTAAATCCTAATCATTCATCTAAAATGTGAACCAGCAGCTTTTGGAAAGAATGTAACAGTTGTGAATCAAACATTTTTAATGTTTAGGATGTTCTTTACAAATCTCAGTTTCCTTTGAGAGCTGAATTCATCTCTCCCTCTCAAATGATGAGTTCATAAATTGCTACCTTTCCTTCTTCTTCTTGACTGCCAGGAAGCTTTGTGTTGCAGTTTGAGAGAATATGGTTGTGGGGAAACTGTTCCCCAGGAACCTCTGCGAGGGTCCCAGACACACTTTCCTCCAACCCATAACAAAACCCAAAACGACCAAAAACAGAAAAACTGTGGGTTCTTGTCCTAAGCTAAGAATAAATATGCATAGCTTGGGCAGTTGCTGAAGATTTAAAGAAGTTTATTAAAAAGATAGAAATACAGCCAGGCGTGGTGGCACACGCTTGTAATCCCCGCCCTTGGGAGGCAGAGACAGGAGGATCGTGCAGGTTCGAAGTCAGCCGCACGCACTGGCTTAAGAGACCCTGTTTCCAAATAAAAATGTAAAAATAGGTCTGGCATGAGGGGGGAGGGTGGCTCGGGCCTGTTACAGATTGGGAGAATATGGTTGTGGGGAAACTGTTCCCTGGGGACCCCTGCAAGGGTCCCGGACACACTTTCCCCCAACCCATAACAAAAGCCAAAAACGACCAAAAAACGGAAATAAACCGTGGGTTCTTGTCTTAAGCTAAGAATAAATATGCATAGCTTGGACAGTTGCTGAAGATTTAAAGAACTTTATTAGAAAGATAGAAATACAGAAAATAGAAATACAGCCCCATGTCAAAATGGCATGGGGGGGGTGACTCGAAATGAATACACCAAAGGAATTACACATGGACTCAGCCTTTGATACCCATGACCTCCATCTTGTTTGTGTGACTCTGACCTAGTGAATGTCCCTGTAAGGTACCTCCCTTTACCCTGTAAGGTACCTCCCCCAGCAAGGTGCTGCGAGGTGTCTACTTTCATGAAGGTCGACCCCTCCTACCATCTTAGCTGGCTTATCCAATCATGTAGATCTGTCTTTAGATAGAGAAAGGCCTAGTTCTCCTCTCCTATTGACTTGTTAATTACTTTTAGCTAGGTTAATTTACATTGGAATAGTTGCCTGCTTTTAGGCAGAAACCAAGTCCTTGCACAGATTTGCCCCTCACCCAATTTTTGAAATATACTAATAATCATAGCTTTCTCAAATCTTCCTAGGCCATTCCCAATACTGGTACACTTTGGACCCGGTCATATGGGCATCTAGATAACAAAGTCAACGTTATGATCCCACACTCCCAAACTCCCACACTCCAACGTTATGATTCCCAAACTCCAGGGGATTTGGAGATTATGCATATCACATGGGATTATCTAAATAATCTTTTCTCTCCCAGTGGATCATTTTCACCATTTGTTAAAGCAAAATGGAATTCCTGGCTACTTCCAAATTCCCTTTACAATCTTCCAGAATTTCCAGACAACTTCCGTCAGAGCCCATGGATGAAGCTGTTGAGAATCAAGATGTTCACCAGGTTGTTACTTTGCCTTCCTTTTTGGTATCTCCTATGCTAATGCGATCAATAATTATGCAGAGGGCAATAATATTAAACTGCTTTTATCCCCTGAAGGAAATGCTTATGTGCTCAAGATAGCCTGCATTTCTGAGTATATTCCAAAAATCTCAGAAGATTTTATTCATGTGCCGATAAGTTTGACCTTCAACTAAACTCAAATCTATAATTTAAAGTGGCCCCTTTGACTCTAAATCCTCTCCATTTCAATGCCAAATGGATCCTCAGCTGCTCTCCAAGTAATATGCACTCCTGAGGAAGGTTCCAGCTACTGATCGACGCACATTTTTGCATTTCTACTAACAGACTTGAGTTCTGCTCGCCAATATGTGGCTGCGGCTTAATTGACAGAGGAATGCAGGCATCTGACTACTGTCGACTCATTGACTTCCCTCAGAGAATTCTTTCACTTGTCTTTTAAATTTTCCTTTCTTGTCAAAATTGCAGGTGCAGATAAATGCTGGAATCTTATTTCAATCAGAAAGTGCCAAGAACAAGAAAAGATGGAGAATTGTGGTTGTCTTTGAGGACAGAGCCTCAAACAGCTGGAGGCCCTCCATTCTCTTTTAGCTTCAATCCAAGAAAAAAAAATGCACTAAGGATTTCACTCAATTTGTGCAGAAAAATGAGGAAATTCACACTGAAATGAAGAACCCAACTTCCAAAAATAGCATTAACCTAGAAGAGCCTGGCTGCGGGCACAAGAGACCTTGACTGCGGTGGGTCTGACCTTTGTTACAAGGTTAAGGGGTCAAGGTCTAGGGGACCTGGAAGGGATGCCTGTGGCTGTTAGCAGATGACACACTGGCCTTTCCTTTCAGAAAGCTTAGAGCCAGCTTAAGAATTTTCACTCAACCAGATTTTCTTTTTCTAAACAAAACAAATATGTTTTGAACAACCCCGAGCAAACCTGGAAATGATTATGAGAAAGAAAACAAAAACAAACAAAAAACTCTCAGTTGTCATCCAGAGCCCCTCCCGCAGGCCAGATCGACCACCCAGAGCCTGCCTATAGAGCCGCTGCAGCAGCTGCCACAGGGATTTGTGGTGTTTGTTTGTTTGTTTGTTTGGTTGGTTGGTTGGTTGGTGGGTGGGTGGTACTGGAGATTGAAGCCAAGGGCAGTCTACCTCCAAGCTATACCCCCCCAGCCCTATTTTTATTGTTTATTTTGTAACAGGGTCTCACTAAGTTGTAGAGAGCCTCACTAAGTAGCTGAGCTGGCCTTGAACCTGCAATACGCCTGTCTCAGCTTCCCAAGTACTGGGATTACAAGTGTGCGCCACCTACCACATTCGGCTTGCCACAGGGATTTGAAGTTGTGTTTCCAGGCTGTTTCCCAACTGCCTGGAAATATATAATAATTTTATTATTATAAAATAATATATATTATGAAGCCGGGCATGGTGGCGCATGCTTGTAATCCCCAAGCTTGGGAGGCTGAGACAGGAGGATCACGCAGGTTCGAAGCCAGCCTCAGCTACTTAGTGAGGCTCTCAGCAACTTAGTGAGACCCTGTTTCCAAATAAAATACAAAATAGGTCTGGGAGTATAGCCTGGAGGTAGAAAGCCTCTGGGTTCCACCCCCAATACTACTACTACTAATAATAATAATAATAATAATAATAATATACATTATATTGATTGTATGTTGAAATATCATGTTTTGGGTATATTGGGCTAAATAAAATATGATATTAAGCCGGGTATGGTGGTGCATGCTTGTAATCCCCGCGCTTGGGAGGTGGAGACAGGAGAATTGACTAGGTTCGAAGCCCTGCACTGGCTTAAGAGACCCTGTTTCCAAAAATAAAAATAGGTCTGGGAGTGTAGCCCGGAGGTAGAAGGGCTTCCAGGAACTCCAGTACCACCAAAAAATATATATAATATTAAAATTAACTTCATTTCATTTTTTTTAGTTTCTATGTTTCTATGTTGCCCAAGCTGGCCTCAAACTCACAATCTTCCTGCCTCAGCCTCCTAAGTAATTTGGACAACAGGTGTGCACCACTGCTGCAGCCACTTTCCTCTAAAAAAGTGGCTGCAGCCACTTTCCTCTAAAAAAAAATGTAGTTTCCAGAAAATTTAAATTAACTTCTATGAATAGAATGGCTCACATTCTATTTCTGCTGGGCAGCTCTGGCTCTGATTTACCTAGGTTTCATTCAGATCCAGCTAAAGTCTACAGTGACCCCCACTGAATTGGCCAACATAGAGTCAGTCCAACCAGACTTGAGGTCCCCACACAGCTTGGAGAAGTCCCCAAGTAACAGTAGACTTCTTTCCCTGCCTCCATCTTCCGGTCCACACCCTGCAAGGCAGTCCTCAGAGCGGAGAGTGCTCTGCTGCCCTCTGCTGGCCGCATCCCTGTGCCCAGGAGCCCCTGCTGCTGGCCTCCAGGATCCCATCTCAGCATTCTCTCTTCCCTCTTCCTTACACTGAGCACCCTATGTTTAAGAGTAGCAATGGCAAAGAAAAGGGAGACCACACCTTTTCAAAAGGAAGGTGTGTTCTGGAGGAAGCAGGTTTTTTTTAAGTTCACCCTTTATTTCCTTCAAAAGGATAAAGGTATCATGTAGTGTTCCTCAGTGTCTACTTGTGACTGGTTTCCCCTGTGGCATTTGTTAAGTATACAGATTGCCAGGCCTCCCTGTTGGACACTCTGGGTCCTTTGTTAGGGTTGGAAACCCAGGAGTCTGTTTTTAACAAGTAAACCAGGTGATTTCCACCCACTACCACCACCACCACCAGGAAGTTTGAGAAATAGGGCATGAAACTGTTCCCCAAACTAAAGATGCTCACAGACCACCTGGGACCTTGTTCAATGCAGATTCTGATCTGGCAGGTCTAGTCTGGAGCCCAAGAGCCCAGGTAATGCCCTGAGCAGCAGAGTGCAGGTAGCAGCGCCTACGCCCCGGGTGTAGCCTCCGTAGCACTCCTGTTCTGATTACAATTGCTAAGAACTCTGCTGCCGCCCACCACTCTACCTACCAAGGCTGCTGGAAAGAGGAAAATCACACTGTTATTTCTTTTGTCTGGAAAAGCAAGGATGCCCCCTTTTGACAGCTCAAACTATTTCCTGTAAAAAGCCAGGGAAGGAAGAGTGGGTAGGTTTTCTTTCAAAACGATTTCTAGCCACTAATGATTAGAAAGAACTCCTTTCCATATGAATTTGTTAAAACCACTTAGAGATCCTGGCCACTTATGCTGGAGATAGAATGCGGAGCGAGTCAGGATCTCTATCTAAGTCAGGAACCTTGAAGACGGACTTCAAGCCACGCAGGGAGGGCTAGGGCTTGGGACTTGTCCGCAGTCTCCAATCTTTAGCTCTGTTTCTCTCTTTAATTTCTTAACCCTTTCCTGCCTTTGCTCCCAGCAAACATTTTTAGTGCTGTGTGATCTGACATCCAGCTCAGGATGGCTCAGGCTGTCAGTCCTCCTAGCTGCTCCCTGACATTGTCTAGAAGTTTGGGGGTGGGAGCTAGCGGATGCGGAGGGACTCTATTATATCTGCCTTGGTTAAAGTCTGCATTCAAAACTTTCTCTCCTTAATGGTGAACTTTGGATTTACCCAAGGTTGTGCCTTAATTTCACAAGACATCATGAGACTACATCATAAAATGTGCAATTTCCAGATGCCAAAGAAATTGCATTCATTAAGAAGAGCTCTTTTGAGGGGGGATCTTAAATGATCAAAACATAACATTAGGACATGAAAATTATCTGACCATTCTGTTTCTGACTTAATTTGCCAGGGCTCAGAATATGAGTCTAACAGCTATCTACATAGCTTAACAGGCTGGCAGATCGGAGGTGGCGGAGCTGTTTGTTTTCTTTTGTTTTGTTTGAAGGCCAAGGATATAATACATCTTCACAGCTAATACCTTCTCGTCCTCACCCCTGTCTTTTCAAAAGACTCCTTCGATAGTTAGCTACATAGCTCCCATTAAAGTCAGATTTCCTTAGATGAGGAAGTCACTGAATGCCTAATTACACATGCAATGCTGGAAAAAATATTAAGACTGCATTTGCATCGCCAGCTTTCTTTTCCCATTACACAACAGAAGATTTATCCTTCCATCTAGTGCGCGAGCATCGCTCTCGCAAGCTTGTGGGTCCATGTAACATATATTAGTATATCATTCACTATTAGCACCAACCTTGACAATCTGGAAGTTATGCCTCTCTCAATGTTATATATAGTCTTTCTTCTGAGCTAGAAACAAACCAAACCAAAAATAATCACCAAATCCCACATCCTGGCTGTCACTTACCCAGACAGAGTGACATTGCAACACCCCAGGGCCCCACAGATCTCCTGTGAGCTGTGTGGATTCCTGCCATGGGCTGCACCCACGCGACTATCAAATGCAATTCATTGGCAGAAAGCCCATTTAAACCTTTATCCAGTGGCATGCTCAGAGTTTTTTCTAGACAGGTTTCTGCTGCCTGTGGTGATCAGTCACTGTCCAGGGATCAATCTTGGTCCTACCGAAAGTGACCCAGCAGGACACGTGACACACAGATATGCACATGTACCGTGTTAATTTTCAAAACCTTAAACTCTGAGACATCCCGGCCATTTGATCTGAAACAAAGCCCTCTACCCACACTCTCCAACTCCAAGGTCAGAAAGTAACTAAAGAAAAACTGCAACCTTTAATTGGGCTGCTGCGGAGGCCTCAGGTGTGTGGGTGTCACCTGGTTTCTCCAGATGTCAGCAGACAGACAGGATTTGATAGATAGATAACTTAGCCCTCAACTCCTGGGAACTGCTGCTTCAATGCCCGGATCACCTACCAGTTCACACTGCTAGCGGGCTCCCAATAAATGCGGCTGACAGACTGTCGCACTGAGGCAGCTCCGCAGGGAGACGATCTGGATCTACCGAGTGGCCCGGCAAACGCCATCACGTCGCACGGAGCCTCAGAGACTCGCCTGAGAGAGGGCCTGCGCTCCTAGCCCTACGTCTCCCACAATCCAGCCAGGAGAGGCCAAGTCATAATAACAAGCCAATGCCCAGGATGGGCTTCAGGCGACAAGGACCTCGGAGTCTCCAGCTCCCAGCGGTTTCTGGTCACGAGTGGTCCCAGCGCTCACGCCTCAGGTTCCTAATATGTTAGTCAGAGTGGTAGTAAGAGGCAAAAACCCCAGAAGAGCTTCCCAGGGTTCAAAGAGTAAGAAGAAACCTCCTGAAGTTGGGTGGCCCCGGCCACCAGCTCTCCTGCCCATTGCAAGGACAGATGCCCCAGAGCCAGATTCCCAAGTCCCCAGCATCCTCTCAGGCCAGGGCTTGTGCGCCCTGCACAGCAATCGCGACACTGCCAGGGCACCAGCACCAACCAGCGCCCACAGGTACCCCCAGCTGAACAGCACGGACCCCTGCACGGAGCCCAGAGTCTAGAAACTTCCCACCACCCCAGTCTCTGTGTACTATAGTAGTTCTCAAACTCTGGTCTCCAAACACCTTTACACTCTTAAAAAGTATTAAGGGCCAGCCAGGCATGGTGGTACATGCTTGTAATGCCAGTTCTTGGGAGGCTGAGACTGGAGGATCGCAGGATCTAGGCCAGCCTTAGCCACTTGTGAGGCCCTCTGCAACTTACTGAGACCCTGTTTCAAAATAAAGAATAAAATAGGGCTGGAAGTGTGGCTCGGAGACAGAATGCCCCTGAGTTCAATCTCCAGGGCTCCAAAGGGTTTATGTTTCTGTAGATTATATCTACTGATACCATATTGGAGCATGAATTCAATCATTCAGCAGAGTAGTGGCACTATCACACACCAGGTAGCCCCCAGAAATATCACTTATACTCAGGAGAGAACAAAAGTGACAAAGGCAAGCCATCTCTCAATGGTTTTGTGACAGTAGTCTTGACTGTTTCTGGCCTCCCAAAAGGGTCTCAGGGACTCCCAGAGGTCCATGGACCACGCCTGGCAATTGCAGGCCAATGGCATGACTTTATTTTTCTTTTGCTTTTGTGGTACTAGAAATTGAACTCAGGGGCATTCAACTTCTGAGCTACACTCCCAGCCCTGTTTTACCTTTTTTTTTTTTTTTTTTTTTCAGGCCTGGGGATGGAACATAGGGGCATTCGACCTCCGAGCTATATCCCCTGCCCTATTTTTATTCTTTATTTTGAAACAGGGTCTCACTGAGTCACAAAGGGCATTACTAAGTAGCTGAGGCTGACCCCAATCCTCTGGTCTCAGCCTCCCAAATGCTGGGATTACAAGGGTGCGCCACCACACCCCGCTTATCTTTTGTTTTATTTTGTTTTGGTTTAGTTGTGTGTGTGTGTGTGTGTGTGTGTGTGTGTGTGTGTGTGTGGTACTGGGGATGGAACCCAGGGGCATTCTACCTCTGAGCGACACCCCCAGTCCTAATTTTTTATTCTTTATTTTGAAACAGGGTCTTACTGGTTTGCTAGGGGCCTCACTAAGTAGCTGAGCCTGTCCGCAAACCGCGATCCTCTGGTCTCAGCCTCTCGAATGCTGGTTAGTTTTTGTTTTGAAACAGGATCTCACTAAGTTGCTGAGAACCTCAGTAAGTTGCTGAGGCTGGCATGAACCCGTGATTCTCCCATCTCAGCCTCCCAAGTACGGAGATGACGGGCCTGCACTGCCACACCCTGCTTGGCATGGCCCTTTTCTTATTCTTTCTGGTGACTGTGTATGGCTTTGTTTCCTTGGCTGTCTCCTCCATTGAAGTCTGTGCTCCATGAGAGCAGCGGCTCAGTCTCTCACCCTGTAACCACAGTTTCTAGAACAAAGCCTGGACAATAACATGTGCACCATGAGTGCTTGTGACATGGTGACTAAGTGACTGGGGTGGCCCAGCAAGGCAGGTCTCCACACAGTGCCACGGTCCCACGAGTCCCCAGGCAGCACTTGACACTCAAACCTCCAACGTGGCTGAGAGTTTAGGGACTGAAACCATGAGCCAAAATAAACCTTTTCTCTCGTTAAGTTCATTGTCTCTGATATTTTGTCACAGTACCAGAAGGCTGACTAACACTGTCAGTTTTGTGGGAACTTTCCTGATTGGCAAGTCCTCTTTCTATACACATTCTCCCACCAAAATATTCCCCTGCACTCCCTACCGGGTCACATCCTTCCTCTGTCCTGTCCCCCTCTGGCCAATTAGCACTATAAAAATCAAGTAAGTGCAAGAAGTATGTGCTCTATTAATCAGCAGGTGTGAGTTTTGCCTATTAAACTCAGGATGACACCGTGATTTTTGAGCCACTGTCCCTCCTGTCTGGTGACATGCTCAGCACCAGGTGTTATGGGGGCGCCCTCCCCCCTGTGTCAGGCCCCCGAGGTCACCACTGAGGGGAGCTGTTTCCAGGGGCGCAGGAAGCTTGGGAAGCAGGTAGCTTTCTAAGGGAAGAGAGGTGTTTGGGTGATTTGGGGCCTTTGCCTCTCTAGAGGTGGCATTTGAGCAGATATATACATGATCCAAAAATCTGTAAGGAAAGCATTTCAGGCAGAGGAAGAGCAAATACAAAGATTCGAGGAGGAACTTGGTCTATTCAAGAAAAAGCAAGTAAACCAACAGAACCAGAATGGAGTGAGAGGTGAGAGGGGGTTCCACCCACAGTGGGACGGCGCCACCCAATGGTTGTGAGAAGGGGCGACCCGCTGGCTTGCTCTTTAGAAAGACTGTTCTCACTGCAAGGGAGGGAGCAAGGGTGATGGCAGGAAGACAGGAATAGGGAGCTATTCCAGGGTCCCAGTGAGAAATGCAGAAAAGCAGTAAAAGTGGTATAAAGTCCAACCGGGATATATTTTGAAGATGGATTTGCTGTAACTTGAGGTTAGATTAGATTGAGGTAAAGACATGTCTTTGTTTCTTTGGGAGTCTCCTCCATCTGAGAATAATCAAGAATAACCCCCAACCAAAACCTACTATTACATGCTGAAATTTTCAAGAGTTCCAGTTTGAGATAGCTGTTGGACTCCCAGTTGATAAAGTCAGATGGACCTATGGACTTCTGCCACATGGCACTGCGAGGTCTTGCAGAGATTAGAGCCAAACATATATGCTTGGAAGAATTTGAATGTAGATGGTATTTAAGCCCCTAGGACTGCATGTCACCTAAGGGGATATTAATAGAGAAGAGGGTAGAGACTGAACCCCAGGGCCCTGCTGCAACCTTCAGAGGTGAGAAAGAGAAGCAGGGAAAGGAGACTGAGAGGTAGCAAGAGAGACAGAAGAGTGTGCTTCAAAGATAACTCATTGCATCAAATTCTTCTGAGAATTCAAGTAAGATAAATCTTGAAAATTGACCAGTGGATTAGGCAAGGTTTTCGACCTCCACAAGAACGATTTTAGCAAAGCAACGGGGATAAAAGTCTGATTAGAGTGCGGGAGAGAATGGAGACCTCGAGGCTGAATACGGAGGACTGGAGAGCCTCGGCTACTCCTGCTCCCTCTTGAATCCCCACTACGATGACACTGAAGGGTTTTAAATGCCGGGACCTACGAAGCAGAGAGAACAGGGGAGGAGACAAGAGTGTATGAGAGACGTCAATAAAAATTTCAGAATCTGGAAAGTAGATGGACGAGTGGTGACTGAGTTAGCCGCCTGAAGAAAATTGGAAGCTAAGGACCTATCACCTGGAGGAGGGAAAAGTGACCTAATTCATGCCAAAGAACCTCAGCAAGGCTCAGGCTTGGAGGTGCCTGGTATGTAGGAGAGTGAAGTTGCTAGAAGTTGAAAGAAGGAGCGGTGAACTTTTTCCTAGGAAGAAAAATACTCCTGCACCAGGTCCTCACCCTGAAACAGCTGGGTGATTGCCCCACCACCCAACCCAAAGACTAGAAGGCCAGAGAAGAACCACGGCAACCCTCAACCAAGAGGACCACCTCAAATGTGAAAGGGAAAGGTGAGTTTCACTGTGCAGAGTATCAATTTATGTATTCTTTCTTAGAAAGGTGCTAGAGGATATCTTTCAATGAGATGGGAGAGCAGGCCTGGAGTGGGGCCCAGTGGTAGAGCACATACTTAGCATGTACAACACCAAACAAACACCAAGAGGGTGACCAAGCAAGAGGGAGGCTTGAAACCCAAGAGATAAGAGCCCAGCACAGGAGAGTGGTAAAGAGAATTACTAGACAGACAGACAGACAGATAGATAAAGATATAGATATTAGAAAAGAGAAAGAAAACCTAAAGATGCCAGACATGGTAGGCACACCTGTAGTCCCTGTATTTGGGAGGCTGAGACAGGAGGATCACAGATTTGAGGACAGCTCAAATCTCAAGTAGTGAGATTCACATCAACCTAGAAAGACCTTTTTTTCAAATAAAATTGGGCTGGGAGTGTAACTCAAAGACAGAGTGCCTCTGGGTTCAATCCTCAGTACTACCACCAAAAACAAAACTAAACTAAACTAAACAACTGAAGAAAAAGTTTAAAAATTAAAAGCATTTTCTTCTCATAGGATAAAAATTGGATTATTTATCTATTTATAAGTACTAGAGATGGAACCCAGGGGCACTCTACCTCTGAGCTACACTTCCAGCCCTATTTTATTTCTCATTTTGAAACAGGGTCTTATTAAGTTGCTAAAGGCCTCATTAAGTTGCTGAGGCTGGCCTGGAACCTGTGATCCTCCTGTCTCAGTCTCCCAAGTCCTAGGATTATAGTCATGTGCCACACCATCTGGCTGGATAATTTTTGTATACAAAACTTACAAAACTGCTTGATTTGGGTAGGAGGTAGGGTACTAGAGACTGAATTCAGAGGCATTCTACCTCTGAGCTACACCTCCCAGCCCTATCTCCCTCCCCCCTTTTTTTGAAACAGGGTCTCACAGGACCCTCAGTTGCTGAGGGCCTCCTACATTACTAGGCTGTCCTCAAACCTGGAATTGTCCTTCCAGGTACTAGAATTACAGTCACTCATCAATGTACCAAGGAAAACTGCTTGATTTTTTAAAACATTACATATTTAGAACTATTTATAAGACCTAATAATTATTCATATGTAATGCTTTGATGAAAATAAGTTTTAGTTCTACAAAGTAAAGAAATAATAAACCAGGAATGGTGGCTCACACATGCAATCCCAGTACTTGGGAAGCTAAGACAGGAGCACAGGTTGGTGGCCAGCCTCAGCTACTTAGTGGAGCCCCCTGCAACTTAGTGAGACCCTGTTTCAAAATAAAGACTAAAAAAATAGGGCTGAGGGTATAGCTCGAAGGTAGAATGCCTCTGGATTCAAGCACCAGTACCACAAAAAATAAAAAATAAAAAAATAGGAGAGGGAGACAAGAGATGCACAAATGGTTCGTTGAGAAGTCTGTTCGCAGTGAGGTCCACCCAGCAAACAGCTTTACTTTTCTTTGGTAGCTGGCTTCTAATCATTTTCCAGTTGAATTTCATTTTCCCGTTACTTGATGAAATATTTAGCAAATTTTATAACTTTTTGGTTACTAAGTTGATCCGATTTAAAGTGACAATCTCATCAATGAATAAATCTCATTCCCACCTCCCCCCACCCAGGTGGGGTGGTCCAGGTGGCTGTGTTCTTTACCCAGTTCCCACCACCATTTTTGGGGGGAGGTCTGACCTCAGCTCTTCTGTCCCCTGAGCTCTGCACCCCCTTCACCCCTGTAGTCCAGGCTGCCTGAGGGGCTCAATGACTCCCTCCTGGGTTTCCTTGAACCACAGGACCCAGCAGTCCCAGCAGGCCTCTCTGCTGATCTGTCTCCTCCCTGGCTCACATGGGCGGAGGGGCTCAGCACCCAGAGAATGGAGGCCAGTCTCCTCCACTTGGAGTCCCAGTGAACCCCGAAATCCCCTCACTTGCTTTAGCAGAGGAGAAAGTAGTGTGCTGCCCTCCCCATTAGGCTGTTAACTACCGGTATGATCTCTTAAAACAAAAAAGCTGCCAGGTGTGGTGGCACACACTTGTAATCCCTGCGCTTGGGAGGCTGAGACAGGAGGATCACACAGGTTCGAAGCCAGCCTCAGCTACTGAGTGAGGCTCTCAGCAACTCAGTGAGACCCCGTTTCCAAATAAAATATAAAATAGGTCTGGGAGTATAGCCTGGAGGTAGAAAGCCCCTGGGTTCTACCCCCAGTACCACAAAAAAAAAAGCTAAGAATTGATAGGAAAAGTGGGGATTATTGGGAAACAGAAACAATTAAACAACCCCTTAATTCACACTTTGTCCCCATCTTTGGCCCGTCAGTTCCAGGACCATAGGAAGCCCCAGCTCAACATGGCGCTTCAAAATGTGCCTTTCCTGGAGTGTTCCTGCTCATCAGAGCCGAGAAATGAAGTATTTTGTGGACTGGGAAGTATTCTCACAATGTCTGCACGTGGATGGGAATGGCCCAGCTAATGGGGGAATAGAAACAGAGACAGGGGGTGAACACAGGGGCCAGTCCTCGTGCAAACCAAGGCAAGCGCCAGCACTGAGGGGGCCCCCCCGATCCGAGCGGGATGGCACCAGCCTTGCAACCCTCGAGCTGATGAGCCAGCAGGCAGGTCTGGTTGAAAATTTTGGGGTCATTCTCTGTTGATTGTTTTTATCTCTTCAGAGAGAAAAGGAGCCACACCAAAAGCTAAGAGTAAGAAAGAGAGAAGTGATACTGAAGGTGTGGTGAGAGAAGAGATGGAGAAGTCACTGTGGAGGAGGAGCTGACAGGCATGCGAGGCTCCAGAGATGCGGGTTGTGGACCGCTCAGGCCGACAGGGATGCTGGGTTTGTTTGTTTGCTTGTTTGTTTGTTTGTTTATTGGTGGTACTGGGGTGGAACCCAGAGGCTTTCTACCTCCAGGCTATACTCCCAGACCTATTTTATATTTTATTTGGAAACAGGGTCTCACTAAGTTGCTGAGAGCCTCACTCAGTAGCTGAGGCTGGCTTTGAACCTGTGCCATCCTCCTGTCTCAGCCTCCCAAGCGCGGGGAATTACAAGCATGTGCCACCACGCCCAGCAACAGATGCTGGGTTTAATCAGGGTCCAGGTTCTGCCAGGAAAATAAGGAAGGAGACCGGAACAGGTGAATTGAACACCAAGTAAAAGTTTGACCTTAGGGATGAACCAAGAAATCTGAACTGAGCAAGAGAGAAAATAAGAACACAGGTGTGCGGGAGGAAATGGGGAAGGGAGCGAGGCTGATGGACTGGAGGGGCTAGCGATGCCTGAGCCCCTCAGGACTGGACGTGCCCAGCTGTTGGCTGCCTGTGGATTTCCTCGGGCTGGGACACTCTGGTTCTTGCAGGAGTTCCCTAGCATGGCGCCACTTCCTCCCTCAATTCTCTGATATGTGAGGTTCATAGGTTCCCCAGATCTGCCTAACTTTCACTGATGAAAGGGAAACATACTTCCCTTTGGCTCCAGATCCACACCCCACCCGCGTCTTGGTTTCCTTCCTCCCTAACATCCTCCTGTCTTTCCATGGACCACCAAGATGTGCTGCCCATGGACCACTAAGACGTGCTGCCCACCGCCCTGTAGCTATGGCCTCGTTTTTCTGTTCACTACTTTTCTGTGCTTCCGATGGTAAGGGGCTGCAGATAAACCATGCAGGGGAGGCTGTGGCCACACTCTCACAGCTAGTATCTGGCAGTAGTAGAAAGCTGATCCTGTCAGCAATCAAACACCCCGGCAGGGGAAGAGCCCTGTTCTATGCATCTCCTGTGATACTGTAATTATCTGACCTGGGAGGTCAACGAATGCAGGGTCATAAGTGCAGGGCCATAGCTGGCTCTGAGCATGGACTTAAAAGCCCCCAAACTCACAAGAAATCATGGATCATTAATAATATGTCAAGAGGACGGGAGGGACTTGTTTCTGCACAAACCCAAGATCTCCTGACTTCAGATTTTTCAAATGTGTTTTAAAGTAATTGTTCTGTTTTCTATAATAGCAACAGTTTTATTGTAACAAGGACTATTAATTGTACCTTAAAATCTATTCTTTTCTTTTTAAATAATAACATCCCTAGTATTTAGCAGGATGCATGGCTGTTTAGAAAAAACACTCTATTTCCCAGACTCCTTTGCAGCTAGACATGGTCATAATGTCTAAGTCCTGGACACAAGGAGATGTGATTTCTTATCATAAGGGAGCTGCCATCCCTTTACCCCTTCCCCTGCTTATGACTTTCTGCTTAGGTTGGCAAAGAAGCAGGACAGAAGAGCCACAGTCCCTGGATGAACCTGTGGAGCGCTGCCCTGGACTTCATCACAGGAGAGAGGTGGACTTCTCTTGTAGGCTCCGTTACATGCATCTGAAATTGTGTCCTAACTAAATGCTCTCCTTCCTCAGCTCTGAATCTGACACATACAAAATGCCTGATTCACATTTTGATCTTCCCACCCTTCATTCTCTCTCTCTCTCTCTCTTTTTTTTTTTTTTCCTTTCGGTACTGAGGATTGAACACAGGGGAATTCTACCTCTGGGCTATACCCTCAGCCCTATTTTATTTTTGTATTTTGAATCCAGGTCTCACTACGTTGATGAAAGTTTCACTAAGTTGCCGAAGCTGGCCTCAAACCTGCAATCCTCCTGTCTCAGCCTCCCACGCACTGAGATTACACAGGTGTGCACCACCACAGCCAGCTTTCATTCTATTATTAAATGCATTATTGATAAGATTATTGCGCTGTGGTTTGGATTTTCTCATTAACAATGGAAACTTTGCCGGGCGTGGTGGCGCACGCTTGTAATCCCCGTGCTTGGGAGGCTGAGACAGGAGGATCGCACAGGTTCGAAGCCAGCCTCAGCTACTTAGAGAGGCTCTCAGCAACTTAGTGAGACCCTGTTTCCAAATAAAATATAAAAAAGGTCTGGGAGTATAGTCCGGAGGTAGAAAGCCTCTGGGTTCCACCCCTAGTACCACCAAAAAAAAAAAAAAACAATGGAAACTTCAAGATTTATATCCAAGATAAGGATGAGCCTTCTTCCTGATTGGCTGGTATTTATAAATTCAGTGGCTAGATCCTATTCTCAAACTTATAATGATAAGTAAATATCTTTAGGTAAGTCAATAGCAAATCCTAGAGTGATTGAGCAGTAATCTTTGAGTAGTAATTTTTTTTTTATTTTTTTTTTTTTAATTTTTAATTGGTGCACTGTATTCATACATCATAGTGGGATACATACTTTTGTAGACATACATGCACACATTGCCCAGTCAGCCCCCACCCGATCCCCACCCCATTCTCTCCCTATCCCTCCCTCCCATGCTTGGCTTAGTGATTGACATCTAGTATTATAGCAATTTATCAAAAATTAAAAATGATAATCTCACATAACAGTTTCATTTGTCTGATACCAAGCTTTTGATGACTTAAAGATAACATTTCAATATTTCTTTTTGCTTTCTTTCTTACCAGAGAATCTATTTTTTCTATTTTTTAGGTGAAACTATCATATATTTATATATTTATTTTTCAGAAAAAAAATCTATCCTAATATGGAATATGGACTCTAGGTACCCACAACGATCTTGAAAAAGAACAACGCTAGAAGATGTATATTTTCTGATTTCAAACCATATAAAGCTACAATAATTGAAACAGTGTAGTACTATTCTAAAGGCAGATATATAAACCATTGTAGTTAAATAAAAGCCTAGAGCTAAATTCTTCCCTATATTGTCAAGTTATTTTTGACAAGGTTTCCACGAACATTTGGTGGTGGGAATAATAATCTTTTAACTAAATATTGTTGAAAAATAATAATTACATGGAAAAGAATAAAATTGGACCCTTACCTAATCCCATATACAAATATTAACTCAAAATAGATAAAAGACCTAAATATAAATCTTAAGACTATAAACTTTTAGGAGAAAATCTGGGTCATAAAACCTCACAACATTGAAATTGGCAGTGATTTCTTGGTTATGATTTCAATGGCACAGGCAACAGAAGAGTATACAAACTCCCTAAAAAATAAAAAACATATTGTATATCCAAAAACAATGTAAACAGAGTTAACAGTTACTAATAGAATGGGATAAAATATTTCCAAATGCTATATCTGAAGGTATATTAATATTCCAACTAGAAATCCTAAAAATTAACAACAATAAAGGCAAACAATACCCTTTAGAGATAGGTAAAAGACTAACATAAATAATGAATCTCCACAGATAACCAATCTTAGTTGTCTGTTGGATGGAAAATCTTGTTTCTCTAGTTCTGATGTGTGTTACCTATTTCTTCTTTGTAGTTAATCTCTTTGAGTATTTTCTCTAGTGCTGGTATTGAAGACATAAATTCCTTCAGTTTCTGTTTGTCATGGAAGCTTCTTATTTCTCCATCTAATTTGATAGAAAGTTTTGCTGGGTAGGAAATTTTTGGCTGGAAGTTGTTTTCTTTCAGAGTTTGGAATATGTTACTCCAAGCCCTTCTGGCTCTCATGACTTGGTTTGGGAAGTCTGGAGTGATTCTAATTGGTTTGCCTCTGAATGTCACTTGGCCCTTTGCTTTTGTTGCCTTTAAGATTCTCTGCTTGGCTTCCACATTGGTCATTTTGACAATTATGTGGCGTGGGGATCCTCTTCTCCGATCCTGTCTAAAGGGAGTTCTATACGTTTCCTGGACCTGCGTATCGACCTCTTGCTCTATGTCTGGAAAATTTTCTGCTATTACTTCCTTGAAGAGATTGTTGATCCCTTTGGTTTCACTTTCTTTTCCCTCCTCTATTCCAATTATTCTTAGGTTAGCTCTCTTAAAATGGGCCCATATTTCTTCAATGTCAGATTCCTGCTGTCGGATATTTTTTTCTAGATTAGAAACTATGCGTTCATTTTTGGAATGATCATCTTCTAAGAGCGAGATTCTATTCTCCATGTGTTCTAAACGGTTGTTTGTGCTTTGAATTGAGGCCTTTACTTCATTAATTGCATCCTTTATCTCTTTTTGGCTCTCTCTGAATTCTTTTCGAAGCACCTCTATTATTTCTACAGTTATTTTCCTGATTTGATCTTCTAGAAATCTCTGAATTTCTGTTTTATCGGGTTCTGATGTTGTGGGGTTGTGAGCATTCATTGCTCCAGTATTATTCCTCTTTCCCATGATTTCGGAAGTTTGTGCCTTCTCTGGGTTCTTCCCTTGGGTCACTATGACTTCACTTAAGGTGCTCTGGATCTCGAGTCAGTAGTATCTCAGACTCCACTACTCCTTTACTGGGTTGTATCACAGAGTCTCCGACCCAGAGAGTCGATAGAGGCTGCTTTAGACTGTGGGGGGTGCCAGGTTGCACGTTCTCCTATGGTGTGATATCACTGCCACCACCCCTCTCCCACTGGGTCAAGTCCCAGTGAGTATAGTACTGGGTTTTCTCCGCTGTGGCCCACAATTTGACTCACTGTTCTTGAGTACGCAGATGTAGCTGTACTGAATTCGGTGAATTCGGTGCTGTTGCCGCCGGTGGCAATATGGCGCCGCTGCTATGCCCTCGGCTATGGGGCTGGCGTTTTTTTTTCTTGGTTTTGATTTCCACTCTGAATCCCTGCAGCGTGTGCTGAGCTCAGCCACTGGGAGCTTTAGATGCCCTCTGCGCCGAGAAATCCCGCCTGGCTGTTCCGCAGCGGCTCCCCTCGGCTTGCTGTGGCCGTCCCGTGAACTCGCCGCTGCCGCCGGCAGTATGGCGCTGCTGCCGCGTCCTCGGGCCTGAAGCCACGTCCTCGGGCGTGAGGATCTCCTCTGTGGCTCTGTTCTCAGTCCGCTTTCTCTCTGGAGCCTGGTGATTTTTTTTGTTTCTCTGGTGATGTTGTTTTCTGGCTTTGAAAGGCACTGATTTTGTGGTAATGGAGATTTGTTGTTAGCGGGGCTCTTAAGCCCCGCTTTTCTCGGTCGCCATCTTCCCGGAAGTTCTCGAGTAGTAATCTTTAAACAGAACTACTTGCTTAGAGTTTTGGATATTTCAACAGGAATGGTTTCCTCTACAAGAAGCCATCTCTCCCCATTTGTACGGTTATTGCTAAACCACCCAATTTCAATGATCATTTAATTATCTTTATCTACAGTTGAGTGCCCCCCTTCTGTTGGAAAGCTCATTTTATATAAACCAAACCATGGATAATTACCTGTCAACAGCAGATTTATCTAAATTCCCCATGAAACTGGATGGGGAAGTTCTCACAAATCATAAAATCACTCAAAGTTAGAGCCAAAAAGTTGAATTTGCACTTAAAGAATCCTGACAGCATTTAGTGCTATCAGGAATCAATTCTTATCCATACCCCCCTGCTGTTCTAGGTTCATTTTCTAGGATGTGGGTTTATGGCAGAACTGTATGTAAATCCACTAGGGAGATGCACTCACTACCTTTCCCCACATTTTCTTTTTCTTCTCCCTTCATCTACTTCGGAGACTTGGGGAAGACTTAAAGCTTCATTTTCTCATCCCATCTCATGCCCTTGCAGTTAGAAAACTACATGTGGCACGGTTCAGGTCAGTGAGACCTATGTGTGTTTTTTTTAAATGCTTCATTTAAAAATGCAAATTATCAGCATTAACATTCCTTGGTGTATTCCCAATAGACTTGAAAACAGAGAATTGTACACCAATGTTCATAGCTGCATTATTCATAGTGGATAAAAGGTGAAAACACTCCAAGTGTGGGTAAAGGCTAAATAAATTATGAACCGGGTGCGGTGGCGCACGCTTGTAATCCCAGCATTTGGGAGGCTGAGACCAGAGAATCACGGTTTACCAACAGCCTCAGCTACTTACTGAGGCCCTTTGCAACTCAGTGAGACCCGGTTTCAAAATAAAGAATAAAAAATAGGGCTGGGGTGTAGCTCTGAGGTAGAAATGCCCCTGGGTTCCATCCCCAGTACCTCAAAAAAAGAAAAAAAGAAACATTATGGTATATATGTATATATGGAATATTATTCAACCATAAATAGGAATGAAATTCTGTTGAAAATGAAATGCTACAATAGGATAAACTTTTGAAACACTTTGCTAAGTGAAATAAGCTAGACACAAAAGAATAAATATTGTGTGTCCCTATCCAAGGTACCTAGAATAGACAAATGCACAGACACAGAACAGAGGCTGCCAGGGGCTTTGGGGGAGGAAGACAGGAGAGCTGATGCTTCATGGACACAGCTTCTGTTACAGTTAATGAACAGGTTCTGGAGATGGCTAGTGATGATGTTTGCACATGCTCGTGAATATATATAATCACACTTATACACTTAAAATGGTTAAAGTGATAAACTTTATGTTATACATATTTTAACATGAAGAAAGCACTTCAACGGACATAATGCACATATGCAAAATTGTCAGTGCCAATCTCAATATCGTGCATGGGGAGGGTAACGGAGCAGGCGGGAGCGGTGGGGGATGCACGGAGTGCTGAGTGCATGTATGTCTCTTTCACTTGAACTTCATCATGGTGTATGACTACAATGTACCAATTTAAAAATGGTTAAATTGAGCCGGGCATGGTGGCGCATGCCTGTAATCCCTGAGCTTGGGAGGCTGAGACAGGAGGATCGCACGGGTTCGAAGCCAGCCTCAGCTACTTAGTGAGGCTTTCGGCAACTTAGTGAGACCCTAGTGAAACCCTGTTTCCAAATAAAATATTAAAAAAAGGTCTGGGAGTATAGCCCGGAGGTAGAAAGCTTCTGGGTTCTACCCCCAGTACCACCACCCCCCAAAAAAAGGTTAAATTGGTAAACTTTACATTATGCATATTTTAACACAACAAAAAAATACAAATTAAAAATCTACATGATCCTCAGGATTAAAATGCCCCTGGATAAGCCAGATGTGGTGATGCCCCCTGTAAGCCCTGTACTTGTGAGGCTGAGGCAGGAGGATCACAAGTTCATGGGCAGCCTCAGCAACTTAACAAGACCCTCAACAACTTACTGTTTCAAAATTTAAAACATAAAAATAAAAAGGCTGGGGGTATAGACTGAACATAGAATGCCCCTGGGTTCAACCTCTGATACAAAAAAATTTAATTAAATTAAAAGAACACTCCTGCATTCAATCCCTAGTAACATTACACACACACACACACAAAAAAAAAAAAAAAAAAAAAAAAAACCTGCATGATGGGTACATGTGTTGAAATATCCCAATGGATTCCATACATTTGTACAATTAATATGTATTAATACTTATAATTTAAAATAAATTTAAGACATTCAAAAATAAAGAAGTTAAAAAACTTTATGCCTATATTCTAGTTAATAAATTGCAAGTTTGGGTCTCTCCATCCCCTATTTTGCTTAAAGAGCCAGTATGCTACTGACTGTCAGTAGAAATGTAACTCATTGCTAAAGGTCATCCATTTCACTGACCGGCTAACCAGAGACAACTGACAAACAAAGGCAGAGGTCAGTAGCTCCTAAATATCTGCTTTGCTTCTCCACCTTGAAGACATAGAAAACAGAAAGGACCTAAGAGAAAGAAGAGGAAAGAAGTCAATGCTCCACCAAGGCTGATAAAGGAAGGCATGCCCTCGGGGACCGGGGCCATGGCACAGCCCCAGGAGAGAGAGAGAGATGTCCTTTGTAAGAGCTGGGGGTGCTTCTCTGTTCTGGGGGTCTTGCCACAAGATGTACCACCCAACTGCAAAGCCAGTTGATAAAGATGACGTTCCCCAGCAGAGCGGGGAGCCAGCACAGCCTGGGCTTCTACACGAAGCCCCTCCTCTTGTCCCCTCTAGTCTCTGGGCCCCTGCTTAGCACTTGGTTCTTAGTAGTAGTAGCAGTAGTAGTAGTAGTAGTAGTAGTAATGATAATAATGGAGTGTTTACTTTGCCAGGTATTTTTTAAAATTTTTTATTGGTGTACTGTATTCATACATCATAGTGGAATACAAAAAAGCTTTTGTAGACATACATGCACACATCGTCCAATTAGCCCCTACCCGATTTCCACCCTGTTCCCTCCCCATCCCTCCTTCCCATGCTTGGCTTAGTGGTTGACATCTAGTATTACAGCAATTTATCCAAAATTAAAAATGATAATCTCACATAACAGTTTCATTTGTCTGATATCAAGATTTTGATAACTTAAAGATAACATTTTAATATTTCTTTTTGCTTTCTTTCTTACCAGAGAATATTTTTTCTTTTTTTTTTAGGTGAAACTATCATATATTTATTTATTTTTCAGAAAAAAAATCTATCCTAATATGGAATATGGACTCTAGATACCCAAAACGATCTCGAAAAAGAACAAAGCTAGAAGATATATATTTTCTGATTTCAAACCATATAAAGCTACAATAATTGAAACAGTGTAGTACTCTTATAAAGGCAGATATATAAACCATTGGAGTTAAATAAAAGCCTAGAGATAAATTCTTCCATATATTGTCAAGTTATTTTTGACAAGGTTTCCATGAACATTTGGTGGAGGAAATAATAATCTTTTAACTAAATATTGTTGAAAAATAATAATTACATGAAAAAGAATAAAATTAGACCCTTACCTAATCCCATATACAAATATTAACTCAAAATAGATGAAAGACCTAAATATAAATCTTACTACTATAAACTTTTAGAAGAAAATCTGGGTCATAAGACCTCACAACATTGAAATTGGCAGTGATTTCTTGGATATGATTTCAATGGCACAGGCAACAAAAGGGTAAACAAACTCCCTAAAAAATAAAAAATATTATATATCCAAAGACAATGTAAACAGAGTTAAAAGTTACTGATAGAATGGGATAAAATATTTCCAAATGCTATATCTGAAGGTATATTAATATTCCAACTAGAAATCCTAAAAATTAGCAACAATAAAAGCAAACAATACAATTTAGAGATAGGTAAAAGACTAACATAGATAATGAATCTCCACAGATAACCAATCTTAGTTGTCTGTTGGATGGAAAATCTTGTTTCTCTGGTTCTGGTGTGTGTTACCTATTTCTTCTTTATAGTTAATCTCTTTGAGTATTTTCTCTAGCGCTGGTTTTGAAGACATAAATTCTTTCAGTTTTTGTTTGTCGTGGAAACTTCTTATTTCTCCATCTAATTTGATAGAAAGTTTTGCTGGGTAGGAAATTTTTGGCTGGAAGTTGATTTCTTTCAGAGTATGGAATATGTTACTCCAAGCCCTTCTGGCTCTCATGACTTGGTTTGGGAAGTCTGGAGTGATTCTAATTGGTTTGCCTCTGAATGTCACTTGGCCCTTTGTTTTTGTTGCCTTTAAGATTCTCTGCTTGGCTTCCACATTGGTCATTTTGACAATTATGTGGCATGGGGATCCTCTTCTCTGATCCTCTCTAAAGGGAGTTCTATAAGTTTCCTGGACCTATGTATTGACCTCTTGCTCTATGTTTGGAAAATTTTCTGCTATTACTTCCTTGAAGAGATTGTTCATCCCTTTGGTTTCACCTTCTTTCCCTCCTCTATTCCAATTATTCTTAGGTTAGCTCTCTTAAAATGGGTCCATATTTCTTCAATGTCAGATTCCTGCTGTCGGATTTTTTTTTTCTAAATTAGAAACTATGCGTTCATTTTTTTGAATGATCATCTTCTAAGAGCGAGATTCTATTCTCCATGTGGTCTAATCGGTTGTTTGTACTTTGAATTGAGGCCTTTACTTCATTAATTGCATCCTTTATCTCTTTTTGGCTCTCTCTGAATTCTTTTCAAAACACCTCTATTATTTCTACAGTTATTTTCCTGATTTGATCTTCTAGAAATCTCTGAATTTCTGTTTTATCAGGTTCTGATGTTGTGGGATTGTGTGCATTCATTGCTCCATTGTTATTCCTCTTACCCATGATTTCGGAAGTTTATGCCTTCTCTGGGTTCTTCCCTTGGGTCACTATGACTTCACTTAAGGTGCTCTGGATCTCGAGTCTGTGGTATCTCAGACCCCACTACTCCTTTACTGGGTTGTATCACAGTCTCAGACCCAGGGAGTCAATAGAGGCTGCTTTAGACTATGGGGGGTGCCAGGTTGGGCGTTCTCCTATGGTGTGATATCTCTGCCACCGCCACTCCCCCACTGGGTCAAGTTCCTGGGAGTGAAGTACTGGGATTTCTCCTCTGGGGCCTGCAATTTGACTCACTGTTGTTGAGTACGCAGATGGAGCTGTAGTGGACTCGGTGAATTCGCTGCTGCTGCTGCCGGTGACAATATGGCGCCGCTGCTACACCCTTGGCCGTGAGGCTGGCGTATTTCTTCTCTGGTTTTGAGCTCTGCTCTGAGTCCCTCGGCTCGCTGTCCGTCGCTTCTCTCTGGAGCCTGGTGGGCTGTTGAGTGCGTTGGTCTGTAGCCGTAGCCATCCGGTGAACTCGCCACTGCCGCTGGCAATAAGGCACTGCTGCTGCGTCCTCGGGCATGAGGCCGGCGTATCTCCTCTGTGGCTCTGAGCTCTGTTCTGAGTCCCCCTCCTCTCTGGAGCCTGGTGATTTTTTTGTTTCTCTGGTGATGGTGTTTTCTGGCTATGAAAGGTGCTGATTTTGTGGTAATGGAGATTGGTTGTTAGCGGGGCTCTTAAGCCCCGCTTTTCTCGGTCGCCATCTTCCCGGAAGTCCCACTGTGCCAGGTATTGCTGAGAGAGAGAGAGAGAGAGAGAGAGAGAGAGAGAGAGAGATACTGGGAATTGAACCTAGGGGCATTCTACCTTCAAGCTACACCCCCAGCTCTGAGGCTGTTCTCAAACCTGTAATCTTTCTGTCTTAGTCTCCCAAATATTGGGATTCCAGGCATTAGCCACCACACCTGTCTTGCTGTAAGAATCTAACACGTATGACCCCATTTAAATCTTACAAGATTTCTATAAGATACATATTAATGTTTCCACTTCCCACATGAGGAAATTGGGGCCAAAAAAATTTGGCTCTGTTATCCAAGGTTGCAGATCACAAGTGGCAGAGTCAGGATTCTGACCCACACAGCCCATCCCAGTTCCCTTTTGCTAAAGCAATGCTTTGTGCAGCTTCTTGGGATCTTACAGATATTATTTTCTGCTAAGTAGTATCACAGTCCTGAATTGTGTTTAGCCTTTTAAGCATGTTTATCTGGTACCTTTTTGCCATCATCATTGGTTGTTTACAGAAGAACAAAAGTAATGGGTTGGGCGTGGTGGTGCACACTTGTAATCCCGGCATTCGGGAGGCTGAGACAGGAGGATCGAGGTTTGCGGACAGCCTCAGCTACTTAGTGAGGCCCTTTGCAACTCATTGAGAGCCTGTATCAAAATAAAGAATAAAAAATAGGGTTGGGGGTGTATTTTGGAGGTAGAATATCCCTGGATTCCATCCCCAGCACCACAAAATATATAATAATAATGACAATAATAATAATAATAATAATAATAATAATAAGAAGAAGAAGAAGAAGAAGAAGAAGAAGAAGAAGAAGCCAGGCATGGTGGCACACGCTTGTAATCCCAGCATTCGGGAGGCTGAGACCGGAAGATCGCAGTTCACGGACAGCCTCAGCTACTTAGTGAGGCCCTCTGCAACCCAGTGAGACCCTGTTTCAAAATAAAGAATAAATATTGGGCAGGGGCATAGCTCGGAGGTCAAATGCCTCTGGGTTCCATCTCCAAACCTGCAAAATAATAATAATAATAATAATAATAATAATAATAATAATAATAATAATAATGTGTGCATGTCATTAAACAAATCACTTTCTATTTCATAATTATATCCATTAGGGTAACATTTTCAGCTGTTGTGGACACCGCCCAAAGACTCATTTCCCTAGTACACAGAAGTCTTATTCTTGATAAAGTGCAAAATAGGTATTCCTCATTTGTTATAGTTAGATATAAAATGTCCCCTAAATAGCTCATTTATTAATATTCAGGGTTGATATAGTGGAGTCATGAGGGCTGTAATCCCAGCACTGGATAAATTCACTGTAATAGGTTTACCTGGGTGGTACCCAGTAGGCCGGTAGAGTGTGGCTGGAGGAGGTGGTCCCTGGGGTGCGGGCTCAGGGATTATATTTACGGTTCCTCCTCCACCTGCTGGCTCTCTAGCTTCCAGCCCCCAAGATGTGAGGGGCACAGCCTGTGTGCTCTCCCTGTGCCGGCCTCGGCTGCCTAGCCCTGAGATCTGCAGTCCTCAGCCTCACATGGACTGAGCCCGAAAATATAAGAAAATAAGTCTTTCCTCTAAATTATGTGGTGGTCAGGTCTTTAGATGATGGCTGTGAAAATGCTGACCAGACCAAGCATGGTGGTACACGCTTATAATCCAAGCACTTGGGAGGCTGAGACAGGAGGCTCACAGGTTCGCGGCCAGCCTCAGCGGCTTAGTGAGGCCCTCTGCAACATCAAAGAAGTAGCCACAAAGTTCAGGAGAGATGACTGTGGGTGACTTGCTTTCTCTTTTCAACATTTTCTTTAATACCATGTTGTCAATAATATATTTCTAATTTGTCGCAGGAACAAAGAAAAAGAATCTTTTCCTGTCCTCAATACAGCCGTAAGAGCCCTTCAATCTTCAATAAGAAACCTCTAGATTGGCAGAGTATTTCTGAAATGAAATGTAAGACTTTAAAATAAAAACTTACAGTTTTCTGATAAAGACTGAGGGAAATTAATTTTTTAAGGAATGAGAAAAGGACACTTTTCTAGAAGATTCACATGCACCGGTCAGCCTTTTCCTAACACCGAGGAGGCCTGAAGCCGGCACCTTGCCCACCACGTTCATTATTGAGAAGCTGAGAGGTGATGAGTTTCTTTGACTTAGAGAATATTTTATTCGTAGAATCGCCCAAGAGATCCTTTCTTTAAATATTCACTGTGTTTGGCCTGCCCTATTGCCTCAGGGATTTCCTGAGAACTCTAAGAAAGTCTGCTTTGCATCCTTAGGCAAAGTTTAGACGTTTTAGGGGGTCTATATGTGTGATTTTTTTTTTCTGGACACAATAATTCTGTCCCTGAAAAATCCCTTTTTTCTGCAAGGCCTTTAACTGCCTGGACGTCTTTGAGGCCCTTAAGCTGATCAGTGAGTATCAAAAAGTGCCACTTTCATCTGAGCCCACAATTTCCAAAGTTTGTTAAAACATCTACCTTCATCATCAAAATCGTGCCAGGGAGTCCTTGTCTCGCATACTTGAATGTTACTTAAGAATCCAAGAAGACTCAAGGGCATTTGAAGTTTCCCTAAAAGGCTAAATCAGGAACACAGGGCTCTCTCCCTGATTTAATCCTGATGAGTCAATCAGATATTTATGCAGAGGGTGACTACAGTTCTCTGTATACCATGTTCATACCCAATATCTATTTCCATTCGATCCTTGACATATATGGGAATTACCCGCTAGCAGATGATATTTAGGATGAGGAGCTCGTCATGGATATGGAAAACATAATGCAGAAGAGAAATAGGAATTCAGACTTGACAAGAGGTCAAGATCCCCTCCTTCTTCTAGCAGACAATTCTCCCTGCGTCTCTTTGTATCTACCTGTCTTGTGATGCCTTTTATTTATTCAGTTATCTGTTCAAGTGAACAATCTTAAGAAATAGAGATATGAGCCGGGCCTGGTGGTGCACGCTTGGAATCCCAACGTTTGGGAGGCTGAGACAGAAGGATCACGGTTCACCGACAGCCTCAGCTACTTAGTGAGGCTCTTTGCAACTCAGTGAGACCCTGTTTCAAAATAAATAATAAAAAATAGGGCTGGGGGTGTAGCTTGGAGGTAGAATGCTCCTGGGTTCCATCTCCAGTAACACACACACACACACACACACACACACACACACACACTCACAGACACACAAGATAGAGAGATGGATTCCTTCCAGGACGGGACGGGGCAGGTTTGTGTGCTATCCAGGATAATAATGGTTCTTTCCATGGCGAAGTTTGGAGGAGGATCTCACCCATTGGTGAGATCGGTGGTTTCCAAGGCTCACAGCCCTTTGGGTTTGCCACAAGCCCACTGCATGCACATTCATTTGGGCCTGCTTCTACACTGTCCCTGTGGAACTTGGAGGACAAGGAAAATAACTGGGATCATTCTACTTCTGGAGCTACACCCCATCCCTTTTATTATTATTTTTATATTTGAAACAAGGTCTCGCTAGGTTGCTGAGGCTGTCCTTGAACCTGCGATCTTTTTGTCTCAGATTGTGGTAATCACTGAGAGACATCTTTGCCTGAGATATGGAAGGCAGAAGTGAAATAGCATTTTTATTTTTATGCTTAAAAACTGGAAGAGGCTATTGGGCATGGTGGCACACACCTGTAATTTCAGTTCCTGGGAAGCTGGACAGGATGATTGCAGGTTCCCCATTAGCCTCAGCGACTTAGCAAGGTCCTGTTTCAAAATAAAAATGAAATAAAGCTGGGGCTGTAGCTCAGAGGCAGAATACTTCTGGGTTTAATCCCCAGAACCAAAATAAGAAAATAGAAAAGGAAAAAAGATGGAAGCAGGCACCTTTGCAATTCACGGCTCGTGCACATTTTTATCTGTTGGCCCATCTCTTTGGCATTGGGCAGTAGCTGGGCCTGCAACTATCTGACCTTCCTCTGGATTCTCCTTCAGTTTCTTTACCTCCAGACTCAGATGTGTTTTATTCTGTGAAGGGTGCCGGGTCCTTCTGCAGGACACCACACCAGTGAGTGAGAGGCTTTAACAGAGGTGCTAAGCCATCCCTGTGCTTTCAGCCCATGATAATGGGCTCCAGCTCTTTTTCTTTTTCTCTTTCTTTTCCTTTTTCTTTTTCTTTTGGTCCTGGGGATTGAACCCAGGGGTGCTTTACTACCGAACTACACTCTTAGTCCTTTTTATTCTTTATTTTGAAAAAGTGTCTTGCTATGTTGCTGAAGACCTCACTAATTTTCTGAGGTTAGCCTTATCCTCCTGTCTCAGCCTCTCAGGTACTAGGATTAAAGGTATGCCCACCACACTCGACTTCTCGCTTATTTTATATTCGTATCCCCTTCCTCAACAGCCTGTCCTGTAGACTTTAAATTTCAGAATCAGACCTGAAGGCAACAGCCTTCCAAGACTACTTAGTCAACTTCCACAATTGCATAAGATTAAATTGCAATGATGGGGAAAAAAAAAAAAAAGCCGGGTGTGGTGGTTTATGCTGTAATCCCAGCATTTGGGAGGCTGAGACAGGAGGTTCGCAGTTCGCGGACAGCCTCAACTACATATTGAGGCCCTTTGCAACTCAGTGAAACCCTGTTTCGAAATAAAGAATAAAAAAATAGGGCTGGGGCATAGCTTGGAGGTAGAATGCCCCTGGGTTCCATCCCCGGTACTGCCAAAAAAAAAAAGGAAAAGGGAAATTTCTATGACAAATCTGTGTGTATATATGACACAGTAACACACACACACACACACACACACACACACACACACACACGTAGGATCTAGGACAAATAAGAAATTGAGTATAAGAGCTAAATTAGAAAATAGTAGCAGAATGACTAGGATAAAGGAAGGAAACCTTGCCATTTGTACCATTTGAGCGTTGCATCAAGTGAATCTATTATCTGTTTTCAAAAAATAAGCATTCAAAATGCTAAAAAAAAATTCCTAAAGTTACTTTTCTTGTTTTGACATGTGAAAACAGAAATCCTTTCTATTCTACCCTGTTTCTATTTCTTTAAATAGAGTCATATTTGTATTCTATATTTATTAGGTTTTGCATGTCACAAGGGACTCAAAGTTAGGCAAAAAGGGAACTTACGTGTGTGATGGTCAATTTTATGTTTCACAGACAGCTTGTAAAACAAGACCCTGGTTCAAAATAAAGAATAAAAAGGCCTGGAGGAGCCAGGCATGGTGGCTCACGCTTGTAATCCCAGCATTTGGGAGGCTGAGACGAGAGGATCATGGTTTGAGAATAGCCTCAGCTACTACTTAGTGAGGCCCTTTGTAACTCAGTGAGATCCTGTTTCAGAAAATAAAGAATAAAAAATACGGCTGGGGGTGGAGCTTGGAGGTAGAATGCCCCTAGTTCCATCTCCAGTACTGAAAAAAAAAAAAAAAAAAAAAAAAACAGGACTAGAGGTATAACTCAGAGGTAGAACACCCCTGGGTCTGATTCCCAGTATTAAAAAAAAAAAAAAATGGGATAAGATTTGCCATGGACTCTCATTGAAAAGACAATTAAACATCTTTTCCTCAAGAAGAAAAGTGAATCAAAAGGGACACAAAACACCCTAGAACAACCTACTAACCAAAAACCAGTGAGCACAGGCACAGGTACATCTAGAAATGTACTGCTGTAGCTGAAGAAACATCCACAAAACAGATTTTTGCATTTTTTTATGGTACTGGGGTTCCTGGAAGCCCTTCTACCTCCAGGCTTCATTCCCAGACCTATTTTTACATTTTTATTTGGAAACAGGGTCTCCTAAGCCAGCGAGCGCGGCTGGCTTCGAACCTGCGCGATCCTCCTGTCTCCGCCTCCCAAGCGCGGGGATTACAAGCATGGGCCACCATGCCCGGCTTTTTTGCATGTTTTTATAAAACTAAAACTCTCAAGCTGGACGTGGTGGCCCACGCTTGTTGTCCCAGTACTTGGGAAGCTGAAACAGGAGGATCGCAGGTTTGTGCCAGCCTCAGCTACTTAGTGAGGCCCTCTGCAACTTAGTAAAACCCTGTCTCAAAATAAAGAGTAAAAACTAGGGCTGGGAATGTAGCTCAGAGGTAGAATGCCCCTGAGTTCAATCTCTGGTGCCACAAAAAAAGAAAGGAAAAGAAAAGAAAGACAAAAAACTAAAACTCTCCTCAAAACTAAGATTGAGTATATTTTTTTCTTTTGTTTTCTTTCTTTCGTTTTTTTTTTTTTTTTTTTTCTTTTTGTGGTACTGGGATGAAACCCAGGGGCACTGTACCTCCAAGCTACACCCCAGACCTATTTTTTATCCCTTATTTTGAAACAGGGTCTCATTGAGTTGCAAAGGGTCTCACTAAGTAGCTGAGGCTGTCCTCAAACCGGATCCTCCTGTCTCAGCCTCCCAAAAGCTGGGATTACAAACGTAAATGTGCCACCACGCCCAGCAAGATTGAGTATATTTTCAATAGATGGTTAGGTATACTTATTCCTTCAGAGCAAGGACCCAGCTTAGCAACAGCCAGCATTTTGCCAATTTTGTTTCATATATTGCATAGCATCTTTATAATCAGGAGGAAGAGCCAGGTGTGGTGGTACATGCTTGTAATCCTAGTACTTGGGGGGCTGAAACAGGAGGATTGCAGATACAAGGCTAGCCTCAGCAACCTAGCAAGACCTTGTTTCCAAGGAAAATATAAAATAGGGCTGGGGTGTAGCTCAGAGATAGAATGTTCCTGGGTTCAATCCCCAGAACCACAAAAAGGAAGGAAGGAAGGAAGGAAGGAAGGAAGGAAGGAAGGAAGGAAGGAAGGAAGGAAGGAAAGGGAAGGGAAGGAGGGAGGGAAGGGGAGGGGAAGCGCTCTCTCCACTTCTTTCTTGGGAAGAGGTTAGTGCCTTAAAGATGATACTCAATTCAAGAGCATAATGTCCCACATAAACAGAAGTGCTTTTCAACACAGAACCTGCTACTATTTCCAGTTCAGTATCCTGTATGATTCAGTACCAATTCTGGCACAGGAAGAATGTCTAGTAACAACAATGTATAGTCTGATGAGCCAACAGAGACCTAGTTAATGTAAAATCAGATTTGAGTTTTAAATTTTTCTTTCATTTGTTAAGAAACAGAGTAGAGGCCATTTCTTTTCTTTTCTTTTTCTTTTTCTTTCTTTTTTTTTTTTTTTTTTGTGGAACTGGGGATTGAACCCAGGGGAACTGGGGATTGAACTCAGGGGCAATCTACCTCTGAGCCACACCCTCAGCCTTTTTTTTTTTTTTTTTTTTTTTTTTTTTTTAGTACTGGGGATGGAACCCAGGGGCATTCTACCTCCGAGCTACACCCCCAGTCCTATTTTTTTTTTTATTATTCTTTATTTTGAAACAGGGTCTCACTGACTTGCAAAGGGCCTCACTAAATAGCTGAGGCTGTCCTTGAACTGTAATCCTTCTGTCTCAGCCTCCCAAATGCTGGGTTTACAAGCGTGTGCCACCATGCCCAGCTCCTATTTTTTAATTCTTTTTTTTTTTTTGAAACAGGGTCTCACTAAGCTCACTAAGTAGCTGAGGCTGCCCGAGAACCTGCGATCCTCCTGTCTCAGCCTCCCAAGTATTGGGATTACAGGCGTGCGCCACCACACCCAGCTGAGTAGAAACCATTTCAACAAGTTATTTTTAAATTAATACAACTGTTAGGAGAGGATGCAAGTTGTCTGTGAACTTCTCGTGGCTTTTGAGGTTTGCCATGCTGACAAGGACTGCCTGGTCCGGGCCCTGCCATCTTCTCCAGCCACACCCATCCTCCACCTGCTAATTTTTCCCATTGTTCCAGTCTCTGTCCGCTCTCAAAGCAGAAGATGCTCTTGTCGATGTTCTCCCTGCCTGGAACATCCTTCTGCTTCCTTTCATTTAACTGCCACCTCTTCAAAGAAGCTGTCCCTGACCCCTCGAGCCCAGGTCGGGCCCTGTCACTGCACAGCACTAATCTGAGTCTGCTGCCTTCTCACTTGTTGGTTACTGGTGCTCGGTTCCTCCTGCTGGGACGTAAGCACCAGGAAGGCAGGGCCGACCCGTTGCAGGCTACCAGCCAGTAGCATCCTCCTGATGTAGCTACCTCAGATTTAGAAAAATCATCAAAGCTACTCAAACAGTAAGTGGTAAGATGGCTAAATATTTTTCAGGCAGAATTCAAGCTATTCCTCCAAAGTCACAAACTCTGGTCTGTGGGGTTTAAGATTTTAAAATCATTTCTGCAATTATTCGTATCCTGGTTAATTCTGCATAATGGCCACTAGAGGGCGCCGTAGCCAAATACTATTCCTGAAAAACCAAAAAATTTTTCAGAGTTAACTTTTTTGAAGTCCTGCTGCCTAACCTTCCTCTCAATTACCCTGGCAGCTGTGCACCCAGCTCCTTTTAAAAGAAACATAACACATTATGATGGCCAGGCCGGGCGTGGTGGCGCACGCTTGTAATCCCCGCACTTGGGAGGCTGAGACAGGAGGATCGCACAGGTTCGAAGCCACTGGCCTCAGCCTCTTGGTGAGGCTCTCAGCAACTTAGTGAGACCCTGTTTCCAAATAAAATATAAAATAGGTCTGGGAGTATATCCCGGAGGTAGCAGATTCCTGGGTTACAGCCCCAATACCACGAAAAAGGGTATGTTTATGTGGGCTATGTTTATTATGTTAGAAATTAAAACTGAAAGACATGTATTTATTAAATTTATAAGCCAAATATTTATTTAAAATAATAATAATAGATCCACTGTATGGCCTCAAAAATAACATTTTTATTCTTTTATTTTTATTTTTTTAAAGTGGCAACCAGCTTATTAAAATTGCTGATTTAGGCATCTGCAGTAGTGACTTCAACCTCCACTCCTGGCTCAATACTGATGGAAGTAATTTGTGTAACAATCTCAGAAGGGCTGTAAGTCAATTAGTCGCTTGCGGATGTTCATCTGGAAGGAATCCCATGTCTTAGAGCTTTCAGCACAAGGTGTTTTCCTTGCAGTGATTCTCAAAGTCTTGGCAGGCATGCGAACAGGTCCTTTCACTTTGAGCTTCTTTTTTGGCGCCTCTGATGAAATCAGCACACACACCTTTTCCAGCGACTTCACGTTGTGGCTGGTGAGGGTAATTCTGATTCAGTGAATCGCCACCTCTGGTTCCACGCGTGTCTTTCCAGTATCTTTAGAAGCCATGGCTGCAGCGCGGCTTCCTGTCCGATTTGCTCCTTGGAGGGAGAACAGCAGTGAGTCAGGAGAGGGAGGGCAGAAAGAAACTCCGCAGCACTCACAACCATGTCACCCTCACAAATATTTATTCTTTTAAAAAATTAGCCAGGCGTGGTGGGGCACGCTTATAATCCCCGCACTTGGGAGGCGGAGACAGGAGGATCGCGCTAGTTCCGGAGCCAGCCTCGCTGGCTTAAGAGACTCTGTTTCCACATAATAATGTTAAAAAATAGGTCTGGGAGTGTAGCCCGTGAGAGTGTATCCCGGAGGTAGAAGGGCTTCCAGGAACCCCAGTACCACCAAAAAAAAAAAAAAAAAAAAAAAAAAAAAAAAAATTTAAAAAAATTTTAAAAAATTAAAAAAATAAAAAATAAAAAATTAGCTCCTTGGAGGGAGAGAACAGCAGTGAGTCAGGAGAGGGAGGGCGGAAAGAAACTCCACAGCACTCACAACCGTGTCACCCTCACAAATATTTATTCTTTTCAAAGATTAGTGTGAAGAGTCTGGCATGGTGGTACATGCTTGTAATCTCAGTACTTGGGAGGCTGAGACGAGAGGATCGCAGGTTCCTGACCAGCCCCTCAGCATCTTAGTGAGGCCCTCTGCAACTTAGTGAGACCCTGTTTCAAAATAAAAACCAAAATAGCGCTGGGGGTGTAGATCAGAGGTAGAATGCCCTGGGTTCGATTCCTCAGTACCACAAAAAAATAATAATAATTAGTGAAAAGAATGGCATTGTTTTACATTTTGGCCAATCTCTAACATCTGGCTTAGTAGAAAACAGCTGGATTCTCCTAGCAGATTCTGCATTCAATCTGTTCTGGCATCTTGTTTAGTTTCAAGTCTATGAAAAAAAAAATCCAGGCTCACAAGGAGAAAGGCAAAGGCAGCCCCTGCTACGCAGCAGGTCTTGGCGTGCTGAGCCTGCCGAGCCCACGGCTGGCCTTGGTGGTCTCCTGTTGAACATAAATAAGATTGCGGAGCATCCACCTTAGATCAGGCCACTTGCTGACGGCATTAGTCAGCTTTGCATCTCTGTTGGCAAAATACCTGACAAGAACGACTTCGAGGAGGAAAGGGTTATTTTTGCTCAGGGTTTCAAGGTTCAGTCCATGGTCAGCAGGCTCCAGGCAGAAATATCATGGTGGAAGGCCTGACTAAGAAAAGCTTCTCAGCCCATTCAGACAGGAAGGGGAGAGAGGACAGATACAAAGACAGAGAAAGACAGGGGCACCAGGGACATGTATAGTCCCCCAAGGCTACACCCCTGCTGACTTCCTCCAGCCAAAGGCACTTGGCTACAGTTACCACGCAGCAATCCATTCATTCATTAATCTGTCGAATGGATTAACCCAGTAATGAAGCTAGAGCCCTCATAATCCAATCTCATCACCTCTGAACACTGGCCATTGCTGCAATGCCTAAAACATGAGCTTTGGGGGGAACCTTCTAGATCCAGATCAACCCAGTGATATGGTGGGCCAAATCAAAACCAAGACCATGGCTGGGCGTGGTGGCGCACGCTTGTAATCCCCGCGCTTGGGAGGCGGAGACAGGAGGATCGCGCAGGTTCGAAGCCAGCCACGCTGGCTTAAGAGACTCTGTTTCCAAATTTTAAAATATAATATAGGTCTGGGAATGTAGCCTGGAGGCAGAAGGGCTTCCAGGAACCCCAGTACCACCAAATAAATAAATTAATAAATAAATGAATAAATAAATATCTTCTAAAAAAAAAAAAAAACCAAGACCATGAACGTATCCACACCACAGAAATAGCCAACCACCCCCCTTCTTCTAAGGGATACAAGTAACCAATGCTTCTTTAATTTTGAAATAAGATCTTGCTAAATTGCTGAGGCTGGCCTCAACCCTGTGATCCTCTGGTCTCCGCTTCCCAAGTACTGAGGTTACAGGTGTGGCCACCACGCCCAGCACCACTGCGGCCTCCCCACTCACAGTTCAGGGTTGCTCCAGCTGGGATTCCTGTGTCACTTTCCTAAGGCTGCTATAACAAATTATCATGAACTTGATGACTTCAAACACTGAAAGCCACCGTCTCACAGCTCTGGTGTCCAGAACTCTGAAGTCAAGGTGTGGGCCGAGCCCCCTCTGAGGGCTCCTTGCTGCTCCCAGCTCCGGACAGCTGTGGGAATCTCTTGGCCGGTGGCGGCTTAACTTCTGCCTCCATCTTCCCACGGCCTCACCTCCAAGTCTGTCTCAAGCCTCCCTCTGCCTTCCTCTCACAAGGACCTTTATCACATGTAGTCCAGAATGCTCTCAAGGTCCTTAACTTAATTAAATTCACAAAGATCCTTCTCCCAATAAGATCACATCAACAAGCCTGGGCATTAGAACTTAGCCGTGTGTGTGTGTGTGTGTGTGTGTGTGTGTGTGTGTGTGTGTGTGTGTGTGTGTAAGTGTGTGTGTGTGTGTGTTACCAGGGGTCAATGAACCCCAGCCTGATTTTATTTTTTTATGTCAAAACAGGGTTTTGCTGGTTGCTGAGGCTGATCTTGAACCTGTGATCGTCCTGTCTCAGCCTCCTAAGTGCTGGGATTGTAGGTGTGCACCACTATGCCCAAGTAGACATACCTTTTAAGGAGCCAGGGTCCAACCTACTGTACCTTCTTATAGATGAGACTTATTAATATGCCAAATAATAGAATTATCCCCACTTCCTAAAAGCCAGGTCTGGTGGCTCACACCTGTAATACCAGGAGGCTGAGACAGGAGGATCAAAGGCTCAAGGCCAGCTTCAGTGATTTAGTGAGAACCCATTTCAAAATTAAAAAAATATATAGCCGGTGTGGTGGCACACGCTTGTAATCCCAATACTTGGGAGGCTGAGACAGGAAGATCATGGGTTTGCGGCCAGTCTCAGCTACTTACTGAGGCTCTCTGCAACTTGGTGAGATCCTGTTTCGAAATAAAGGCCGGGCTTGGTGGCAAATGCTTGTAATCCCAGTACTTGGGAGGCTGAGACAGGAGGATTGCGCAGGTTCGAAGCCATCCTCAGCTACTTAGGCTCTCAGCAACTTAGTGAGGCTCTATTTCCAAACAAATATAAAGTAGATCTGGAGTGTAGCCTGGAGGTAGCCCCTGGGTTCCATCCCCAGTACCACAAAAATAAATAAATAAATTTTAAAAGCCCCTGGGTTCCCCCAGTACCAAAAGAAGAAAAAAGAAAAAATATATAAAATAAAATAGGCCTGTGGTGTAGTTCATAGGCAAAATGTTCCTGGGGTCAATCCCCAGTATTTAAAAAAATTATTTCTTTGTGTGTGTGTGTGTGTGTGTGTGTGTGTGTGTGTGGTACTGGGGTGGAACCCAGAGGCTTTCTACCTCCGGGCTATACTCCCAGACCTTTTTTATGTTTTATTTGGAAACAGGGTCTCACTAAGTTGCTGAGAGCCTCACTAAGTAGCCGAGGCTGGCTTCGAACCCGTGCGATCCTCCTGTCTCAGCCTCCCAAGTGCGGGGATTACAAGCGTGCGCCACCACGCCCGGCAAATATCTCCATTTCTGACAGCTTGGAACCAGAACAGAGCCGTACTTCCTTAAACTTTTTGTGTAAAATCACCTGCCACGAGTCCAAATCCTGCAAGGCTTTCCTACAGCTGACTTACCAAGATGCTCAGCAGCTCCCTGGGGTACACGTTCTCCCTCACTGCCATAATAAACCCAACTTGTCCAATCCAGGTGGTTCCTGGTGGTCTTGGGCTGGAAATCATTGATTGACATAGATAAGTCATTAGAAAAAGAAGGAATATTTAAATTGATTCTTCAAGCCAAACCTGGAGACACACACCTGTAATCCCAGTACTGAAGAGGCTGAAACTGGAGGACCACAGGTTTGAGGCCAGCCTCAGCAACTTAGTGAGGCTGTTACCATCTTAGCAAGACCCTGTTTCCAAATAAAAAATAAAATCAGGCTGGGGATGCATCTCAGAGGTAGAATGTCCCTGAGTTCAATTCCCAGAACCACACACACACACACACGCACACACACACACACACACACACACAGACACACACACACACACACATACACACACAGGCTTTTCAGACAATAGTGGATGTTTCTCTTTGATACTATACCAAAATTCAATACAATAATTTCTTAAATGTTACCTGCAATGTGGAGTCTGAATTAATGCACTTTCCAGACTCTGTTATACTCAAACCCATGAGTCAACGCTGCACTTTGGATCTTCCCACGCCTGGTATCCTGAGTATCACACATCAGTCACTGAAAATACTGGTTCACTGAAGTATGCACATCCTCTGAGTGGCTGACACATTTCATTATACTATACGCATTTTTTTCAGTACTAAGAACTGAACCCAGGGGCATTCTACCTACAAGCTACTCCCCCAGCCCTATTTTTTATCCTTTATTTTGAAACAGGGTCTCGCTAAGTAGCTGAGGCTGGCCAGGAGCCTGCAATCCTCCTGTCTCCGTCTCCTGAGTACTGGGATTACAAGTGTGTGTCACCATGTCCAGCTTTATTTTTATTTTGAAGAGTTTTTGCTAGGTTGCCAAGGCTGTCCTCCCATCTGCGATCCTCCTGTCGCAGGCTCCCCAAGTACTGGTATTACAGGTGTGTACCACCATGCCCCACTCAAAGACATTCTTAAGTAAAACTGGCTTTTTGGTTTTCTATGCAAATTTGTGGCACTGTAAAAAAAAAGGAGGGGAGGCTACTACTGCAGTCATACTCAGCCTGAATGCAGGCTAGGACACCAGCAGTTCACCCATCTTTGATTTTGTACCATTAGTGCAAATGTCAACATAGTAAAAAAGGCAAATAATGTCCCAGAATTGTTATTAAGATAGTTTTGACTTCATAAATCCTGTAACAGAATCTTGGAAATTCCCAGAGATCTACAGACCACACTTTGAGACTCAGCTATAATGTAGAACTCAGCTGTAATGCAGGTTTCAACAAATTCAAAAGAATAAGTATCAGTCATACTACCCACAACCTCTTCCCACAAAGTATCAAAATTAAGACAATGACACTGCCGGGGATGGTTGCCCCACTTGTAATCCCAGCATTCGGGAGGCTGAGACAGGAGGATCCAGGTTCGCGGACAGCCTCAGCTACTTAGTGAGGCCCTTTGCAACTCAGTGAGACCCTGTTTCAAAAATAAAAAGACTAAAAAATAGGGCTAGGGGTATAGCTCAAAGGTAGAATGCCCCTGGGTTCCACCCCCAGTACTGCAAAAAAAAAAAAAAAAAAAGACAATTACAAAAAAAAAAAAAGGATAAATTTCTCCTAACATTTGAACACTTTAGAATTTTCTTTTTCTTTTCTGGGGTGCTGGAGATGGAATCCAGGGACATTCTACCTCTGAGCTACACCCTCAGTCCTATTTTACTTTTTATTGAGAAAGGGTCTCATTAAGTTGCAGAGGACCTCTCATTAGGTGGGTGAAGCTGGCTTCAAGCCTGGGATTGGACCCAGGGGCATTCGACCTCTGAGCTACACCCCAGCCCTATTTTATTTTTATTTTGAAACAGGGTCTCACTAAGTCACTGGGGCTGACCTCAAACCTATGCTATTCCTATCTCAGCCTCCCAAGTACTGGGTTTACAGGCATGCACCACCACTCCCAGCTCTTATTTAGAACTTTTTAAAGGGACATAGAAAGAGACTGAAAGAAGGGATTTGGGTGGAGAACTTAGAACGGGGTTTGCGCGATGCTAGCACAGTGGGCCCCAGAGTCCTCGCCTCCTGCCCAGTTACTGAGGACATGTGTCTTTCTGAATGGCATGGCTGCCTTCTATATTAATCATGTCCCGCAGGCAGAAAGGATGAGCTAACACGGTTGCTCATGGCCTTTAACTAAAGGCCGGTGACAGGGAATGTCCTTGGGAGAGCGAGTCAGGGATGGGCCGCTGGCTGTCTACAACGGCATCCACCTGCCTGGCTCCCCGAGGCTTTGACTTTGTGATGTCTGATATTTTGCTAATCGTCTACATTATACAATTCCCCACCACTTCAGCCAAACAGCCATGGCCTAACAGCTGGGAGAGAGCAGTCCTCTCAGAGGTAAAAGATTAGAGAAAAGATTTCGGGCATTTTTCATCCTCTTATCTTAAATCATTTACTTTAAATTTCCTATGCGCAACCTCAAGACTAAGCGCAGGAGAGGCCAGGGTTGGGTTTTGGGGGTGCGAGGGCACTTTGGGTTGTCCCTGGGCTGGATGCCAT